>NC_073308.1:55432074-56047699 GCF_027595985.1 Sorex araneus | reverse complement strand
GCTTGTTCATATTTTGTTGAGAAGTTTTACATCTGTGTTCACTAGAGATATTGGTCTACAGATTTTGAGTGATACCCTTCTCTGACTTTAAGATCTGATTAAAAATGCCTTTATAGAATGTGTTTGCAAGTTGTTCTTTTTTTTCAATTTTATGGAAGACTGCAGACAAGCATTAGTCCTTTTAAAAATTTGAAAAAAAAACACTGCTGGTTTATTTATTTTAATTTATGGACTCTATACTGAATGCAATATAAGTTTAGCAAGTTAGAGACGTTGCTGATTAGAAAGTTGGTTTGATTTTTAAGACCCAAGGTTGTAATGCATTAAAAATACCTTATATTTTGTAGTTAAATTTTGTTTTGGAGAAGACTAAACTAGGTTAGTTTTTTAAACAAAATGTTGACAGTGTTTTTAAAAGATAAGATTGTCAAAGAAAGAGGAAGATGCCAGATCAATTAAAATCAAAACAAAACTATGCTTAGATTCCTGTATTTTAGGAAAAAAGCAGGTTATGAAATATTGCCATCCAAATGCTATTCTTATCTTTGACAGCAACTGATTTGATATCACCAAGAAAAAACTCTTTTCCATGTTTGAGTTTAAATCTGCTGCACTTGTAGAATCACAGAATCAAGAATAACTGGGAGTCGAGCTATGGATCAGAACCAGGTGTGAGCTCATTCATCAAATGCCACATCATAACGTGCTGGTTCTTGGGAGTGACTGCCAAACCTTTCTGTTTTCACTTGTCTTAATTGCAAAACACTGCCATAAGATGCAGACAAGTAAATTAATTTTTATGTGACATAATAATTCACGGGATTTTCCAGTACCCAAAGTTAAGTCTCACAAAGAAATTAACCACAAAGGTATGCTACTCAATTTTTAAAATTTGAATTCAATATTCAGGAGCAACTTCACGATTTCAATTAAATTCTTAAATAATTTTCCCAGGATCTAGTCTCTAACAAGTGATATACATAAGTGCATTCCTATAAGTAATTTGGATCTAAGGAGACCCGTCAATCAGTTAATTTAAATAAAATTTAACCCATTTCAAGCCCTTTATTTTTGAGATCTGAAAGCATACTTAAATCCCAATATTTAAAATCAAAGTTCTCCAATATTTGCTATATTGGCACAACTGCATGTATGATTATAAGTTAAAATGTAATTTTATAACAATAAATCGAGTATTATTTTTAAAAGAGCTTAGAACAGCTCTTGAAACAGGCAAGCAGCATTTTTTTTAATTAAAAACTGTCTCTGTCATTGAGCTTAAGTATAAAGCATATTAATCAATTTGGGTAAAAAATTTTTCTTATAGGTAATTTCTGGAATTTATTTATATTAAAAAATAAGACAACAGGGGGCTGGAGCGGGGGCACTGCGGGTAGGGCGTTTGCCTTGCACGCGGCCAACCCGAGTTCGAATCCCAACATCCCATATGGTCCCCTGAGCACCGCCAGGGGTAATTCCTGAGTGCAGAGTCAGGAGTAACCCCTGTGCATCGCCAGGTGTGACCCAAAAAGAAAAAAAAAATAAGACAACACCAACCAAATTATAAATTGTTCTTTGAGTTAACCTTCCCTTTTTTATAAAAGATAATCTTGTGGAGAATTCTTTTACCATAATGTAGGTACAATCAGAGGTCTACGTTTCTGAGAGCATGCTCTTACTGAAACTCAAGCCAGAGGTGACAAAGAAAGTGACAGGTGTCCTGCTCAATGGCCCAAAATTGCAGTTTATTCTGATGCTGTAATGAAATCCAACCCCACAAGCACTATGTGACTTTAAGCGAATTTAGAAATGATTTAAAGCCAAACATATTATCACATATGTCTTTAACTAGGTGAGACTAAGTAGAAAAAGTTTTGAAAATCCTATTACAAATGTCGTATAGGAACAGGATCAGTTTACACAAAGGCAGGCACAATAAGTGTTCATTTGTGTGATGTTATTTGAGCAGCAGAAAAGCTCCCTTTCTTCCCATCCTCACCCCTAGGCTGCAGGCCCTTATTAAAATGCAAATAGGTGGATTAACTTTCTCAGAAAAGCCTTCAGGGCAAAGGAAAACAAGTTGGCTGAAATAACTAAGTGGCATAAATAAAATTTCAAACTGAAAATTGTATAAATTCATCTCTATATAAAATGAAATATCTGAAATTACACCAATAAGAATTAGATTGCAATGTGCTCCTCTACTTTATTGGCCTCTTCCGTTTGACCAACAAAAATATTCACTGGCACCCACTACCTCCTGCAATCTTCTAATATCTCTTTCTTTCCACTGACAATTTTCAGATAAGTGTCCTAAAGACACATTCTTTTCATCGCACAATTTTGACAATGTGCAAATTGGATTTCAACAATTACGACAAATAATTTTTAGGATTTGCAATTTCTAATACTAAATCATTGTGTACTTTCATGTTTCTTATAGGAACACAACTGGAAATCAAGAATGCTGTTTTATTGGACCTTTTTTTTATAATCATCCTTTTTCTTTCATTTCTATTGTTACACCTAGACTTGCTGAATCAGATTATGCCATATTAATAGCAAGTGTCTTAGCTACTATCCTTTCACTTTTCCCAGTATGTAGAGTAGTAACTCTCCTTAATGTGGCCTTCTATAATAACATTTTGACAAAGCATTTGTCTGTATCTGAATGTGTCAGATGTTCTTGAAGTCTCAGGGAAATGCAAACTGTCTCCATCAATTTTCCGAATGATCACATTATGAATTCTGACTCCAAATGTTTTTCTCCTCCCCCCTTTCTTTCTACTCCTCTATAAAAGGACAAAGGAAAACTAGTTGACTAAAACTACATGATCTATGCACTATTTTAAGCAGAGACTTTCATTGCTATAATAAAAGCTTGAACACTCTTTGTCACTGTCACTGTCATCTCGTTGATCATCGATTTGTTCGAGCGGGCACCAGAAATGTCTTTCATTGTAAGACTTATTGTTACTGTTTTGGGCATATCCAATACTCCACGGAGAGCCTGGCAAGCTACTCTTATATTTTTAATATTATCTAATACAATTTTTTTTCTTAAAATAATCTTCTCTTCTGGGGCCTGAGCAGTTAGTAATTCCTGAGCACAGAGCAAAAGGTAAACCCTGAACACAGTTGGATGTGGCTCTCCCCGGCCAAAGGAGTATTCTTTCCTTCTTTATTTCCATTACACAACAAAACTCTTCCCCACCCCACCCCCACCACACACACACTCCCCTCCCCCCTGAGTCTATTACTTGAGCTTGTGAGAGTTTGGTACTTTGTCACACTGTTGCACACAGTATTGCTAACACTGTTGCCGCTGCTTCCTATCCCCTCATCTCCCACTCTGTCTGGTTCCCTGAGACGTTTCCTGTGGAGTCTTTGAGAAGTCTTCCTTGCTATTTTCTCTGGCAAGTTTTCCAACATTTCAGGCCCTCGGATTCATCTGGCAATTCAGATTTTTCCTTTCATCATTGTATTCATGAGTGGTATCTTAAGCATAACAGAGTTGTCTTTATTATGTCTGTAAGCCTGTCCAATGCAACGTACAATAAAACGCTCCTTATATCAAGCTACCATTTTTCTGTTGAATGACTTAAAAGGTAAATATATACCCAGGAGTGCTCAGTTCTTACACCTGGCTCTGTGCTCAGGGATCAGTCCTGGAGGTTCTCAGTGGAAGGACCCTGTGGGATGCCAGGGTCTACTGCAAGTAAGATAGGAGACTTTCCCTGTACAATCTCTATAGATCAACAATACAAAGCCCTATGTTTTAATGTAGGGGAGTCTAAATAACCTTGGCCAAATGTCCTCACCCCGTAGTAGCAACAACACTATTGTAGGGCATTCAAATGTCTGCTCTACAATAATAACACAAAATTTGAAGGATACTATCTTGGGTCACACCAGGTGGTGCTCAGGCTTACTCCTGGCCCTGAGTTCAGATAATTCTTGGTGTTGCTCAAGACACCATAACATACAGGAATTATTGAGTTGAACAAGATTAAGGCAAGTACCTTACCTGTTGTACTCTCTCCCCTGCCCTATTGCCCAATTTTAATGGAAACTTAAGTAAGTGAAGTAAGTTTTCTATTAATAAACATTCCAGGATATACTTGTTGAATTTGTTCGCAACTTCACCACCATACACTCAATACAGATCATGTCCTTTTTTAAAAATGTGTGTGGTCTATCAGAACTTCCGGGAGCTTACAATAAGCTCTGGTAAGCAACTTATTATAATATTAATAAGTGAACATTCAGAATGCTAGAAAATTCTACACTTACCTTAGTTCAAAAGCATCTCTACACTGGCAGTGAAAGTAACGTAAGGTGTAAATGTTTAAACATTGTCCAAAACTATTACAGCAATACTAAAAGGGTTGGGGGAGGGAAACATGGGCCAGTTCCTCTCTGACAATCTTTCCACTGGTTTCTAAATAATTCCTCGTTGCATGAGCCCAGTTGTGTTAGTGCTAGCATCCTGAACATAGGCCAGGTGCCAGTTTATTCTTGGCCTCTAAAAGGAATATCCGGAATACTTTTCATGGCCTATATCTGTAAAACTGAATTTGACACAATTATGATTCTGAATAAGAACAGTAGATAGTAACTGAGGAGGAGGATAAAAATCTGCATCCAAATGCTTGCACAGATCCAGAAACATTATTTTTCAAAATGAATTGAACTGCACTAAAGAAGAGACTACTGCCTGCTCTCCAGATCAAAATCTTGACTATTTTCTAAATTACCAGGTGGAATGGAACTGGATTCTTAAAAAAAAAAAATAGCTAACAATGGTTAGAGCACCTAGAATAGAGGCGAACATCACCACATATGAAAATATGTCTAAAAAGGTCATGAATTTTCTTCATCCTATAACATGAAATTCAGGATTTTAGAATTATTGAGATCATTGGTCTCAATAATTGAATCATTTATTGGATTCAATTCAATAAACTGGAACATTTATTAATATAAATACTAATATAAATCTCAACATAGAACTATTCAGGTAAATGATTCTATATTGATTCTACAAATCAGAGAAAATATTTTGGATTTAAATTCCAATTGGAACCAGTATAAAATAAGATGAAACTGGGGCTGGAGCGATAGCACAGCGGGTAGGGCGTTTGCCTTGCACGCGGCCGACCCGGGTTCGAATCCCAGCATCCCATATGGTCCCCTGAGCACAGCCAGGGGTAATTCCTGAGTGCAGAGCCAGGAGTAACCCATGTGCATCGCCAGGTGTGACCCAAAAAGAAAAAAAAAAAGATGAAATTGTGGAATCCTCATGAGTAAATAGGGAAATTTATAGTTTTTCTAATTAAAAACTAAAATCTCAGACTTCCCCTTCTAGAAATGAGTACAATACGTCTCTGTCACAAAAGTCCTGGGCTATGCATAAATTTTTTAAAAGCATGCTCTAAAAGGTGGAGAGAAGACAAAATAAATTGGAACCTTGGTATCTAAGAATGGAACATTGGTACATGACCTTGGTGTGTTTTGTTCATTTCTGCCTACTATAATCCAGCCTAAATATACATAATGAAAAATATAATGATGCAAAAGTATGCATCATCCAAGGAAAGTCTGATCTCTCATCACAGAAATAGAAACAGGATTCTTACAAAATAGAACTTTAGATCATAAAGACTCTGATCACAAATATTTGATTGTTGCTGACCAGTTCTAGAATCAAAGTCCAAGAGGACAGTTTGAATGCAGCCTTCCTCGCACTATTACAAGACATCCTTCCCAATTAGGTGGTATCAGAAAAGCCAAAGAGGGACCCTGGAGTTCACCCCACCCCCCAGTGTTGGAGAATACCTGCTCTTCTCCAGGGTGGTCACAGAAGACTTAGTGGGAAGACAGAGAAGACTCCCACCACATTCAGCAGTGATAGAGTCTCCTTCCAGTGTAAAGGAAGACCATGTCAAAACAAGAAGGCATTCTTCCTCTTCCATAGGGTGTCTACTAGGTGGAGGCCATAGGAAAGCCTGAACCCCACCTCCACCTAGAAATAGCAAGGCTCCCCAGGTGTCATGAGGCCAGGTATAGAATGCAGACATCCACTCCCACCTGGCAGTGAGAAACCAAGCTCTTATCCTTTGCCAAAGAGGTGTCAAGAGAGGCTTGCCAAAATTTATGTAAAATTCAGACTCTAAACTTATGCCAATATACATATACATACATATAATTTTAAATCTCTATACCAAGCGTCAAGAATATCTCTGTTTCAATGAGAAAAGAGCAGCACCAAGATGACAAAGAGATTAGAAGGATCTGACATGAATTTCAAATACACATCATAAAAATACTCCCACTGGCAAGTATGAACTTGCTGGAGCCAATTTTTAAAAGAGTACATTTTAGCAAAAGAAAAGAAAATGAAGCAACTATATTAAATAAGAAAATGAAAATTAAAGACACTTAATAGAACAATAGGAACGTACCAAATTTGAGAAACAAATTCTGCAGAATACAAAAGAACAGGAAAATTGGGGACAATTAAAAATAAAAAACACCCTGAATTTGTTTTTATGTTATTTATAGCACAGACTAGACTCTGATACACAATTTAATAATAAGTAAATCTTTATAGATGGAAGAAAGGAAGGACAGAAAGGGAACGAGGAAAGAAAAAGAAAACCATAAAAGGAATAAGAAAATATAATGAGGCATGATTTAACCATGTCAAACTTTATTCTTAATTTTCTATTTTTAATTTTTATATAAAATTTATCAAAAAAAGTTCAAGTACTATTCATAGAAGAAACTATAACAAGGGATAGGATATGTTTAAAATATTCCTTTGAAATTAATCCACTGAAACATAGAACAATTTGTGAGATAAATAATATGTTTAAGGGCTGGAGCAATATCACAGAGGATAGGGCCTTTTCCTTACACGTGGCTGACCTGGTTTCAACTCTCAGGATCCCATATGGTCCCCAGAGCACCACCAGGAGTGATTCCCGAGTGCAGAGCCAAAAGTAATTCCTGAGCATCACCGAGTAAGACCCAAAAAGCAAAGATGTGTGTGTGTGTGTGTGTGTGTGTTTAAGGGCGAACACTATCAGAATAATATTTATTTTTAAATACATGGCTATGTCTATGTTCATCTCAGCTCCTTGGTCAATAGCTAAGATATGAAAATACTCCAAACACCCGACTACAGATGAATAGATTAAGAAGTTGGTTTCATTTACACAGTGAAATATCATGCATCTCTAAGGAAGAACAAAATCAATTTGCCATGACATGGACAAAAGTAGAGAATGTCATACTGTTGAGGTCAGTCAGAAGAAATGAGATAGACACAAAATGACTTCTCTTGTATGTGGGACTTAAAGATATAAGTGAGGTAGAGGGAAAAATGCCAAAGGCAATACAATGAGAAAACTTATCCACAGAATTAAGTTTGTGGTAGTGAGAGTGAGTTGTAAAGAGAACCACTTGGGTGTAGACTGGTGATGGACGTTTAGTAGAATTATGAATACTTGAGATCTAATTTACAGAATTGTAAATCACAGTATCTCAGACAATCTTTTAAAAAGTTAAAATCAAATGAAATCTGTAGTTTAAATCATTTAACAAAAATATTGCATTTGCGGAAAATTCATTGATGACCCTTTGGTTTCACAGGCAATAGTTACTCACTATCAAAATTCAATTAAAGTAAGCATCATAACCGATAACTCAAATATACTCAATTTAAAATTACACACTATAGGATAACTTTAGAGAAGGAATACAGGGATGAGAGAAAACAGAGAACTGAACTTGAATATCTGGCCTTTTGTAGAGGGCCTATAAGCAATCTAATATCCATTCATTCAGTTCTTCTCAACTTTAATTTATAAAATGATTCTGTAGTTGGCAAGTAAGAACATCAACAGATACAACATTTCTGTGAGATCTCAGAAATAAAGGGAGCCTCTCACTGAAGGACGTGCAGACCACCCTGAATATTCACAAGGTTGTTTATCTTCTCTTCCACCTGAGAAAGGAGAAAGCGAAAGACAAGTACATTGAAACTCTTACCTTTCCAGACATTCAAGGGACTCCTTCTGTGTTTACAATCATTTAACCTCAGCTACCACATTTAAGACAGGACTCAGACTCTTGTACTATGATTGAATATTGTTTTCATAGCCATGATATGTTAAAGCTAGTACCATAGAGAAAAATATTTATACAAGAAATCTTGTTCTCAGCTTTTGTACTTGAAGGAATGTTGCACTAACTGCTTTAAGTGCCATCTTAAAATGATGGTAAAGGGAATTATAATGCAGTTTAAACAAACATCTTTCCTCTGTGGTTTCATCGGGTAAACACATGCATTAACATGTTTTAAAGGGGCAAGCACCAAAAGAACTATTTCATCTTGGATAAGTAAGATATGCCTTGGCTTATTAAGATTTAGTTCAAGTGTGATATTATGATATAATTAATGTAGAATATGACTTTGCATATCGTGCCTGACTAGTACCTATATTACCAAAATTTGCACAACTTAGGTAAGGTTAACTTGTGTATATGTGATGGTTCTTAACATATTATAGAAATAATTTGTTTTTCCAGGATGTTTCTTGTATTTTCTCTCAAATCCAAGTTTAACTCTATGGGCCATAGTTTCTTTCCTGCCCCCAGTCTAAGTACTCTTATGTATACTCATATAAGAGGTGAGATCTATTCAATTAACTTAATAGTGATATTGACTGCAGAGTAGTCCAGACAAAAGGATTCTGCCACACTCAGGTTGGACCATGAGGGGGTATCTAATGTGAATCTGGTGATGGATATCTTATGGCACCCAGATCAGAATCGAAACACTGAAGCCTTTGGGTGTTGGTAACAGAAAATTTGCACAAATCCCTGAGATTGTTGTTATCTGACTAGCACTGTCCTTTCCAAGAGTACAACCCATCACTGTCATACACTGTATTGCTGTATATTGTGTTGCAGTGAAGGTTCAATTACTGGGTCCCAACTCAAGACAATGGGTAAAGGATTCCAAGGGGACAACTTCCAGATATCAGTGACTATCAGTGTGACACATCCCAACTTGTTCTAATCTGCATCTTTCTGTCCCACAGAACTTTTTGCTTACTGGAAAATACACTATGATATCTAATGAGTCCACCACCCCAGACGGGAACGCGTATGCACAGAATCTAGCATCACAAAGGCCTTTGTGTTTTTGAAACAAAAGGAAAGAATGAAATCACTAATAATAAATAATGGAGCGTGGAGCTGATGAATGTAGAGGAAAGCAGAGACAGCTAGGTTGAAACATATTCAAGAAAATAAGCCGAAGGAATCATTTGAGAAAAGAGAGAAATGGAACAGAGCCAACATAGAAGACTGTGAGAGAAGGTTTCATGTGTCTCCTAGGACATGGAACGTTGCTTTGCCATTTTAAGTCCCTGTGAATCCAGGCTGATATTAAATATCCTCTCAAAAATGATCTGTTAGATCATATCACTAGATAGCACGTTCTCTTTGCTTGAGCTGAATCGAATGTTTCTTTTTTTATTTCTTTGCCACAAAATCAGTTTTGAATAAAATACCCACCCTAACATATAGTTTAAATTGCTTGCAAAGCTGTAGGAAAATAAAATATTGCAATCTCTTTCTTTTTTCAAGGATTTATATGCAAATCATTGATGAAAGACAATCTCTCATGAGATGGCTATCCAGGAGAATGAAGAACAAGCAAAGGGATTTTAGATGAAGTTTCATATTTAGTCTGGTAACAACAGGGATCTTAGAAAGGAGAATACACCTTTGTGTTTACCTCAGTATAAAAGGCTAAAATTTTATACCTTTTTACCAGTGACCTACTGGCTACAGATATGTTATTATATGTGTATATACATGTGTGTGCATGTACATGTACACATTTGTTTGTCTCTGTGTATTGTTGGGCCATGGGAGACTTTATCTTATATTTTTGTATGTGAAGCACTTCAATGACCAAGAGCAAATCTTTACCTGTGGAAAATACTTGTTTTTGACAGAAAAATGGGAGCAGAATTACAGGATGCATATGATTAGAGACAGTTTGAAAAGTTTTGAATAAGGCATTAGTAACAGAAGGATGTTTTTCCTGAAACAAAATACAGGAAATATTTCCAAAAACAAGGAGTAGTATGTCTACAAGAATGGTTAAAAAAGGTCATATTAATTATTGCTATTCTTTCCCTTCAACAAGTAAAGCTTTATTCGTCTCTGAATTTAGACTGGCATTGGTGACTTTCTTCTAACAAATGCAATAAGGCAAAACAGATAAATTCTGCCTTAGGAATATGGATATAGTAGGGAAAATGACTTCAGACCTACACACATCTTCAAGTGATAGAGTCCAGCCTATATGCTGACTGAAATCTTTGAGATACCCTAAGCCAGACCACCCAGCTAAAACACTCCTGAGTTGTTGGCCTGGATCTTTAAAATAACAAGCAGTTGTTGGTTTAGGCTGCTGAAATTTAGGGATACTTTTTATACATCAAGGGTGTTCAATCCAATCTTCAAGTTCTTTGTAGGTAGACCTGACTCTCTCTTGGATGACAAGGCAATTCCAAGGCTATTTTCAAGCCAAAAGCAGCAAACTGAATAATGAATATTTTTGAATCAAATGCAGAACTTTAAGGAGAAGGGAAAGTTCTCCAAATGTAAATCACTAGCTCTTCTCATAAATAAGCATCAAGACTCAACTCTTCCACCACTGAAAATGCCCAACATAAGTAATATCTAGAAAGTCTGTAGTGTCTATAAAGTACTTCTAAGAAGTGGATAGAAAACTACTTCGTGTACATGTGAAAATGGCAAAGCCGAAACCATAGGCCCATAACAGTGAGAACTTAAAGAAATAAAAGAAGTAACAAGTTATCAAGATCCGCATTGCCATTTGATGATGATTATTTGATAGCCTTCTCTGTTCCTGGGTCATCACATCTACAAAAAAAAAATGAAGCTGCTGGTGTTTCTAAGATTCCATAAGTCATTTTTTCTCAAGGGAGGTTGAGAGCTTTGGTCAACAAGTGGTACTAGGATTTTATGCCAATGATGGTAGAGAGGTCTCAAGAAATTTTATTTCTTTCCATGTTAGGATAAGATCATAAGGATTCACACACACCTGGATGTTTAACCTAGTTGAGGTGTTCATGGAGGACTGCATATCAAGTTGCACAGAGGAAAATTGTTCCTATAGACATTTCCACTTATTAGTGGTTTGCTCCCACCAGGAATATTTCATGGCAATTGAGGCTCTGAGAGTTGCAGAAAATAGAGCTATGTGGCAAAAACAACAGAGCCAGAGGGACTGTGTTCAGTACAGGTGGTGGCCCTGGGGATCAAACCTGCAATCTTATACTTAAAAAGCATGAGCCACAAACAACTCATCCCTCCCTTGGGTCCCATGCTGTGGGCTGAGGGAGTCAAAAATAGAAGAAGAAAGAGCCAAGGATGAGAGATGCTCTGAATGGACAAGGCCATCTCTCATGAGGCAGAATCACTCGATTTTTATAGAATTCCAACATCCTGCTCTCATTCACACACAAGGAAAATCAACTTAAGATGATCTGATCTTATGCACTGGTTGCAGTTCTTGCCTACCATGCAAGGGATTCCGGTGTAATTTCTGATGCTGCATGGTCACACCACCCCCCAGCATCACTGGGTGTGACCCTGGACTCCACCCACTTCACCGCACAGCACTGCTGGGGCCCATATTTCTCTATGTCTTCAGGCCCTTGCATTGAACTGCCTGCCCCATAGGAGAGAAACTCAGGTTGAGTTCTCCGTCCATGTGAGCACTCCTGCTCCCCCACCCTTGCACCTCCCACAAGAAAGAACTAATCTTAAAAAAATAATCATTTAAAATAAAAATTTAAAAAACAATTTAAGCTGAATGACAAAATACTTAACTTCCGAGGAAAAAGTATATTTTGCTAGAAAAATTCTACAATGTTTCTGTCTCTGATTCTTCAGTGGCTATGAGGATATTATGCAATAGCTACAATATTTCCCCATTTGACCCTGCAAAATGCAAAATAATGTAAAATCAAAAATATATTGATTTATTTCTGAATGCTAAACCATTCTTGCATCCCTGGGATGAATCCTACGTGGTCATGGTGTATGATCTTTTTTGATGAGTCATTGGATTCAATTTTTTAATATTTTGTTGAGGATCTTGGCATCTGTGTTCATCAGGGATATCGGCCTGTAATTCTCTTTCTTTGTGGTATCTCTGCCTGCTTTTGGTATCAGGGTGATATTTGCTTCATTGAAACTGTTTGAAAATGTTTCTGATACTTCAATTTCCTAGAAAAGCTTAAAGAGGATTGGGAATAAATCTTTTTTAAAGATTTGGAAGAATTCACTAGTGAATCCATCTGGTCCAGGACTTTTGTGCTTGGAGAGACTTTTTATTACCATTTCAATTTCCTTGGTGGTGATAGGTCTGTTCAGGTATTTCAGGTCTTCTGGGGTCAGCCTTGGGAGGCCATATGAATCCAAGAATTTGTCCATTTCCTTGAGATTTTCTTGTTTTGTGGCATAAAGCTTCTCAAAGTAATCCTTGAGGATCCTCTGAATTTCTGTAGTTTCTGTTGTGATGCCCCCCCTTTTCATTTCTGATTCAGTTTATTAGGGTTTTCTCTCTCCCTTTCTTTGTGAGTCTAGCTAGGAGTTAATTGATCTTGTTTATTTTCTTGAAGAACCAACTTTTGATTTCATTGATCTTTCGGATTATTTTTTGGGTTTCCATCTCAATAATTTTTGCTCTGATTTTTATTATTTCCTTCCTCCTGTTTAGATTGGGATCCTTTTGTTGGTCATTCTCCAAGCTCTTTAGCTTCAAAGTTAGGTCACTTATGTAGGTTCGCTCTTCCTTCCTGAGGAATGCTTGTAGAGCTATAAACTTTCCTCTTAACACAGCTTTTGCCACGTCCCATAAGTTTTGGTAACTCGTGTCCTCATTTTCATTCATTTCCAGGAATCTTTTTATTTCCTCTTTGATTTCCTTTTAAGCCTTTCTTTGTTCAATAGTGAGGTGTTTAATTTCCAGGTGTTTAATTTGATTTTCTGTTTGCATGTATGATTTACTTCTATTTTCAGTGCATCATGGTCTAAGAAGATCGTTGACACAATCTTTATCTTCTTAATTTTATGGAGATATGTTTTGTGGCTTAGCATGTGTCTATCTTGGAGAATGTTCCATGCACACTTGAGAAGAATGTGTATTCAGCTTTTTGAGAATGAAGTATCCTGTATATTTCTACTAAGTCCCTTTCTTCAATCAACATAATCCATCATATCAACAAAAGAAAAGATAAAAACCATATGATCATGTCAATAGATAAAGAGAAAGGATTTGGCAAGATTCAGCACCCATTTATGATGAAAACTCTCAGAAAAATGGGCACCAAAGGAATTTTCCTCAATATAGTCAAAGCTATCTACCACAAGTCCATGGCAAGCATCATTCTCAATGGGGAAAAACAAAAAGCCTTCCCTCTAAGATCGGGCACAAGACAAAGTTTCCCGCTTTTGCCACTTCTATTCAATATAGTACTGGAAGTACTGGCATAACAGTTAGGCAAGAAAAAGATATCAAGGCCCTACAAATAGAAAAGGAAGAGGTCACGCTATCACTATTTGCAGAGATATGATACTATATATAGAAAACCCAAAAGATTCTACGTACAGAAAAGCTCCTAGAAATAATAGCTCTGTATAGCAAAGTGGCAGGCTACAAAATCAGCACCCAAAAGTCCATGGCTTTCTTATATACAAATAATGAAAGAGAAGAAAGAGACATTAAAACAAATCCGGTTCATGATAGTACCTCAGAAAATTAAGTAACTCAGAATCAGCTTAATCAAAGAGGTGAATCACCTATACAAGGAAAATTACAAAACACTACTTCAAGAAATAAAAGAGGACACTAGGAAATGGAGACACATCCCCTGCTCATGAACAGGAAGAATTAACATTATCAAAATGGCAATATTGCCCAAAGCACTATACAAATTTAATGTGGTCCCTATCAGGATACCCATGACATTTTTCAAAGAAATAGACAAAACACTCCTGAAACTCATATGGAACAATAAACCCCTATGAATAGCTAAAGAAATTCTTGGGGAAAAAAAGGTGGAGGCATAACCTACCCCAACTTCAAATTTTACTACATCATCATCATCATCATTATCATCATCCCGTTGATTGTTGAATTTCTTGAGCGGTCTGAGTAACGTCTCCATTCGCCCAAGCCCTGAGTTTTTAGAAGCCTCTCTCCACTCTTCCTTCCAACAATGCTGTACTGGAGGCTCCTCAGGGTCAGGGGAATTAGACACAGCTTGTTACTGGTTTTGGCATATTAATACACCATGGGGACCTTGTGAGGCTCTCCCATGTGGACAGGAAACTTCCAGTAGTTTTCCAGGTTCTCCCAGAGTTTTGCCAGGTTCTCCTAGAGTTTTACTACAAAGCAGAGTAATTAAAAGAGCATGGTATTAGGCTAGAAACAGACTCACAGACCAATGGAACAGAGTTGAATATTCTGTTACAGACTCCCAAATATATGACCATTTAATCTTTGACAAAGGAGCAAGAAATGTGAAGTAGAACATGGAAAGCCTCTCCAACAAGTGGTCCTGGGAAAACTGGATAGCTACCTGCAAAAAATAAATAAATAAACCCTGACCTCAGTCTAATGCCAAGCACAAAAGCCAGATCAAAGAGAATTAAAGACCTCAATATCAGACCTGAATCCATAAGGTAAATAAAGGAAAATGTAGGCAGAACCCTCCATGACATTGAAGCTAGAAGCATCTTTAAAGATGAAACACAACTGAGCAAGCAAGTGGAAACAAAAATAAACAAATGGGACTACACAAACTAAGAAACTTCTACACCTCAAAAGAAACAGTGACCAAAATACAGAGAGAGCACACAGAATGGGAAAGAAGTTTTACCCAATACCCATCTGATAAGGGATTAATATCTGGGATGTACAAGGCACTATTAGAATTACACAAGAATAACTTCATCAAAAAATGGAAAGAAGAAATGAACAGAAGCTTCCTCAAAAAAGAAATACAAATAACCAAAAGGCACATGAAAAAATGCTCCACACTGCTAGTCATCAGGGAGGTAAAAATCAAAACAACAATGAGATATCATCTCACACCACAGAGACTGGCACACATTCAAAAGAACAAAAGCAACCAGTGCTGGCATGGGTGTGGGGAAAAGGGATGCTCTTTCACTGTCAGTGATAATGCTGACTGGTCCAACCTTTTTGGAAAACAATATGGACAGTACTTCAAAAATTAGAAATTGAGCTTCCATATGACCCTGAAATACCACTTGTGGGAATATATCCCGAGGGTGCAAAAAAGCACAGTAGAAATGATATCTGTACCTATTTGTTCACTGGAGTACTGTTCATAGTAGCCAAAACCTGGAAACATCCCAAATGCCCAAGAACAAAGGACTGGTTAAAAAACCTTGGTACATCCACACGATGGAATACTATGCAACTGTTAGGAGAGATGAAGTCATGAAATTTGCTTATAAGTGGATAGACATGGAGAGTATCATGCTAAGTGAAATGAGTCAGAAAGAGAGAGACAGATATAGAAAGACTGAACTCATTCATGGAGTAAAAAATAACATAACACAAGACTGACACCGAAGGACAGTAGATACAAGGGCCAGGAATATTGCTCCATAGCTGGATGCCTGCCTCATGAGTGGGGCAGGGGAGGGGGAGAAGGTAGCTGGAATAGAGAAGGAATCACTAAGAAAATGATTGTTGGAGGAATCAGTCCAGATGAGAGATGTGTGGTGAAAATAAATAAAGGAGCAAGCATGATAACCTCTCAGTACCTGCATTGCAAACCCTAATGTCCAAAAGCAGAGAGAGAGTATAAGGAATATTGTCTGCATGTCTGCATGGCAGACAGGTAGGGGGAGGGTGGGAAAGTGGGGATATACTGGGGATATTAGTGGTGGGGAATGTGTACTGGTGGAGGGATGGGTGTTTGATCATTTTGTGATTGTAATCCAAACATGAAATCTTGTAACTATATCTCATGGTGATTCAATAAAATAAAAATTAATTAATTAATAATTTAAAAACATACTGATCAGCTAGTTTTTCTTAAAAGATAATGTAGATGTGTACCATTATAAACTGCTATTTAAGCTGCTGCTATTAATAGCACAGATTTCTTGGGCCAAATCTATTGGTGCTCAGGGGTTACACCTCCCTCTGTGCTCAAGTATTATTCCTGGTATTTGTCAAAAGAACATCTGTAGTGTTGGGTAATGGAATGGAGACATCAGAAGAAAGAGTCTCAACCCTTGTACCATCCTTTGGCCCTCATCAATATAGAATTCTTCGGTAATTTATTGTCGAGTTGAGGTTCAAAATGTGTAAACTTGGCCATAGCTGCCCAACAACACACTCAAATGGGAGAGACCCAAAAGACATAATAACAAAGGCGGTTTTGTGGTAAGATAAAAATAGAAAAACACACTTTGTAAAATAAATGTGGCTATTCTCCATAGGAACCAAAATGTATCATTCAAGTTTGCTGGTTTTCCAGTGTTTACAACAATATGTTTTGTTTCTGGCTCCGGGCACAAGATTACAAACAAAACTTTTCAAGAGAGTGTAGAAAAACAAATGACTCCCGAGACTAGACAAAGAAGAACAAGTGGAGGGAGCATGCTACATCTTGAGAGTGGAAGACCAGGTATGTTTGAACACATGACTCTAATCTAGAAACATTCAAGGGGCTTCTTTCAAGTTGAATTCTTAGTTTTTGGAAATAAGCCTTTTTGACATTTTTCTCTTATGTATCCTGTTAAAGAATGCTCTGTTCCAAAAATCATCTATGTTTCAATACTAGAAAAGTAATAAGATTTAATGTTTAAAACAGTGGTTTTTCAAATGGTTTCTGAAAATATAAAGCTTCTCGGGGAAGCCAGTCCTTGAGTCCCTGGCAGTAAGTCTAATCCTTGCACTTTGTACCCTTCCCCTCCACCTCTCACCCTCTGAGCCCACAGCCAGACTCCTACCCATGTTTGAAACAATTCCTTAGAACTCTCCAGGGCTCATCTGCTCTCTCTCTTTTTTCTTCCCACTTATTAAATATTCTTATACCTCTATCACATGGGCTTTCAGCTCTTATTTTCCACTTCAAATCACCCCTTTGTTTCGTTTCCTTTTGACTTGGCTGAAGAACTCTGTGACTACTTAGACTACAATTGATCATACACCAAGATTCGAATGAAGCCTATTACAAAATTCTGTAGGTGAAGGTTTGGTTCTATTGAATGGTTATTATCAGATCTTCCAGCAATAGCTGCTGATGTGGGTAGCTTTATGATAGTAGCTCATAACAGGGGAGAGAGAAGGCAATAAATTAAACAATCACACAAATCTACAATCCGAAGGAAGACATGCTAAGAAAATACAGTTAAGCAACGGGATACTATTAGCAATTTTAATCTGATCAATAATAATGATAATAATATGTAGTTTGCATCTACTGTATGAAATGTGTTATAAGGACTAGAACTTTCTTGCTTAATCCTTAAAGCAATTTAATATGCTAGATATCGCTGTTATTCTTTCCATTGCTTTAATTGAAGATTGCCTTTACTATTGCCTAGCTATATTAGAAACTAATTTTTGGAGTGCAGAAATTGCTACTTGAAGCATATTCTGAGTCAGACAGTAATGATATAGTATTTAAATGTAGACTAATGTGAAAAATCAATTTTATGGAAATTGTTGGCCATGAGACAAAACTGAGCAAGTGAGTAAGCTCAATTCATTCATAAAGTTACATTAAATCTGTAGTTTAATATATGTAATGCAGATTTCAGAGCTGAAAACTACTTGACAGAGCTCTTTCTGGTTTTTAAGCTCTGGACAAGGGAAATGAAGCAATATTACTTCTCATTTAGGTGCACAGGGAAAAAAATGAAATACACTTAGAAATATAATCTTAGTAATTTAACTCCCTATGGTGATGTATAATAATGAACTATTATAGTGGGAAAAGTATCAGTTTTTCTAATTAGAATGTATCCCTCCCCTACTTGAGGCAATGAAAAACAAGAAAAGGAGTAAAAGAAACTAAAGAGGTTCAATTGTTTTTTTGAGTTTCCTTTTTCAGGTTTTATAATATGTGATCACAGGACACAGGGTAAACATATATTTCAGAATAACATGTAAAATGTCAAAAATAACTTAATCTTAGATGCAAACCATATCTTAAACATTTGTTGCAGACTGCATTTTTTATCCAAGGAAAAATTAACTTAAGATAAAATACAGATTCGAGAGTGTTTGTCATTGAAATTTAAAGTGAATATGATTTGAGAGCATTGTATTTCTTTTCCTTGGATATTTCAGTGTTTTTTAAGAGCATAAATGAAGTATATGTGATAAGCAGAATGCTCTGTATAGTTAATGTTCACAATTTGGTGGCTTTGAACACATGCATATACCTGTAAAACCTTCACTGCAATTAAAGTAATAAATGCATCAATGCAGTCATAACCTGCTCTAGCAGTTTCTTTCTGCCAGCCACCTGTCAAGGTTTCAGATCAACTCATTTATTTATTTTGGATAGTTAAAGTTTACATCCCACAACATCTTTAATTAGTAGGTGAAGTTACTTATTAAAACTAATAAATCAGGGGACCTGAGAGATAATAGCACCATAAGGTGCTTGCACACAACAGACCCAGATTCAATCCCCAAGTCTTTCCCCCAAGTCTTCCAAGGGTGATCTCTGAACACAGATCCAGAAGTAACCCCTGAACACCACTGGTGTGGTGTGACCAACCAACAAACAAAAATAATCCCAAAATAACAAAAAAAAATTATATCAATACACACTGGGTAATATTCACTGAACTACCATGAAATGTCAGACAATATTCAAATGTAATACTTTCTTTCACAATCTCACATTATCCTTATTATGCACATTTTCTGAGATGCATGCAAGTGCATACTTGTGTTTGAGAAAGAGTGTGTGTGTACATGCATGCACATGTGTGTGTCTGGTCAGAGTCTATGAATGGAATGCGAGTCAATCCACAAGGTCATAAAGCAGTTTTTATTTCTCACTGATGCTTGTGCAAAATACTGAGATTTTCTTGGCATTAGAATTACAATTTATGAATACAAAATTGCCAAGTTTTAAAGAGATTTTTTTTTCACAGCCAGAACCTGTTTCTCATTGTGGTTTTAACCATTATTTTCCTATTCTCTTTGAGCTTTTGTAATTTATCTCTGTTGTGAAATAATAGTCATTTCAGTTTATGTTGTGGGTCTTTGGTCTTACTTGCTTCATTGGATCTATTGTTATAAAACATAGTTAATTATTTTTTTGTTCTGTTTTGTTTTGTTTTGTTTTTGTGGGGGCACACCCAGTGTTGCTCAGAACTTACTCCCAGCTCTGCACTCAGGAATCATTCCTGGTGGGCTCTGGGATCACTCCTGGTAGGATTGGGGGACCATATAGCTGCTGGGGATCAAATCTGGGTTGGCTATATGCAAAGTAAACACCCTCCCCTCTATACTATCACTCCAGAACCAACCTCAGAGGGCATAAAGTAGAAGAAAGCACCTTCAATAAACATCAGGGAAAGTAATTCAGGTGGCTTATTCCTGTATGAAAGACAAGTATCTCACTAATATATATATATATATACATATCTCACTAATATATATGTATATATATGTATGTATGTATGTATATATATAATATATATGTATGTATATATATGTATATATATATATATGGCTGGAGTGATAGCACAGTGGTTGGGCATTTGCCTTTCATGCGGCCGACCCGTGTTCAATTTCTCCACCCCTCTCGGAGAGCGTGGCAAGCTACTGAGAGTATCGTGCCCGCACGGCAGAGCCTGGCAAGCTACCGGTGCATATTGGATATGCCAAAGACAGTAACAATAAGTCTCACAATGAGAGACGTTACTGGTGCCCACTTGAACAAGTCGATGAGCAACGGGATGACAGTGACAGTGACATATATATGTATTATAAAGGTAACACATATCAAAAGATAATTTAATTACTGAATTTTACATATTACTTTTTTATTTTGTTCTTTCAGGGAACACATCTGGTGCTACTCCTGGGGTATCCCAAGACCAGTGCTTGAGGGCTTCTCTTAGCAGTGCTCAGGGGACCATTCAGAGCCAGGGATCAAACCTGAGACTCTTAGGTGCCAAACATGCACTTAAGCCATTGAGTTACCTCTGGACTCTGACTGGCATTTTTATAGAAAATAATGAAACTAATCAGGCTTTATTTAGTTCAAGTATAGACAGAGTGTCATAACCTTCAGGCTCATTCTGAAGGTTATGGCACTCTGTCTATACTTGAACTAAATAAAGCATTTTTCTAAGAAATAAAACAATGAAACAAAACAATGCTAACTGAGCTAACATTTTGCATTCAAGCAATTTATGAATATGTACTTCCTGGAAATTTATTTAAAAATTAACTTCCAGTGTAGATGGAATTTTGTGCAATTAAAAATCCCTATAGGGGATTTTTAAAAAATTTCCATTTAATTGCTGTCATGATATTGTGCACAATTAAAGTTATAAAAAACATGTTTCTACTCATGAAAATCAGCCTGGACTACAAAAACACGTAGGAAAACAAGAGAACCGCTCCCATCCTGATTGTTTTTTAAAGAACTACCTGAGTATTTTGTGTCATTATCATCACTAGTAAATAACACACAGATGTTCTGCTACAATCTATTCAAAAGCAATAAAATGATCTGTTTCATATATTAGTCGAGCTGGAAAGATAGCACAGCAGGTAAGGTGTTTGTCTTGCATGAAGCTGACCCGGTTTGATTACTCCGTCCTTCTCAGAGAGCCCGGCAAGCTACCCAGAGTATCCCGCCTGCACGGCATAGCCTGGCAAGCTACCCGTGGTGTATTCAATATGCCAAAGACAGTAACAAGTCTCACAATGGAGACGTTACTGGTGCCCGATTGAGCAAATCTATGAGCAATGGGATGACAGTGACACAGTGATACAGTGATATATTAGTCAAGCCCTATCACACTCATTTTAGAAATCAACTCATCAAT
The DNA here is from genome assembly GCF_027595985.1 of Sorex araneus. Lineage (NCBI taxonomy): Eukaryota > Metazoa > Chordata > Mammalia > Eulipotyphla > Soricidae > Sorex > Sorex araneus. The sequence goes on along the minus strand of NC_073308.1, from coordinate 56,026,513 downwards.
ATTTTCTAAGATAGTGTGTTAGTCAAGCACCTTAGTATTTACCATAACAATTAATTCATCAATAGATTAAAAGATTTCAACAAATATCAAGGTGTTAAAGTCACATGATAACAGAAAAACATGACTAGATTTTAGTATCTTCTTGCTTTTGAAATATTAAAATATTTGACTCAAAGTTGAAAATTTAAGTCGGGGAGAGAGTACAGGTAGTGCAAATGCTTGACTTGTGTGAGGTCTTGTATTGTACTGACTCTGCCTGACACCCTGAACAAACACACTAAATGTGTTCCTGGAGACCCCAGCACGGCACTACTCCATTGGGCTGACCTCTGAAACAAGCGTCAGCACAATCACAATGAGAATCACTGGGAATGACCACAAGGACTAACACTGTAGTGTGTGGGTTCTTTTTCTATCTATCTATCTACCTATCTATCTACCTATCTATCTATCTATCTATCTATCTATCTATCTATCTATCTATCTATCTATCTATCATCTATCTATCTTTATATCTATCTATTTATATCTATTTATTTATTTCCTTTTTGGGTCACACCCGGCGATGCACAGGGGTTACTTCTGGCTCTGCACTCAGGAATTACTCCTGGCAGTGCTCGAGGGACCATGTGGGATGCTGGGAATCAAACCCGGGTGGGCCACATGCAAGGCAAACACCCTACCCGCTGTGCTATCGCTCCAGCCCCCTCCTTTTATTTTTAAAGTAAATAAAGTTTGAAACTCTAATAAACTTGATATGAAGGGGGGCACCCAGAGCTGCTCAGGAATAACTCCTGGCTCTGTGCTCAGGGAATACTCTCGGCAGGGATCTGGGAACCATATGGTGTTCCAGTGGTTGAACCACTTTGGCTACATGCAAGCTAAGTGCCATATCCACTGTGCTATTGCTGTAAACCCAGAAACGGAATTTTTTTTATCAGGTAATGAAAATAGTAAATATCAGAAGGCAGTATTAATATTTTGAAATAAAATTAATGATGTGCTGGGGAAGAATATGCCAAAACTAACCATTAGGGAACTATTTTATTCGAAAAGTCTAATCCACACTTTGGAATCAAAAGTCAGTTGAAGATTGTTAACGGTGATTTGCTGTTTAGCTATTGTCATCTAGACTTCATGTTGGAAAATAAAATATTACATGGGAATTTGGGTTTTGAGTGGCTTGAAAAAAGCTTAGGCATTTTTTGAAATAATTCTATCATCAAATTCTAAGTTAGAAAACATATCAGGGATATAACTTACGAGAAAAATGGTGTTGGGGAGATAGTACAGCCAGAGAGATATTTACCTTGCATGTAGTCAAGGTTAAATCCCCAGGGTTCAATCCCCAGCACTCAGCATCATAGGGTCCCTGAGCACTGCTGGGGTGATCTCTGAATACAGAGCAAGGAGAAAGCCTTGGACACCACTGAGTATGGCCCCAAAAGAAACAAATAAAGAAACTAACAAAAAACTACTATCATTCATACTGGTTCCTTCTCTGTCTTACCTACCCTCTGCTCCCCAAACACTCGTGGTAGAGTTAAACCATTGGCAATAATACTTGGGAATGATCATGCTGGATAACAACTGAGTATTAAAAGTAGGTAAAGGGATATACATGATAACCTTTCAGTATCTGTATTGCAAACCACAATGTCCAAAAGGAATGAGCAGGACAAAGGAGAGAGAGAGAGAGAGAGAGAGAGAGAGAGAGAGAGAGAGAGAGAGAGAGAGAGAGAGAGAGAGAGAGAGAAAGAAAGAAGAAAAGTGCCTGTCATAAAGATAGGCTGGGGGGAGTGGGGGAGTTGGAAGTGATTGAGAGTGAAGCTGGGGACACTGGTGTTCACTGGTGGAGGGATGGATGTTAAAACATGGTATGACTGAAACCCAATCATGACCAGCTTTGTAATGGGCTATCTCACAATGATTCAATAATAATCATAAAAAAACTAACAAAAAACTCCCCAGCACACGTTCAAAGGAAGAATTCTTCTGTTTCATTCCATTATAACTCTGAACTGTGTTGTTTGAGCCACAAGTCTTTGCTCTGAGCATGTGGTAAAGGATGTTTCCTTACAACCTTAGGAAACAGGCAGGGAAGGGCCTCCGACTCTGAACATGGGAAAAGAAGGCGGTGGCAGAGTTGGAGGAGAGATCAAACTGGACCAGAGTTTAATATGCTTAAGCTTTTGTTACACTCTGTCACCTCTCCCACAATTGCACCAAAGGAGGTTCTGGCTTTCTTCATAGTAATTATCACTGACACACATCTGGCAACTTTCTCCACAGCATCTTTTCATGGTTCTGTGAGTTAAATTCACCTTGCAAGGCATTTTCAAGGGAGTGAGGCAGTTAACCTGATTTCCTCAAGACTTTGATTTCTCTGTAACTTGGATATAAGTTATGAACTGAAGTGTGATTGTAGAGATGGACTTTAAATAAAACACCCCTTTCTTTCTGTGTGAGCTTTTCTGACAGATCAAGCTGAAGCATTCTTTTAAGTCACAGAATAGTCATATTCCTATCACTATTCTAAAAATTTAAAAATCATCACCTCATTATCTCCTATATCCTAACATTTCCTCCTCCTCCTCCTTCTCCTCTTCCTTCTCCTCCTCTTCTTTCTCCTTTTCTTCCTCCACTTCCTCCTTCTTCCATGTTTATTAATGAATCTAAGTCTAAGGACTCTTGCTCTGAGATCTGGTTGTTAGTTTGAGAACCTCCTCAGATATTACATTTTGACTTACTTTAAAAGCATACAAATATTTTTGTAGTAGAATTTTAAAGAAAGCATATATCTTAATTGAGAACTATGCTGATTTTCAAGGAAAAGCCTATAATTGAATCCTGTTTCCCTAATGATTTACTTTGTAATTTTTAAGGTGCATATCTAAATAGTATGTTTTGATGGGACAGTATAACACTTAGATGCAGAGACAAACCTCACTTGAACAGTTCTTTTTCAATGAACAAAATTACCAATAAAGAGTAAACCCAACAAAGAAAAAGTCCATTTATTTGCAGGCTGAGGCTAGTTTATCCTTACAAAGAAGTTAACCATAATTTCATAAACAAAAATTGATATACTCCACTTTTATGTATTTTTGAAAATCTTATCTAAAAATACCTCTGACTATATACCTTATCCAGTCCTTGGATTGGATCTCTGAAAAGTGATCTGGCATTACACTTCAAGCTATGAGACTGGAAACAGGAGGAGAGTGAATAGAAAACTTTGTAAAGTACAGATATCCCTCAAAAGAGAACCTCAGCAAAGCACATGCCCAGAATAATAGTCTATTATCTTTAGTCTAAAATACCTGGCATACATGCAACATGGAGATAATAGGAGGATTGCAAAAACAGTGTCTGAGAAATAACTTTCACTGTCACTGTCACTGTCATCCCATTGCTCATAGATTTGTTCGAGCGGGCACCAGAAGTGTCTCTCATTGAGAGACTTATTGTTACTGTTTTTGGCATATCCAATATGCACGGGTAGCTTGCCAGGCTCTGACGTGTGGGCTCAATACTCTCAGTAGCTTGCCGGGCTCTCTGAGAGGGGCAGAGGAATCAAACTCGGGTCGGCCGCGTGAAAGGCAAACGCCCAACCACTGTGCTATCAGTCTCTCAATGGGCTGGAGAAATAACTTCATGATTGACAAAATGAGCACAATGATACTGATTAGAGGAGCAATGGAATGCAAAGAAATAATACTTGATGAAACAAAAACAGAGAATGTGGGGGTAAAGCAAAAAAGAGCAAAAGAGGATTGGGGAGATAATACACTGGGTAAGGTGCTTTCCTTGAATATGGCCCGCCAAGGTTAGATTCTCAGTACCACATATGGTTCTCCTGGGACCCCGCCAGGAGTTATCCTCAGCACAGAGGCAGGCGTAAGCCTTAAGCACAGCTAGCTGTAGCCCAGACTCTCTCCATACCCCCACATAACCTGAGAAAAAAATCAAAAAAACATATCCCCCTTCTACGCCATAGGAAACAGAGCTATATAAAGAGATTAGGAAAGTGCAGAGAGGCAAAAATCTTACATTTGAGGGAGAATATGTACAAATATTTGTGTGGACTTGATACTCCAAGTATTTGCTTGATAATACATCAAGAAAAACAGGTAATTCCTTGAGGTCACTCATAATCTGCTAAGGAGAAAATAAGTCAAATATAATGTCTTCTCGTACCTAGAAGACACAGTGATCTCATGACACCTATGGAGTCTCAGCTTATTCACATTAGCCTACATAACCTAACTGCCAACATTTGCCCTTTGCTATCTGTGACACACATAAGCAAAACAGTAAAGAAAAGAAAACTAATGATGACCAATGGGCATGAACTGACCACAGTCCCAGAAGTGAGATAACTCAAAAAGCCCTGAAGAAACAATCCACCCTAAATGTTGTATAGGCTATCTCTGAAGCATATGTTTCATAGACACTCAAAAAAATCTTTGAGGGAATTACAAGAGGAATAACATTTGAGTTAGGTGTGGAAGGATGACTAGATTGTTGTAGCAAAAGAAAGGGGGGGAGGCATTTAAGTCAGAATAATCAAAACCTATGAAGGTGCTGGTATTAAAGTGAGCCAAAAGGAACTGAGAGGACAAGGGACAATGTCACCACAAAGGTGTGTGGGCTTCAGCGATGTAACAGATATTCATTGGAGGAAGGACCCCTGTGCTCTATATGTATCTTTACTGTCATGAAGAGGTTTTTGCATATTTGGTGGGCAAGGGATAATATTTCAGAGGTACAGATGTTCTGCAGAGTAATTAATAGCTGATGATAGAAAAGACTAATCAAGAAATTGATCATAAAACTTAGAAGATGGTGGTGTTGTAAGCTAACACATTAGGAATAAGTATGCAGAAAGTATCGACATGAAATTTACAGTGCTAGAGATGGGTACGTATTTGGATGCAACTGAGGAGGAAAGGTATTTCTCAAGTTAATAACTTGGGAGTGATTATAAAATAATTAACAGTGGAACAGTGGGACAGGAGCTATTATACAACAAATAGGCAACAGATAGGTACTCACCTTGTATATGGTCAGCCAGGTTTGACAGCATCACTTACATTTCCTGGAGCCCCACCAGGAGTGATTCCTGAATGCAGAGCCTAGAACCTAGAGTCCACAGCCAGGTGTGAACTCCAAACAATAGCAGCACAATTACCAAAACAAAAGAGAAGGAGGTTTGACAAGATGAAGTCCACTTGAATACTACAGTAAAATATTAAGAAAAGATCGCTCAACTGAATTCAGCTGAAACTCAGTAAGGAGATCACAGTTGGAGATGTACATAAAAAAGATGTAGTGGGCTTCATTGATGAAACCGATTTTCATTGAAGATATAGGTGAAACCAGAGGAATTAAGGGGTTGAGTAAAAAACAAAAACAAATACAAAAACAAAAAACAACACACATTAGAAAACAAAGAGTGATGGGTTAGGATCAAACACTGAGACTCCCAGGTTTGACCACTGGCATTGCATAGTCCCCAAGAGCACAGCCAGGATTGTGTGTGCATAACAACAAGGTTCAAATCTCACGGTGGGGGGGAGGGCATGTGAAGAAACAAGATTGGGTAAATAGAAGTCAGCATAAGGAAGTGAAATGCAATTATCAGACCATGGAAGAGAGTTAAGAATAAAGTTGTATTTTTCTTATGCAATTCTACAAGTATCTTGTCTATCCTGGATATTAATCCCCTGTCAGATGGGTATTGGGTAAATATTCTTTCCCATTCTGTGGGCTCTTTCTGTATTTTGCTCACTGTTTCTTTTGATGTGCAGAACTTCTTAGTTGTTGTAGTCCCATTTGTTTATGTTTGCTTCCACTCGCATGGTCAGTGCTGTTTCGCCCTTAAAGATGCTTTTAGCTTCAATGTCATGGAAGTTCTGCCTACATTTTCCTCTATGTGCCTTATAGATTCATGTCTAATATTGAGGTCTTTAATCTACTTTGATCTGACTTTTGTGCCTGGCATTAGACAGAGGTCAGTGTTCATTTTTTTGCAGGTAGCTATCCAGTTTTCCCAGCACCACTTGTTGAAGAGGCTTTCCTTGTTCCACTTTGCATTTCTTGCTCCTTTGTCAAAGATTAAGTGGCCATAATTTTAGGGGTCTGTGACAGGATATTCACCTCTGTTCCATTGATCTACAGGTCTGTTTTTATCACAATACCTTGCTGTTTTAATTACTAATTTTGTAGTAGAGTTTGGAGTTGGGGAAGGTGACACCACCCATCTTCTTTTTTCCAAGGATTGCTTTAGCTATTTGTGGTGGTTTATTGTTCCATATAAATTTCAGGAGTGCTTGTCTGTTTCTTTGAAAAATATCATGGGTATCCTGATAGGGACCGCATTAAATTTGTATAGTGCTTTGGGCAATATTGCCATTTTGATAATGTTAATTCTTCCTGTTCACGAGCAGGGGATATGTCTCCATTTCCTAGTGTCCTCCTTTATTTTTTGAAGTAGTGTTTTGTAATTTTCCTTGTATAGTTCCTTCACCTCTTTGGTTAAGCTGATTCCAAAATATTTGATCTTCTGAGGTACTATTGTGAATGGTATTGTTTTTTTAGTGTCTCTTTCTTCTCTTTCATTATTTTTATATAAGAAAGCCATGGACTTTTGGATGTTGATTTTGTATCCCGCCACTTTACTATATCAACTTACTGTTTCTAGGAGCTTTTCTGTAGAGTCTTTAGGGTTTTTCAAGTATAGTATCATATCATTCATCTGCAGATAGTGATAACTTGATCTCTACCTTTTCTATTTGTATGCCCTTGATATCTTTTTCTTGTCTAACTGCTATGGCCAGGACTTCCAGTACTATATTGAATAAGAGTGGCAAAAGCAGGCAACCTTGCCTTGTGCCAGATTTAGCGGGAAGGCTTTCGATTTTTCCCCATTGAGAATGATACTTGCCCTGGGCTTTTGTAGGTGGCTTTGACTATATTGAGGAAAGTTCCTTCGATACCCATTCTTCTGAGAGTTTTCATCATAAATGCGTGCTGAGTCTTGTCAAATGCTTTCTCTGCATCTATATGATCATATGGTTTTATTATTTCTTTTATTAATATGATGAATTATGTTGATTGACTTGCGAATGTTAAACCATCCTTGCATCCCTGGGATGAATCCTACTTGTTCATGGTGTATGATCTTTTTGATGAGTCATTGGATTCTATTTGATAATATTTTGTTGAGTATCTTTGCATCTGTGTTCATCAGGGACATCGGTCTGTAATTCTCTTTCTTTGTGATATCTTTGTCTGTTTTTGGTATCAGTGTGATATTTGCTTCATAGAAACTGTTTGGAAGTGTTTTTGATACTTCAATTTCCTGGTAAAGCTTAAATACAGAAAGAGCCCACATAATGGGATAGTGTGGGAAATTTGGGAAAGACTATATACCCAATACCCATCTGATAAGGGATTAATGTCCAGGATATACAAGGTACTTGTAGAATTGTACAATAAAAAATTCTCCAACTCCATCAAAAAATGGGGAGAAGAAATGAACAGAAGTTTCCTCAAAAAAGAAATACAAATGTTTCAAAGGCACATGAAAAAATGCTCCACATCACTAGTCATCAAGGAGGTGCAAATCAAAACAACAATGAGATATCATCTCACACCACAGAGACTGGCACACATTCAAAAGAACAAAAGCAAACAGTGATGGCATGGATGTGGGGAAAAAGGGATGTTCCTTCACTGTTGGTGGGAATGCTGACTGGTCCAGCCTTTCTGGAAAACAATATGGACAGTCCTTCAAAAATTAGAAATTGAGCTTCTATATGACCCTGCAATACCACTTCTGGGAATATATCCCGAGGATGCAAAAGAGCACAGTAGAAATGATATCTGTACCTATATATTCACTGCAGCACTGTTCACAATAGCCAAAATATGGAAACAACCCGAGTGCCCTAAAACAGATGACTGGTTAAAGAAACTTTGGTACATCTACACAATGGAATACTATGCAGCTGTTAGGACTGATGAAGTCATGAAATTTGCTTATAAGTGGATAGACATGGAGAGTATCATGCTAAGTGAAATGAGTCAGAAAGAGAGGGACAGACATAGAGAGACTGCACTCATTTTGGGCCATACTAGCAATGCTCAGGGGTTACTCATGGCTGTGCACTCAAATATTACTCGTCGTGGTGCTCAGGGGACCATATGATGCAGGAGATCAAACCCAGATCAGGTGTGTGCAAGGTACAAATATACTCCCCGCTGCACTATTGCTCTGACCCAACAAAAGGTAAATTTCTTAACTAACAAGTAAACAAGAATCATAACATTTATATTTTCCAATAATCATGAGATACAGCAAACATTTATTTTTCAGGAGATAGTTGCACCATACACAGGATTTTAGAGTTCATATTTGTAATATGCTCAAGTCCCTCTCCATACATTCAGAGGAGCTTCACGCATGAAGGTACTGGCAAAGGAACCCAGGTGTGTGGGACCCGGGGCTGAGACCTCCAAGCCTGCTCAAATTGGGACTGGGCCTCTTCTGCCCAGATTTCCCATTTTCCAGTAGCTAAGCAGTCACACCCAGGGACTGCCGTCAGCGCCGTGTAATCCCACTAATGGCCAACATCCAGAGACTTAAAACCAAGCTCCTGGAAGCGTGCAGCCACATATAGCCTACTTCTCCCTCTGGGAGAACCTGGCAAGCTACCAAGAGTTTCTTGCCCACATGAGAGAGCCTCGCAAACTCCCCATGGTATATTCATATGCCAAAACCAGTAACAATGCTGGGTCTCATTCCCCTGGCTCTGAAAGAGCCTCCAATACAGCATCGTTGAGAAGGATGAGTAAAGAGAGGCTTCTAAAATCTCAGGGCCAGGACGAATGGAGATGTTACTGAGACCGCTTGAGAAATTCAACGATCAACGGGATGATGATGAAGATGATGATGATGATGATGATGATTTGTAATACAATTAGTAGTTGTAACTGGCCATAAATATAATGGGTAACAATCATTTAACAATAATCTACTCTTATAAATGATTCTCAAATGTTAAGCTGGAAGTTAAAATTTAGGAAGTTCATTGAAATCCAGATTCTATTTGAATAAGTTCATGGTTCCCCCCTAACTCTGCATCTCTAACAAATGTCAAGTGATGCTCATACTACTAGTGCTTCAACCCTACTTTTTTACAAGTTGGTAAACAAACTCATGCAATCATTAGCTGCTTTATTAACAAGAACACTACAACCAGATCAAAGGAGTTTCTAGTATTAGTGGTCTTTCTTATGCTCTAATTTTACGTAGTCAACATGCAGTACACAATAATCAAACCATCACATCTGAAATTTATTATGACCACCATTTTTATAGAAGGAAGCACAGAGGAGGTATCTGCATGCTGTGCTCCAATATTTGAAGGAGATCATTTTGTTAGGAAGTTTAGAACCTGGACAGATGAATGGAAGTGAAAAGGAGACAGATTTGTTACTTATTCAAAACCCTGAACCAAGAATCTTCCAGAAATATGAATGCTTGCTAATGATGCTTTCAAAGTGAGTCATTGAGAGAATCTCAGAGACCATCTAGTTTGAACCACTCATTCATTTAACAGATGAAGAAAAGAGGTAGAAGTTTTGATGAAAGGTTATGAAGTTATGGCATTGAAGCATTTCCTTTGTATCTTGTACATTCATAAACTGGAGAAAATCCATCAAAGTCGGTCTTAGAGGAGAGTTATGTGGTTAATTTGTTAATCAAACAAAAAGGTGCTTTTGATAGGAATGAGCTTCTGAGAAAAGATTATGAATCTTCATCTATTATAATATCAGGACTCTATTCACGAACTTAAACACGATTAAACAGTTGCAAATAATTCCATTAATTAACTGAAATTTTAAAAGTTACTAGGAAAGCAATTTGGGTACTAACTTCAAACTCCATTGAGCATTACTAAGTGTTAGATCTTAGGTTCACTGTCTTATTGATAATTTACTTGTGTGGGGTGACTGAACTGAGGCCGTCTGTGAAACTTAAGGAGCAGACTGAGCTGAAAGGTTCAAGTCATTCCTTGTCAAGGAGTTTATGTGCCATGCATTTGAAGTGAAAGTTGATCAGTAGTTAAGTACAGTGTGACAAACTGGCACATTAGGGATTGTATCACACACCTTAGCAATAGTCTGGGGAAGGAGAGGTTTCACGATTTGTGTTGATTCCAGAATTTGGCTAGGTACCCATGGTCTAGAATTTATTACCTTGATCTTGGTAAATACCTTTCATGCAGTTTGCTTAAAACCAACAATGAAACTTGGTTGATAGAAAGAAGAGTGTAAGTTTTGTTTAATTCATAAAAACCTTAAAGAAACAGCTATGTGTGCATGCAAACTAATTTGCCTTTGCCATTAATACAAAAACTAAATAAGATCCCCACATTTTCTTCAGATGTTTTTACATGTCTATGTGTGTTGTTCAAGTAATTATTCAGTCACTTCACATTCCCACTTCCTGACTCAATCTCCAGCTGCAAAAATTAAGATGAAAAACTTGCCACAAAAGTAATCATTACAAAGTATTTAAGTTATTGTTGGATAAAAGACAGTTTTAAAACACATCACTTTGATTTATTACTATGCCAATTTAGACTGCAACAAGACTTAAACCCTGTTAACAACCTCTGTGCCTTTATTCCATAAGGGAGACACAATAAACTATATGAAGACAGTAAGGTTTTGATTTTACAAATCATTCACATTAATTTGTCATAATTTATGTTGGTGATCAATATTCATTGGTTGAATTGTGAGTTCCCCCTTTCCGAATGCTAAAGATACACAACATAGAATCAATAGATTTAAGTCTCTTGTCCTTTTTGCTTTCCATTAGTTTCTTCTCAAAATGATAATGTACAATCACCTCTCAGACTTCAGGGTTTTGATGAGTTAAGTTGGAAGCACATTTGAGTTTTTCCCTTATATTTCTGTCCAAACGCTGCAAATCAAGTTCTCAGATCATAGTTTTTAGACAGAAAACAAAACACAACAAGCTCAACTCAATGAATTATTCATATAATTTCTACTCTCCTTGTAAGAGATTTTCTTCCTGATATATAAGACATGTAGTTGCTAATCTGTGAATGCTTACATTAAGTTTAGATGCCTGCCTGAAAATTTAGAACATAAATTTTTGCATAAAATATCACCTGGATTAGGAGACATTAATTTATTATTTAAGTTATATGGAAAAATAAGAAGCTGTTTTGTGGCATTTTGAGAGAATTGTTTCAAATGTTATTACTTATTATTACTAAATGTGAAGGTATTTAGTTATGTCAGAAGTAAGGTTTTTTCCTATAAAAGAGAACATGTAAAACTCCACATCTGGCATGCTACTGGATGAACCTGGATATCTACTGGAAGTCCAGCAGGTATTTTTGTAAATAAATGTATCAAAATTGATAACTTTATCTAGGCTATCTTTGGTCAAAAGAAATGTAAGTAGCCTTTAAGTGGATTGTCATAAAATTTTCTTTTATCAGTTATCACTCCAAAGAATACTACCAAACTTTTAAAGAAGAATCAGTCAACTTTTGTACTTCTTAGTAAAATATTTATTAAACTGACAAAGATCATCATATATTTTTAATATTATTTTCTTAAGCATGGATGAAAATTAGTTGTGTGTTGTGGCTTTAGTTTACTGTCGGGAGTTATTGCACTCTCGATTGTTTTAATTTAACTTAGGGAGTTACTTACTTTCTATTTGTATTTGAGGAATATATTATTTTATAACAAATGAGAATAGGTTGAAATCTCAATTTTGTCTACAAATAGTCAAAATAAAATATCCATAATCCACTCAATCCTTAGCCAAGTTAAGACCTTTTAAATTTAATATATGACAAGTTTAAAGACAGAATTCAAAGGCATTAATAGTTACATATTTAGTTTTAAAGTGTAAAGTGGAATTAGTTTACTTCAGTAATAAAGGAGATACAGGTGAAACAAATTATGTTGCAATAATAGTAATTATGATATTAATATATCTTCAGACATGAATATAATTATAACAATGAAGGGAAGCTGGATCATTGAAACAAAATTCAAAAAGAAAGGTGCATTTACTAATATCCCCCAATGAATGAAACATACTTTATGCTATTAACTTCAGAGAATGAAAGTTTGGAAAAGACAGAGTAGATTATGGTTAAGGCTTAGAATAATTTCCATTCCAATCTTTCTTTCCAGTTACAAAATGTTAAGCATTCACATTATTATCACTAACTTTGAAGAGACGCATTAGAAGAGGTAGATGTTTTTATTATGAGTAGAAAGCCATGGGAAAATGATTTCTTGGAAGATTCAGATGAAACATGAAAATTGAAAAGTTGGGACTGATGCCCTCACATGAAAGTATAGCCTCAGGTCTTTCCCTGAGTGATGAATAAGATCTAAAACCTATTTTATCTGTCCTCCCTCCCACCACCACACTCTGTGAAGAATGGTCATATGCTTCAACGGAAGTGAATTCCAGCAAGACATTTTGAAAGAGATGAACAGAATTCTTTCATCAAAGGTTATGCCTTCCTCTAAGAGCTCTCATGCCCCTCCCTCCAAAGTAAGAGAAGATTAAGCAAAATGTAATATCTCATCTTCAAATTGTAGTACCCGGGGCAGGTACCTTTGAGAAAAGTAAAATTGGCAACAAAATTCATTCACTCTTCTGATATCGGAATAAACAGCAGTCAAAAGTACACAAAATTGTGTTGTTTAAATGATAAAAAAACGAAGACATGAAAATTGTGCAAATAATTATGTGTTAAAAAAGAAAGAAGAAAGTGAAAGACCATTTAAAGTATAGAAGGGAGACAGAATAAAGTGCGAAGAGAAAAGTATACAACAGAGGAAAGTGATCCCAAGTACATCACATTATAAAATAATTTATTAAAAATCATAAATGCTTATTAAACATTCATTAAAACATAAAATACTATAGATTTAACAAAATAAATATGTTTTAAAAAGTCAGGTGCATTGTAGGTTATTTCCTCTTCTTTCTTTGTAACAAATTAATAGATATTATCTAAGAAAAAGCAGATAAGCAACTTTGTAATTGTGTATCTCCCTTGGATTCAATTAAAAACATGTTTTAAAGTAAATGCGTTCCAAAATAAGTCCATGCTTTTAACATTTGAATGTCTACTTGTCATCTTTAGTTGGATTGTTGAGAAAGGCTACATTCTATGTGGATGAAACATTTCCAAAGTACATGTTTGTTCACTTTTCATTTTGGAGGTCCTTACATGTTCAATAAAGGCATATTTGTGAGTCTTATTAAAAAAACATGCATGTTGAAATCTCATTTGAAATAAACTATTACCCAAGCACTGCCAAATAATGCTGTATAACAAGTATCCTCGAAATCACGGTGGTTTACTACTATAATCACTTATATCTTGCTATCCAATCTGTGAGTTGCTTGAGTTTAGCAACTCAACTGGGATCTCTAGGTTTAGATCTGTGTCAACTGTGACCAGTGAGCTCTCAGATTCTTACTCTTCTCATGGTGATGGGAGGAGTCACTGTCACTATCATCCCGTTGCTCATCAATTTGCTGGAGCGGGCACTAGTAACGTCTCCATTGTGAAACTTGCTGTTACTGTTTTTGGCATATCAAATACGCCACGGGGAGCTTGCCAGGCACTCCAGGAGGGGCGGAGGAATCGAACCTGGATCGGTCACTACAAGGGGAACGCTCTAGTCACTGAGCTATCGCTCCAGCTCCAATGGGAGGAGTCAAGAGGACAAATCCACCTGTGCAAGTGCATCTGAAGTCTTAGCATCTGCCACAGGCACTTTTATCCTGTTAAAGCAAGACAAGCGGCTAACGCTGGCTATGGTCTTGTCAGTCTTCAACCCCACTGGGTCTGAGAAACTCTGAATCACTCTGCCAGAGCAAGGTTGAGGAGGACACACCCCATCCTGCCCCACTGCCTAACAAAGGGCGTATGGTAGGAACCTTATTAAAAGGGCAACCAATTTCAATCATCCTGGGAAAAGGCGTAGGGTCACATCTGGACACAGCTGTAGAAACAGCTGAGGTCAATAATTTCATGGATCTCATCACCCGTTTATCTAGCTACCTCTCAATGTGCATAGCAAGTAGAGTGTGATAGACTTTTAGATGATGTTTTATTTTACTCCTTTGGGAAGTGGCACTATTTATGAGATACTACATCACACATAGCTTTACTCTAAAAAATTAGATTCGGGGTCTGCAGAGATAATATGAGTCTGACCAGGATTTAATCCCCAACACACTCTATGGTATTCCAGTTCCTCTAGTATTGATCCCTAAACATAGAGCTAAGAGTAAGGTGTGATGCCCAAAATATAACCCCAAAATGGTTTTACTAAGATGTAGTCCAAATGCCCATATTCATCTATCTTTGAATATATAATTCAGTGGGGTTTATGCATTTGTTATCATTCTGAATACTTTGTCACTTCAATAAAAGAAAACCTGTGCTCTTTAGTAGTCAGTGATCCTTTGTTCCATCTCCTCTGTGGCTGACAACACCCTTCCTCTTTCTATGGAACTGTATATCTTAAGCATTTTTCACGTAAACAAATCAGCCTATTTTGAAAGATTTCTACCTAGCATAATGTTTCTAGGGTCTGTCCATAATGTGGCATGTCTTAGAATTTCATTATTTTCTTTTTCTTCATTTGTTTTTGGTTTCTTTGTTTTTATTGAATCACCATGAGATATATACTTACAAAACTCTTCTTGATTGGGTTTCAGTCACACACTATTCCAAGACTCACCCATCCACCAATATATATTTCCTGCTACCAACGTCCCCAGTATCCTTCCCATGACCCCACTGCATCCCCAGCCTGCCTTCTTCTCTCTGTCTCTTTCCTCTCTCTCTCTCTCTCTCTCTCTCTCTCTCTCTCTCTCTCTCTCTCTCTCTCTCTCTCTCCGCATTATGGTTTGCAAAACAGATACTGAGAGGCTATCATGTTTGGTCCATTACTCACTGTCAGCACACACTCCCATCCAGAGCGACCCCTTCCAACATCATTGTCATAGTGCTCCCTTCTCCATCCCAATTGCCCTCTCCCCCAGCGCTATGGGCAGACTTCTAACTATGGACCAATCCCCCTGGCCCAATGGCCTGTTAACAATTCATCTTGTGGAAAGATCATTTTTTTTGTTTTATTAATTGAGCATTTGGGCTTTGGGCTTTCTATTTGGGGCTATTATGAAAAATGTTGCTGGAAAATTTCTTGCACACAATTTTCAATTCTCTTGATTTCAATTCTGTTTTTTTATAGTAACCATTTTAACCTCTTGAAGAACTGCATAACTTCTACATGAAAAAATTTTACAACCAGAAAAGTTTCTCCACATCATCACCAAACACTTGTTATTATACTTTTTGGTTTTGGGTCCACACTCAGCTGTGCTCAGGAATTACTATTGGTGGGGCTTGAAGGTCCATGGGCGGAGCCAGGGATTGAACCCCAGTCGGCCAGGGGCAAGGCAAGTGCCTTACCCACTGTTCTATCTCCCTGGAGCTCAAAACTTGTTATTGTCTGTGCTTTTTGTTCTAATCTTTCTGTAGATATAAAGTGATACCCTAGAATAATTCTTTTTGCTGTGTCTTAATTATTAACTTAATAAATAATTAATTCATCTTAATAATTACTTAATAATTATTGCTGTCTCTTAATAATTATTGTGTGGATAATCTTTCATATGCATATTGACTATTTTCACTTTTTGAGACACATGCGATGTAACATTTTGTTCTATTTTGTTGTTGTTGGTTTCGGGTTACGCTCAGCAGTGCTCAAGGCTTACTCCTGGCTCTGCACTCAAGGGTCACTCTTGGAAGGATTGAGGTACCATATGGAGTGCGAGGGACCAAACCCAGGTCAGCTGCAATGACCCAGGACTACCCCAATGTCCTATCTCGCTGGGTCCATTTTGTTCTTTTCATTATTTTTTCAGTTAATTATCTACTGAGTTGTAAGTGTTCTTTTAAATACTTTTCTATACGAACTGGAGAGATAGTACAGAGGGGAAGATGCTTGCTTTGCAAATAGCTGGCGGGGGTTTGATCCCTGGCATGCATATACTGTGGTCCCATAAGCATGACAGGAATGATCCCTGAGCAAAGCCGGGAGTATATGCCGAGCACAGCTGGCTGTGCTGCCCTGCAATAAATACAACTCCCCCCCAAAATATATATTTTAGGTATAAGACTCTGATCAGATATATGGTTTACAAATATTTTCTAATCTTGTGTAATTTGCTTGCTTGCTTGCTTGCTTCATTCCTTCCTTCCTCCCTTCCTTCCCTCTCTCTTTCTTTCTTTCATCCTTTATTTGGTAGTCTTTCAAATACAATTTTTACAGTTGTGATGTTTATTGTATTAAGTCACTAGTGGTGTTGATGCCCCACCTGATAACTGATCGACTATTTTAAGAACACTAGAATTTTCTCCTAGTTACCATATTAAGATTTGCACATTTGGATTGCTTATACTTAGATCTTGAATGGTGTTTATTTTTTATGTGGTGCAGGTATGATTCCAAATGTATTCTTTTGCATTCTTTGTATAACTGGTCTTAGTACCACTTATGAAAAGAATATACTTTATCATTAAATTCACATGGCACCCTTGTTTGAAATCTATGAATCTACCAATAAAAATAGGATTGATTTCTGAACTCATAATTATATTCTATTTCTCTGTATATCTAGACCTATTAGACTTAAGACACATTTTATAGCTTCACAGAATGATTTGAATCAGAAATTTGGGCTACTTCTTCTTATAGCTCTTTTACAATACATTTGGATTATTGTAGATAACTTTGTCTCTCCTTTTAAATTTTAGGATAATTTTTTCAATTTACATAAAACAATCGAACCTGGTTTGGCTGCATGCAAAGCAAAGGCCCTGCCCACCATGCTATTGCTCCCCAAGGAAAGCCCGGCAAGCTACCGAGAGTATCTGCCTGCACGGCAGAGCCGGGAAAGCTACCCGTGGCGTATTCTATATGCCAAAAACAGTAACAACAAGTCTCACAATGGAGACATTACTGGTGACCACTCGAGAAAATCAATGACCAATGGGATGACAGTGCTACAGTGCTACATAAAACAAACTCCAGTTTTGCTTGGATATACACTTTTAGAAAATAGTTATTGTGTTATGTAAGTATAGTATGTTAACAGATTATGCCATTGGAGTGCCTAATTCTCAAGGCTGGGGTGAGAGGTCAAATGATAGGGTACATGTCCAGCATGCATGAGGCCCTAAGTTCCAAACCTGGTATCACATGGCACTTTAAGAACTTACATGATGCTACAGCCCCCAGAGTACCACTGGACTATGCACAGTACTGTTGGGCCCAATAACAGCTGGGAGTAGCTCACCCCCAATGTCCCTCTGAGCACAGGTGTGAGCAGCCACCCACCAAGTTCCTCTGAGCACAGATGTTGGTGGACCCTATAAAAGCATTGCAGTCATTAATCATTAATCCTAAAAGATATACTTCCTACTAATAGTAAATCTCTTCTTCGCATGTTCTGCGGATTTACACTGAATGAGCTATTGTATAATAGTTTAATAGTTGTAAAAAAAATTAGATTTGAGACAGATGTCTGTGCTCATGCTTTCTGAGGAATAGTACAGAAAAAAACAGAATTGACACTTAGAAGAAATACGCAGAACACCATGCTCTAGAAAAGAGTAAAAAAAGAAAGCAGCATGGTCTAGTTAGTACATGAATTTGTAGAAAGACTGATTTCAGGAAACCAAAATTCTGCGTTATATTTGGTGGTTCAAAATGAATTCAAAAAATGTGTATGAGGCGATTGCATTTCATCATCTGCTGCGTCTTTATGTTGACATTTTGGAGATTATTTTAAATCCTCATTCAGAAAATTTAAACAGGCTCTTAAGAATCCAAAATATGAATAATGCATAAATGACTCAGTAAATTGACATCTGAGATAGGGTTGATAGGAAAATCATTCATTGGAAAGCTGAATGCATATTTGCAAAGCATTGTTAAATTATATTTAGCAAATAAAATAACTGTGTCACTTTACATCTCAAGGGATGGATAGTTCTATCTGCACACCTATATTAGACTGGCAGGTGCCTCGACATCACAGTAGATTGGAATGATTAGAACCATAAAGAATCCAGTTCCCATCTCCTGACTCCTGAATTATACAGACTAGGAAGCTGAATCTCAGAAATATTTCAAAAACCCAGTACAATGTCCTATTTAGTGCTCCACTAAAATTAAAGGATCATTTGGATATTATACTAAGAATTCAATGACATATCAAAGTAAAGTCAGTAGAATGAAGCATATTTATAATTGAAATATTTCTGAAAGCACAGAGATATGGTTGAAATGTTCTTGAGATCATAGAAAAATAATTCCCACCAATATGGTGCTGAGAAGTGGTACTGGAATTGAGTCTTGCAAGGAAACTTCTAGGTAAGGTAAATGCAGGAAAAGTACTCAGAAGGAAACACTGAATATGCCAGCAAAGAGATGTAAGGGAGTAAATGATATTTTCAGGAAACTCTAAGTATCCATTACAGTTATATGTTACACTTATTCATACAAAACTTGAAGGCACAGTGAGATTTTTGTTGTAGCTGGATGGGGAGGTAAAATAGTTTTGTTTTGGGAGATGAGACAGAGAAAGAGAGAGAACCAGACACACCACCACACAGACATACACACACACAGACACACACAAAGAGAGACATAGACAGAGACAGACAGATGAGAGGAGAGTTCCACCCAGTAAAGGAATAGAAATCATGCTCCAGCGTCTGAGATCTGGGTGACTTCATGGCAGAGTGTGGCATAATGAGATTACCATGATTTGGAAAGCCAAGCAAAGAATGACAACGTAAGCTTCTGGTGTCCCATTGTAATATTTCCATTCAAAGGACATAATCGGGTTTGTCTGAAGGTGCCTTTTGTAGTAGTGTGCAGGATGGATCAGAGGACTCAGATAAGAGGCAGGAAGAGATCAAAGAGGGAGAGTTGCAGCTGAATGGGTGTGGATCTGAGGGTCTAAATTAGAGCATCAGTCATGCAAACGGAGAGGTAGACATCAATACAAGAAAGGCAGAAATGGCACAGTCATTGGGGCTTGCTGATGGATATGTATGAAATCTGAAGAGAAAGCAGGATATAAAGCAAATGATCTACTGCATTTTCCTTCATCTTCCTATGGATGTAAAGGATAATGCCATTTATAATTTTAAATGCATTTACAGTATGTAATTAGATAGATGAAAAATATCACTCTTTTTGAAAAGTATATTACCGCAAATTAAGCATGTTATATGAAGCATATTATTTTATGCGAAGTGATATTAAGTAAGATTTGTAGTTTCTGCCATTCCTTCAACCCAATTACAAGCATAAGTAAATGCACCTGGAGTGAGGGATGCAAATGAGGATAATTAACTCAAGCCAGGATGTTTTGACAGCATAGCTTCTCATTACCTTGCTAGCATATACCTTTTCAAAGTGCACATAAAGATTATCAGATGAGGAATGGAATGTGTTGGAGAAATAAAAAATGTCAATGTGAAAGCTTGCCTCATGCCAATTAGGACTCGCTGATTTAGGCAAAACAGTCCATTTCTCAGGGACAATATTATACATTACAGCTACAATGTGCACAACTATTTATGGTCATCATAGCCACCGCTTCCTGAAATCCTAAGAAAGTATGATCACATGTGCCAATTTTTAAAAAACTAAAATGCATAGGAAAATTAATGAGAGAATAAAAGGCAATTAGGACCCACTGACTAGCGAGTCTTTGGGATGCCTAACTTTCTAGATACATTTGTTAGGCTTTCCATAGGTTTTTTTTTTTTTTAAAGGAGTTTGGGTCACACATGGCAAACTCAGAGGTGCTCTGTGCTCAGGAATCACTCCTGGCAAGCTCAGTGGATCATATGAGAATTAAACCTGGGTTGGCTGTGTGCTCAACAAAGGCCCTGCCCACTCTAACTTTGCTCCAGCCCTTTGGAGTTCAATAGTTTCAAGTACACAAAGAATTAAAATTAAAAACATAATGGGAAAAACATAAAATTAAAAACAAAAGTTAGAATAAAGGAGATATTCTAATCAGTGTTAAAGGTGCTAGGTTAAACTGAGTTATACAGGACTTTCACTGTAAAATGTTCTGGTGAGTGGGTTATGATGAGAGCTGGGAATGGTTATGAGGGACACAGCCCATATTTCAGAGGAGCACAATGAGGCAGTTTCTAGTAGTCTCCACGGGGCTAGAACAAAGCTCTCAAGGTAAATCATGAAGATGAACATATGTGCAGTGTTTTATTTTCATGTGCTTCGGTACTAGATAGAAAAAGGCCTTAAAGAGAGTACAGTGTAGGGGGTCTGAAGACAGCTCAGGTCTTGGGGCCCAGGCATCCTTGGCAAGCTGAGAGGCAGGGAAACGGCTGAAGAAACCCATCCCGAAGAAACTTGGGTGTGAAAATGGGACTCCACACCGAGAAGTGTACCATGTTAGAAAATATATTACTTGTTACTCCATATGCCAAATCCTTCCATGCCCTCTTAGCATGTAGAATAAAGGTGGGGCTGGAAATTATGATGCATTTTGTCAATCGCATACAGTGTTCAAGTTGGGTGCAACTTGATCGGATATCAGTCTCAAGAGCAGTGAGAAAAAGAGAGGCTCAAAAGCATAAGAAGTCTTAGGAGAAAGAAAGGTCAGCTTTCCTGCCCATGTTTTGAATTGACAGGAGCTGTTACATAATGAATAGCACAGGCATCTTAAAATGTTAACATTTTCCTTTTCTTGGAATTCAAGAGACAAATCTTGCGTGAGGGCGCATGTGTATGGGCATAGGCACACACACACATACACACACACAAACAATTTCTCCCCCAAAATATCTGTGTTCTTTTATTTGGTGATTCAATACATTTTCAATTCAGATAGTCACCACATAACCTACACACAATATTAAGCATTTTACAAGCAAAATAGTTTACTGATTTCTTTTTTCCAATGGCCAAAGAGTACAGGAAGTGAATTGGTTAAAGGATATACTTCTGTACATAAAAATATCCATGAATTTATACACATGTACGGATCAGAGTTTAAAGAGAATAAAACCAGAACATCACAATAAATAGGATGTGTTCCTACAGGAGAGCGAGCAAGCTTTGTCAGGAAGCTGCAAAGTCTCGTTTATTTTTTTTTTCAAGGTGCCTTATGTTCTTCTGAGCTCGGCTCACATTTCTCAAAAGAAGAGTTACAGGTTAGTAATGCTGGAACAGAATATCTACTCTCCTTGCCTGCCCTTTATTTGCATCTCCAATACTAGGAGTGGAAGCTATGATGATTTAGTTCCAAAATGTCTTTGCAACTTTGCAAATTCTCTTGGTTTCCCTTTCACTATTTTAAAAGGCAGATTTCTCTAAACTCTAGCACCACGTGAGGACGAAATGCATGTATTTTTGTCAGAGCAACAATTTTTTTTTATAGAATCTTTGTTCCTCTGGCAATAACAATTCTGTTTAAAGATTTTACCAAGCTAAAAATAATTGCTCTAGGTTGTCATAAAAAAGAATATTAAATACCTTTGGTAAAAATAGATATATTTAACAAGATTAGAAAAGCAAAACAGTTATAATGTCAAAAGGAGAATATAAAAATGTACACAATAAAACAAATAAACCAACTTATAGATAAAGTGAAGATAAGGCCACTCTTCTGGTTCGTCTCTTCCAAACCATGAATGCAGTTCTCTTCTTCTAGGTGGTAGTTTAGTAAAAAATACGGAAAATCCAGTCCTTCCTTTCAGTCTGACTTAAGTTTAATTCATGGCAACACAGTTCCTTTTTAAAAACCAAGTCTGTAGGACATAGAACACTCTGGTTTAGATATGTGATTATAAGGAAACAAATTCCAGATTTCTCTGATTTTAGGCCCAGAACATGGAGCTTTACAGTTAATAAGCAAGGCAACAGAATTAGGTGCTCATTTGCACAGTTTTTCCTGCACTGACATCAACCCAAGCCTTCTCAAGACAACTGAAATATAGAACACAGCTAGCTGAGTAAGCACACGGTACCTCGGAACTAGCTAGTGATCTACAACATTTAAGTTTTTTTTTTTTTTTCCACGATGGAAGACCTTCTCTCCTATCACTGGGCTTCCTCTCAAAAGAGCTGTTGCACAGCTCCTAATTCCATCTGGTGTCTCTTCTTTGAGAACACACTGTAAATCCTGAAGATGAAAGGTCCCTGAAGCAAACTGAGATTATGGATGGAGATAACGTATGAGTTCTAGAAAGAATCAGCCAGTTGCGCTGCATGTCTCGGGCAGGTGGCTGCTCTGGCCACGTGGTTATCCGCCGGTGTTCCCTCTGCACACACAGTCACACTCCTCGTGGTGCTCCAGGGCCACATCAGTGAGAGATTTATGCAATCCTCTGACTCCAATCTTTGGTCTTAACTGAAGGACCTGGAAGGAAACAGCGCAATCCTTCTTTAAAAATCAGTCCGTGCGACTGCTGATTTCACAAACAAGTAAAAATGTCAGAAAAGAAATGTTGGCATCCGGCAAAGGCTTAACACATTTTCAATTTTTCCCCCCTGGTGAAGACATTCTCAACACATTCCCTGCCCTTCTGAAGGTCATAAACGGTCATCTAACAATGTCAGAGAGAACTTCACCTTGATGTAAGTATTGTGGACCACCATGGCACAATGCGTTTTCTATTTGTTGGTTTCTCTCATTCATTCATTTATGCATACATTGAACAAATATTTACACTTGGAGCAATGCATGAAAGTAGTGTAATATGCTGAAAAGAAACATGATCACTCTACAGCTGAGTTTGCTCAATTATGCCACTCATTAATTTTCTTGGCTACACTTCAAGTCCTCTATAAACTTGATGAGATGGATTAGATGTACTTCATAGACATCAGCCTCCGTCACGGCTAACTTTCTACAGCTGCAGCCTACTGTACAGTCTATGGCGGTTTGGCAGTAAGAACAACAATGCTTCTATTTAATAGGGTTAATTGAAGTTTGGGTTTTTTAAATTTTAATACAAACATAGCAAAAATAGATGCTAATGTTAAGCACAGTTCTTTTATATAACTTACCGACAAAAGAGCTATGTAGTGTCTAAAAGTTTATTTGCAGTATTTGATAAGAACTACCTCTTCCATACTTTATTTTAGTTTTATAACTAAAATGAAAAAGTCAGCTATTATATTTGTTTGGGTTATGAACAAAGACTGGAGCGCATAGTAATGAGCTATCTAGTTTTCTTATTCTCTGACTGTGACAAAGATACTTTCATAGAACAACTTCTGAAAGATGCCTTCCTAAACATTTTCTTTAATCCCCCAAAGCATAAGTCTCATGACCATTCTTGAAGATATAAAGAAAATAGAGAAAATAGAAAATATCCTTACTTGAACTCTATCATCTCAGGAAACATTAATTAGCTGACTTTTTTTTGAATGCTCATAAGGTTTCAGGCACTATAATAATGTTTTTACATACTTTGTTTTACATGAATTATATTAAGCAATTTACAATTATTACTCCTGTTTATACAAGTGAATCAAATTTTAAAGAGGACTGAACAGTTAGTATTTATACTCCAGCAAAGTATAAAATACTAAAGTTAGAAGTCTGCAATTTTATATAAGGATTATAAAGAAGCAGACTATTGCATACACATGTTGTATTTATTTAGCAGCTATTTCCTAGAATGATAACTTAAAAAGTCTTGTATAACCTATGAGAAATAGAAAACCATTAAAGAAGATTTCTGCTTCACATTAGAATTTTAGAATTAAAAATATTCTCCTATGTAAAACTTAATCTCATGACTGTTAAGTACTACTTAATGTGTCAGTGCAGGCTTACTATGTTAAACAATTTACTGTGGCATCAAAATGAACTAGTTTCTTGTATGGTCCGTACTATTTCTTGTCACACTATTATTACCAATCTTTTGTCGAATGAGTTGGGTAGGTAGAAAAAATTGTAATAAGGTCTAGCCAAAGTCTTTTATTTCTACCTTCCTTTGTAAAAATTTTCTCAGGTGGTAGGTATAGAGTAGAAGTCATTCTATATGGTCATGAGTTCGTCACTATAGGCTACAATTCTATCATCCTTCCTTCTTCTAACTAGTGCTTATATTAGCATGCATTTGCTGGGGCCCAGGGAAAAAGCCGAGGGGCTTAAAGAAGCAGCCGCACGGGCCTGAGATCACAAGTGTCAATGTCCCACACACACTAAGTGCTACCCGGGAGCTTTGCTACAAACTGATCTCTGGCTGTAGCACAAAAGAAGGGTGGTGATTCCCGCAAGCACAGAAACGATCCTGGGAGCAACCCTCGGTGAGCACTAGAACTCCAACCTGCGTGTCCTGTGGTTGAGCCTTTGCAAAAACATTATAGATAAAGGATAGAAAAACCCAAAGAGCAAGACCGCGGACAAGTGTGGGAATACCATAATCTGGCTGTGAGCCCTGGCAAGCCCAGGCAGGCAGAGGTGTAGCCCCAAAACCATCACAACCACCAAATCATCAACAAGAAAAGGAAGAGGTGGGAAGGGAATACAGATGGATTTTTATTCAATTGAAAAATAAATCTAGAATGTAAAAACAGGAATAAGAGAGTAGTTAGTTAATAAATACTATCACTGTATCACTGTCATCCCGTTGCTCAAGCGGGCACCAGTAACATCTCCATTTTGAGACTTCTTGTTACTGGTTTTTATTTATTTTTATTTTTTTTTTGCATATTGAATACACCATGGGTAACTTGCCAGGCTCTCCGAGAGGGGTGGAGAAATCGAACCCGGGTCACCGTGTGCAAGGCAAACGCCCTACCACTGTGCTTTGCTCCAGCCCGATAAATATTAAGGGCTGGAAATATGCCAGATCTTGTTTCAACAGAGGTAAATATCAATTCCTAAAAACCTCACCATTACAATTTGAGAACTGGAAAAACTCTTTACAGATGAGACCATCAAGGCACAGGGGATAAAATTATTTGCTCAAAGTTACACAGCTAATAATGTCAGATTCATTCCCTGCAAGTCTCACTTTGAAGTCTTTGTTCTTAAAGTCTGCGCTGTAATGTAATCTCTGTAATTTCTTAGTTCTCAATTGGCTGTAGCAAAAAATAAACAGTAATTATGAAATATTAAATGTTCTTGGAGATATTTGAGTGTCTACAAATACAAAGTTTCTGTTTTGCTTTTCTGAAAATTCCTCTTTGGTTGATAGAGAAAGTATTAGGGAATCATTTGTTGCTAAAATGACTTGAAATAGAGAGTATATGGTGATTGATACTGATATTACTGTTAATATAAAAACAGTATATGACAATCATCATGCATACATTATGAAAATAATTTCAATATTTTATTAGACTTTGTAATCTTATTTTTATGTAATGTTAAATAAGAATCAATTAAAATGCAGAAGGAAATAAAAAATAGGGATAATGCTGTTACATTTATAGTGACATGATGAAAATTCTAATTACTATTTAGGGAAACTTGTGTAACATAAATAGAGAGGAGAGAACAATTAGAATTTCTAAGTTCTGTCTTTGCATCTGACTTCATTACAAAGTAGAATAATCTTCAAACTGAAAATTTGAACCAGGACCATCAAAGAACATTAAATGGCAATGTTTTGGGAAGTATTCATTATATTTACAAAGTAATTTTATTTATTTGAGTAGTATTAGGTTCAGAACTTATTTCCAAAATATAGAAATGCCAAAGGTAATATTCTGAAATGATGAATGATGTTGATCAAGAGATCTTTTTCCATAGGGTAATTTCATACTTAATGAAAGAGTATCACAGAAAAGTTAAAAACTAGATGTGATTGCTTATGGAGGTATTGTAAGAAATGCAAAATAGAAAAGTATGAAATTGTATTTTACAGGCATACATTAGTGATATTTGTGAGAAACTGGCACTAGTCTATTAATTAAACATCCTTAACTATGAGGATAGACATATGATAGACAGAGACATGACTATGCAGAAGTTCATACACACAAATGTATGCATAATTAACTCCACCGAAAGACTGGAGAACAATTAATAATGAATTAGTTGCACTCTGGAAGTAGCTCATGATGTCCCACAGCTCAAAAACATATATTTTATCTGAGAATTTATTTATTTTTCTTCGCTGGGGTAATCAGGAAGTTAGGTGAGTGAGGAGGATGTTAGATGAATTCAGCACATTTGGTACAATTCAGGACCTCAATGTTGCCATGGTAGCTTTCTAAGACACTGAATTATCATCTGGGCCTTCTCGGTTCTTTCTTCCTAGGCACCCCTACCAGCAAGATTGTAAGGATTACTTCAATGTTTATAGGTTGTACTAGGATTTAAGCTTGCAGCCTATGAAGACAGGTGCCTTGTGTGATTCAGCCATTCTTCTGAACCCTTTGAGCTGGAAATCACACATAGTGGAACTGTCCTAACTACCTCAGTGCCATATGAGGCTCCTGGGTTTGAACTCACGACCTTATGATTCCCAGCAAGTACCCTCATCCTTTGATACATGTTCTGGGCATTGATCTCAAAATTTAAGACAAACATTGCACATTACTAGCAAATTTCTTGATAACTCTAATGATATTTTAAAAGAAATGCATGGGATGGAGGAAAATTCACTTGACCAGATGATGGATTTTCATTGACCAACTTGGGATAAGAAGTTAACATCCATAAGCTAGTTTCTAAAAGCTATTATGACTAGTTTGGGCTGCAGAATTCTTAGAACAATATTTATAAATGGTAAGCTTGTTGGCTACGTCATTTCACCAAATACACCTGGCTTAGAAAACACTTGATTTAGAAAGTTCAAAATTGAATGTTTGAAAGTGAAAATCAATCACTCTTATTTAATTCCTGTTCTCATAACATCTTTTATTTTATGCCATTCAATGCCATTATCTGCCTAGTGTTTAAATAATTTTATTTTAAACTTTATTTTTAATTTATGGTAATTAGAATATTAAGGATTCTTTCTTGGAAGATTCCTGTTCACAAAGAACAATAAGGTTGGAGCTCCTTGAACTACCAAGTTCACTAACATAGTATTGGTGAAAGCAGGACAATTGTGTCATAAGAACTCTGTGACTGACTAGTCCATGCAAGTTCAAATTCCCTAACACAGACAAAGGCATCTCTGATATCTTTGGCACATGAAAAAATAAGCATTTATTATGCATGGTTGTTAAATGTATCGAAAAATAAAAGTGACACACTAAAGTTCATGTTGAAATAAGTCAGCATTTGAAAAATACCACGCTTTTATTTAGTGTAATATAATCAGTTCATAAAAATTAAAGCTAACTCATCAAAGAGACTGGTCCCTGGTGTAAAGCTCTACATGATGATGCCAGTGGAGAGGCTGAGAAAGAACTGGGATATTCCAGCATAAATGATAATTTTGCAACTCTAAGCTTAAGGGCTCACACATCTCTAAAAAACAATGCTTACTAACATTTAATGTTTTGCTTTACATAATTCTATAGAATAAAGGATAAATAAGCCATAAAAAGGTTAACATGTTATCTGGGGCAACTGGATAATATAAAAATCTGCATAATCATACATTTGCATAATCCTTGAGATTGATGTACCAATATTGTCACAAATGAAGCAAATTCCAAATGTTTTTTCAACATTGAAAATACTTGTTTTTATTTTTATTTTTTATTTATTTATTTTTTGGCTTTTTGGGGTCACACCTGGCAATGCACAGGGGTTACTCCTGACTCTGCACTCAGGAATTACCCCTGGCGGTGCTCAGGGGACCATATGGGATGCTGGGAATCGAACTTTTGTCGGCCGTGTTTAAGGCCTTACCCGCTGTGCTATTGCTCCAGTCTTCGAAAATACTTGCTTTTAAAACATTTTCTTTCCTACTTTAGGCAGTTGAAAACTTTCACTGGTTTTCCCCACAGAAGAACACATTTTCATTCTATTATAACAGATAAAAACGTCCCTGAGACTCCATGAAGTATAACAAGAAGATACATTTTCTACATCTTAATGTCTGGGTTCTAAAGATCTTAATTTAAAAAATAAAAAAAATATATAACTGATTTGTTAAACCTTTCTTTTCTCTCTTCTCATGAATGCTGCATTTCCTTTCTTCCCCAATCCATTTCAGACACATTGTTTTGTTACTCTTAAGGACAGGAAACACCCAATAGAACCCCTATAGAAAGTGTCATACTTACCTCATGATATTTTTTCGTAACTTTGCTTGGGACACATTGACATTCATTACAATTGTGGAGACAACACGCACAATTTCCACCACAGCGTTTAACCAGGAGACAACCTGGCCAGAATATGGTATCGGTTCTCTTTAGTTCTTCCCGTATGGACACCGAGAAGTTCCGAGGTGTGCAGCTGTATAATCTCACCTCCTCTTTAAGAAGGTTCAGATCCAACCCTATGTGACATAAAAGGATAAAGAAAAACAGAGCTTCATGCTGTGACCCTGGAGGTATTTCACAAAACTCTTTTTCACAAAGGAATCAAGCTAGTTCATGACCATTAACTTGCATAGATCTTACTTTAAGTAAGTTTTAGGGCCGATGCAGTTAGCAAGTGGGGCCTTCTATTTTACAGTGCACAAAGCTTCTTTATGACTTAGTGACCAATAAAGAGATGCCATTGTGTAATACGAAGAGAAGAGCCAACAAAACAGTGGAGAGATATAAATAGGAAACTTTAAAGAGAGAGAAAAAGAGGCTACACCTTTTAACCTTTGTAAAAGAGTAAACAAGGAGAGCATTGGAGGGAAGAATAGATGAATACTTTGACTAGAAACCAAATGCAATTTAAAAAATTCACTTGAAGTTAAAACAAAAGAACTTACAGGAAGCTATCAACAGTATTTTCTGTAATCTTTGTGGAAATAGGCATCATAACATAAAATTAATTTTAATTAAAGATAGCTGAGTGGGCTATGAGTGGGAAAGATGATATACTTTATAAGAGCAAGAGTTGTTCAAATGCAAAACTTTGGGGGCATGAGTCACTTATGTTCTTTAAAATTTAAGAGTAGTGTACATCAGTTTTTTCTCCATCATTTTCCAATGGGTGGAAGGAATGTTTAATTTATAGCCATTGTTTCTGTTATTTTAGCAAACTAGCAAATTATATTATGCCTTATTCTTTAAGAGATATCTAGTTGTGATGCTCAAAGAAAATATCCTTTCATTAGACACTTGCAATAAATTCTCAAACAACAACTAATTTTAAATACAATATAGCACATTTTAGAAAAATATAAAAATGATAAGTTATGTTTACTCTAAGTGTATACACCCTATACAATTAGTATTTTAGTATTATTGGGGTAAATATATTGAATATAATTTAAATTTCTGTTCTATAATGCTACCTTTTCCCCTAGAAATATATTTCAATAAGGGCTGGAGTGATAGCACAGCAGTTGAGCATTCGCCTTTCATGCGGCAACCTAAGTTCGATTCCCCCGCCCCTCTCGGAGAGCCCGGCAAGCTACCGAGACTATGGAGCCCACGCAGCAGAGCCTGGCAAGCTACCCATGCGTATTGGATATGCCAAAAACAGTAACAATAAGTCTCTCAATGAGAGACGTTACTGGTGCCCGCTCGAACAAATCGATGAGCAACGGGATGACAGTGACAGTGACTTTCAATAAAATTAAAGAATAACAGGCTGTGAGATACTGCATAGGGTAATGTGTTTGCCTTGTATAAGGCAGAACCAGTTCAACATTTTTCACTGCACCTGACCCCTAGAGCACTCCTAGGACTGCCCAGAGCACTGCTGGGTGTGATCCCAAAGCAAAGCAAACAACAACAACAAAAAATTAGCTTCAGAGATCAAAGTCTAAAGCAGTGTTTCATAATCTGGCCAGAGAGATGCACAATGGATGAGGTGATTGCCTTGCATGTGAGCAAACCCAGTTTAGTCTCTGTACCTATGCAGACAGCCAGTAATAGTCCTGACCTGTGCTACATGATCCTGATCATCCCCCAGCAAATAAAGTAAAAAAACAATAAAACAGAAGATATTGTATGACATACAACTCATCAGCTGTCAATTTCTTCAATAAGAGTTTTACTAACATTTAGGAATATTCCCTAAACTATTGATAAAAATGGGATAAAAAACTTTTCAATAATATTGAAAACATGATAAAGAAATTGGGGGGGAATAAACCTATTTTTTGGTTCAAAAGCCTTGGAGCGCTAGTGACAGTGACATAGTTCCTTGTAAGAGCACTTGCCTTTCGTGTGTGAGGCTTTGGGTTCAGTTCAACTTGCTCTTCAAGCCTATATTTTGCCTCGAATATAAAAAAACAAAACAAAACAAACCCCTTCAACATCAAAAATTTCTTCAAATAATCGTTATGTAATCTCATTTGCAACTCTTGCAACTATTTGCAACTCTTTTGGTTTCTTGGTTTGGGAGCCATACCCAGCAGTGCTCAGGAAAGAATACTGGGGGTTTCAGGGAATCACATCCATGCTGAGCACCAAACCTGGGTCTGTCACTTTCAAAGCAAATGCCTGACCTGCTATACTATGTCACAGCCCTTGCATTCCAATAAAAATAAAATGGTCAAGTTTTGTTAAGTGAGGAGATAATTAAGAGCTAAAATCTCATTTTCTTGGCTTTAATATCCTTATATTTGAAAACTTTATTTAAAATTACATTTTTATATCAAAGGGAAACAATGTATTTTCAAGAAAAAAGTTAATTTATGCATATGTATTGGAAATGGTAAGCAATATAGTTGACCAAACATTAATCAAACACAAGGTGTCACCAAAGAAATTCTAATTAAACATTTTCAGACTAATATCTCTCTAGTTAACTAGTTTTTCTAATTCTATTGAAAGTCATTTTTTAACTAGATCTGAAATAGTTCCCCCTCATCAAAACAAAAAAATTGATCCTGTGAAAGTAAAAGAAAATGAGTTCACACTTTTGAGTACCTTAAAAGGCCAAATGATCTCCAATAAAACCAACCTGATAATTAGGTTAATGATATATAATTTACCTACTTTCATCTTACTAAATTTGCTATTATTATTACTTATTACTATTAAATACTATACATCCATTTTTGCTAAGCTCATTCATGAATTTATCTGTAACTTTGCTCTCCAAGTTAATATCTGGGCAAAAGGAAAGGTGAGAAAAAAAGCTAAAACATGTACATGTATAAGAAAGCTGGTTGCCAAAATTTCCAGTGCTTATTTAAGATTTATACTTCTTCAGAATGTGAATGAAGCTCTTAACTTACAAAGGATATTCATCTACCTCAAATAGTTTTAAACACACTACTTTACGAAACTAGAAAATGAGATTGTATATGTTCATTTTAAAATGTTTACTTAACCACAATAAAAGGTTAGATAGATTTCCCAAGTGAACTAAGTTATGATACCTGCTACAATGTGAATTTTTAAACACACTTTCAACTTAGCTTCCACTCATTTATCATGTTTGACACAAAAGTCAAAAGTCCTTTTTAAGTACTAGTTAAGCCTGACTTAGAAAACAGGAAATTTTTTTCTCCCTTCTATATCAGGTATGAATGAAAATCTGAAGCAGAGAAAGAAAAGGGCAAGGATAGAAAAAAAGAAACAGAAAAACATTAATGTGGTCTATATGGAGCTAAAAATACAATGAAAGACTTTAGCTTGGCATATCTTATTTGAAATTTATGTTTCCTATTTCTACTGGTTGGTCTTAAATTATCCAAGCATTGTGCAGAAATTATAGGCTTAAAAAAAAGGAAGAAAAAGGAGAGAAAGAGCACGCACAGACATGTAAATGCAATTATAATTATATAAAAGCTACCCACTGCAAAATATTGTAAAGTAAAATATAGTCTTTAGGTTATTTACTTTCTTTCTTTGTTATAAGTACCTCCTAAAACAATGTAGTCTCTGAAAAAAATGAAGATTTTGTAGCATGTGACCAGGGAAAGTTTAAGACAGACTTTCTTGTTCAGATTAACCAATATTACAAGCTTTACTTCAAAGTGTAATATTTAAAAAAGCAAAATAGTGACTGAAAACATGATGGTCACATTTCACTTTCTTAGTTATTCATTCTGTTTTTTTTGCTTTTTGGGTCACACCAGGCAATGCACCGGGATTACTCCTGGCTCTGCACTCAGGAATTACCCCTGGCAGTGCTCAGGGAACCATATGGAATGTTGGGAATAGAACCTGGGTCTGCCAAGTGCAAGGCAAATGCCCTACCCACTGTGCTATCACTCCAGCCCCCTGGTTATTCATTCATTTTTTTTTTTTGCTTTTTGGGTCACACCTGGCGATGTACCGGGGTTACTCCTGGATCTGCACTCAGGAATTACTCCTCGTGGTGCTCAGGGGACCATATGGCATGCTGAGAATCGAACCCGGGTCGGCCGAGTGCAAGGTAAACACCCTACCCGCTGTGCTATCACTCCAGCCCCCTAGTTATTCATTCTTAAGATAGTTAGTCCCAAGATATCTATTACTATAATGCATTCTCGGGGTGGTCTTTAGAAGATGAATGTGGTAACAACACTGTGATATGTTTACTTGGTGGAAAATGTATTTCAATGTCTAATAAGAAGCTTTTAAACATTTTACTTCTAGTTCCTTTGTAAAAGGACTCTTGGGAAGGGAGTTGGTTTTTGTCTATATAGATGTTATCCCACACCTGCATCTTAGTTTATGTAAAGTTCCAAAAATATACACTGCTTTTCTCACACTTACTGTATGCTTAAAAAGTTAATAGTTTTGGCAAACTCTAAAGGGCTTCAATTTGGATAGTGCTAAATGAATATTTGAAAGATCGGCTTCAATGATGGATGCTTTTAAATGCATACTAGCCTCTAGCCAAATCTGCCTTGAGTACCAGGTAGATAAAGACATAGCTACAGGGAAGATTCTTTTTCAGGCTGGAGTCATCGTCAGCTATCTAAAACACTATAGCTAAATTAGAACATGTTTAAGCTATTGCTTCTTCTTAATGACAATAGAATTAATAAACAGACTTAAATTTTACTAACAAAGCTCTATTCAGTGTTTGACTAATTTTGTGGATCTTCATTTTCCTGTTCCTGAGTGGGACTGGAGGGAAGGAAAGCGTTTCTGAGTTACTCATCAAGATCAAATTTTCTAACTATGGAACAGCTTTCAGCATCTGGACAAGATTCGGCTGCAGAAGTACTTGAACATTGATTTCAAAAGTTGCTGAAAGGAAAGCAAGTCTGTCGGCATAGCAAAATACCTATGTTGGCAAGTCTGGACATGACCTGCTGAGATGAAAGCTCCTGATCCAAAAAGCTGTAATGCTTAGCAGGAAAAGGGCAGGAATCGGGTTTCCTTCTGACAAGATTTAGAAGAAGGAGTCTAGTGCAATCTGCCTGTAAATATCACATTAACAAAATATTGCTCTTTCTATATAAATTCTCCAGACTGCCATTCCATTCTCTAAAGTGTCCTTAGATAGACTTCAACGGGTTTTGACAGACAGAAACAGACTTTTGAGTGCATAATTACAATTATCCAGTCAGTTCTACTACATTTTCATTGTTTCTGACATGGCTTCCCAGTTCTAATATTACTAGGAAAATGAGTTATCTTTGTGCCAGCTCTATTAGCATTGTTTTCCATTTCTGACCATGTTTAATTAAGTTTCAGTGTCGGCAACTGAACTCTTTGCAGATGTATCCATATAGTGCAAAGCTGTCTTCTTAGAAGCAAATACATATATGAACAAATTTTCGTAGTGTGGGTTCCTTTTGGTGATATTTGCTTTGCTTCTTATCTTAGACAATATTCGTTTGATAGTAATGGAACTAAAGGTTAGTTTTGTTTTGTTTGCTTGGTTGTTTGGCTTTGTGGGTTACATCCAGCAATTTTCAGGGGTTACTCAAGGCTTTGCACTCAGGAATTACCCCTGGCTCTGCTGGGACCATACAGGATGCTGGGGATTGAACCCGAGTGAGTATAAGGAAAATGCCCACTTAGCTATACTATCACTCCAGTCTGTAAAGGTTAGTGTCTAATGGTTCATTTTAATAGTCGTTTAATAGTTATTGTCAGTTTTAATGGTCAGAAATGTTTCCCAGCCTAGGATTTGGAAACAGACAATTGTAACTCAAGAGGGACAGAGGGATACAGTAGTTAAAAATTTGGTCTTTTCTAGCCCAAACGTAGAAATCAAGAGAATCTCTTTTGAGTCTCTAAATTGAACTACCCCAAATCTTAAGTTTTAGCAAGGAATGATTCTCGTGAAATGTAAAGGAATACTTCACCATAATGATATTTTTGAAGAACAGAAATAACAGGAATTTTCAGCTAAGCTTTCCCTTTAGTCATTCAAGACTGCTGCTAGGTGCCTCTCTTGTAGGTCATCTTATTTAATTTATGCATATGCTCAAATGTTACAGAAATTAATCATTGAAATGCATTGCTGAAACATTTCATGTTCTACACAAGAGAAGTGACAGCATAAGAATGTAAAACATTAGCTGCTAAGAAAATTGATGAATTTCTAATCTGAAGAGAGACCTTACCTCTGGATTTTCTTCCAAATACAAAAGCTTTGCCAAGGAGTTGCCAAGTTGGCCTATAGAGATCTTCTAAGTCCAGCTGCCATCTGTCTGGCTCCAGGTACCGAATGAGATCTTCCAATGTACTAAAGGCAGTGACAGCATTGTTCAGTAGGTCCAGGGGCAAAGCTGATGGCGGTAACACTGAAGGACTCACAGCTTCTGTGAATTGCTGAAAGTACAACAGAACTTTTGTTAAATTGTTTAAAAATTATAAGATATTGCTTCGGTACCTACTAAATTAGGTACACAAACTGTGAATTACATTCGATTCAGCCAAAGTGCAAAGCAATTAATTACTCTGCAAAGATTTCATACAACTAAATTCATGTTTTCTGAGTAGTTCCTAAGGAAGACAGTGGGATTTCATTAATCACACATTATGTTGAATAACTGGATGGGAATTGCTGCTTAAATTTGAAAAAAGGAAGAAAGCAACATCCCAATGGTTCAATCATACATATTTACAATGGAAATATGTATGATTTTAACATTTTTCTTTTTTCCATAATTCCATTTTATTCACTCTAGAAAAATATCTTTGTAGCTATGTAAATGAGAATAAATAAATTAAAATTTTACTATAAAATTAACTAATTCATAAAGAATGACAATAAAATAGTAGGTCAAAGCTTTTGACATTGTTTAACTTGTTAATCCAAGTAAAGATGCCCCTTACCATAAAAGATGTTTGATTTTATCCATATAATAACTATAAAGGTATCTATTAAATAGGGTCAAAAATGAGAAAAACACTAGAACTAGAACTTGATAAATTAGATCAGAGTTCTAGGATTAGTGCCCAGAATATATAAAAGAAAAAAGGAAAGCCATTTAAGAGAAAGTGGTCAAAATTGATGAAATTCCAGGCAAGTGGATTACGTCACTAATATATATATGTATATATGTGTATATATATGTACATATACACATATATAATTGAAAATGTTACATTATTCAACAGAGAAAAACAGAGATAATATTTCATAAATATGATATTTGCAAGTATTTGAAATATCAAAAAATATCAAAAAATCCTTTGAAAGAAAGGATTGCTGGAGCCAGAGACATGGGTTAAGGCACTTGCCTTGAATTTGACCAACCCTGGTTTGATCACTGGCAGCCAGTTTCCTGAGCATCATCAGAAGTGATCCCTGAGCATAGATCCAGGAATAAGGCCTGAGCACCTCTGGGTATGGTCCAGCAGTTTTCAGCCCCCAAACCCAAGACAATAACTAGCTATGTAAATAAACAGATAAATAAGTAAGTAAAGGATTGCAAAGGATCTAAGGAAATTGGAATTTCTTTTGCCACAGAAGGGAGTGTTAAATTTTTATTGATATAATTTGTGTTAGGGTGTTAGATTTTAAGAAGTAAATGTTCTCTCATCCCAGTAATTAACTTTTAAATGATATATATGGAAATAGGTGCAGTGCTATTAATTGAAGCATTGTTTAAAATGGGGAGACACGGAAAACTATCCAAATGCATCCATTACGGAGGCATGGAGAAAATTCATAGTTTAAAATGGCAAGAAACTGAACAAGATAATAATTTCAATAAAAATTTGTTAAGCCAGTGTCCCCAAGACTCTATTCACCTTACCAGGGCAGAGAGCCTGCAAGTGGGACTGGGATAGAGAATAGTGAGCTAAGCAGACACTTGAGAACGATGTGGGAGTGCAATGCTGTATGTGTGAAATCTGAAGATTAACAATAATGTAAGAAATTGTCACTAAAACATTATTTTTTGCTAAGGAACCCACCCCCTGTTTTAAGAGCAACTAAAGGTAGAGCATTGAAGATCAGAATTCAAATTAAAATTGGTAAAATACAGACACAAATGCTCAACTTTGCTTTAAAATGATTGCTATTTTGCAGAGAAGTACAAAGGAATAAGAAACAAAACACTTATGTTGGCTGATATTTATTACTGTCTTTATACAAAGGCTGGGGAAAATTTATAATACTAAAATAATAAATTACAGTGAACTCATAAAATAAGCTAGCATAGAGCTACTGGATAGGCATTCCTCTAGGAATTTTTATTAACAAAACAAATACCTACCATTCAGTAACTGACAAAATATCAACTACAGCATCACTATACCAAGACTCTAACATACATAAATAAAACAAACAGAAAAAAAATTCAAAAGTGCCTAAAATACCAAGAAGGATTAACATGGTTTAAAGGAGAGGGTGATTTTAACAATCTTCCTATACATTTGTTTAGTTTCAGCATTATGTATAATGAAATTGGCTTTCTTCTAGAGATGAGGTAAAATAATAACCTTTATATAATAATAGAAGCATGATTAAAACCTTATTATATGTGCTATTTCTTTCTATCCTCATTACTTGTATATTGATGGTGATAATGAAGATCGTGTAGAACAATATCTAACTTTGACCTGCTTCCTGTAATCTCTCTTTATGTATCTTATTCCAAACTGCATAACTCTGATTTACCTAACTAAATAATTTATCACTGATCATATGACAAATTTAGATAAATGCCTGGAATAATTTCTCAGGGTCCTCGTAATCTCATTTTTGCTTTCCTGTCCCATCTAATCCTTTACTCATCAAAGATAGGTAGATTTTGTTTCAATCAATATAGTTTTTCACTAACTAGAGCACATGCCATTGTCAATCCAAAACACTTCCTTTTTCTACCCATGTTAAATGCAAACCTCCCTCCTGTGATCCATGTAATAAATCATTACCTCTTTATAAAGTCCTTTCTTAAAACCCAATTCAACCATAAAACTTCCTCAGTAAGATTCCATTACTATCTTACATTTGTCAATTGTGCTCAATTGGAACAGTACTCTTTCTTTGGGCTGTCCTGTAGACCCAGGCTTGAAAAACTTTAGTTACTTTGTAAACGAGAGAGAGGACCTTGATTCTCTGCAGTTTCTGCCTCTGTGAAGACTCAAAGCATTATGGGTGCAGAGTTTCCTTTGCCCCCCGGCATTCTTTATAGAGCATAATCAGCAAAAATCAATGTAACAACCTTTACTGAATGCTGACTTCATTATTGTACTAAGTATACAATTTTGATAATGTCAAGACTTGGTTATAATATTAACACTGTGATATTTTGAAATAGTCTGTAATATTTTGCTCTACTTGGTCCAGCTTTTTAAACTGCCCAAATTTTAGCACTGTCTAATATTTTTATATTAGAAACCAAATTTATTACATTTAATTTATTCCCAATATTTTTTTTTATATTCTATAAGCTTTAATAATAGTGCCAAAGTGGATGAAACCCAAAATATATCTGAATAGAAAATTAATTTGCAGTATATTCATGTAATCAAACATTTTTGAGAAACAAAGATGAATTGCCAATATATGCCAAACAGATGAATATCATGTACTGTTGATTGAAATAAGCCACCCACCTAAGAAATACATACTGCACAATATTATTAATTTATGTTCCAGTATAGGCAAAGCAAATTTAACATGATAGATATTTAGAACTGTGATTGGTTATGAAAATTGAGGACTGTCTGGGAGCAATAGGAGTTGACTAAATTTTTCCACATCTTGGTTGTGGCAGTGGACATAAGGATATACACGTTAGTCATAATTATTTGAGTTATTCACTTATTTGCTCACCATAAAAATAAATTTTATATCACACAAAACAAAAAAAAGATAAAGTTCCAGAACTGGGTTTTAATAGCAAAAGACTTTAATTTCACAATAAGGTAAAACAGAGTCACTATTTTGCTAGCTAGGAAACTAGTTGGTGTTAATGCATGTATCCATGAACTCAAGATTTAATTTTCCTATCTATAAATTAAAGATAATATCCCATAAGACTAAATTTATGATCATGTAAAGGAATATAATGCATTCTGCAGGTAATTTAAATGTGTTTCCTTGATAAAATATTCTACCTAATAAAACCTTTTATTTTATTAACACCTGAAGAATCTGCCGCCAGTACTCATCAATACACTGGCTCGACTCTTCACACGCTACCTGTATGAATGTAAGGTTCTGTCCCAGTGGAAAACCAGTAGGACTTTTCTGCTGTACAAGAAGGGAGACATCCACGACATCGGCAATTATTGCCCAATCTGCCTGTTGTCTGTCATCTACAAGTTGTTCACTCCTGTCATCCTGAATAGAATAGGCAGAACACTAGACGAAGGACAACCATGCGAGCAAGCCGGGTTCCGAAGAGGATTCAGCACGATAGACCATATCAACACAGTGACCAAACTCATTGAAGTTTCTCGAGAGTTCAAGATGCCGCTCTGTCTAACATTCAACTACTTAAAGAAGGCCTTTGATTCTGTTGAGACTGAGGTGGTCATCGAAGCCTTGGTCAAAGAGAGCATTCAAACTCAGTATATCAAAATCCTCCACGAGCTGTATTGTGGATTCACCACCAGGATCTCACCATTCTACAAGGAAGTGATCATTGATGTAAAGAGAGGGGTTCGGCATTGATGATGGAATACAAAATCACCTTGCTAGGACGATTATGACTCATAATTGTGATATGAATAAAATATTATCTAATCAAATTTAATCATTATCTTAACCAATTTGGTTAATACTGATTAAATATACAAAATGAAAAGGCTAATACAGAAGTTTAGCAGATTTTTAAACTATAAAACAAAATTTGTGTGTACAGATAAGGTGAACACTATGGGTCAGTGCTATGCAAATAATAACTGAGTTACTACTCATAACTATATCTATCTGTAGCGCTGTATCACTGTGTTCCTGTTGCTCATCAACTTGCTCGAGCAGGCGCGAGTAACACCTCCGTTGTGAGACTTGATACTGTTTTTGGCATTTTGAATATACCGGGGGGGGGGGGGGGGGGGGGGGCTGGAATGATAGCACAGCAGGTAGGGTGTTTGCCTTGCACGCGGCCGACCCGGGTTCGAATCCCAGCGTCCCATATGGTCCCCTGAGCACCGCCAGGAGTAATTCTTGAGTGCAGAGCCAGGAGTAACCCCTGTGCATTGCCGGGTGTGACCCAAAAAGAAAAAAAAAAAAAGATTCGAATACACCACGGGTAGCTTGCCAGGCTCTGCCGTGCGGACGGGATACTCTCCGTAGCTTGCCAGGCTCTCCAAGAGGAACGAGGTATTGCAGCAGGTAAGGCGTTTGCCTTGCAAACACGGGTTCAATTCCCAACATCCCACATGGTACCCCAAGCACCACTCAGGAGTAATTCCTGAGTGCAGAGCCAGGAGTTACCCTACGCATTGCTGGGTGTGATCCCAAAACAAAAACAAACAAACAAAAGAAATAACTGGTGAGTTTAGTTGAGCCATGGGTTCAAATTCTGGTGACCGGAAAAAGTGTAACTAAATCATATAAAACAAATCAAATTTGTCATAATTTGCAGTGAGCAATTATCGGGATTTGATTAAAAAAATTAGACAGCATTCAGAAAATTCTCAGAGTGTAGATGTATGTTTTGGGTATTATAAAATTGAAAATTTCTTTTCAATCCAACCATAACACAAGAATAACTTGGCCTATTTTGTTACCAAATGTGTTTGAGATTCTCACTGCATACAACTTTCTTTTTGAAGCAATGCAAAGTTTATTTCCACCTGAAATCAATATTTCTGGGAAAAAGTCTAAAATATTTATACAAAACAATAAAAAAAAGCAAACCAAAATAAACCTGTAGTAGAGGACAAGCAAAATATGCATACTTGAGTTCAGTGAAATAGATTATCCACTCCCTCAAATGACAAAGGCTGGAAAAAAAAACCAGTTTGTTACATTATACATTCATTGGTTGACCTAATGAACCCTCAGCTTTTAAAAAATACAACTAAAGCAAGATCACTTAAAAAATGCAGAAGACATTCAGCAATCTCCAACCTCCACCCCAAGAGGAGAAAGAATTAAGTCACTTCCTCAGGATTCAAAGAATCTGTTTCTGGACAGAACAGAGGAAGCAGTGCTTTCTTTTAAGGGCTTCCTCTTAATGTCATCCACCCTCTGGCTCAAAAAAACAAGCAAGTCATTCACTCTCAAAGTCTCCTTTTTAAGTTGACTTAGAGGGATTCTTAAAGAAAAGGAGTTGTAATAGTCAAAAAGACAAAGGAAAATAGCCCTCTAATTTTCGAATTCTTATTTTTTCCCCTGTTAATCAAAGTCCTTCAGTTTACAGCATAATGTCCTTTTCTTCCAAATTCAGTATCTACAAAATCCTAATAATATCTTTGCTATTGCAATGTAGCAATTGAAAAATAGCGAACTGGAAAGAAAAAACAAACAACTAAAAGTAGACAACTGAATTGGATTTGTATGCTCCCACTCATTTATAAAATGTCATCATAAAAATAGATATTAACTATTTCACTGTGTCACTGTGATCCCGTTGCTCATTGATTTACTCGAGCAGGCACCAGTAATGTCTCTATTGTGAGACTTGTTGTTACTGTTTTGGGCATATCAAATACGCCATGGGCAGCTTGCCAGGCTCTGCTGTGCGGGCAAGATACTCTCGGTAGCTTGCCGGGCTCTCCAAAAGGGATGGAGGAATCAAACCCGGGTCAGCCACGTGCAAGGCAAACACTCTACCCACTGTGCTAGTATGATAGCGCATTAACTATTAAATATAGATTTATTGGATAATACTGGCATTAACAATATATGCTTATCAGCAGGGTGAAAAGCAGAGTTTCTGTGTTCTCAAACAACTGAATCAAAAAATAAACAAAAAACTTTGTATCGGTGTTGTAATAACAACATGACTTAACTTCTCATACTAGCCCAAACCCTTTTAGGGCATTTTAACTAGTTATTTTGAAAGTATAGGTATAAGTATACGAAGTATCTAAACATTTATGTGATGAGTCTTGTCAATGCATTTCTAAAGTGTTTATGGCATGTGTTTAAGTTGCCTTTCCGCTGTGAGGTATCTTAAATGTAGTGACGAAAGTCCCTCTGAATGCCAACAACATCTGAGAGAAGAACTGTGAGTCTCGGTTCAAATTCCGGACTTGCTCTCATTTGGGTAAAGACTGTGAATCTCAGTTTCCCCTACTGTATAGATTGACTACTAGATTCAGCAACCTTGATGATTCTTTCCAATTTCACAATCAGGGATTATGTGTAACTGGATACTGAAGATTCACCTCCTTCATCTTCTCACCAACACTTATGTCTTTCTTTTCTGATTTGAGTCACATAACAGGTCGAGGCGACTCACTCAACAATCTCATTGTGCTTTTGATTTGCTTTTTCTTGATGACTGATGAGACTAAATATCTAGGGGCTGTGGGCCACTAGATTATCTTCTTAGAAAATGTCTATTTCAGTTCTTTTACCTACTTTGAATCAGAGAACTTGGGCCTTTAAAATGTATTATCAATCCTTTAAATAATTTGTTTATTAACCCTCATCTAAATTATGGCTTGCAGACATTTGACTTCAATTCATGGGCTGCTTTTTTAATTTTTTCTATTTCTGGGCAGATTTATTTTTTAGTTTGACTGTCAGATGTTTTTCTGTTTTGGCTTGTACTATTTGGAATCATACCCCTGAAGTCCTTATATATGCAGCATTGACAAGAATGTAAAGTGGTTCAATCATTGAGTTAAACATTATAGAAGTTCCATAAAAATTAAAAAAACAAAATGTAGGTATGTGAACAATTCTACTGCTAGATACAAATCCAAAGGGAATAAAAATGGAACCATGAAAGAATCATCAATATTCCTATATTCTTTGCAGAATTAGTCTAAGAAAATGAGTTATGAAAACTATCTTTTTATCAGTGAAGAACTGGATATAAAGGATGGACTGCACCTATGAATGGATATTATTCAGCCATGGAAAGTTAAGGAGGTCCTGCTATTTTGGACAATATGGATGAGCCTTAGGAAGCACTATGCTGAGATGTTAGAAATGACAAATAATAATTAAGTGATAGCACTCACATGTGAAATCAGAAAAAGCGGATTCCTAAAACAGTAAATCTAGGAATAAGAATGGTGAAATTGGGGAGATGCTGACTAACATACAAATTTACTCTTAAAGGGAAGTAAGTTCTGTAGAGCTAAAACCCAGCATTTGGGGCTTAATTTCTCTTTATGGTGTTAAAGAAGGTGAAGTTACTAAGAGACTAGATCTTAAATATTCTAATCCTTCTCCAAGATAGAGCAATTATGTGACAGGACAGAGGTGTTCACTAATACCGTGCTGATAAATTAAACTTATTAGATATTATATTTAAACATATGATGCTAATGTATCCCACTGGTGGCTCAATGATTGATTCAGGCTTAACCGGCACAAATTACAGCACAAACATTAAGGTGTTAACTATATCTTATTTAAAAACTAACACAGAAATAGAATTCAAGAGAGAGTCAGCAAAATTATCTTCTAACTCAACTTCAAAATGGGACTTACAGGGAAATCAGCCTTTAAAAGGTGTTTTAGTTAAAAAAGGAAAGAAAGAAAGAAAGAAAGAAAGAAAGAAAGAAAGAAAGAAAGAAAGAAGGAAGGAAGGAAGGAAGGAAGGAAGGAAGGAAGGAAGGAAGGAAGGAAGGAAGGAAGGAAGGAAGGAAGGAAGGAAGGAAGGAAAAAGAATGGACCCAGAGTTTATATATAAGATTTTAAAAAAATTAAACATAGTAAAGACTGTATGAGTACACAGGGAGAAAATGGCTATTTACATACAAAGGAGAAAGACCATCTATATGCCAGAAGAAAACAATCCTACTAAAACTTAGATTCTAAACTTTTATCTTTCTGAAACGTAAGATAATAAATTTCTGTTGTTTAAATCTACAGAATGTGGTGCGTTGCTAAGGAAGTACTAGTAGTTTGATAATGTGGTCATCTACTTACTATGTATCTATTGTAGTAGCAAACAAAGTTTAATATTACACTATATCCATTAAATCATTTAACAAACATTTATTTAAAGTCTATGAAAAGTGCACCATGCACAAAGGGGACCAAAAGCCTTTTCCTTTTGAAATTTGGCCTTTATCGGAAGCAATCATAAAGACCTTTTTAGAGGGAAATTTTTTCCCTTGCAGAAAAGCCTAAAAAAATAAAACCCGAACAAAACGCAAGTCAAATTGAAAATATGCTATTATGAATCACACAAATATTCACACAAATATGGTGAGGATGGGCCAAAAAAAGTGAATTTAATATGAAAGCATAATTCAAAATCAGATTTATTTCTGCTTTTATTATTGGAAACAAACTGACAACCACGTGTTCAGGCAAAGTAGTGACCACATGAATCTGTGTTACAAATTTTAGATAGTAGTCATGATGTATGGGTAAATCTCCAAGCATTATTTTGAAAAAACAAAATCCTAGTACTTTTCTCCACTATTTTTTCTGGCTACCTTAAATATTTACTCCACTTATTATCATCTTTTCCTTTTTTTTTTTTTAGAAAAGGAAAAGTTAATTTCCTGTCTCACAGTCCTATCTGAATTGCCTATAATTTCACAATCATTACTTATCTCAAAGAAAACCACAGATTGTTGTTTTATTAGAATTTTTGTGGTGAGTAAAATTTTAAAATCAGCATTTACAAGGCATCTTCCCTAGACAAATACACATGCAAAACTGTTTACCTGGTGTAGCATAGCAACTTTGCAAAACTTTTAGGATCTCTAATT
The DNA here is from genome assembly GCF_027595985.1 of Sorex araneus. Classification (NCBI taxonomy): domain Eukaryota; kingdom Metazoa; phylum Chordata; class Mammalia; order Eulipotyphla; family Soricidae; genus Sorex; species Sorex araneus. The sequence continues at coordinate 55,982,113 of NC_073308.1, read as the reverse complement.
TAAGTCCTAGCTTTCTTAGCCAACTGCATACAGGGTGTTTACTAACTGATAAAGGGACTTTCACTTTATCCATATCTGACTGTAATTAGAAAAACATTCTATGCTTTATTTCTATGGTTATTAAAAAATAAAAGAAAAATTAAAATGCAGCAACAACAAAAAATCCCTTCTTAAAAATGTTCCTGGTTTCATTTATGTTATGCCAACCTGACCTTCCAGAAATAACTGATGAGGGGTTCTGCAGAGTCAGAAGAAGGCCCTGTTCCTTTGTCCTGCCCTCTGTCCTTATCTGAATTTCATCCCCAAAGTTATCTGGGTAAAGGCTGGAGCTATAGCAGGTACAGTGGGTAGGGCATTTACCTTGCACGCGGCCGACCCAGGTTCGATTTCCAGCATCCCATATGGTCCCCTGAGCACCGTCAAGAGTAATTCCTGAGTGCAAAACCAGGATTAACCCCTGTGAATCACTAGGTGTGACCCAAAAAGCCAAAAAAAAGTTATTTGGGTGCTTTTAACTCTTTTCTAGTTGGGGGGGGGGGAAATACATGTTGCCATTCGTATTCAAGCACTGATAAAGTTTTTATGCTGTGTGGATGAGTTACAAGATGAAACGCTCAAGTGAGAAATTCTAGAGAAGGTGGTCAGTTGTATTCACACAGAGTTTTTTTGTTCTGTTCTTTTGTTTTGTTTTGGAACCACATCCAGCAGTACTCAGGCTTACTCCCAGCTCTGTGTTCAGGGATCAGGACTGGCAGGTCTTGGGGGACCACATGGGAAACCAGGGGTTAAACCAGGTTGGCTGCATGCAACACAAGTGCCCTACCCACTGTACTATGGCTCTGATCCAATCACAATGAGTCTTAATATTGAAAGCTTTGTATTGGACGTGACTGGGAATTGAATCAACCTGACATAACTCTAAACACAAGCATGATAACTATGTAAAGTCAGTGGTTATTATCTAGGACATAAGTCATTTTAAGGCTCCAATCTGAAATGACCTTCAAATGTCCTGTTTCAGGCACGTTTGTAGTGGCATCAGTGTTCTGTCTTGACTCAATTTTGGAAAATAGAGATGTCTGGCTTTACTTAAAAGGCTGCATTTAAAAACCAATAATTCTCATGTTCATAAGCACAGCTTCTTACTACAGAAATTATTAACCCGATTTCCTATCAGCAAGGAACAGGAGAACTACCATAATCCAATATGCTTTCATAAATTACAACATTTTACCCTCACATCTGCCTTAAAATGTAAGTGGTTGGTCACCACCACCATCCCAACAAAATAAACTCACCCACTGCCAGGATCCTGGGTTGAAAGGCCCTAGAGGAATCCACCCATTTACAGGCAGTGGGCCAGTTGTGGGTGATGAATCAGGGTGAAGGCACAATTTCTCACTTCCTAAGTAAGTTGTGGATCAGAAGCAATTTTCTTTATTGAAATAATGGAAATCCATGGGCTAACTAAATAGAGTAATCCCAAGCACATTTTCCACAGTGAAATCTGTGGGAAGGCAATATCATGGGATGTTTTTCCTACTAAGATTTTTAAATACTATCTCTCTGAATCAAAAATTTGGACAGGCTATCAAATGTTTCAACAACATCTAGTTGTTGCAAGTGTTGAACAAGTAATACATTACTCTCCCCCACCTTACATTAAATAATTATGGATGTTGCTCGCAAGAAATGAGAAATAATAGCAACTTCAAGGAACGAGAATAAAATCAAAGAACTGTTAGAAGTAAAAGTATTCCTTAAAATATCTCTAATTAATGCACATCTCTACCCAGGATTCCTAAGCACTATTTCTGCATAAATTTCTCTTATAATTCATATTTATTCAATGAGCTACTCATTAGCAGTTAGAGAAAATTTGCTACAGAAAATGCTTTATAGGGGTTCTGCTATATTGGCAAATATTTTCAACTATGCATTGGATACATTTAACAGATGAGACTCTTAACCTAATCTAACGTTCTGTGGGAGAAAGATTTTATTTAGGTAAGAATCAATGACACAGATGTATTTAATTTAAAGTGGTTTGAAAGTACAAAAGAGTGTGAGCATGTGGCTAAACACAAGGATAATAATACAAAACAAATACTAAAGAGAATGTTTTTGGGGTGGGTGAGAGAGAGGAGATTATTTAATGTAAATTGTATGTCTGCAGAGCACAAAGGTCACCAATGACCCCAACCCCCCAGCCCCCCACACAACTGAGCCCAGTGGTTCATTTCTTCAATCTTCATAGGAACTGACAAGTAGTTTGTCCAACTTCTCTCTACCTTGATAAGTGCCTCTTAGTTCCATTGTCTGATTCTTCGTGATCACCTACCTTCTACAGCCAAGGTTCATTTGCTGCGTGAACCTCTTCCACTCTTCTGTCCACATTCTTTTGTTCAGGGACATCATATAGCTTTAAACCATTATGTGTGACTTACACTTTGACCATCACCAGATACTTTCTGCTATCTCAGTAAATGGCAACTCAATCATTTGATATCATCCTTCTTTTCTTTGCTCACACACGTCTTACATTAAATTATCTTGGCGTTACCTCCAGTACTTTGTCAGTATGACAAATTTTCAACACCTCCATGGTTACCTATCCCACCATATTATACTCTAAGTCATCTTATGCAATAGTCATTTAACCGACCACCCTGTTTTTGTCTTTATTCACTAAAAGGGTCTTATTCATTTTACCACTAGTAGTCGACAGAGTGTAGTAAAACATAGTCTATTATTTCTAGTTTCCTAGAAATGATTTTAACATCACACTTTTAAAAATAATCGTGATTTTAGACATTGATATATCGGAGTTTGCAGCTGTAAGACTCTGGTCTGGTGCATGTACCTGGGGTGGTTGATAAGTATAACAAAGCTGAATGATGTTATGGTTCTAGCTTATTCACAGTGGAACCCAGCAAAAGAAGTATGCAGAGATCTCACAAAAATATTAATTCACCAAGTCTTGAATAATTTTTCATTCATCTCTGCCATTCTACCTGCTATTAGAAGGCACTCAATAGCTCTCTTTAAAAAATCTGAAGATGACATAAATGATATTTTCTTCACAGAGCAGAGCCATTCCCACAGTCAAAGGAAATTGAGCCTTTCTGTAAATAGCATGATGAACACCTCACTTATGTGTGTATCTGGAATAAGTGTTCAAAGCAGAGATGATATCACCCGCCTTAGAAAATTGTTTACGGATTAAGTAAAGTAGTATAGTCAAAAATTTTAATAGACAAGCATTATACCCATTTACGAATGATGATACACATTACTTTTTCTGCATATTTCATTATCCCCATCATATCACTTTTGGTGAAGATAAACAGTTATTTTACAAAACTAGGTGCATGATTTATGTTGATTTGTTCTCTATGGAGTGATTTTACTATTTAGTCAGTGTTCATTGATATCCCCACCCAACATTCTTAAAACATTGACATGGCAAATCAGAGCTTGTCCTGCCCCACAGGGGAAATCCTTGTTCAAACTTCTTTCTCTGTTAAAACAGATTTATGTTCAGGAGCTGTTTTGGAGGGGAGAAATGGGCATTTCACAATAACAAGTTCAGTGAATGCAAGTCTAGGTATGTTTATGACTATCTTTATGCTGGGAAACTTCAAATAATGAGTATATAATATGGCCAGTTTTCTATAGTCTTATCTCTTGCCTATATAAGCCTTGATGGAGAATGAAACAAGAAAGAAAGAAAGAAAGAAAGAAAGAAAGAAAGAAAGAAAGAAAGAAAGAAAGAAAGAAAGAAAGAAAGAAAGAAAGAAAGAAAGAAGAAAGAAAGAAAGAAAGAAAGAAAGAAAGAAAGAAAGAAAGAAAGAAAGAAAGAAAGAAAGAAAGAAAGAAAGAAAGAAAGAAAGAAAGAGAGAACAGGAAGAAAAGAAGAAATCAACCAGAAATAAAGGATATCATTAGATTAGTCAGGTCCAGTATAAGAACCATTATCTCAGGGCTGGAACGATAGCACAGCAGGTAGGGTGTTTGCCTTGCATGTGGACAACCGGGTTCGATTCCCAACATCCCATATGGTCCCTCGAGCACTTTGAGGAGTTATTCCTGAGTGCGGAGCCAGGAGTAACCCCTGAACATCACTGAGTGTGACCGCCCCAGAAAAAAAAAAGAACCATTATCTCAATTTCAATGTGTGGGACTGTATTAAATTTCTAACTGGTCACCACATCTGGAAAATGAACTCAGACCCCTACCACCATGCACAAAAGTCTAAGAAAAATGAATTAAATGCCTCAATACGAGAATCCATAAATTACATCAAGGAAAACAGGGAGAAATTTCTATGACATTGAATCTAGAGGTATCTTTAAAGAATCAATGCCAATTTGTCAGCCAAATTGAAGCAAAGATAAATAAATGGGTCTACACTGAACTAAGAAGCTTCTGTACTTCAAAGGATGGAAAGACAAAATACAAAGGTACTCCACAGACTGGAAGAAAATATTTGCCCACCACTCATCTAAAAGGGAGCAAACACCCAAGATTTGTATACCCAAGTAAATACTCAAGTGCTGGTAGAACAAGGAAAAAAAAATCCAACTCCATCAAATAATGGAATGAGATGAATAAAAATGTCTTCAAAGGAAAAGAAAGGCAATTGTAAAAGTGTTCTGCATCAATACTCATGAGGAATATGCAAATCAAAACAATAGACTATTACTTCATACCACAGAGACTGGAACACATCAAAAGAACAAGAATGGGGGCTGGAGCAGATAGTACAGCAGGTAGGGCATTTGCCTTGCACACCGCTGATTCCCAGCATCCCATATGGTCCCCTGAGCACACCGCCAGGAGTAATTCCTAAGTGCAAAGCCAGGAGTAATCCCTGTGCATCACTGGGTGTTACTGAAAAAGCAAAACAAACAAACAAACAAAAAAACAAGAATGTCAGCTAGCCCAGCCTTTCTCAAAAACAATACGGAAACTCAAAAAACTAGAGTTTCTATTTGACTTAACAATTCCACTTCTTGGAATATACTATAAGAGCCCAAAACACAATGGAGAAAAGATATTTAAACTCCTATGTTCATTGCAGCACTATTCAGAACACCCAACAACCAAGATCTGGAAACAAACCAAATGCCCAAGAAGAGAATAATGGAGAAGAGAAGTGGTCAACGGGAGGAGTTGGGGGATGGGGGTGGGGGAGGATGTTCCTGCAAGGTGGTAAAGAGTTACCCATAAAAGCCTATCAGTAACAGTTCTGGAAATCATAGTGCCAAAATTCATTTTTTTTTTTTTTCAAAAAAGTGCCTGTGATAGAGGCAAGATGGTGGGTAGGAGGGAAACTGGAGACATTACTGGAGGGAAATAGATACTGGTGAAGGGACTGGTATTGGAACAGTATGCCTGAAACTTAATCATGGATAATTTTGTGATTCAAGGTGACTAAATAAATTTAATCACACTGGGGACAGAGCAATAGTACAGTGCATAGGGCATTTGCCTCACATGCAGCTGAGCCGGGTTTGGGGTTCCAGACTCCAATCTTCAGTATCCTATGTGGTCCCCCAGAGACCCACCAGGAGGGTCCCTGAGTACTGAACAATGAGTAAGCCCTGAGCAATGCCAGGTGGTTCCCCAAAGTTAAATATCAATATGAAAATATATTGTAAGTATATTATAATATAAATAAACACACACATATATAAAACACAAACTTCTATAAAATAACCAGTCTGCATGTGGTCATTTCAGCAACTAAGGCAAACATGAGCACCATTATTTTTATCAAGTGTGAAGCCATTAACTTTATATTTTGAATTGTTCTGTGGTTTTTGGTTATGTCATAAAATCTTCAATGCCCGTCCACAAATCTGAATACTTCCAGAAACTAAAAATGCAAACAGTTATTATTTTTCCTTATATTATATTACGTCCTTTCAAGTGGGGCCTGGACACAGAAAGAAAACTGTGGCAGAGGGTCGGAATTTTAGGTATGTTAAAAATAATCACCAATGACAAACAAAACAAAGTCAGATAAAAGCACTGGCTTTTTTTTTTCCAATGGAAAGTCGCTGCCATCTTCCTCAAGAAAAACAAAATTCTTCTGTTCACTTAGGGAAGGTCTCGCTTTAAAATCAAGAAAGAGAACCTTAGATATGAACTGCTATACTCTTAAAATGTATTCAGACTGAGCTTACAAAGAGGAGCAGCATCATAGAATTATTACTTTAAAAAAATTTTTTTTTAATTGAATGAATACTGGTTTAGAAGAGTGCAAAATGTTCACGTGCTTTAGGGGTACAATATCTACACCACAGGCACCCGCAACTCTCCCGAGGGACAAGTTTACAGGCTTGAGGGAGGATCCCAGAGTGTTTACAACCTGTATGCTGTGTGAGAGCAATCGACTCTTGACTGGAAGAGCTGAGGTCAGCCAGATATAAAACAGAGCGAAAGTTAAGTCTAGAGTTTACAAAATACAAAAGTCCTTATTACACAGATTTGAAGGGTGAAGCACTTCAGATACAAAGAACTCGTGCAAGGGAAAAGATTGGTGGAGGGCTGATAAGAGAGAGATGCAGGCCCGACCCCTGTCCGGGGGAGAGCAGGTGGCCAGAGGTGAAGCTACGGAGATGGAGCGAGGCTGCTCAGGCAGCTCGCCTGCGTGCCAACTGCCGAACTTGCACTTGATAACGAAGCACGGGCGAGTGGAAAGAGCATTTTAGGAAGGTGGACCACATGACATCTCTTTATTTTGGTTTTCTGTGTTATTCTCTGTCAGTGGGTGTGCTGGATGGGAAGCGAGGGAGTGCGGGCTCTGAAGGATGTCAACAAGAAACACTGGCATGTCAACCTTTGTCCATGCTGCTGCTCTTTCTCAGCAATGACTTGTATCCTTCTTGATTCAGCTAATCATTAATCACCGATAAAGTCTCGACAAACTCCCCAGACTTCTCTTTCTCCACCACCCTTAGCGGGCTCATTCTCTGTTTGGAGAGACCTGTACGCAATGCAATGAGCGTGCATCTCTTTCCATGGTTTTTTTTTTTTTTTTTTTTTTTTTTTGCTTTTTGGGTCACACCCAGCAATGCACAGGGGTCACTCCTGGCTCATGCACTCAGGAATCACCCCTGGCGATGCTCAGGGGACCATATGGGATGTTGGGGATCGAACCTGGGTCGGCCGCTTGCAAGGCAAACGCCCTATCCGCTGTGCTATCACTCCAGCCCCTCTCTCCATGTTGAACTGAGTATCACAAGGGATGGAGAGAACTAGAAGCACTTAGGGGAGATAAAGTCAAGTAAGTTTTACAGAGTTCACGATCTTTGTTCAACACCCATATGAGTCTTCAACAAAATGCTTCTTTTGCTTGCACTTTTTTCGATTCTGCCTCTCTAGACTGCCGGATGGTGCCCTTAGTCAATCTCTTCAACCATTTCTATTCCCCTCACCCCTCCCAAGCTCTCTAAAGTTCCTCATTGTTACATTGGATTTCAGAGAGGTTAGTGAGGGACTAGAATATGTGAAACTCTCAGTTGTTGCTCTAGACATAAGTAGGCACATCTATAATCATACAAATAGGCTCTTAGTCAATGGATGCATTAATACATTCAATTAGTCAGTGTAGTAAACATTTAATATTGGTTAGATTAAAATCTAGGAACTGAGGATACAACAGTGACATAAGTATTTCTACCTTTGAAGAGTTACCATTTTACTCAGACGAAATTTGAAACATAGATGAAAATGACAGTGTTAGATGATGAGGTGTAATACGGTGAACAAAAGAAGAGAGAGACAAAGTTGGCCTCGTTGAGCAAAAAATACCAAAGCTTCTACATTTGAACAAAACTTAAAAGAGGAAAGGGTATATGGCCTGGTTGTATTTGAGAAAGAGTAGCACTGCACTGTAGCACTGTCCTGCTGTTCATCGATTTGCTCGAGTGGACACCAGTAACGTCTCCCTTGTGAGACTTGTTACTGTTTTTGGCATATCAAATATGCCACAGGTAACTTGCCAGGCTCTGCCGTGTGGGCGGGATACTCTCAGTAGCTTGCCGGGCTCTGGGAGAGGGGCGGAGGAATCGAACCTGGGTTGGCCATTTCAGAACTGCAAGCTACACAGTCTGGGAAGGGAGAGACACCTGGTATATTTAAGGAAGAGCTGAGAAGGGATGGAAGTTAAGAGTTAGCTGGACACCAGAATGTGTGGGGCCTGTGGGTCACTGTGCAGATCAGAATAGACTCTGACAACGTTGGGAGTAGATTTGTTTTATTAAATACAGATGCCCACTTACACTGGAATTTTAAATAACTGAAATCTTTTTTCATTTAAATATGACCCCAAAGTATAAAAGCTAGATTATCTGAAATTCCAATGAAACCGTGCAGTCTCTATTTTTATTCTACTAATTCTAGCAATTTTAGAGAGGAGTGATTGGAGAGTTTCAAGCAAAGGAGTGATATTCTCCAACTTCTCTTTGGAAACAACCCCCACAGCTGAACCAGCATTGGGCCAGGAGATGTCCAACGTCTAAAGGGTTGTAAATCTGGAGAGAGTTCCAAAAAATAAAAATTAAGGGTTGAAAAGACAGCAGAATATTCAAGAAATGATTTTAGGATAGATATGGGGACAGAATACAAATATAAGGGGACCAGTGACTTACGGATAGGACAGGAAACTGGTATCTGATGACATTGCCGTGTGTGAGTGCTGGTTAGGAAGAGGTGCACACCAAGAATTCCTAACAAAGTAGTTTTCAATAAAAAGAGACTGATCTTAGTGACACTGCTAATTCCAGAGTGAGAAGGAGGAGGAAGGAAATCTGAGAAGAGGCACTCAGAAAGAAGGGGGAGAATGTGAAGACCTCAAAAGGGAAACCGAATAATTATCTTGGTCAAACATCAAAGACAAGTATGCTAAGAAGACAGAATCTGCCACTGGGAATTAGCCATAAGTATTCAGTGGAGACCATACACGGTGAAATTTCTGAACAGCAACAGGGGCAAAAAGTTTAGTGAGCTAAAACTTAGCAGAGTCTAAGAGGAGATCGTACAAACCAAGGAGTGCTAGTTTGATGTGTGATCAAAACACATATTGTTTTCATAATATGGGAGAAGCATGCTAAAAAGTTGAAGCAAGCAATCAAGCATATGTTAACAGAGTAAAAGAAAATGTACAGAAAAAAAGAAAATGGGTTGAGAGACCGGAGAGAGAATGAAAGGAAGAGAAGGCAAGAGAGGAATTAAGAATGCTGACTGAGAAGCAGATGAGAGGAGACTGTAGATGAAAGGAGAGAGGAACGCCAGTTCCCCAAGGTTTCAGGGAAGGGAAGTCAGCGGTAAGGTGGAGAGCACAGATGAGATGGCAGACTAAAGAGGATGGTCAGAAATTTGCTTATAGGGTGCTGGAGCAATAGCACAGCGGATAGGGTGTTTGCCTTGCACGCGGCTGACCTGGGTTCGATTCCCAGCATTCCATATGGTCCCCTGAGCATCGCCAGGGGTGATTCCTGAGTGCAGAGCCAAGAGTAACCCTTGAGCATCGCCAGGTGTGATGCAAAAAAGCAACAACAACAACAAAAAAAAACAAAACAAAACAAAGAAATTTGCTTATAAATGGATGGATGCGGAGAGCATCATGCTGAGTGAAAAGAGTCAGAGGAAGATGGACGGATAGAATTATTGCATTTGTTTGTAGGATATTAAAATGTATGAGACAAATATCCAAGTACAGTAGAAATGAGGGTCAGGAGGACTGGTCCATGGTTGGAAGCTTGTCCCACGTGAGAGTGGGGAGCGGGGTGGAATTAGGAAAGAGAAGGGACTGCCCTGAAAATGATGGTTGGAAATGATCACGCTCAACAATAACTAAGTGCTGAAAAGAGGTCAAGAGATGTATATGAAAATCTTTCAGTGCTGTATGGCAAACCATAATGCCCCAAAATGGTGAAAGGGGGAGAGAGATAGAGAGAGAGCAAAAGACAGATAGAATGAGACAGAGGGAGAGAAAGAGGGAGAGGAGAATGAGAGAAAGAATGTGCAAGAGGGAGCAAGAGAGTGAGAGGGAGAGAGAGAGGGGGGAGAGAGAGATGGAGAGAGAATGAGAGAGAATGCATGAGAGGTAGCAAGAGAAAGAGAGTGAGGGAGAGAGATGGAGAGAAAAGAGAGGGAGAAAAAGGGAGAGAGAGAGGGAGAGAGAATGAGAGAGGGGCAGAGAGGGAGAGATAATGAGAGAAAGGAGAGAGATGTGGTAGCAGTGGAAGCAGGCTGGGGGTGGTGGGAGGTGGGAAAGAAAATGGATACATTGGTGGTAGAAAATGCTGATAGCTGAAGGGACAGGTATTGGAACATCCTACCACTGAAACAACTTAGTAACTGTATCTCATGGTGATTCAATTAAACAAACAACACAAAAAGCATGGCCGGAGCCATGGAAGCTTCTCAGGACTGCTTGCTTCCTTCTTAGGAAAAAGGGAGCAAAATGATCACATGAGAGCCAGGATGGACTAGAAGAAATTCTAAAATACAGTAGTCACCCAGCGAGTGGAAGCCAGAGACGGCTGCCAGCAGCGATACAGATGGTTGGCTTCTATTACAAATGGACCAAGACTTTATTGGTGGACACTCAAATATTTGGGGAGCGGGGTCTTAATTGGGGTCTGCTCCTATTTCCAGAACTTTCCTAATGTGATGCATTTGCCAGGAACTTGAGAAATTGAGACCCAGGCTTCAGGGATGAGAAGTAGGAAATCACAACAGTGATGAGGGAGAGAAAGACCAGCAAGAGAGAGCAAAGGAAGACAAATGGCAAGTTCTGGAAAATATACCCGGGATCCACAGAGCATTCCCGCACCTATAAATTATTTGGACAGGCACTTTGAGAAGGTTGCTGCTGAATCTTAGGAACCTGACTGAACCATCAAGAGAGCACCTCAACATATGAGTGCCTGACATGTGCAAGACCCCGAGTTCGATCCCTGGTACCATATGAGCCCCCAGCCCAAGTAGTATAGGTCTGAGTTCTGCCGGGACTGGCTACAGGCAACTGTGACTTGTCATGTGTGATTTCAGGTTTTTTTTTTAGAAAGAATCTGAATCAGAGATTCAGCAGGAGCAGATACTAATCTGTTTTAAAGATATAAACTGATAGAAAAAGCATATTTTAAGGGGTTCACTTTCAAGATTGAAACCCAGTCATGTTATAACCCTTACTTGAACATATGGCTAAATGCTTTCATAGAAAACTTCAATAATAATTCTTAATTTAATTTGAAAAACAAATTCTGAAATTAAAACTCTAATTGTATAAGTTTGTAACTGTACCTCATGGTGATTCACTAATAAAAAATTTTTAAAAAGACCTCTAATTGTAATCATTTTCTCCAAGATTCTTTAATGAAACACACAAATTTCATAAGGCACTTTAAACTTCCAAACAAGCTGCATCATTTCATCTAAATCACAGTTTAAGGCTTATTTACATCTCACAATATGTTGCTCTTGCAATAAATATGATGCCATTTAAAAAAAAAGATTTCGTAAAGGGATCTTTGGAAAGAATTTATCTCTATTATTGGTTTGCCTGTTCACTGATATGGAAACACTTTCTGGCTTCTGACAATTTTAGGCAGAATATATGGAAATAATTATGTTCTCGTACCAGCAAACCTGTGGTTTTAGATGCTCTGATCAACTCTGGTTTTAGCTTGTGCTACAGCTATTCACAATCTAGGAAGTGGTTACTTGTGTTTGGGGGTTGAAAGTCAGGAATTATAATTATTGACACTGGGCTAACCTCTTTCTTTGATATTCAGAGCATGGTATAATCCTGTGTCAACTGGGTTAAAGAGTTTCTCAGTGAACTTTAAAAAAGACTTAGGTTTATCAAGCACATAGCTATAACCTAAAGGCATTTATTTCCTGGGCAAACCAGACTGAATGAAGTTGGTATGAAGTGAGGTTTTCCTTCAACCAGATACAGACAGCAAACAGAAAAATGAGTGAAATTTAAACACCCTTCCAGAAAAATAAGTTTTTCTGATTTCACTCAACAAGGAACAAATACAAGTCAGAGCCATAACTTTTTTTACTTGAAAACTAAGTACCTGAACTTACTAAATAATGAATATATTTTTAAAACGTATATAAAAAAATTTGGCATATTGAATACGGCACGGGTAGCGTGCCAGACTCTGCCTTGTGGGTGAGATACTCTTGGTAGCTTGTTGGACTCTCTGAGAGGGAGAGGAATCCCACGTTGAGGAATCGAACGTGGGTTGGCCGCATATAAGGCAAATGACCTACCCGCTGTGCTATTGCTCTAGCCCAGTGACAACATGTCTCACAATGGAGACATTACTGGTGCCCGCTCAAGCAAATCAATGAGCAATGACAGTGACAGTGACAGTATATAAAAATTTCCTTGATGATGATTTAGTTGATGAGAGAGAGAATATAGTGGGTAAAGATACTATAACAAATGAGGTGCTAGTCTTGCATGTAGTTGATCTAGGTTTGATCTCCCAGAATCACTTGTGGCCCCATCAGGAGTGATCCCTGAGAACAAAGCCAGGAGTAAGTACCATCCTCCACCCCCGCATCCCAAGAAAAAAAACCTTAAGAAAGAAAAGACAATGAAATGACATAGTTGCAAAAAAGGCATTTTGTTTGGGAGCCAGAAAAATTATGAACCAGAATGACAACAAGTTAAGATAATTTAAAGATTTCTCAGAGTTTGAAACACTATGGATTTGAGTGATAGCACAGCGGGTAAGGCGTTTGCCTTGCATGTGGCCAACCTGGGTTTGATTCCTTCATCTCTCTCAGAGATTCCGGTACCGAGAGTATCCCGCCTGCATGGCAGAGCCTGGCAAGCTACCCGTGGAGTATTTGATATACCAAAAAAGGTAACAGCAAGTCTCACAATGGAGACATTACTGGTGCCTGTTCAAGCAAATCGATGAACAACGGGACTACAGTGCTATACAGTGCTACGAATTTGAATAGAGCAAAAAAGCTTCCTGATAATATAAAGCATTTCTCCCACTAAATTAACCATTAAAATCCTTAATCTATCTAGTGAAGACTACCCACCACAACTTTCAAAATAAAACATTAACTTTTATTTAAAAAGTGAAACATTATTTATTGATTATAAAAATAGTAATTACCTACTCGTGTGTTACTCTATGTGAAAATACACATGATTTTAAAGATACAAATTGCATTATGGAGGCTGTTGTGAAATAGATAATTCAAGTGGATAGAAACGGAATTTTTAAAATTTTCTTATCTGGCTTGCATCTTTTTCCTCACCTTAAAATTCTAGTTCCTATGACATATCCATTTTCATTCTGAAGGTGGCAACAAAATCTCTGGCAAGCACCCAAAGGTTTCCCAGGACCAATACAGGTATTTGGCATTATGGCAGCTCTGGGATTTGGGTTTATGGACCGAGAAGGTAGATCTCATTTACCACACTATAATTTCACCTAAGATCACTTCTGGCTGCTCTCTGGCTCTCCAGGGCCATTATTTGGCACCAGTGTGTTCAGGATAGATGTTAACTTATCACTCATCCACTGAAAATTCTAAGGAGCTCAGAGTGAGCAAAGTACTCTGGAAGAGACCATGGAATAGTTAATCATGATAAAACATTTCAATGAGTTCAGCCAATCCTACAAAAAAAAATGTATATTATAATGTTCCAATTTATCAGGCACCTTATTAGCAATCTTTAAAATGACTGAGTTGAATTTGACATTCAAAAATAACTTAAAGGTTAGTAGAACTCAACATTTTTTTAAAAAATATTACTATTTTTTGAATTATCTTTTTTATCAAGAAGATAGAAACAACAGCTCCTGGAAGTCAGGGAGCAGAAAAGACAAAATTCTGTGAAAATGTTATTTATTTAATCTGACCTGAATTTGGAGAGCAGATTCCCACTTCAATAGGGGGGAAAAATCCTTTCTTGTGAAGGAGTACAAAGATTTACTACTAGGTACGTTTTCTTAGAATATAGTTCTCTGCATGTATTTAGCTTTCTACAGGTTAATTGTGATCACTTAGCATCACCTATATCGTAACAAAATTGTTTGGTAAGCATCACCTATACCGTAACAAAATTGTTTGGTAAGTACTAAAATATCTTAGAGGGAATAACTTTACAAGGATACAGTACAGTAACAAGTCTCAACAAACTGAAACCCATTTCCTCCTCCATAGCCCACACGGGATGTGGCAGGCTTGGAGCCTGCAGGCTCTGTGGACCTGAAAATGTAACCTGCATTTTAGTCATCAACTTTTAAATCTATTCTGGGAAGACATTGAGGCTTTGATAGATCTAATGAAATCCTCCCGTTTATTCCTCAGAGAGATCAAATGGGATATATAAGAAGTAGACTCAGCATGGTTAACATCTGTAAATATTTTCTCTCAATTCCAAGGGTCAAGGGGGGAAGAAAAGTCTCCCCTCCTTATCTATGCTTGAAACCAATGTGTCAACAGATTGAAATTTTGTAACATTCTCAAAGATATGGAGATGAATGGGTGAGTGAGAAGATAATTCTACATGTATTAATATTTGAATTGATTTATACTATACGTAAAATATTGAGAAATGAATATTTCACTTGAGCCACGCGTGACCCAAATAGTAGCTGAAGGGACACATAGTGGAATTAATACACTTTATTAACAACCTCAAATGGCATTGTATTTGGAACACTTGAGCAAATCTGGAGTTGAGTTTAAACCCAAAAGTCACATTTCATGAAAAATATTTAGCTATAATTATTTAGTGTAGTATAGAGCCCTGTTATATTGTTCTAAATGTCATGGGGATAACTATACACAGATGCTGTGACTAGATTTAAAAAAAAAATCACTTGCCCACCCAGGCTCTACCACATTGCATGATTCCTGAGCAAGGCTGGGACTGATCAGAGTGATTCATGAGCACAGAGCAGGGACTAGCACCCAACTACTATGGGGTGTGGCCCCAAACCACCCACCCCCACAAAAAAATCCCAGAGCAGATTTTTTTTTTTTTTTGCTTTTTGGATCACATCCAGAGATGCACAGGGGTTACTCCTGGCTCTGCACTCAGGAATTGCTCCTGGCGGTGCTTAGGGAACCATATGGAATGCTGGGGATTGAACCCAGGTAATTTGCAAGGCAAATGCCCTATCCACTGTGCTTTCGCTCTAGCGCCCCCAGAGCAGATTTTTGAGAACCAAAATCTGTAAATAAGTAGCAGTCAGAAAGCACAAGGAGACCGGAAACAACAAAACCTATGTAAGCAGACAGTTTTTGAAACTCTAGCATCCCACCAGAAAAATGTGTCAAATTGAGTACCAAGTCCATTTCACCCCTAGCACAGTCTCTTCAGGCAGCAAAGTCTGAAGGCATGAATACACACAATAAATGTCATTAATGGTCCCACTCCATGTGGCAGGTACAGTTCAGGAAGACTAGTGAACCTGCTGAAGCCATGAAAAACTTTGGCTTCCGCCGTGAAAAACAACGTCTTTCATCTGTGTTTCCAATTAGACCATGGAGATCCCAGAGAAAAATTTCACACCCTGCATCATATAAGCATTACCAGCAGACAGCTCCCCAAAGGTTGTCGCTGGGCCTCCACCGTAGTCTCACTAAAATTAAACCTCGTGGGACGGTACCCAGGCAGCCGACTGCTTTGTCTGTGCTGAGGGTACCCAACAGTCACACGGACAAGTGAAATGGGACTCTGGATCTTCCTGCAGGAGAAGCTTCATCAAGGTGTTCACCACACGCTTTCCCTCGGGTGTGTGAATTATTTGGAGCTGAGATCAATAGAGATCAAAAGTTTCTTCAGAGAAACTTTTACTGTTCCCTTAACTACTTAAAAATTGGGGATGTGGCACAGACGGGAAGTTCTACCAGGAAACATACCTTTCTATCAGAGAAATCTATCTATGGCAGGCATCTTGCTTCAGTGCTTCTGCTCTTCATCATGACTCACTCTCTTTTTCCCATGAGTTCCTCTCTTCTCTCTCTGCAACCCCAGACTCCAATTCCATTCATATGTTCGGAGAAATATATCCTCATTTTTGCCCACTGACTTTAGAATCTCTCTCCATTAGACTTCCATATGGATTTGATGAATTTTATTTAATTCCTCCATTAATCTCTCTGACATTAATTTGATTGCTTTACCAACCGAAGAACACGGGAGTAGGGGGATGTTTCCTCTCCACCCCTATAATTCAAATCCACTAATCAAACCCTAAATTCTTTAACTAAAAAAGCTGAAAAGTGCTTGAAAAGATAGGTGGGTAAAACAAACTAAAGCAACGTGTATCGATGTTAACAAGTTGCCTAATTTAACATCAGTGAATATAAGGAGGCATTCCTAAACAATTCCTATGGTTATTGAAGTAAGGTCCAACTCTGAAAGTTGTCATCAAAGACAAGTTCCCCAAAGGAATGTTTTGAATAAGCTAATGATGATGAAAAAACCTGTAGGTTTTCCAAGATATTTTTTAGCTTTGCATGTTATAAATAAAAAGCTTTTTTTAGCAACAACTTTAGAGAGTATAAGAAAAAAAATTAATATAGTACATTTTTTTCCTCCAGAAAGATAAATGAAAGTGATCACAGATATTCACTTTAGTTTTGTAAACGATCTTTTATAATTAAGTTCAGGTTTTTCAGCCTTAAGTTATGACGGCATATTTAGTGGGTTGTGAAATCAATTCAGCACGTCACAACTAGGTTTCTTTACAAAAAAAAAAAAAAGATATGAATGAAATGTAAAAGAAAATATAACAGTGATTTCATATATTATGTCTAATTATTGTCATATATGAATGCATTCGTGTCACATTTTGAAATGGTACATAGTGTGTATGTGTATGAGTACAGACATGTTGACATATACATGTAAACAAATGGAGCAGTTGGGATTGGTCCAGATCCCGATGTGCTCAGGAGCTATTCCTGGCTCAGTGCTCAAGAGTGACTCCTGATGGTGATCACGGGCTGTGCATGGTGTCAGGGACCGAACCGGGATCTCCTGCATGCAAGACAAGCATCTTAACTCCTGTACTATCTCTCCAGCAGTATGTTAGCGTTAAGATGTTTTCTATGATGGGATCTTGGTCAAATTTTAAAAAGATTTTTGGGTTATTAACACCTTTTTTTTGGTACTGTTACTAGAAATAATAACGGGCATTCTTCTCTCAAAAAATAAAATTACTTAAGTGTAAAAAATGTTTTTATATATACCTAATTAGAAAGAGCGAGAGTAGTCTGAATTCACATGTCAGTAAATCTGACCTTACATAAAGGTAACACATATTTGTGGACTACTGCATGCCAAGCACTGAGTTAAGCTTTTGATATATAATCCTCACAACAATGCTATAAAGAAGAAGCTTTTGTTATTCACATTTTGTGGGTGGAAATACTTGCCTGGGGTAATGTAGGTAGGATAGTAGAAGAGAGAGAAGGAGAACCAGATCTCTAAAACTCAAGGCCACAAAAATGCAACCCCCTTGCCTGTAGGCCTTAACAAAGAGTCCTGAAGAAGGTCAGCAATAAATGAGCTAAGGGCAACTGAGCAGCTCCCGAACCCTAGAAACCTGAGGTGCAAATGCTGCCATACCGTTGTTGGTATGGTGTGCACAGGAAACATTAATTCCAAGCATGTCTGTGTTTTGGTGGGTTATGAGAACGTGTAAGGAAATTAAATCAACTTTACTTTTAAACCATATTTCTTGAGCATATTTGCTCATAGTCTTGGGGAGGTTGACATACAGAGGCAGAAAAGCAACTGAGTGGGATGATAGCTAAGAGATGCAATCACTCTTTTTTTCCTGAGTATGAGGAGCTGATGAAATGGGGAAAGTATACCGGACATTTGAAAACCAGACTAGGAAACCCAATTTGAACTAAGAAGTCATGTTAATCTAAAGAAGAATCAACCACAACAAAAGAGATTTTCTTTTTTTCTTCTTTTTTTTCTTTTTGGGTCACACCTGAAGATGTACAGGGGTCACTCTTGGCTCTGCACTCAGGAATTACCCCTGGTGGTGCACAGGGGACCATATGGGATGCTGGGAATCAAACTGGGGTTGGCTGCATGCAAGGCAAATGCCTTACCTGCTGTGCTATTGCTCCAGCCCCAAATGACATTTTATTGAGCAAGCCCAAAGTAGTAAAATAAGAGCAATTTTCTTAAATACTAATGTCTAAAATAATATTCAGGAGATAATTGAGGATTAAAAGGTATTTAGGGGAAAGATAGTGAAGGGAGAAGAGGAACAAATATGATCCTCCATTTCCGGTGCATATCCGATATTTTTCAAGCTGTTGTGTTGAATCAAAAAGATAAAAATATCCATCCAAACATCTTCAGCTAGAGCTCTGCATAAAGGACATCTGACTAGGAGAACAATCACTCCTCCAGACTGCAAGAGAATTAGGTAGTAATGCCATTCAATGCAACTTGAAAAATAACAAAGTTAAACTGTAGGAAAAAATATGATAAAGAACAAAAATATACTAAATGTCGAAATTATGCCAGGCAGTGTTAGCTACACAGTAGGGTTCAGTTACTGATTAACTTTCTATTTAAAACCGTAGAGTCACCTTAGAATGTCCAGTGGCACACTATCAGATAATCCCAATACTAAACTTGAGCACGACCATACTATCTTAACTAGCTTCATGTAACTGACCTACTTTAGCTAACGTTCACACACAAGCAAAGCATGTTGATAGATCATACCTACACATCCCTGAACTCCATAGAAATCCCCCGTGCTTCTCAGCTGTTCGTTAATCAAGAAAGTTTTGTTTCTATAAAGATCTCAGTGTACTTGTTATTTCTTCCTGAGTCACTTTATCGAGAGCCACAAGTATTCCCAAAACCATGCCAGTAGTTTTTGTTACTGCAATATTCTTTCTTTTTTCTTTTTTGTTTCTTTGTTTTGGGGTCACAACCATCTGTGCTCAGGGCTCAGTCCTGGAGGGGCTCAGGAAACCATATGGGGTGCCAGGGATCAAATCTGGCACCCCACAGAGCAAGGCAAGTGCTGTCTGCAGCACTACATCTCCAGCACCTACTGTAATTTTTAAAAATTTTATATAGACCAGTCAAAGATGATGTGCTGTCCCTTTGAAAATTTACACAAATGCATTGAAAAGACTCCAAACAAGTAAATTAAAGCAAAAACATTGATTTAATGTATTTAAAGTAGCAGCTGACCCGGGTTCAATTCCTCCATCCATCTCGGGGAGCCCAGCAAGCTACCAAGAGTATTGTGCCTACATGGCAGAGCCTGGCAAACTCCCCATGGCGTTTTTGATATGCCAAAAACAGTAACAACAAGTCTCACAATGGAGACATTACTGGTGCCCGCTCAAGCAAGTCGATGAGCAACGGGATGACAGTGACAGTAATACAGTGATGAGAGAGACAATGCATGAGACAATGGTAAAACAAGAAATAATATTTCATAAAATTCTGAGATATTTTTATATAGATAACTTAAAAAGTGTAAATAAGTTCTATTTTTTACTCAAAGCAAGTCAACAGAAAATCACTTCCAAGGCCTTATGCTTACAAATTTGGAAGAAATACAACAGAACTCCAATTGCCAGATTCTCATTTAAAGAAAATTTCTTGGATCTAAATGGAAAATGGCCAAGTTAAAATTATGAGTTTAGGGGCTGGAGTGATAGCACAGTGGGTAGGGCGTTTGTCTTGCATGTGGCCGACCCGGGTTCGATTCTCAGCATCCCATATGTTCCTCCGAGCACTGTCAGAAGTCATTCCTGAGTGCAAAGCCAGGAGTTAGCCCTGAGCATCACCGGGTGTGACCCAAAAAAGCCACAAAAAAAATTAAAAAATAAAATTATGAGTTTATAGAATTTGTTCCTACATTTTTATAATTTTTCACATGAAATACTCTAGGCAAAAAATGAACTACAGATTAGTAGAGATGTATTCAGGTGCAAGCTTCTACTTAATTCTCAAACCACAGACAACCTTGGAAATATCAAAATTACTATCTTTTGTTTATGAAAATAGCATAACAATTAAATTCAGTATTGATAGTCACTTTGAAAAGGTAAATACTGTGACATAGCATACCTGTTAGAGCCAAATTATGTAAGTTTTGCATGAGAAACGATTTAGTAGCACTAAAGTCATCAATCTATTTTGGAGAAATTGAAAGCTTTTTAAGCTATCATTTCTTAAGCTTGACATCAGTTTAAAGCTATAGATTATATCTTGAGCACTTAGCATCCTAAAACTTCATTTATCTCTGTCTCAGAGTCAGCAAAGTCTCACTAGAGGATTTATAGTGACTATTTATGTTTCACACATTCAGTTTGAATCCCACATCAAAAGAGTTATTTGCGGTATTATTTTTGATTTTGTAATCTTTAATCAATGATATATTTGCCACTCTAAACTGCAAAAATGACTGCACCACATTATAGATTTTTACATAAAGAAGATTACAAGATTACTTAATTCCGAACAAAAGATTTGGACTTAAATTGATATTCAAAAGCTATTGTGTTCATCAAAACACATGCTCTTAATTCTTGATGAGTCATCTTCTAAACCATTTGCTTATCAAACAGCTTTTCAGCATTTATTTATGAAAGTCTTTTCATTAATATCTATTGTTCTCTTGTGCATCTTTATTGATTCAAAACCATTTTGATATGAAGTGCATTTTATCAGTCTCTTTCTGAGGTATGCTTTTAAAACCTATAGTAATCCATAATGTTATCAGTGAGGAAAATTAATGAAAAAGTATACAAGGTTTTTCTTCAAATGAATGTTAATTCAAAATCATCACAAACAGAATATGAATACAAATTTTAATTGAGCAAAATATAATCTGAAGAAAAGTATTATATTTAAATTTTATATTGGAGCACCATTTTTCCTGTTGACTTGCTCTGAACCTTCATCAAATATGCATATTTTCTCTAAGAATACTCTCCTAGAGGCAAAATGGTGATAATTATTGTTAATGTTGAAACTAATTGAAACTAATTGAAAAGTTATATCTCAATAACCCAATGCAATAGTAGTATGTGTTCAAGAAATTGTATATGCTAGTATTATGAATGAAGGTAGCCTGTTTTTTCAGTAAAAGTAATAGAATTTATAGGGGCCTGAGCAATAGTAGAGCAGCTAAAGCATTTGCCTTGCATGTGGCCAACCCAGGTTTGATACCCTGTACCACATACTGTATCCTGAGCCCTGCCAAAAGTGAATCCTGAGCGCAGAGCCACTAGTAAGTCTAGAACATCACTGGATGCTGTCCCCAAACAAAACAAAAGAAAAAGCAAATCAAAATGTATAGTGAAAACAGAAAATTACATACACGTGTAAGACAAATAAATGTTCATTTAAGCCAATCTGCATTCTGCCAATCTCAGGGCAAAAAATAAGCAAGTAAAGACCAGCTGCTCAAGCACCACAATGAAAGATCCCAGATCTGATGCAGACTCCAGACCCTTTTAAAGAGGAAAGATCCTTAAATGACGGAATAGAGCAGAATGATGCCACACCTTCCACAGCAAGTTAGAGGAGCCCCCGCAGGTGATTAGGAATTCTACCGAGGAGGAAAAGTGAAAAGCATGATCCCAATCATTTTGGAAATCGATGAAATAGGCAAAACCATGAACTTTCTCAGGCATTATTGCTGCTATTACAAACATGAGTCAAGTGCATGCCTCTTGAATCCCTAAACGTTAAATCTTTGAATTCCAAAAGATGACTAAGCAGCAGGAAAACATTCAAGGTTGAGGCAAGTTAGTTGCCTGCAGAAGACCAAATCTGAAAGGGATGCCCTGACTTTAGAACAAAGGGCTACACCTCAGTAGGCTGGGGAGTTCTGTTCCTTTCATCAGTAATGGGATTAGGATACTGCGAAGCATCTTTCATTGTATTCCAAAAGGAAAGAAAACTATTTGTGTTGGAATGTTTGAGATGATTTCTTAAGTATCTCGTCCAAAGGCTCTGTCATATATTTTAACAGGGCCTCACTCAGGGACTGAAAGTCAAGTTCTGGCATGCAGCGTCTCTCTTGCTCTCTCCCTCTTAACAATCCAGCGTCTTTCACATGTCTTTTCCTAAAACAACTAATTATACTTAATGCTATTTCATTAACTTATACCCGGCAGGAAAGTGCTCGCGAAGCCCCTTCACTCAATCACAAATGTGTTTCCTTCAGAAAAGGTATTTCCTCTTTAGCAACACTCTAAAGATTTTAAAGCATGATTTCAGGGCAGTATCAGACATGACGTTGGCTGACTTGAAGCTATCCATAGTTCTTTCCTGCTTCCATATTAGATTTTATTTTAGTCTAAGATAGTTGCCCCACCATTGTCTTTCCTACTATTCTTTACAAGCAAAGGGGGAAGAAAAAATGTTTTGGCTTTCTTAACAAACTTGCATTGGAAGTACTTAAGATAATTCATACAGTCTTCTAAAGCAACAACTGACAGCTTTAATCCTCCTTCTGAATAACTACTTGCAGCAAAGAAACAGGAGGAAAGGTATTAGCCAGGTATTTCCATAATGGCTTTTATTCACACTTAAACAAAAGCTGGCTTCACTTTACTAGAGTGGAAACACCTAGGAAGAGACAGGACCTTTGCCCTGGGCCATGACAAAAGAAAATAAGATATGTGGGTGTGGGAGGGAGTTTCCTCCCTCCTCTCTCTGGAGCTTTCTGGGGTCTCTACAGCAGTACCTTACAAATAGATGCCTAGAAAATCTTGTCTTCATTCTCTGAATTGTTTTTTTGTTTGTTTTTTTAATTTTTAATTTCTTTTTTATTGAATCACCGTGAGATAGTTACAGGCTTTCATGTTTGGGTTACAATCTCATAATGATCAACACCCATCCCTCCACCAGTGCACATTCCCCACCATCAATATCCCCGGTATACCCCCCCTTTCCCACCCTCCCCCTGCCTCCATGGCAGACAATATTCCCCATACTCTCTCTCTACTTTTGAAAATTATAGCTTGCAACACAGACACTGAGAGGTCATCATGTTTGGTCCATGATCTACTTTCGGCATGCATCTCCCATCCCAACTGGTTCCTCTAGCCATCATTTTCTTAGTGATCCCTTCTCTATTCCATCTGCCTTCTCCCCTATGCTCATGAAGCAGTCTTCCAGCTATGGGGCAATCCCCCTGGCCCTTGTATCTACGGTCCTTCAGGGTTCTCTGAATTGTACCTGATCTTCCTTTCATTTTAAATATTATTGACTCCTTAGTACATTTCAGACACTGTTTATAAACTACATCATCTCAAACCCAAGATGCTCTGAGTTATTTGCATCCTAGAGTGGTACATTAGAAACGGGTGCTGGAGAGGAAGTACCTGCATTGCATGCAGTCAACCTGGGTTTGATTCCCTGTACCACATAAGGTGCCTTGAGTCATGTGGAGTAATCCCTAAGCACAGAGCCAGGAGAAAGCCCTGAACACACTGCTGGGTGTGGCCAAAAAATCTAAAACAAACAAAAAGGGATGTGCTTCATCTGAGACCTCCAATTAAGTTTTCCTTATTATGCTTTGCTTTGTTTATTTCTGCTGTTGCTTTGAATAAAATTCGAGCATTCAAAGTCCCCTCCCCCTCCCCAGTGATAATTCTGAAACAAACAGGGAACTGGAAAAATTGTTAGAATATTCATGTCAAGTAATGGGTAATTTTTCAATAGAAATGAAGTTGACTAAAAAGTGAAATATGGAAATATAGACTACAGGCCGATTACTGGTTTGAAAAATCATTCTGTTTATTTTGAAAATGACTTTGGTGGGGCTGGAGTGATAGCACAGTGGGTAGGGCGTTTGCCTTGCACGAGGCCGACCTGGGTTCGATTCCCAGCATCCCATAAGGTCCCCTGAGCACCGCCAGGGGTAATTCCTGAGTGCAGAACCAGGAGTTACCCTTTGCATTGCCAGGTGTGACCCAAAAAGCAAACAAACAAACAAAAAAAGACTTTGGAAGATATTTGATCTTAGTTTTTATTTTATTAGGAGGTGACATACCCTGTGTTGGTCAGGGGTAAAATCCTGGCTCAGGGTCACTCCTAGTGGTGCTCAGGGGCCCAGATGCAGTGCAAAGGTTGGTTGGGCAAGTTAAGTGCCTTAATCCCTGTATTATCTCTCTGGCTCTGTTTTTTTTGTTTGTTTGTTTTTGTTTTTTTAAGGTAACTACTCTGTGTTGCTTACTACTCTCACTTTTGTCAAAAATAAGATAGGAAATGTTTATTTAGTTCATCAACTTTTTAAAGCTTCTAAAGTATCCATGCATCAACAGAAAAAAAAATACTTAGCTATTTTAATCACACAAAAAAAGATGCCAACAGGAAGTCTTAAAATAGCTTTTATTCCTCCATTGGTCTTCCTACTATAGCTTGCAAAGCAGTACGGAAGCAAGATGACTTCAAATAGAACTAGGAAAATATTAATTAATATTTTCACATCTAAGTAGGTCTGTCATCTTCTCTGAGTTTCAATCTGTGAAAATGGTGACACTATTGCATTATGAGGATTAAATGATATAAAAACACTGATGACAAAGTCTAGCACTTCTTTCAATATGTTCACTCTTTTTTTTCCTGATTGAAATATTTCCGAGGATATCATGAAGCACTTCATTTCTAACAGAGGTCAAAAATATACTTTTAAAAATAAAGTGCATCAGAGGCCTTGCTCTGAGACTCAGAGGTTATACAAATGGAAGCTTCTAGAATGTACCAGCTACATTTAAGTGCCAGTGAGATAGTAAAGATGTATGCCTTGCATGAGATTGACCCCACATTGACCCCACAGAATCACATGCTTCCCCAAAACTGGTAGAACTGAGCACAGACCCAGAAAAAAAAAAAAAACCCTGAAACACTGGGGGTGGTCCAAGCTGCCCCCCATAAAAAAATCAGATTTATATGATTTCAAAATGATACAATATAAAGAACGGCCTAAATATGGCAACTTAGGGAAGCTACTAACAGCTCAAGATTTGTTTATTCTCCAATGGTGAGGGAGGGTGTCTCGTCAGTGGTGCGGGGAGTCTGAGAGGACGGTGGAAATTGTCATCCCATTAGGCTGGTCCACAGTTGAACAACAGGGACAATGGATGCAGTGTGACTGGACTCCGGGTGTGGGGGATCAGGCCACCCAGGTAGTGCTGGGGACACCACAGTCATACCCCCAAAACTCCAGTTCTGAACATTTATTTCTGGCTTTTATGGGAACAGAAATTTACCAAATGTAAGGATTGTAGAAAAAGTTTTCTGGTCATAATTAAGTATACAGTGAAAATTAAGCATGATTAGTTTTCTAGAAGACATGATTAGACTCCATACAAATATTTTTTAAAAAAACCATCCAGGACATATTTAAATAACCAAGTAATATCAGTTCTTTTCTCTCCTAAAAAAAAAAAAAAGTGAACCTAGGGCCAGGGGGTGCAGGAGCAATAGCACAGCGGCCGGGAGTTTGCCTTGCACAAGGCCAACCCGGGTTCGATTCCTCTGCCCCTCTCGGAGTGCCAGACAAGCTACTGAGAGTATCTCACCCGCATGGCTGAGCCTGGTAAGCTATCTGTGGCGTATTTGATATGCCAAAAAAACACAAACAAACAAAAACAGTAACAACAACTCTCAAAATGGTGGATCCCAAACACGGCTGGGTGTGGTCCTGCTGGCTCCCACAAAATAATGTGGTGACCAAAGAGGTTCCTGGCATGACTTGGTCCAAGCCACATTACATCCTCAGGTCCTTGCATTAAACCATGTGTGAGTCCCTGGACCAGGTTTAGGAGCTTCCCTTCCAAATAAATAAAAAGTAAACATACTATTTGCATAGTCAAGAAAAGCATATTCTATAGGGGTTTATTTCATCTGGCACGGGAGGAGAATGAAGGATTATTCCCCAGAGTCAACTATAGGCCTCATTATTTTGTGCAGAATGTCTGAGTACTTTGCTAATCAAATGCAAACTTAATCTTTAGCAAGACAATGGAATAAAAAAGTAAAATTTATGGTGATGTTTTCTCTTTTTTCCCCAAAATGACTGATTCCAAAGCATTTTTAAATGCACAATTCCTCCAAGCTAAAGAAAATTGCAAATGAGCCAAGAGTGATAAAAATTTTACAAACTGTAAAGAGGATGGATTCATAATCACTGAATTCATGGATGTGACAAAATTTAGTATAAGGCAAAATATCAAAAGGAACAACCAACGAGCTCATGGATTTGGAGATATCAGGTACATTTTGGGGTGAGAATGACAGTGGGTTAAGAAACAGGAAAACTGGTAAAAATGATCCAGCTACCTCACACCCCAATCTGTTTGAACACTGCCAGAAGACATTCCTTCTTTGTTATAAAACTGATACAATCCCTATGCATTCCCTAAACATTGCCTGAATATAAGTAGTACTGGACTCAGTGATAGTATTCTAAGTATGTGTTCAACAGATGCAGCTATGGAGTGATAGGTCCGTGACCTCAGCTGATACAGGCAGAGATAGAGACAAGTGAAGGAAACAGGAGTTTATTGGGGTGCACTCCTGGGTGGGTTCTACAAACCTTGGGGAGGCTGGAGGAAGTTCAACACATTTTATTATTGAACTTAGAGACTCTCAGACTGAACCCACTCAACACTCAGTTCATAGAATTGCAGCCTGCTTTAGACCCTGAGCAAGGCTATTAACAGAATGATACAACAAAAAAACCTAGTCAGCACATCCACACAGACTGTAATGGTTGTGTGGATGGCCAACCCAAATTGTAACAAGTTGTGTTTATTTTAGTTTGAGTGTTAAATCATCTAATAAATTATTATCAGTAGGGAAGATCACTGTTATTTAATTCCTGGCTCTTATTTTTTTTTCCTCTAGTAAATTCTCGGTGAGAGTGACATGATGGGTGAGGATTCAAATCCCTCCCCAAATAAATTTGTAAACTGAGGCAGGGAAATGAAGAACTCTGCAAACAAGAGATCTAATGCAACAAAGACAAAAGAAAAATTCAAAATAGTGAAGGAGGAGGGAGAACCCAGGACGACAGCTATGCAGAGGGTCTGAGAAAACCAGCAGAAACTGGGGCAGACCCTATGGCGTCAGCAGACATTTCAACTAGATGAAATTATTCGAGGGCTAATGCTTCTCCATTGAGCGGAGACACAGAGAATTTGAAGAATGGTTTGGAGTTGAATCAGCAATACATATGCAGTATGCTAAGCGAATTGAAAACTCGCCCAACTCTGGGCAAAATAAAACCAGAAAGGAAGGACAGGAGAGGAAATGGAGTCATGGACCATGCTACAGTCACTTGAGAGAAATGATTATCTGGTCGCCATATGACATATGATGACTTTGCTTCTTCTTCTTTTTTATTTATTTATTTTTTGGGCTGTGTTTGTTTTTGAACTATATGTGGCCGTGCTCAGGACTGACTCTTGCGTGGCTCTACTTTCAGGGATCACTCCTGGCAGGGGACCCCAATGGGGTGCCAGAGATCAAACCCAGCTCAGCTGCATGGAAGGCAAGCGTCCCACCTGCTGTATACTAAACATGTCTTCAGCCCCAGCTTAATAAAATTAGGAAGTCATGGATGGCTGTTGCAGTGTCTACATCTGTGGTAATGGCAGGAAGCTCACAGCGAACAAAAGCCTCATCCTCTAGTGTGTATGTAGAAATCTTAAAACAAAGGATTGGGGCTAGAGCGATAGCACAGCAGGTAGGGTGTTTGCCTTGCACACAGCCAACCCAGGTTCGATTCCCAGAATCCCATATGGTCCCCTGAGCACCGCCAGGAGTAATTCCTGAGTGCAGAGCCAGGAGTAAACCCTGAGCATCGCCAGGTGTGACCCCAAAAGGAAAAAAAAGGGATCAAGGAATGAGGAAGGTAGTTTCCATGATTTAGAGGGTGGATTTGAAAGATTTTCACTGAAAGAAATGCAGGCGTTTGCCTCCAAGGCACAGAGCAACATTCTGGGCAGGGAATACGGACTTAACTCTTCTAATAATGAACTAAAGAGAAACTTTTGCCTTCTCTAATGATGTGCAAGTACAATTCTTACAATTATCAACATGAAACGTAAAACATGAGTGCAAGGAGAGGAAAAACGTCTTTCTTGGAGGTAGGAAATGATCTTATTTTACTAAATGTGTCTTATCATAATGTAGAAGGAATGTGTTATAGAGAATCACACCTTGGTGCTGTAATTATGCATTTGTGAATGATTTCACACAACCACTGAACTGGGAAAGAAGGTAAACTCACTTTTATAAAGTGATAAACTCACGTTTATCCTTGCTTCCTGGGTACCAGATGCCGAGAGTTGACAAAATTGATATTGGTTTAAATAGATGGTTTAGAAGAGCTGATCAAATAAATGAAAGTAATCCAACGAAAATCTATCATCTAATTTTGGGAGAAAATACCAGTCCTTTTGCAACTCTGAACAACAGGGACCACATATGTATGGAAGCTATTAAACATGCATACAGCATTTTCAGTGTTTCATAAAATATTCATGTTTGTTTGAATACAAAGAATATTCCTCGAACATCTTGTAGTCAAACTGCCAGGGTCCTCCTCAGTTTATAGTCTAGAGTAATTTGTCTCACAAATTTAATATAAGAACTTCTTGAATCAGAATCTCAAATGAGGTTTGATAGAAGCACAGCAAGTCACCACTCATTCCAAAAGAATCAGAATTTTTTTGGGGGGGGGGCTTTTTGACTCACCCTGGCGATGCACAGGGATTACTCCTGGCTTTGCACTCAGGAATTACTCCTGGCGGTGCTCAGGGGACCATATGGGATGTTGGGAGTTGAATCCGGGTCGGCTGCATGCAAGGCGAAGGCCCTACCCGCTGTGCTATCACTCAAGTCCCAAGAATCTGAGTCTAAGTCTGATCGTGTGCATGGTAAAATCTGTTGAAGAAATTTTAATAACATATTTGACAGTGCATTTGTAATCGATTGATACCAGAGTATCAATTTTATTTGTTTGCCTGTTTGCTTAAAAACTGAGCTGAGGCAGATGATCTCAATACTTGCCTATGTTCCTTAAAAAAAAAAAAAAAAAAAAAAAAACTAGTCCACAGCACTTATGCAACACTTATTTCAATCTTGTACTTATATTTGTGTATAGATTTTTTTTCTCCCAAATAAGGTAAGTTCATAGAAACCCAGGGAAATTTCACATAAGCTTTCAAAAATTTTTATAGCAAAACACTTCAACAAATGTTCTTTAAAGACTATTAAAAGATAGGAAATGGATGGGGTTATTGAAGACAAAATACTTATTTAATCATGTTAAATTCCACTTACTTATAGCAAAAAACTCCACTTACTTATAGCAAAACACTCCCTTTATAAACTTGAGATTCTGACAAATAGATTAGCTTTTTACATCTTAAGAAAAGAGGTTGGGGGTTAAGTGACATGTGCAGTACTTAGGGGTTACTCCTGAAAGTGTGCTTAGGGGTTACTTCCAGTGGTGGTGATTGGGTGGATGCATGGTGCTGGGCCTCACACTTTTTTCTTTTTTTTTGCTTTTTGAATCACACCTGGCGATGCACAGGGGTTACTCCTGGCTCTGCACTCAGGAATTACTCCTGGTGGTGCTCAGGGGACCATATGGGATGCTGGGAATCGAATCCAGGTTGGCTGCATGCAAGGCAAACACCCTACCCACTGTGCTACTGCTCCAGCCCCAATCCTGAACTTTTTAATATTTATGACTTTATATATAAAATATAAATCAACCGATTTTCAGGCATTCGATGTCTAAAATCTTTTTAATCAGAACCTTGTCTGTTTAAAATGATGTTTTTTTCTGTCTAACTACAAATTATGCCATCTGTGAAATTCCTTCTTAGATAGCAAGAAATTTACTGGACAAAAGGAATCAGTAGAAATATAAGATACCATGTTCTCCATGGGAAAAAGCATACTGTATCTGTGAGACAGAAGTTGATTGATTAGTAAAGTATATTAAATAGTCCTTTGGAAAGAATCACAGTGATTACACAATGGCCTTGATGTAATAAGACAGTTACCTCAAGACTACTGAATATGTTGGGGCCGGAGCGATAGCACAGCGGGTAGGGCGTTTGCCTTGCACTCGGCCGACCTAGGTTCGATCCCCGGCATCCCATATGGTCCCCCAAGCACTGCCAGGAGCAATTCCTGAGTGCAAAGCCAGGAGTAACCCCTGAGCATCGCTGGGTGTGACCCAAAAAGAAAAAAAAAAGACTCCTGAATATACAAGTACATTTGATTTACAAAATCTTATCACGCAAAAACTACTTCAGACTCAAGCTTGGAGAGATACTATGGAGGGTAAGATGCTTTTCTTGCACACGGCCAACCCAGGATCAATACTCGGCACCCCCATATAGACCCTGGAGCCCATCAGAAGAGATCTGTTAGCTCAGAATCAGGAAAAAGCCCTGAACATCGCCACATTTCCTAAAACAAAAGCAAAAGTAAACTATCTTATACTCATATAGGGCCTGGAGCAATAGCACAGCGGGTAGGGTGCTTGCCTCGCACGCGGCCGACCTGAGTTCGATTCCTCCGTCCCTCTCGGAGAGCCCAGCAAGCTACCTAGAGTATCTCGACTGCATGGCAGAGCCTGGCAAGCTACCCGTGATGTACTGATATGCCAAAAACAGTAACAAGAAGTCTCACATGGAGACATTACTGGTGCCCGCTTGAGCAAATCGACGAGCAATGGGATGACAGTGATGACAGTGATACTCATATAGATATAGCATAATTGAAATGCTTCTTCCATTCTATCCACAAAAATATCAAATAATGAATTTTTCTCTTGCTCTCTTACTGTAAAATATACATACTCTTTAGAAGAACGGAGAGATAGAAGTCAAGGTGTTTGCCTTCCATACAGTTGAACCCAGTTTGATTCCCAGCACTATATCTGACCCCCAAGCAGTGCCAGGAGTGACCCCCGAGCATAGTGTCAGAAGCCCTGAGCAGTGCTGGGTGTGGCCCAGGTCCCTCCACCAAATCTTTTGACATGCTTAAATTTAGATTTTTACTGATGAAAATCAGTTTACTATAGTAGTACGGAAATGCTATGGCGTGTTAAGAATACGAAAATTAAAAATAGAACTGAGTTCCTTCTCATACTGCCTTCTTTTTTCCCCTAAGAATGCGAGTCAATGAACTGATGGCTGGCTGAGAGCGGGATGGAATTTTCTTAACTCGAACAGAGAAGCAAATTTGGCCTTAAGTTAAGACTTTTCTTTACATGACATGAGCAGTGAAATAACCTATTGGCATATGCCAGAAGGAATGGAAAACATACCCTCCCTCCCCCCTTCCAACTGCAATATTCACTGAGCTGCTTTGTTCTCTGTATCCTGCATAATTAATAACTACTTTGGCAATCAGTCATGCATTCCTTAATGGCACCTCAGGCATCAAGTGTCCTAAGCCTTCCCCTCAGAAACCGTACACCCTTCTACATTGTGCACTCACACGACTTCTCTGGGAACAAGTCACTGACAAAGTGGCTCTGAGGGCAAGAGTTGGGGTGATGAAGTGGATACCCCAATACCTACTACTTTCTAGTATCTTTAAAGTTTCTAAATATACTTTTAGGGACAGGTCTAAAGTCTATGTTCTCTGTACGAGTATCACTGATTAGACACATTAAAAAGGAAAAAGTAACAATAAAAACAATGCAACATATCTGGGAGCAATTTAAAAGAAGGCAAGTTTCACTGAGGGAAACTGTTTTGTATTAAAGGAGTTTTCATTCATAGCTCCACACTTTGCTGACAATAAAACAAAAGATGGGGGGGATAAAATACAGGGGTTCAATGGTATAGGCGCTAACACTATTCCTATCTTTGCATCAAAATAGATCCATTCATTAAATGGAATATGTGGAGTAAATAAATTGTGGAAACCATTGATATTACTTCTGATCAGAAATATTGAATAAAAATTCTCTAGATTCATAATAACCCCCAAATTTAAAAAAATGGTAGTTTAATCATCCTATAAAATTACCAATTAAATATACATATAACAAATAGCATTATACTCAGGATTAGTTTTGTGTATAAGAAATTAAACCAATAAACATTCAAATTTGAGTCTGTATATTTGCTCTTCAAAACAAGTATGGATGGATGAAGTATTTCATAAAAATTCACACTTTCACAATAAGTCTGACTTAGTTTTTGAAAATAAAATCTGCAAACGGACTTTGAAGGCTATAAGAAAATTCTATTCCCCAGTCTTTGTATTTTTTTTTAACATTTTAAAATAATGTTGCTTATTCTACAGGACACAGAGTAAAACATACATACTCTATTATAAATTACTGAAAAATTAAACAAGAAATTTCTTTTCTTTCTAAGAGCTCTTCATGAAACGTGTGCTGGCTCTCAGTGTGTGTGGCCTCCAAACAGAAAGAAGCTTGCACTGTTTTATTTCAGTTTTGCTTCATTTCTCCCCAAACAATCTCTCACTGCTAATCTACCAGGCCTTTTTTCCCTCTTTCTTTTAGCAAGAAGAAAAAAAAAATCAAAGACATTATTAACTCCTTATGCACAACCATAAAAGTTTAATGTATATCATTTGGCATCAAGATGCAAGAAACTTTCTCTATTATTTATTAATGGGGTATAACTAAGTAATACATGCATAGAGATAATTCTATATTTATAAAAAAAGTGGAATTATATGCTAAAATTTTATGTAATAAATTTAGTATGATTTTAAGGGTACACACAGCTAAATATAATTTCAGATAAATTTCTAATACTAATGCTTTCTTATGTTTTATTTTCAGGTTCTGATGGATTCTGATGGATTAAGAAAAATATATTAAGATTATAATATTACAAAGAAACAACCTGTGTTTTAAATACATATAGCATTGAAAGATCTTTAGGCTTTAGATCAGCAAAACTCGATTCAAAATAATAAACAAACCCTTACCTAGCTATGTGCTCTGTCATTCTGAAAGAGTGGTTAAATCAGCCTACAAAGATGAACATAATTTTTAATGGATATATGTGTGGCAAAAACTGTCTGTAAGAATTTTAACTAATGTATTAACACTTTACCACTATAAACACATGGCAAACAGAACCACCACAATCTTAAAAGTTGACTGGGATCAAGACTCCATTCAGACTCCCCAAGAAGGTCTTGTTGTATCATACTTGCTTATAAAATGCAAATATTAAGGTACATTTTTCTGTAATTTTTCCAGAAATAAAATATGCAATTAAACTTAAAGTTTTTTTTCATATATTTTTCCTGTGTATAAACAGATGCATGACATTCTTTGGGTGAAACATTAAAAGCCGATGGGGTGATTATATATCCTAATAGCAATAATATGAAAATGTGGACTAATTTCTTTACTGTGGATATTCTACTCTCCACCAAAACCAACCAAACAACCAACTGAACAAACAAATGAACAAATCAAAGAATACTACACTTGATCTTAGCCAAAAGGCCGAGAAGCGATGAACAAATCAAAGAATAAACCCAATCCAATTTCTTAAGTATGATGAGAATGCTCCTTGGAATATAGCTAATATAGCTTAGAAATAGATCAAGACCAGGAGTCTCATTATTTGTGAAGCTCCAGTTTCCTAGATTGTGAATCATGACTCCGGACAAGAGCAAAATAGGTTAAGAGTGTAAATAACAAGCAAGTGAAGCCCCACAAAAGTTTTAAAAGTTTTAAACAACTCCTGGGAATTGTCTGAATTACTTAAAAATATAAATGAGCAGCTACTTTGTTCCTGGCATTGCTCTGGGCACTCAGTTAACAAAGCTCAGTGGAGAAAGCTGATAGTTGGCTAAGGAACTGTGATTCAGATCATTTTTATTCTAACAAAGTGAAGAAACCATGGTGGCCAGTGGCTGTTCAGGTTCTATATTAAATTGGTGGCTTGGCAATCAGCAACTTCTTTGCCTCTTTGAGGGAACAAGAATGCTAATTATGAAGTTCATCTCTGGTCCAAAAAAAAAAAAAGAAAAGGAAGAAAGATGATCCAGGATTGGGGATTGCAGGGACACTTGCCCCTGAGCAAATGCCACAAGAACTTTTAAGTCTGTTCTCAAAAAGGCAAACCTGTTTCCCTGAGGCTTTCAATCAAGGCTACAGAGATAAGATTGATGGATTAGTGCCCAGTTCCTAAGCGTTGGTGGGGGCACGGAGGAGAGATGTCATTTAGAAACATAAAGTGATAATTCAAAACATCCTGCAAGGCTTAAAAGCAAAATCACTCCTCAACTTTCCTTTCACTTCGTGGTCAAACCTTGCTCTGCTGTGGGCAGTTTTTGAGAGGACAATGAGAGTGGCTTCCTGGAAGGAGGCAGGAAATGGAAGTGAAGAAATGGCAGAAAAGGAAAGGAAAATGCAGGAAAGGAAAGTTGTGAGGCTGCAAATTCATAGAGGAGTCAACATGGACAGCTGCTATAGGGCAACTTCCCACCTACCAGCATTCACATTTAATTTTTTTTTTTTTTTGCTTTTTGGGTCACACCCAGCGAATCTCAGGGGTTACTCCTGGCTCATGTGCTAAGGGGACCATATAGGATGCTGGGAATCAAATCTGGGTTGGCCGCGTGCAAGGCAAACCCCCTACCCGCTGATGCTAGGGCTCCAGCCCCTCATATTTAAATTTAGTCAACAATGCCACCACTGGTGTTTTGCAGGTCAATTCAAGACTCCCAGATGCCCTTACTGATCTGAATTCAGGTAACTGGCATACCAGGTGCAGGCCCTTTCTAAATTTAGAGCACGAGAGCTATTTAGAACATTCTTGAGGTACATTTCACAAGTCATGATAATGTACCTGGGTCTAAGAGGCATTTCCTGTCTTTTTAGCTTTGCACCTTTGCCCTCCAACCCCTGTGTGACTTTGGCCACACCTTTCTGTACTCAGGGTTTACTCCTGGCTCCGTTCGCCAGGGTCACTCCTGGTGGGCTTGGGGTACCCTATGAAGTACTGGGAATCTAACCAAGGTAGGCTACATGAAGACAAATGCCCTACTGCCTGTACTATCTCTATGGTTCCCCCAGTTTTAGGTTTTATTTAATCTCATTTAATCCCCAAACACCTTGGATTTCACAATCAGATTATAGAGTAAAAAAAAATTCAGCAAAGGACAACCCTTTATATTGATTGACATATACGTATATACACACATAATAGTTTTTTCTGTTTTATTCTGTTAGTGACTATATTGTTAGTTGCATGCATTTTGATAAATATTCGACTTTACTATATGACAGAAGGGTGAATTTTGTATCACAGAAAATGTTTTCTTGATTTAAATCCGAGATAAAACATATATGGCATTCAGAAGATATTTATATTTAAAAGCCTTAGATGTGATGATAAAACTTAAATTACAGTTGGGGTCTGCTGGTGTGTGAAAGCACAATCACAGCTTCCACCGCCATCCGACTAAAAAAAGAAAAAAATTAAACTTGGGGATGGAGTGATAGTCAGCGTGTAGGGTGTTTGCCTTGCACGCGCTGACCCAGGTTCAATTCCCAGCATCCCATATGGTCCCCCAAGCACAGCCAGGAGTAATTCCTGAGTACAAAGCCAGGAGTAACCCCTGAGCATCACCGGGTGTGACCCCCCCAAAAAAATTAAACTAATAATTCTGTGAAGCAAGATACCATGAAAATGAGTTAAACTGATTCACAGTGGGCTAATATGAATGATAACCAGTGCATCAATGTATCAATGTATAATCTATTGAAAGTGTTTCTTTCTTTATTATTTTTTTTATTGAATCACTATGAGATAGACCCTGACAAAGCTGTTCGTGATTGAATTTCAGTCATACAGTTTTCCAACTCCCACCCCTCCATCAGTGTACATTTCCCAGCACAGTGTCCCCCCAGGTTCCCTCCCATCGCCCTCTCCCCTCCACCCCCTGCTGCTTCTGCGGCAGGTGCTTCTCCTCTCTGAGAGTGTTCCTTTAAAAAATTTACTCATAAAAAAAAAAAAAACCCTGAAGGAACTGGAGCGATAACACACAGTGGGGAGGGCATTTGCCTTGCACGTGGCCGACCCAGGTTCGATTCCCAGCATCCCATACGGTTCCCTGAGCACGGCCAGGGGTAATTCCTGAGTGCAGAGCCAGGAGTGACCCCTGTACATTGCCGGGTGTGACCCAAAAGAAGCAAAAAAAAAAAAATCTACTCCTAGCTTCTATTAACAATTCATTTACCATACAAATAATAACTAAAATAACAGATATTAAGTTTTCAGATTATTTGTTAGAAATTAATGAAGTAAAGTTGAAAAGACTAAACTAGTAAAATATAGTCCATAACTGAATGCAAAGAAACATTTAATAAATACGAAAACTGGTTGAGTTACAATATAGATTTGCAGTATCTATTTTTGCTTAGTTCCTAAACTTAAACTGTACTTGTAAATGATTCAAGGTTACTGACTGAAGACATTACCAATTTTAAACTTCAGTTTGTTTTTATCATTTTTTCTTAGTTGTTTACAAAAACAATACTTGTTCCTTGCACTCATTGCTAAATAATCACTGTGACACTGTCATCCCATTGTTTAACGATTTGCTCGAGTGGCGGACGCCAGTCATGTCTCCATTTGTCCCTGTCGCATGCTAGTGTAGCTCAATGGGGTTTTGGGGTCTCTTTCAGGGTCAGGGGAATGAGGACCGTCATTGTTACTGCTTTTGGCCATGGGTACGCCATGGGTAGCTTGCCAGGCTCTGCCATGCCTGGGCTCTCCGAGAGGGATGGAGGCTTTTGGAGCAGCCTCTAATCGCCTTTACAGGGGTTCCCAATCTACCAAATGTAAGTTTTTGATCGACTGGCATGTTGTAACAATTTGCACACACATTTGATACAGAGCAACCAGATAGGGAATTTTCTGTGTAACATTACAAAATCAAGGTAATATAAAAGCTCTTCATTGATTCCCTACTTATCTAATTTGCTTTAAGAATTGCTAGCTTGCTGCATGCATTTTCAGAGCTCATTAAGGCAAATGTGTCAGTCTTGTGGCCCACGCTAGACCATATTTCCAACGGCTTATTGACCTGCTGAATCACACACAAAAGTGCTTCAAGGAAAAAACTTTTGTAATATTTTATACAGCAACATTATTGACCATATTTCAAAAGTATACTAGAGGGCACCAGCATGTAACAATTTTGAATTAGTATCAGAAGCAGAAATAGGTAAGATAGCTGATGGTGTTCAATATTTATGTCGCAGCGCAGCTAACAGGTTGTAAAAAATGATACACAGAATACAAGCAAAATATATATTTAAAATACAATAATTATTATTATTCCACAAAAGAGAGATGTGTTTATTTTGGGAGGGGTAGCTTTGAGTGGTGCATGGGGGATTTTGCTGACTCTGTTTTGGGGGGGTCCTTCATGGTGGAGGTCAGAAACCATATGGTGTTGAAGATTAAATGAGGGACAGCTGCATGTAAGCACAGTGCCTTAACCCCTATACTATTACCCAGTCCCCCAGCAAAACAGATTTCTTAAATGCACACAAGAATCCCAAATCTTTCTTTGGGGACACAGAAGGACACAAACACTAAGCAAAACAAAAATTAACATAAGTTTAAAAGTTAAATAAAGAATGACTTAAATGTTTTGTTACACATTGATTTGAAAAGAATTCATATTAATATTTATCTCTCTCCAGAAAATATAGAAAAAAATGGCAAAAGCTACAAACATTTAAAGACTAATTTTGGGTGGGCATAGAAATTCATGTGTTAATTCATTGTATGGGGAAATAAAAATATTATTTATATGAGAACGAACTAAGGGCATATATATTGTTAAAATTCTATTAATGTACTTAGAGAACCCTAAAGCCTCTAGAAAACAGTTGCTAGAAACAATAGATTATGTATAGTAAAGTGGCAAGCTACAAAATCAATACCCTAAAGTCCATGACTCCCCTATAGGAAAATAATGAAAGAGAAGAAAGTGATATTAAAAACAATCCTTTTAGATAATGGACCGAACATGATGACCTCTCAGTGTCTGTGTTGCAAGCCATAATGCACAAAAGTAGAGAGAGAGTATGGGGAATACTGTCTGCCATGGAGGCAGGGGAGGGTGAGAAAGGGGGGGTATACCGGGGATATTGGTGGTGGGGAATGTGCACTGGTGGAGGGATGGGTGTTTGATCATTGTGTGAGTGTAACCCAAACATGAAAGCCTGAAAGTATCTCAAGGTGATTCAATAAAATTAAAAATAAATAAATATAAAAAACAATCCTTTTTACTACCACGCCTCAGAAAATCAAGTACCTCAGAATCAAGGAGGTGAAGGACCTGTACAAAGAAGACTACAAAATGCTACCTAAGAAAATAAAAGAGGACACAAGGAAATGGCAACACATCCCTTGCTCATGAGTTTAGAGAATTAACATTGTCAAAATGACAATACTCCTCAAAGAATAATACAGATTCCCTATACGGATACCCATGATAGTTTTCAAAGAATTGACTAATATAAACACTTCTGAAACTCATATCTAACAATAAAGCCCCACAAACAACTAAAGCAATCCTAGGAAAAAAGTGGATGGGAGGCATCACCTTCCCGAACTTCAAACTGTTTACAAAGTGATAGTAATTAAAACATTTTGGTATTGGAATAGAAACAGACTCACAGATCGATAACATAGAGTTTAATGTCCTGACAAATTTATGATCACAAATATATGATCACTTAATCTTTGATAAGGGAGCGAGAAATATGAAGCAGAGCAAGAAAATCTCTTTAATAAATGGTGCTGGCAAAACTTAACCAGCTACGTGCAAAAAAAAAATAAAAATAAAAAGACTCAGACTTCTATGAAATATCATGGAATATCATGCACAAAAGTCAAATAAAAATGGACAAAATATCTCAACATCAGACCCGAATCCATACATAACATACATGGAAGAAACTGTAAGCAAAACCCTCCATGATATTGAAGCTAAAGGTGTGTAAAAACACAAAAAAGAAAAGAAAAGGGGAGAGCACCTCACCGCACCGGGCACAGGGCACAGGGCAGCGGCGCTGTTTCTCCCGCCTCCCGTGTTTGGTCGTCTCCAGCCGCTTCCCCAAGCTGGGGAGGTTGATGGCGATGATGAGGCAGGCGAAGGAAGGAACAGAGCCAGGCTGGTTGGTCTCAATCGAAGTTTATTCCAGTCTCCTCTCTTTACACTCCCATCTCTCTCTCTGCCTCTTCCCCGAACCCCCTCATACAGCCATCTTAAATCCCCCCCCCGCCCCCCCGCATCAGGGGCCAGGGCTTACACATAGGTGTGGTTAGAATCAATAGGGGGTAAAGTTCTATCCCTTAGGGGATGCTTCCACTAGAACAGAATCTCTTTCAGCAGGACACCTGCCCAAGAGCAGAATCCCATGGGTGTGTTTCTCCTCTCCTTGTCCAACTAACATATAAGTATTCATATTATAAATCATTTTATATGGACATAGCAAGAAATGCATTAAGCTTATAGAATTGCTCTCCTGGGGTCACCTCGATCTCAGACTACAGTGCTCAGGCCATATTAGTCTTTCCTAGCCTTAGCAGGGTCCTAGTCTCCTCGTTGCTTTTGGATCATGACATGACATGTCCATGACCAAGTTCTTAACATATAGTTAAGCATTAGGCGCTTTGGCCAGGCCTATCTCGATGCCAGGGTAGCACATAACTCACCGCTTCCCCTGGGTCCGTCCCGTCCCTCGTCAGGACCTTGCTTTTGGGGGTGCTAGGAAGTAAGGGCAGCTGAGGCTTAAATCGAGAAAGAAGATGCCCAGGAATGAATAATATTTGAAGCCAATTAAATCCCATGTTACCAAAGCATATTAACAAATGTCTTTCTTTGTCCATACAAAAGGGATATTGTTTTAAAGTAAACGATTCAAAAGACATAAGAGAGGACAAAGACAATATTAACTTAGGATACAAGCTCACTGTCCTAGCAAGATCTGACCTTACAGATTAACAGAGTTTGATTAGGGGAAGGACTGAATAACTGGTTGGGGAAGGGAGCATAGAAGTGATAACAGATAAACAAAGAAATGGGAGTGACTCGGGAGCACCTTGATGGGCGTGACTGATATACCTAAGCTCCTAGTGGCAAGGGGAGCAGGACATACCAATGTAGTCTAGAATTGTTTAGAGATTATTACCAGATAAACCGAAACTCTGTGGCAAGGGAGAAAGGACAAATCAAAGTCAGGCCTAAAATATTTAGAGCTATATTCCAACATCAGGCATCTTCAAAAATGAAACACCACTGACCAAGCAAATGGAAGCAAAGATAAGTAAATGGGCTACAATAAACTCAGAAGCTTCTGTGCCTCAAAAGAAACAGTGATTAAAACACACAAAGAGCCTACAAAATGTTAAAGGTTATTCACTCAATGTCCATCTGATGAGGTGTTAATATCAAAGATATACAAGACACTGGTACAGCTTTATAAGAATAAAGTATCCCACCACATCAAAAAATAGGGAGGAAAAAATGAACAGAAACTTCTTTCCTCAAAGAAGAAGTTTGAATGGCCAAAAGGCACATGAAAAAATGCTCCTCATCACTAATCATCAAGGAGATGCAAATCAAAACAACGAGATAGCTCACCCCAGAAAGAATGGGACACATTAAAGAGGAGAACTGCCAGGGCTGGATCAGATGTGGGGAGAAGTGACTCTAGTTCTTGTTGGTGAAAATGTTGACTGTTTCAGCCTTTTTGGAAAACAATATGGACATTCCTCAAAAAACTTGAAATTGAGCTCCTATTTGATCCAGAAATACCACTTTTGGGAAGATACTCTGGGGGAAAAAACCACACAGCAGAAACACCATCTGCACTCCTATGTTCCTTGCAGGACTACTCACAATAGCCAGGATCTGGAAACAACCTGAGTGCTGGAAAACAGACAAATGGATAAAGAAACTCTGGCATATCAGCCTCAGTCTGGGGCCTGAAGCCCCCAGACACGTCTCGCGCCTCTCAGTCACCCCGCGTCGGCCCTGACCCCTCCCTCTTTACCAGGTTGTTAGGGGCGTGTCTACATGTCAGGGGGCATGGCCTCAAAAAGGGGCGTGGCCTCCTTCTGGAGTTATTTTTCCCGCTCCATGCATTGTGCTTTGGCCACAATTGATAGAATCTATTCCTCCGAAGAATACCCTGGTCATAGCCACTATATGTTAATAGTCAACTAACCTAGCCTATCCTAATTTCACAAAAACTGTCAGTGAACACATCAATCTGCACATAAAGTCCTTTGTAAAAAGATCATAGCTCCACGTTGTCTTCTGTTGAGGCCCATCTCAAGCTAAGGAGAGCGCCTGATAGTAAAGCCCATAACAACATGAATAAACAGTGAAAATACCCACCACCTGGAGAGATGGAAGGGAGGATCTCAGCAAACCCAGCAGCGACTTCCCAGAAATACAACCTCCTCTCAGATAAAGAATTCAGAGAGGAAATCATGAAGATGGTTGATGAACTCAAAGCAACTATGGAACGAACATCCAATAAATTAAGGGAGAATATGGATGCAGCATTGGAACGGTCCACCAACATAATCCAGGAAGAAATGAGAGCAGAAATTTCAAAGCTATGAACAAAAGTGACACAATTAAAAGAATTGGTAGATGAAATAAAAAACTCAGTAGGAGCCCTCACCAGTAGAATGACGACAGCCAAAGAAAGAATCAGTGAGCTTGAAGATGAGCTGCAGAAAGCATATAGGCAACAACAAATAATGGCAAAAGACCTCAAAATGGCTCTAGAGTGAATTAGAGTCCTAGGGGATGACCTCAAGAGAAACAACATAAGAATCATTGGAGTACCAGAACCACAGGGAACCAATACCAATGAAAAAACACAATTAAAGACATCATTGCTAAGAAATTCCCAGAGCTAGAGAATGAGGACATCCAGATCCAAGGAGTCCGAAGGGTGCCAGCTAAAAGGGACCCAGATAAAAAATCCCCAAGGCATATCATAGTCAGAATGATGGATGCCATGGATAGAGACACAATACTGCAAGCAGCAAGGTCAAGGAAGGATATCATATACAAGGAGCACCCCTTAGATTCACAGCAGACCTATCAGAAGAAACCTTCCAAGCCCGAAGACAATGGTGGGATATAGTGAAAAAACTTAATGAAATGAATGCCTCACCAAGAATCCTTTACCCGGCTAAAATCTCAGTTAAACTTGAAGGAATCATACACTATTTCATGGAGAAGTAACAGCTCAGGAACTTCATAGACTCAAGACCAAATTTAAAGAAGGACTCAAAGGGCTACCATAAGACAAGGAAAAAACCTACAAGAACAACAAACCCTACAGAAAAATGGCACAAAATCCCATGACAATAATTTCTCTTAACGTTAACGGTCTAAATGCACCAACCAAGAGGCACAGAGTGGCAAAATGGATTCGGAAACTAAACCCAACTTTCTGCTGCCTACAAGAAACACATCTTAATAGTCAGAACAAACACAGACTCAAAATCAAAGGATGGAAAACAATCCTGCAAGCAAACAGCTCCCTCAAAAAAGTGGGGGTGGCCATACTAGTATCCAAAAACATAGATTTCAGGCTGAAAAAGATCAGAAGGGACAGCAAGGTCATTTTCTATTCATCAAGGGGTATGCACAACAAGAAGAAATCACACTATTAAACATATATGCACCTAATGAATGACCTAATGAATTACTTAAGTATTTAAGCTAAATACTTAAAAGAACTCCTAACAGAATTTAAGGAGAACATAACTAGCACCACGATAGTAGTAGGAGACTTCAACACTGCCTTGTCACCTGTGGATAGATCGACAAGGACAACACTCAGCAAGGAAGCAATGGCTCTGAAGGAAGAAATGGAGGAGACAGGGCTAATAGACCTATACAGGGCTATATACCCCCAAAAGAAAGAATACATATTCTTTTCCAGTGCTCATGGAATATTTTCTAAAATAGACCACGTTCTGGGTCACAAATTATACCTTAATAGAATCGGGAAGATAGAAATTGTATCAACTATCTTCTCAGACCATGATGCACTGAAGATGGAAGTTAATCACACACAGACGCGGAGAACCGAATCAAACACTTGGAAATTAAACAACTCACTATTGAACAATGAGTGGGTCACGAAGGAAATCAAGGAAGAAATCAAAAAATACCTCGAAACAAATGAGAATGAAGACACAAGCTACCAGAACCTTTGGGACGCAGCTAAAGCTGTGTTAAGGGGAAAATTTATAGCTCTGCAAGCTCTCCTCAGAAAGGACAAAAGGGCCTATATACATAGCTTGACTTCGCAGCTCAAGATCTTAGAAGAGGACCAGCAAAAGGAACCCAAACCAGATCGAAGGAAATAAATATAAAACTTAGAGCAGAAATTAATGATATGGAAACCCGAAAAACAATCCGAAAGATCAATGAAATAAAGAGCTGGTTCTTTGAGAAAATAAATAAGATTGATAAACCACTAGCAAGACTCACAAAGAAAGAGAGAAAAGCCTAATAAACCGAATCAGAAATGAAAAGGGGGACATTACAATAGAAACCAAGGAGATTCAAAAGATCATCAGAGACTACTTTGAAAGTCTGTATGCCACACAACAAGAGAACCAAAAAGAAATGGACGAATTCCTTGATTCCTACAATCTCCGAAGACTGAACCAAGAAGACTTGAAATACCTGAACAGGCCCATAAATATCAAGGAAATCGAAACTGTAATCAAAAGTCTCCCCAAAAACAAAAGCCCAGGTCCAGACGGATTCACTGGTGAATTCTTCCAAACATTTAAAGACTTGTTGCCAGTTCTCCTCAAGCTATTCCAAGAAATTGAAAAGACAGGAACACTTCCGAACAGTTTCTATGAGACACATATCTCCCTAATACCAAAAGCAAACAAAGACATCACTAACAAAGAAAACTATAGACCAATATCCCCGATGAACACCGATGCGAAGATCCTCAACAAAATACTAGCAAATAGAATCCAACAACTCATCAAAAAGATCCTACACCACGACCAAGTGGAATTCATCCCAGGGATGCAAGGATGGTTTAACATTCGGAATCAATCAACATAATCCATCATATCAACAAAAGTAAAGATAAAAACCATATGATCATATCAATAGATGCAGAGAAAGCATTTGACAAGATCCAACATCCGTTCATGATAAAAACTCTCACCAAAATGGGTTTTGGAGAAACTTTCCTCAAGACAGTCAAAGCCATCTACCACAAACTATAGCAAGCATTACCAT
Organism: Sorex araneus; assembly: GCF_027595985.1. Classification (NCBI taxonomy): domain Eukaryota; kingdom Metazoa; phylum Chordata; class Mammalia; order Eulipotyphla; family Soricidae; genus Sorex; species Sorex araneus. Next base: position 55,937,727 of record NC_073308.1, on the reverse strand, counting down.
CAATGGGGAAAAACTAAGGGCCTCTCCTCTAAGATTGGGGACAAGACAAGGATGCCCACTCTCACTCCTTCTCACTCCTTCTCTTCTCATAGTACTGGAAGTATTATCAATAGCCATTAGGCAAGAAAAAGATATTAAGGGGATTCAGATAGGAAAGGAAGAAATCAAGCTCTCACTATTCGCAGATGATATGATACTATATCTAGAGAAGCCTAAAAGCTCTAGTAAAAAAACTCTTAGAAACAATAGACCTGTACAGTAAAGTCGCAGGCTATAAAATCAATGCCCAAAAATCCATGGCCTTCCTATATGCAAACAATGAGACAGAGGAAAGGGACATGAAAAAAGCAATGCCATTCACAATCGTGCCCCAGAAAATCAAATACCTTGGAATCAGCTTAACTAAAGAAGTAAAGGACCTCTACAAAGAAAACTATAAAACGCTACTCCATGAAATAAAAGAGGACATGAGGAAATGGAAACATATCCCCTGCTCGTGGATAGGGAGAATCAACATTGTCAAAATGGCAATGTTCCCCAAAGCATTATACAGATTTAACGTGATCCCTATAAGGATACCCATGACATTCTTCAAAGAAATGGATCAAGCAATCCTGAAATTTATATGGAACAATAAACGCCCACGGATAGCTAAAACAATTCTTGGGAAAAAGATGATAGGAGGCATCACCCTCCCCAACCTTAAACTTTACTACAAAGCGGTAACAATTAAAACAGCATGGTACTGGAACAAAAGCAGAGCCGCAGACCAATTTCTACAATTTCAGACCAACAGAGTAGAATTTCCCTACACACAACCCCAAATGTATTATCATCTAATCTTTGATAAAGGGGCAAGAAATGTGAAGTGGAGCAAGGAAAGTCTCTTCAACAAATGGTGCTGGCATAACTGGACAACCACATGCAAAAGAATGGACTTAGACCTTGACCTGACACCATGCACAAAAATCAGATCAAAATGGATTAAAGACCTCAACATCAGACCACAATCCATAAGGTACCTCAAAGACAAGGTCGGCAAAACCCTTCACGATATTGAAGCTAATGGTATCTTCAAAGATGATACAGAACTAAGCAATCAAGTAGAAACAGAGATAAACAAATGGGACTATATTAAACTAAAAAGCTTCTGCACCGCAAAAGACAGAGAGACCAGAATTCAAAGGCAATCTACAGAATGGGAAAGGATATTCACCGAATACCCATCTGATAAAGGGTTGATATCAAGGGTATATAAAGCACTGGTTGAATGCTACAAGAAGAAAACATCCAACCCCATCAGAAAATGGGCCGAAGAAATGAACAGAAACTTTTCCAAGGAAGAGATACGAATGGCCAAAAGGCACATGAAAAAATGCTCTGCATCACTAATCATCAGGGAGATGCAAATTAAAACAACCACGAGATACCACTTCACACCACAGAGAATGGCACACATCCAAAAGAACAAAAGCAACCGCTGTTGGAGAGAATGTGGGGAGAAGGGGACCCTTCTACACTGCTGGTGGGAATGCCAAATGGTCCAGCCCCTTTGGAAAACAATATGGACACTTCTCAAAAAATTAGAAATTGAGCTTTCATTTGATCCAGCAATACCACTTCTGGGAATATATCCTGGAGAAACAAAAAAGTATAGTCGAAATGACATCAGCACTTATATGTTGATCGTGGCACTGTTTACAATAGCCAGATTCTGGGAAAAACCCGAGTGCCCAAGAACAGATGACTGGTTAAAGAAACTTTGGTACATCTATACAATGGAATACTATGCAGCTGTTGGAAAGGATGAGGTCATGAACTCTGCATACAAGTAGATCAACATGGAAAATATCATGCTAAATGAAATGAGCCAGAAAGAGAGGGACGGACATAAAAAGATTGCACTCATCTGTGGAATATAGAACAACAGAGTACGAGACTATTACCTAAGAATGGTAGTATATAATACCAGGAGGTTGGCTCCATAGCTTGGAAGCTGGCCTCACACGCTGGGGGAAAGTCATCCCAGATTGAGAGGGGAACACCAAGTAATATGTGATTGGAGATATTGCATGCTGAAAGTAGACTAGAGACTGAAGAGGATGACCACTCAATACCCCCATTTCAAACCACAACACCCAAACAGAAAGAGAGATATTAAATTGGAATGCCCTGCCACAGAGGCGGGGTGGGGTGGGGAGATGGGACTGGGGGGTGGGAGGGATACTGGGTTCATTGGTGGTGGAGAATGGACACTGGTGGAGGAATGGGCTCTTAAATATTGCATGAGAGAAAAACAAGAACAAAAATGTGTGAATCTGTAACTGTACCCTCACTGTGACTCACTAATTAAAAAATAAATTAAAAAAAAAATTAAAAACAAAACAAAACAAAAAAAAAGCTCTTGTCTGGCAAGCATGAGGCTGAGACTCCAAACCCTGGTTGCTGCTCCCGTGGCATTAATGCATGATTTTGTTAGGCCCAGTGTCTGGGATCCCTGTAGAGAGAAAGACAAAGCATGGATACATGCTCTCTTGAGGGTCCCCTCAATCTCTTCCAGGCGCACTTAATAAAAAAAAAAGAAAGAAAGAAACTCTGGCATATCAACACAATGGAATACTATGAACCTGCTAGGAAAAAGGAAGTTAAATTTGCCTATAGATGAATGGATATGGAGAGTATCAGGTTGAGTGAAATGAGTCAGAAGGAGAGAGACAGATATAGAATCACTGAACTTATTTGTGACATGTAAAATATATACAGTAGAAAACTAATACCCAAGAGCAGGGAAATCAGGGACTAGGAGTGTAAAAAACTAAAGAGCGCCGAGGGGCGAGTGCACTCTCGGGGCTCTCTGGGCGGCTCTGTCTCAACACCCGCATTTGGTGCTCTGGAACCGCAGTGTGTGGACTGGATCGGGACGGCCGGTGGTCAAGGACAGGCGAAGGAAGAACGAGGACCAATCTGGTTGCTGATTAGTTACCGTTTATTCAATCTTCAAACTTTCTCATCTCCCGCACTCCCAGCTCCCGCCTCTCTCTGGATCTACTGCTCAACAACTCCTTCTCTCTGGCTTCTCTCTCTCCTCCTACTTGTCTCTCCCACCTTGCCCTCTAGGCTACAACCAGCCAGGTAGCCAAATCAACATAAGAAAGCCCTTCCTGAGGGCAGGGCACTCCAAAGCCCTTCCTCACTCTTAAGGTTTTTTTCTTTTCCTTAGTCCAGGAACTTATTAACATCTTAATACTAGTTATTTTTGTATGGACATAGCAAGGGATACATTGAGGCTTGCAAGGCAGCTCTCCTGGCAACATCTTGCCACAGGCTCAGACCACAGCACTCAGGCCAGATTAATCATTCCTCACCCTAGCAGGGTCCAAATCTAGTATCACTGTTTGGATCATGACAGCATTTGTCCATGATCAAGCTCTTAACTTATAGTTAAGCATTAGGCACTTTGGCCAGGCCCATCTCGATGCCAGGGTAGCACACAACTCACGGCTTGCCCTGGGTCCTTCTCGTCCCACGTCGGGGACCCTGCTTTGGGGATGCTAGGAAGTAAGGGCAGCTGAGGCTTAGGTCAAGAGAACAGATGCCCTGGAGGAAAATATCATGTAGAGTCAAATGACTCCCAGGTTACAAAAGCATAACATTTGTTAAGTCTTCCTGTGTCCATACAAAAAGGACTTGCTCTGAATAAACTATGCAAAGGACTCAAGGAGAAGAGAAAAACATTATTTACAAGTCAACAGAACACCAAGAAAGAAGCTACAAATAAACAAAGAGGAATAGGAGCACTGTAATGGGAGTAACCCAATAAACCTAAACTACTGAGGCTATGTTATCCTACATAGGAGGACTCGTCAAAGGTTGGAATCTACCACACATGGGTGTGGGTGGAGGGTAGGTAAAATAGATTAGTGATCAGTATGACAATTAATCGTTGGAAATCATGCTAGACAGGAGCTGAGTGTTAGTAGGTAAAAGGATATATACGATAACCTTTCAGTATATCAGTATAAGTATTGAAAACCACAATGCCAAAAAAGAGCGAGAGCGAGAGAGAGAGAGAGAGAGAGAGAAGAGAGAGAGAGAGAGAGAGAGAGAGAGAGAGAGAGAGAGAGAGAGAGAGAGAGAGAGAGAGAGAGAGAAGTGCTGCGTAGAGGCCTGGGGGGGTGGTGTATAGGAGAAAAACCGGGGACATTGGTGCTGGGAAATGTACACTGGTGAAAGGACTCTATGACTGAAACCTAATTATGAACAGCTTTGTAAAGATCTATTTTACAGTAATTCAATAAAAAAAATTTAAAAAAATAAAAAAAACCTATAGATTACAAACTTGTTTTTTCCTATAATTCTACAACTCTGGAATATAGTCATTCACATATATATATGAATGACCACATTATTATGTATAAAGTATTATTTTATTACCTTATTACTATAAATATCATTTTATTCGCCTTAGTAACATTAAGAGTACTGTATGAGAATAAGAGATATAACAAATGTAACAATAAAGGATCACTAAAAATTTGGCAAAGCAAAAAAAATATGTTTAATATGATTCAAATTTGAAATTAATTTAATTTAAAAAGTCTTGATAGAGTTCAACTTTTTAATAGTGATCCTCAAATAATAATGGAGTAATAACTACTCAAAGTATCATTTTTATTTCATAATAGTGATAAGTACTTACTAGGTACTTAAATGATAATCTACAATGGCAACATTCACTTCTTTTCTGGTAATTACATTGACATATGTCAAAAATAATCTAAGAAAAAGAAAGATGCGCGTGCGTGCGTGTGTGTGTGTGTGTGTGTGTGTGTGTATGTGTGTGTTAGACACTTCTCATTCTCCTGTCTGATATGGAGATGAATGTAAATAACTATTAAGGAAGTGGATCTCTAGGAAGTACTTACTGGTGTGACAACACTGTAGTGAATGCAGAACCCCGGTTCAGAAGGAAAATATTCATCAGACACAAATCTGATCCTGATTTGATTTCCTTTAGAAATCTGTCTTCCTGGCACGCCACCAGAACCACACCAGCGCCCTAATACAGTTCCGTCACTGGGTTCCTCCACTTCTACAAAATCATACCTGCCAAGAGACAAAGAAAAAGATAGAGAGAGTCAGGATCTATTGGCAATTCAAAACCCAGGACGGTGGATGCAATGAATCTATGGACCACAACTATGAATTCATCCCACACACATGGGGTGAATATAATCAAATATTCCCAAGATGAACAGACTGAAAAAAAATGCATTGCCATTAAAAGAAATAGGCACTTTCTAGGTTTACAGTTGATGAACTCCAAATTCGCTCAAAGTACAGTTCCAAACTTCAATACTGTGTATGGAGCAACCATATCCATCTTTTACTTCACGCATTGCCCACTTTAATTTCCTTTTGGATGTGACAGCTTTATGGGAATCTTAAATCTTAGTGTTAATTCCCACTGTGTTCTGACAGCAGCTGTCCGACATCAGATTCCTTGATTCTCCATCGTAGCTTTTGTTATACATACCCCCTACCACCTCACTCTGTTTTGATGCCTCTGTGAGAAGTTCTGAGTGTTCTCTGATGCTTGTCATCTTTCTGATTCTGAAAAAAACACTGGTTTTCAAAATCAACTAAATGAGCTGGAGTAACAAAACAGCAGGTAGGGTGCTTGTTTTGTTCTCAGCCAATCCAAGTTCAACCCCCCGGCATCCTACACGGTCGCCAGAGCACCACTAGGAATAATTCCTCAATGCAGAGCCAGAAGCAAAGGCTAAGTATTATAGGATGTGACCTCCCAACAACAAGAAAATCAAAATCATCTAAATGAGGATAAATAAACATTGTCTCGGTCTGTTAAGTGAAGGGTGGAACCAGTTTATGCATATCTCTGTTTTATATTGCACTTAAAAAATAGGGGGACGTGAGTTTTTCAAAAACATGCTCATTTGGGTTTGGAAGATTTAGATCAGTGGTATTATCCTGAAAGCAGGATTGCCCTTAAGGGACGGTCTTTGGAAAATTTAATGGCATTTTAAGTTTCTGAATGATGGTGCAAAGAAGAACACTAAATATGTCTTGACGGGGCCAGAGACATGCTATCAGGGCTAAAGCACGTGGCTTGCTTGAGGCCAACCCTGGTTCAATCCCTGGAATAAATGGAGCCCTGAGCACAATCAGTGCTGGGGTCACTGAGGGTCTCCTAAGTACTGCTGACCATGGCCTGGCTAATCCCCTACATGGAAAGGCCCTTATCAGCACCATCCTCTCAGGCCCTCACAATGAACTGCAGCCAGCCTCGTTGGCCAAGGCCACTCTCCCCATAAAAGAAAAATATCTTGGGCAAAGTCCATGGACGCTTCACAATGGCAAGTTCCCCAAATGAGCATCAGCCCCACAGTTTGCATGTCCTTCAGAGTTTCCTGAAGAGTTGTGCAAATAGTGCCAGGTCTGTTATTGTTCATTTCCATCTGCAGTCAACTAGTCAACTCTGTTGAAATACACAGAAATGCAAATAAGACCGTTTAAGTTCAAGGCAAGTTTTCCAGACATTCAACTATCAAATACGGTTTCTGAAGTTTCTCTTTATTGTCAACTATCAAATACGGTTTCTGAAGTTTCTCTTTATGGGAACTTTATCAAGGTGGAACTAGCTCTTTTGAAAAAAATCTATCCCTCACAGCGCAGTCTTACTTTATTGCAGTGGAAATAGAAGCATCAGTGCCTTTAGCAATAGCAGTTACTGTTACTCTTACTGTCTGTGGAGATATGTAAACATCTCAATACCTTATTTATTTTTCTAGGGTAATAAAGAAATGCACACATCTATGAAATATATTATTTTCAGATCTGCAAATAGTTTTATATATCAATATATACTGTTTAATATATAGAAACACTGTTTCCTATACATATACAGTTATCATTTCAGCTTTATACAGCACTCATGCTGTGCACTTTATATTCTGATGACTGTAAAAAATTCATGATCACTTTCATGAACCGAACTTCGAGATACTACAGTGAGTATCACTACTTTGGTTAAAAGAGAAGCTCATTAATATTGACAACCACAAATAGCTTAAAAACAAAACCTAAACAGGCTAAATTTTTGAGGCCAGGGATATGCAACTCATTGTCTGGAGTGTATGCTTTGAATGCAACACTCTGTCGGTTCAAACTCTGGTACCTCAGGCCCCCCGAGCACTGTTGTGTGTAGCCCTGGAGGACCCAGTCCTTATTAAGGTGAGCCTGATGAACCCTGACACTATATATTTAGTATAACCCCACATCCTCAGGTCCTAGGATTGAATCATGAGTCCTGGTGAGCATTGTTTAGGAGCCCTCCTCCAAAGAAGACAAAATTCAGTAGATTCCTGGCAACTGATTATGATATATTTGTGCAGTATCTAGATTTACAGAAAGAAAATACATAAGAAAAGAACAGACTATGTAATGATACATTTTCTTTTTAAAATATCCATCTTCATGAAGCATCCAAAATTCTCTCATAGAGTAGAACACCCTATCTCAACCTCATCTTCTTCAGTCCTCCAATGTGGATAGTGCCACGTAACTCCCAGGGATGTTGTAAGGAAGGAGTCAGGTTGCACTTGTACAGTGCCTAAAATTATGTTGGCACACAGCTGCCCCTCAAGGTATGCCTCCCATTTCTATTTTGCATCATCTTATATCCCCACCCCTCACACATGCCTTTTAATATGGTCTTGGGAATTTGAAAGCAATAAATAAGAAAACTCAAATTCAAAGGGGAGAGACTTTTTCGGTTATAGCACGTGACAGGTTCATGGTTATAAATTACAAATCTATAAACCAGCCTGGGTAGCCGTCCCAGGAGTTTTGGTAAGGGTCTGTTGGGATCTGGCAGCGGGAACAGGTGCAGACAGGGGGTAAGGACTTTGGTACACGTCAACCTGACTAATTTCCAATATCATGGTTATAAAAGTAGATCATGTGAAATTGATGCTGAAATGTTAAATCAAAGGGCAGTTTTTATATCAAGATTGTTTATATGGGAAACAAAGCTTCGATTCATAGAATATCTAGTTTTCTGTGTAAGTCTTTCTAATGTATGTTATCGCCACTGCTAGTTTGAAGAGAGCCAGATTCCAAGCCTTGGCAATCATTCTACAGTTATTTAGGAAGCACTGACTTGTTTAGGAAGTGCTGAGTTGGTGCAAAGTACTAAGCTTGATTCTCAGGATACAGAAATGAAACTATAGTTTCTTTGGGCTCAGGAGCCTTAAAATCCTTTGGTGAGCATTCAAGTAAGAATATGTAGGACAATCTGTAGAATACTGGTGGAGTAATTCTATACAATGAGATTAGGGTCAGATTACAGAGGAACATTTGGGCTGTCAATGAGTATGGAGTGACCAGAGGTGAAAAGGAGAGAAACCGAAATGCATGCTAGCGAGGAGGATTATACGTAAGATGTAACAGAAGAAGGAAGGAGTTAGGCATGGTCAATTGTGAATAGATAGGAAACAAAAGAGGAGATGGAGACGAGAAAAAAAATAACCGTACGTTTGCAGGTCTTGGTATTTCAGGGTCAGATGTTGGAATATTATTTTGTAGGACAATTTGTGAACATGGAAGCACTGATTTAAAAGGTTCTGTTTTGTTCAAACAAGGCAGCACTGTAATGCTGAAAATTCCACAGGAAGTACCTAGATTTATGACTTTTTCAAAAGAAAGATAGAGTAAACATTGTGAATCTTTGCGTGACTCCATAAAGACTCAAATCTCTAGAACTGAGTCCAGCCCCAGGAGAGGAGGTAACATGATTCAATTTACTGTTTGACTTTGAATGCCAACGTGCCAGGCACACAGTATATATGATGTGAATCAAGGAATGAACATTTGGGCTTTCATTCCTTTATAAAATTTAAGATTGGGGTCAAGTGGCAATTTCCTTAGGTGAGGCATGCTCTTTCAATTTTTTTCTAAATCCCTACATTGTATTTTTTTTTCTGAAAAACCCAGATCTTCAACCTATATTTATTTACATTGTTTGATCCATTTAGGCATCTGAATCAGTTTCATATAACATAAAGTAGCACATACAACACCACCATGGAGGTTTGAATGAGGGTATGAGAGATGAATGAGGGAGAGAGAGAGACAATGGAATCATCACATATTTGTGGGATGCTAAGAAATCACAGTATTTTAAGTGTGGGAGAAAGAAGAGATCCTTTAATAAAAAAAGTGCTGAAAAGAAGCAGTCATAGAAGCAAAAATTCATCATGAGTGATGGTACAAAAATAAGGGGAAAGAGAATGGAACATATCCACCAGAGTCACAAGGGGTCAACTGTGCCAAGTGCCACCAAAAGATCAAAGACAACGAATACCCAAAAGTATTCACTGGATTTGGCAATTACAAAGTCAAACCTCAGTAAGCTGGTTGGGTAAGACCGATAGCTTAAAAAATGATATTCTGACCATTTTCAAAATAACCGTTAGAATCTTCTAGAGAAAGCATCTAATGAGAAAATAGCACATTGAAGAGAGCCCTAAAAGGATCCACTCACTGTTTTACTGTATATAATTTTTCTTTTATTTCTGCTAAAAAGGAAATACCATTATGTATTTATCTGATTTGTAAGCTCTTTATACGTATTCAAACAGAATTTTTTTTTTTTTTTTTTTTTTGCTTTTTGGGTCACACCTGGCGATGCACAGGGGTTACTCCTGGCTCTGCACTCAGGAATTACCCCTGGCTGTGCTCAGGGGACCATATGGGATGCTGGGATTTGAACCCGGGTTGGCCGCGTGCAAGGCAAACGCCCTACCCGCTGTGCTATCTCTCCAGCCCCTCAAACAGAATTTTTAACCACAGGAAATATCTTGATTATAAATGTGAAGAATTTATTAAGGAACAAATAAGTCTTAACTTGCCCTTATCTATCTATAACCTGATCTTAAAAATCACTATCCTCCAAAGGACAAGAGTGACAAGTATATTACCTTTCTTTTTTGAAACTGGAGATTTTCTACTAAACTTGATGTCATTAATAACAAATACTTCCCTTTTATTTTTTCAACAATTTCTAGATTTAGAGTCATCAGTAATCACTTCTTACATTGCTCATACAAGCTGGTGCAGATATTTATCTTAGTCCTTTAAAAATATATAGTTTTGCCAAACTGAAAAATATAGCGGTTAAGGGACAGAACCGGGGGACACTGGTGGAGGCATGAACTTGGCACTCGGGGTAGGATTGGTATTGGAACACTGTATGCCTGAAACTCTATTTAGAATACTCTGTAAGTCACTGTGACTTAATAATAATAATAATAAAATTCAACAGTTTTACATTCCATGAAGGTTACAGACAGTAGATGTTTCATTTTTTTCTTAAATGCTGTGTTCTTTGCTTTTAAGAGATACACCACTCGTTGGTAGTAAATAAGGCTTTAATTTTTTTTTTCTGAAGTGGTAACATATAATAATGAAATTCTTATTTTCATCCACCACTCAACAATTCATTTCTAAAAGCATTCTCAATACTTCTTTAAGTGCTTATGGAATTAAAGTATTAGTAAAATAATTACTTAGGCTTATTTTCCCATCTTCATCAAATAGTAAAATCATTCTGCTAAAGAACACAGTTACAAAAGCAGCAATTTTTTAACCTAAATCATATTCAAGACTATGCAAAACAGACCCTAAAACGTTCAGCCAGAAAAGTATTCCCAAGCTTAATTGCTGCCATGTAATCGAGGATATAGAAACAAAACAAAAACAATGCAAGCTTATTGAATGCCACATTTTCCTTACACTTGTTTAAGATTAGAAAATACAGCTGGACAAAGAATACTGAAGTGTTTTTTTTTTCTTTAAAAATACAATGCCATTTGTGGAAGAGGAGACTTTACATTGGTGGGTTATTATTTTATAACATACAGTATACCATAACATAGCTCAAAACAAACATCTCAAAGAACAAAAATAGTAAACAATGTTGACATCTAGGCTACAGCTCCATGATAAGGAGATGATAGGACCACTCTCATATAAAAATGAAATCACCAATTTCATCCTCAAACTCTGAAATCTGTGCATACCCAGGTGACTGCACTGAGGGCGTAGTAATCCTTATAATACACACTCGGGTATTAATTTCCAATGAGCACAATTGCTTACATCAGTATTTAAAGGATTTACTAAACCTATTTTATGAGCCAATCAAACATCACTTTCTCACGGCAACCTGATACAGAGCACACAGTGCTAAGTGGTTTATAATGATCACTCCCTTTCTCTAACCTACCCCTGGGGACCCAGGGAGGATTTATATTCTTTTATGTTTAACAAACAAGTCTGGTGTTGTAGACAAAATTTTCATTCTCATGTGGGAATTTAAAAACTGTGAGGACAAGAGGCCTGTTTTTTTTACTCCTAAGAACTGTAAGGAGTATACCAAAGGAATAAATTCACTGGTAAACATAATTGTCAGACACCCAGGGTCCTTCAACAAAAATAAACCAACCTTGCAAAACAGGCTGTCTGTCTCTCGTTCATACTAAACAACATCCTGTCAGTGAAATCTACCCCTTGAGTTCTCCAACCCGAGGAGAGGGAAACATTCCTGATGAGTAAAAACGTGGAATATTAAAAGGTTGAGTTCTGCAAATGGCCCTGCAATCTGATCACTGTCGGTGAAGAATAAAAATAAGAAGATACCAGTTATTCTACAGAGCTCGTTATTGATACTTCAGTTTAACAGATGTAACTCCCAGAGAGAAGTTTAGAGGTTAGATAACTTTGTACACATAAATGTTTACTCATGAGTTAACTTATTTGGACACTTTTAAAAGCCTATTGCATCAACTGTCTCATATGTGAGCTCACTTAATCCTCATAATTGTCAGAACAAGTTTACAATATTATTTTGTACATCATATAGATTATAAAAATATAGAAAACTAATATGCTAAGCCAAGGAAAACTATCAAGAAAATGTAAAGCCAAGTTTTCCATTTGGTGATCATGCTTCTAAGTGCTAGAGTATGTTACCTACCATATTAAAATTATGTCTAGATCATTATGTCTGCTTTATTTCACAGCCAGAACTATAGAGAATTAGTATGCCTTAGCTCAAATCTCCCAAATGACATTGTTCTGTGGCTGTTTAAAAATTAAGAATCATTTAAACAAAGGTAATTACTCAACTTTGTGATCTATGCATATAAATTTCAAGAGACTTGAAGTAATTAGTCAAAATTTATTTTAAGGCATTTTAAATCCTCTGGCTGAGTTTTATTTCTACATAGGAAATGAGCATGTTTCAGAGAGTTAACAATACCTAATAGAAGAATTCTCATAAATACACGATAGTTCTACCTAAGAAAAAATGGTTGTGTTGTACAAGTACATGGGGATTTTAAATGGTACAACATTAAGAGTGTAAATTTATCTTAGTAGTAAATAAAAAATTTCCAATAAATAAGTCATGAATTTTACCTACAGAATTAGAAAAAATAAATCAAAAGTTGAAACTAATGAAGAAAACATCACTGAGATTTTAGCAGCCTTTCCTTACTCGTCTTTCCCAATGATTGGAGGCTCTTTTGAGGGTCAGGGGAATGAGACCTGTTATTGTCACTGCATTTGGCATATTGAATAGGCCACGGGGAACTTGCCAGGTTAAGAAAACATATGAAAGAAAATTAGAATTCAGAATTAAAGCCTAGATCTTTCTGTGGTAGGAGAAGAAAGGGAGACAGAAATTAGGGAGTAAGAAAGAGAGAGAATCTCAAATATAGATCTTAGAGAAAGAGAGAGGTGGGAGAGGAGGAGAATGCACAATAATTTCCATACTTAGGAATAAAGAGGATAAAATCACTTTAAGATATGTTTTTAAATTGTGTAAGCATGTTTTATGCAACATTGTGAGAAATAAATCTGAAAAGTTGAGTAAAATAACTTAAGACAAAATATAAAGTAACATTGATAACTAGAAGTTGATTAAAATATATAAAGTGAGCAGATTGATAACTAGAAGATTTTGAAAAGATTGGCAGTTATCAATAAAATAGGTAATGGCAAGGGATTTTATGGGAAAATTCCATTTAGCTTTAAAGAAATACATACTTCTAATTTTATAAATAATTATCTTAAAAATGTCACATAGGGGCTGGAGCGATAGCACAGCGGGTAGGGCATTTGCCTTGCACGCGGCCAACCCGGGTTCGATTCCCAGCATCCCATATGGTTCCCTGAGCACCGCCAGGGGTGATTCCTGAGTGCAGAGCCAGGAGTAACCCCTGTGCATCACCAGGTGTGACCCAAAAAGCAAAAAAAATCAGATATATGGCCAAAAATAAAACGTTCTAAATCTCAGAAAGACAGTTAACAATAACTCATTACATTCTTGAAAGAAGTTAGGAAAGTAGATGTTGTCACCACTAAGAAATGAACAGAATTATGTGCCATGCTGGATTTCTGTATATAAACAGTATATTTTTATATACTTTTGTTACATATATGGTGTATATCTGAAATACAGTGTTCATGTCATTTATATCTCAATAAAACAAATCTACAAAAAATTTAAAAATTAAAAATCTGTATTAGAGTTCTTTAATGACACTAAAATATTGATTATTATGAACATTTTTCATAAATGAAACAATAATTTCAAGTGACCTTTAGTGAACTGTTATCAATTAGTAAATTAAAATCTCTACAACTTTAAAATATAGATTTGGTTCATCAATATGAGAAAGTCACCCTTTAGAATATTAAAAGAATAACTAATCAGATTAATAAATGCTAAAACACGATGAAATCAACTACTTAAATAAAAATGGAGTAAAATATCAAAAAAGAAAACATTTTAATAGAAAATAACAATAAAAAATTTAAGTCTTTCTTAATGTAGCTAGAAAAGGTTTAGCCACCTTGGGGTTAACCCTTGGGAGAAATCTTTAGCTATTTTAATGGGGTGAGAAACAAGAAATATAACAGGAATAGTAGGAAAAAAATGATCATTAGCGGATAAGAAATTTCCTTAAAGGTAAACAGAGAGACTAGAAAAAATTAGAAAAAATATGAATGTTAAATTATTAAGTATGGTCGGGGAGGTGGGGTTAAAAAGGAATACATGCAGTGCATATGCAGTATATTGATGAATATATTGCATAATATTTATAAATATCCTGCATTATATTGGTAATACATGGCAGCTTTCAGGGCTTACTCCTGGCTCTGTGCTCAGGGGTCTCTCCTGGTGTGGCTTGGGGATCATATGAGGGTTCTGGGGATCACCTGCTAGGCTCATGTAAAGCAAGCACCTTACCCATTGTACTATCTCTCTGACCTTAATAGAAAATGGAGTGTGGTTTGAGGAAAAAAACAGGCGTCAAGGTCAACCTAAAGTTTTTGCGTTTTATAAAACACTGGGACTAAAAAAAAAATTCAATAATGTTATTAAGTAGAATCAATAAAGAAGTATCAAAAGTTCGATATGTATGCCAAATGCCAGAAAGTAAATGAAAAAATTTACAGTATATTACAAAATTGCACTTAATAATTTTCACTATTTGAAAATGCAAATTACCAAGTGATTAAAAAAACCCACAAATTTGCCACAAATTTATCAAAATCCAATCTCCCAAGTAATATAAAATGCATATAAAATCATTATAAGGTGATCAAAATCATCATAATATGTAAAGCAGACTACATGCCAGATACTTGATAATGACTTCAACAACTACTATTATTACATCAATATTATAGATGCAGACCTGATATACAGAGAAGTGATGTAACAGGCAAAACTATAGCATCTAAAAGTAGCTGGGATAGGAACTTCTGGGTTTCAGATTCCAAATAATTAACCATTACATAATATGGTCTCATCCATCTGGTAGAACCAAGAACCCCAGAAATCCTCATATAGTAGTAACAGGTAGCATACATCAGTACCTCTGGTCCAGAGGAGATTCCAGAACAATTCCTCTGATCATTCTTTCTGCAGTCATTAACGTTCCTGAAACTAACCTGCCTAGAACAATATAAGCATATGTGCGTTTCTGTGTGTATGTGTGTGTGCCCATGTGCTGCCACTGCTAACAGATGCTGCTTTCATAGTACTAATTGACCAATACATCAGTAGACTATGAACATATTTGATATTTTATGACTGTATTTTTGTCCATATAAAATATAGATAATTATAGTATCGACTTTATGATTGATTGTTGTTAAAAATAAATGATCTAACATATTAAGCATTCACCTACTTCTTTGGCATTTGCTTTCAAGATTGGTTAGTTTTTAAAATGTATAATCCCTATCCTCAAAAAATACCTGTAGATAGGTGTGAAATTTCCATACCGTGGTCTTATTTATAGTACTATTGTTGAGATAATGCTGAGTTTTAAGCAACTAATGCTCCCACGTTATCTTGGAGATTGCTGCAAGACAAGTTATAGAATTCAAGTTCATCTCAACTCTCAAGGGAACTACTTTTCATTTTAATTACAAACTTGCAACTAACTTTAAAAATATATATATTGACTTTTAGATTGACCTAGTCTAATGCTTTTGTAGTGTGCAAAAGTCACTTTGAGAAAATCATTATTAACTGAGCAATGACAGAACAATTCCTATAAATGAGAGACAACACATCTTTATTACATGTATAATGACTGACCCAGTAAAATAATTACAGAAAATTGAGAGAATCCATTTTAAAGATAATTTTTTCTATTTATATTTAAATATTTTCTGCATAGACTATCAATTTATTTTTCCATCAACTTTCAGTAAGGTAAAAATAAAGGAAGGCATATCAGTAGAGGTAGGTGCATATAAGGAAATATAGTCCTTATGGATTTCATTCCAACTATTGAGTTTAGGTTATCAAGAAATACTAAGATAAGTTGTTAAATATCGGGGTTTATAAAAAGCCATCAAAATTTAATAAATAAAGAATGTGCTAAAAATAAATGTTTTCATCTATCCAAGGGTAGTTGAGAGACATAGAGAATTCATAATGAACCATGTCCAAGAGAAACCTTCAAGTCTGTGTCTTCTGTCCATTGTTTTCCTACCCTAAACTGGTTCATCAAATAGCTGATTCCATTTCCTGACCATATCTATACAAGCACAACATCATCAATCAAGGCGGCTTCAAAGGATCAGTACAGGTCAGGCCCTTTCACGGGTCCTTTCATATGATGCTGCACCATCATATATTTACAGAGACCAAGGTATGCACAACGCACTGCCAAGGCTCAGAGAAAACAGCTAAAGTAGCATAATAATGATACAATTTCAATCAAATTACAAAATCCTTATTAGAACGTTATAATGAATTTAGGCCTGATTTTAATAAAATATTCATAGTGGTGATTAGCATGCAAATGTGTAATGCATTTGAAAAGGCCCATCTGTTTAGATGTACATATTTATCTTTTGGTGAAATTATCCAAGGAAATGATAAGATAAATTTGCTTTAGAGTCGAATAAAACAGAAATGTAATATTCCTTTTTTAGGATAGCAGACAATTTCAGTGGCAGCAGCTTCTAGATGTGTGTATTAAAAAATCCCAAACAACTCACTGTGCATTTGGAACTTTAAACCTTACTGAGTATCTCATAATAGATTGTGCAAGAGAAAAAACAATACTGTGAAAGCATAGTCTGAGAGTTTAAACAAAATTTTGGGTCACCGACAATAATTAATTATTTAGAAATTTGAACTCCTTTAGAAAAGATCAATACTATAACAAAAGACCATACTTCGACAAACACAGGAGATGCACCGAGCATGTCACTCTTGATTGCTGAATTCATTCATTTAAGGAACACATATTGAACCGCATGTTCAATGCTAAATAGCTCCACACTTCCTCTATGGCAAAAAAAAAAAAAAGGCAGGGTTGGGGGCGAGCTGAACTAAATAGATACAAGCAGCATTTTTTTCAACTGGGGATTATATGGCCTCTTGAGAGTACCCAGAATATTTCAAGAGGTTAAAACTGTGTAAATAGAGGCCATGGCACAAGACCATGGAACCAAGTGGGAGGACAGGGCAGCCACTGGAGGCGCCATGGTTGAAGAAAGACTTAGAAATACTGGTCAAGAGGATTAATTTTTGAAAATCTTAATTTGCCTTTTCTGGCTTCAGAGCCAAATATTTCCTCTTGTATGCAGTTAGATTTTTATAAAACAAAGCAGCTTTACTATAGAAACTATTCTAACATATTGACCGGTACGTTTTCTAGAAAGTTATTATTTTTCAAGACCTATATTGTAACACTATGATCAAGCACTTTCATTTTCTATCCGAAATGCTCTTGGAAACCATCTTGTAAATACTGATATATTTTGAACTGGGAAACAAAAACATAGAGTAAAGGAGGTGTTGAGAGGCTGAACAAATGGAGGCCCGTGTGGTATAGGGCAGCCAGATGACCACGTGGAAGGAAGAATAGACGCTCTGATCCCATCAAGGCAAGTGAAGCTGCCACCACAAAACAAAATTATACCACTTCTCCCGAACCTGTTACTTTCATAAAACTGCTCCAAAGTGCCACCTGCTGAATGTGGGACACCTACGGCTACCAACTATGACTACTGTGATCTAGGAAATTGCTAATTAAACCATTGATCCCAAACACAACTTAAAAGGGAGGCCACATAACCACATATTGGGCCAGTGCTCCAATGAAATCTTGTGATAGGGTCTTGGAACATTGTATAATGAACACTCAACTGTGAACAACTTTGTAACTGTGTGTCTAAGGGTGATTCAATAAAAACAAAATCTTGTGATAAAAAGTATCTTCCTTATTAGAATGAACAGCAATCAGAGTTACTCCAAGAAGTAATAATTGAATGGCATTTGACATGAAGAAGAAGCTAATAAATGGAAGTAATTTTTATTACATAGTAAAAATTATACTAGTTCCATAGCTCTCCAGTTATTTTTAAATCAATTGATGTATACTAATTTAAATTATAAGAATGTTCAAACAACTTAAGGCTTGTTTGCTTTTTTCTTTATGGGTGATCACTATATACGCACATACATATAAATATACATATATGTTCCATAGTTCCATTCTCAAAATATTTATACTCTAAACACACATACACTTATATATGTACATATTCCATGTATGCATATACTTTCATTTAAATACATTTAGTATTTGCAATCATACATACAACAGACATATGCACACTGTATTGCTGAAAGTGTAGATACTCATAGTACAAGTAATGTACACAAAATTCTATCTTAAGTCACTTTCATTGTTATGTTACCTTTAGCATGTATTTACTATAAGAATGTTCATTACCAATCTATGAAACTAATCTCTTTAAATAAAATTTAAAAATAAAACCTGGAGACTCCAGAGAAAATTAGACAAAGCTGATACAAAAAGTTTAACAATTTTCTGTTACTGTTATTTGGCCACACCCAGCGGTGCTCAGTGCTCACTCTTACTCAGGGATTACTTCTGGCAGCTTTGGGGATCCAGAAGGGATGTAGAAGATTGACCCCAGGTCAGTTGTGTGTAAGGCAAGCACCCTACCCGCTGTACTATTGCTCCTGGCATAATAAATAATTTTTAATTAACCAATCTCCCTTAAAAAATGAGATTTGGAGGAAACAAATAAAATATTCAGTGGAAATGAAATGGTATAAAAACTTAATACCATTTTCTGAGACTTCATGTCCAGGCAGAGAAAAATTATTTAACAACTTTCATGGGAAAACTGTAATTTTAGAAATAAGACAAACAAGTTATCTTAGTTGCACCATATGTTTTACTATGAAAACTTATTGATGTTTGAGATTTTCTATAATCAAATTTTATTTTTAATAACAAAAAGCACATACGGGTTAATGATAATATGTATTTCACAGAACCTGATTACAGACGGAGGCCAAAAGAAAAAAATAACCCAAACCAAAACACCTCATTTCTTAAAAAACAAAACTTAGAATCTTTATATGAAAGGAAACATTTTAGATTGTTAAGTGGTTTGATCACTGGAAGTCCTGCTATGGCCATTACTTCATATTCTGAGGCACAAAAAGGAAATAGGAAATACTGGGCTTAGTGCCCATTTGGCTAAACCCACTTTCCTGGGCAATAGCCCTAACTGGGTTTTTCTGGCCCAAGGTTTGTTTTATTTTCCTCTTCTCACTTTTAAGATTTTCCTCTTGATCTGTATTTATTTCTTTCCTGATCCTATTAAAATTACCTCTTGAAGGTGCTTTAATATCCAGGATGCCTGCCATAATCTTTAATAGGTTCCTGTGCTACCAGAACATTCAGCTGTTTAACAATTTCAAATCTATCACTCACTTCATTTCCTCTTTTGTTCCAGATGTTTTCTCTTAGATTTGTCACTCCTTGACAGAAGAGGTAGGATAAGTTTTAATAGCCCTATCAGAAAAATGTCAAGAATAAATGCAGCACTGCATGTCTAAAATTATATGACTGTATTTCCCTTCTTATTTTTATGAATCCCATAGATAAAAAATGTAAAGAGTACCAAGTAATGGCGTAATATAAGAAACCTCCCCTTCATATTACTACAGCACGTAATTTTAATATAATCAAATAGACAATAGAATTCATTAGTTCACAAACTTGTCTGAAAAGGGGCGGGAGCGATAGCACAGTGGGTAGGGCGTTTGCCTTGCAGACGGCGACCAGGGTTCAATTCCCAGCATCCCATATGGTCCCCTCAGCACCGCCAAGGGTAATTCCTGAGTGCAGAGCCAGAAGTAACCCCTGCCTATCGCCAGGTGTGACTCAAAATATACAAACAAACAAACAAAAAAAACCAACAAACTTGTCTGAAAATCTGTAAGTTATTTATTTTTATTTATGTATTTATTTATTTATTTATTGCTTTTTGGGTCATACCCAGCGATGCACAGGGGTTATTCCTGGCTCTGCACTCAGGAATTACCCCTGGCAGTGCTCAGGGGACCATATGGGATGCTGGGAATCAAACCCAGGTGGTCGGCTGCATGCAAGGCAAACGTCCTACCCGCTGTGCTATCACTCCAGCCCCAAGAAAAGCTGTAAATTATTAAGTAGGCAGAATAAGAGGTCCCACAAGTAGCTCTCTTTAACAGTTTATGCAACTATAGTTTTAACTATAAAGATTTTCATACTTTCATTTAAACTAGAATATGTTTTATTTTTCTGTTTTTTTTTCCTTTTGTGGTCTTGGGGTTCCAGCCAGCTCTGCTCAGAAATTATTTCTGGCTCTGCGCTTAGGGGTCACTCCTGGTGTTGCTGGGGGCACCATCTGCAGGCCCATGATCAAACCTGGTTCTGCTGTGTGCTAGGAAAGCACCTTACCCACTGCACTATCTCTCCAGCCCTTGAACTAAGGTGTAAAACACAGAACATACATTTTTAAAAGCCTTTAAAATATTGCATCATCCAGGACAATTCTAAAATTCAACTCTGCACATAAGTTTTTCAAAGGCTGAGAATATAATTTTTTTAAAAAAATCTTCTTATCCCAAGCTCCTGGGTTATGTGTGACATGATTCCAAAAACACTAACCCACACCATTTAGCGGATAGAAATGAAGTACTTCAAAGGACCAAGGAAAATAAGAGATAAAGAATGTGCCTGCCCCTGCCCCCATCCCAGACTTCAGTTCAGGGAACACAGACATCACTGGAAATATCAGCAACTTTCCATTCTCCTTGTGGGTCTTTGGGCAACTGAGTAATTGTGGGTGACTTAGGGCTTTAGTCATTTGTGAATCTCAACCTGGGCGAGACAGCATATTTCACCAGATGGCAAATATGATCACATTTTCAGTACAGCAACTCCAGCAATAATATTCCTGTCATAGGTCAAGAACGTACTTTATATCACCAAGTTATGACTAATGGGTTCCCAGCACATACGGCAGCATATTTCATTGGATGTACTGAGAAAGTGTCTAATGGTAACTCTTATAAAATTGAGCACAGCATCACTGAAAAAAAATGAATTGCATGCTCATTATGTTCAAAGTTGACTAAATCTCTGTCTACTAGTAATAACATGTCTGTCATTATGCTTGATACACTTTCACTTTGTCTTTGGTTTTACATATGACCCTTCCAAGAAGCTTTATATAAACCCCACAGGTACAAGTTTCAGTGTTTTTAAATCATGGTCCACACTTACCATACCAATTTTGAGTTTTAATGTTAATTTTTTTCATGTCTGTCCCCTTGTAATTCATTACACAATGGAGGTAACTGGTCAATCTAATAATAAATAATAATTTTATAATCTGTTGAAAACTCAGGTAATGAGGGTTTTTTGTTTTTTGCCCCTTGGGTCACACCTGGTGATGCACAGGGGTTACTCCTGGCTCTGCACTCAGGAATTACTCCTGGCGGTGTTCAGGGGACCATATGGGATGCTGGGAATCGAACCCAGATTTGGCCACATGCAAGGCAAACACCCTACTCACTGCTATAGCTCCAGCCCCAAAGGTATGAGGGTTTTGTGGTTGAAATATCCAGGCTTTCAGAGTCAGGGAGGGGCTACCTCCTCCCACACAAAAAATAAATAATTTTATTCCTAATATTTAGCATGCCATTTAGTCCATAGAAAGCAAGTATTAAATAACTGTTGAGCAATAAATAGATGAATGGATGAGTCTCCATACAAATTATTTCAACATGCATAATTATATAAAAAACCGTATAGATGAAGTTGGCAACCAATAGTCACTGTTCAATGTGCTATATGGAAATGTTACAGAGCATTCATATGTTCTCTTAAACCAGCTTTTTCTTTTCTCTAATTTTAGTTTTTATAATAAACAAATTATGTCTAATTTGCTAAAAAAAAAATAGTAGCAAGTGTATTTTATTTTTGAGTAGTGAGGACACACTCAGCTCAGGTGCTGTTTATTGCTCTGTCCTCAGAGCTTGATCCCTGGGGTGATTGGAGAAGTGTAAGCAGTGCTCTGGATGCAACCAGGTCTGGCCACATGCAAGGCATGTGCCTTAGCTCCAGGACTACCTCTCAGCCCAGTAAATGGATTTTTTTTTAACTAAGGACACTGGACTTCATGCAGAATTATTCATTGAATGCTGTGCTTTAGAGAGTCATTCTCATTTTATTTTTTTTTCAAATTCAAGTACACCATGATGAACATTTTGATTTACTTTATACTGTTACCACACATGCTTCAGATTGGCTATGCAACTCGCTGTATTTTAATGTTATGGTTTAGGTATCCTGCTGTTCTTATTTTCATTCTCTCTCCAACTTGAGGCATTTGCAGATTCCAATGAAGTTCCGCTAATTGAGGACACCTGCTTATATATCTCATCCTCTGTAGAAGTTACTATAGTGATTAAAGTAATGGAAATTAGTATTAATCACCTATTCCCAAGAAAATTTCATTCTTAGTTTTGTTGTTAATCATACCCTACAATCAAGCATTTTTACCTTCTTCAAGGAATTAAGAGCAAGAACAAAGAGGAATAATGTTACCTAATTTTTTCCACCTGTTTTCTATAGTACAGATTAATGAATCTGAACTGGTACCTTATCACATAACCCTCCTATCATAAATATTCTACAGAGCCAGAAACAACAAAGGTAGGCAAGGGAATGAAGAAAAGGCACCAGGGACAGTGCTGCTGGGAATGTAAATGGGTGCAGCTTCTAAGAAGAACATTATGGAGATATCTCAAAATCTAAAAACTAGATTGACCATATACTCCATCGATTCTCCCATAGGTGCCTATTCAAACATGACAAAAACTTAACTTTGTAAGGACATATGCACAACTTGGCTTATGGCAGCAGCACTGTTTGAGGCAGGCAAGAGTTTGGAAGTGATCCAAGTATCCAAAGACAGCCAAGAGGAAAAGAAGACACAGAACATGGACAGAAAATATTACTGGCCATCTAGAAGGAAAATATGAATACCTGCCATTTATAACAATATACGTGGAAGTAGAGGGGATTATGCTAAGGGAAATTAGAAGAAGAAGGATTAAAAATATGGATGGCATCGCATATTTGTGAGCTAAACTACAAGTGAAACTCAGCAAGAGAACAGACGACACCATATCCATGAAGACAAACTTACGGACTCAAAACCAAAATTATCGAGAGAAGGAGGAGGAGGGTTGAGGGTGGAAGGGGTCCCCATAACTGTGCTTGGAAGAAAGGGGATTTTTGGTATTGGGTCTTATGTGACAGTACATATTGTGAAACTGCACCTCTAAAACATGTACTGAAGGGTAACCTCAACGTAGGCATAAGCTGAGACGTACAACTAGTGCCACCATGAAAAATAAAGATGCATGAAAAAGGAGGCACATACTGCCTCATGATCTGAGGAAGAAGGCAGTTAGAACAGAGAAGGAATAACTAAGTCAATGATGGTTGGAGGGATCGTTCAGGATGGGAGATGTGTGCTGAAAGTAGATAAAGGACCAAACGTGATAACCTCTCTATATTGTAAATATATAAATCTATAATGCCCCAAAGTAGAGAGAGATTATGGAGAAAATTATCTGCCATAGAGGCAGGGATAGAGTTGGGAAGAGGGTAAGGGGGATACTGGGGAAACTGGTAGTGGAAAATGTGCACTAGTAGAGGGATGGGTTTTCGATCATTGTATGACTAAAACTCAAACATGAAAACTTCGTAACTATATCTACGGTAATTCAGTTAAAAAAAAGAAAGAGGAGGCACATAAAGATAAAAAGAGTGAATATAATTTTCAGAACTGGTTACAGATTTTTATGAAATGCTAAAAAATGGAAGCTTTTTGAGGTTAAAATGGCAATATAATAATTACATATTAAAAAAATTAATGTGGAAAACAAGTGTTTATTGTTGACTCCTCTTTTCATACTAAAATCTAATTGTTGCAGGCCCCTATCAACATAACCAAGCTTGTTCCCACAATCTCTCTTAAAGCCTTTCTCACACAAGCTTTCTCTTTCCTTTTTTTCGCACCACTGTGAGGTTACTCCATCTTCAAAACTGACCATATATTATCAAGCTACTTCCATAAAATACTAGCACACAAGCCACAGATACCACCTATAAACACATCTGTGGTAGTTATAGTGTTTCCGTCAAATCAGAACCTTGGACAGTATATTTTCCACTTAATTTTAATAAATCTCATTCTGGTATTTTGAGTTTGTTTCATGTTAGCCTGTCAATGAGAAAAGGACTCCCTGTTTCACTTCAGTCATCTTGTCTACCTGAGCGCATTCTAGTAGTGAATTCAAAATGGGTAAATATTAACAGTTGACATTCCTTGGCAGAAACCATGTTGGTCACCATCTAGCAGACTGTTGATTTCTGTACCAACTTCGACATCTGGCAAATTTATTCTGATCTTCACAAGTTAGCATTCCATCTGGCCTTATATTGTTGCTTTGAAGCACAGGTATCTCTGAGTAATTTTGTTATTCCCCAGCACCATTGTGCTAATGCTTTTACCTGGCCACTGATGTCTCTTGATAATGAGTGGCTGCTCCTAAGCACAAATGATTATAAGAAGAAACTCAAATCAACTAAGCACAACACAGCAAAACAAAGGACAATTTAACTTTATACCAACCGTGTTTGATAACCATACAGCTTTATCGGGTTGGAAATGAAACTTGTGTTGTAAATCAATGTCTACTACCAAAGTATCAGAAAGGAAGTAAGTTCCAATTCCAATGGGATCATGACTCTATAGCTTAAAATCTTCTATTCCTATAACTGTTCTTTTTAAGGTAACAAATAAGAAAGAGGCCATCAATTCTTTCTTGATTAGGAAGTATGCCAGTGGTAGATACAGTGATAGTTTTATCCACTTATAAAAGCATACCTGGGCTGGAGTGAGAGCACAGTGGGTCGGGTGTTTGCCTTGCACGCGGCCGACCCAGGTTCAATCCCCAGCATCCCGTATGGTACCCTGAGTGCAGAGCCAGGAGTAACCCCTGTGCATTGCCAGGTGTGACCCAAAAAGAAAAAAAAAGCATACCTTTCTACAAAGATGTGAGTGTCAGTCCTATACATTTCATAAGGGCATGCTGGTTAGTGAGACATATCTATAACAGAGGTCCTTAAATATAGCAGAGGAATATCACCATCTAGATTTGTGCCATTGCAATCTTTGATTTTTCACAGTGATGGAACGTTTTACAATGCACTTCTCAGAATACTTCCCAGGATTATGTGACATATCACTGCTATCTCTGTTCAGTGGCTAATTTTTTGCTGTTGTTGTTGGTTTTATTTGTTTCATTTAGTTTTGTCTTTTAAATCTTTCAACCTATATCCTTTCTTGCAAATGAGGGAGAACAATACCTACCAGCAAGTATTACTAGAAGGTGAGAATTCACTGAGTAACTAACCTGGTTCAGATCTTGGCAAATACTCAATAAATAACAGCATATATCAAACAATGACTTTCACTTGGGTTCTAACACAGGCTCTCAGTAGCGACATGAACATCAGAAAAGGAGCATGTCTGCAAACCGTCTGCTGCATTCACAGGTCATTTATTTCCTGTTTCATACCAAAGCCACCCCCACCCCGATCTCCTTTACATTTTTGCATCCATCTTTTTCTATCTTGCATTCCCCTGCTATGTGGAGGGGCTGGAGAGGCAGTACAGGTGCTAAGGTCATTGTCTCATGTGACACATGAGACAAATGTCACATGTGATATTTGGAATGGAATTTTGAAACTCCCATTTTATCTGGCAAGAAGTTCTTCATGACAAAGTTCTTGAAACACAGGAACAAGAATCTGAATTTGTTAACCTGAAAGACTGTCATGACTTGCAGCTTGATATCTAACTCCTGCCATCACATACTTGGTAGTTCTTAAACTAGATGAACAGTAGGTGAACTATGATAGTTTTCTTTTTTTTCCAAAATACCCTAAGACAACATCGAGTGCAGGCCTCATTTCCACTCACATCAAGCCCAATGCTTCAGCAAAAACAGTGCCTACCACAAACAATCCCACGAAATAATTTTAGAAGCAATAAATTATGCCTGGTTCCATTTGCACAAATATTTTGATATCATGAACTAGCTTGCTTATTCAAACTGAAGAACGGAGATGTAGGGCCACGGATAGAAAGGTCAAGAAGTAGAATGATGTTTCTGAAGTGAGTGTGTAGGGTTTCTGGTGTGAAAGGAGTCGGGGGTTAAATCAGCTGCCATACGGAGAAGCCATCTGCGCCTCCAGGCAGACAGGAAGCAAAGTGGACTCGAGATTTGAAAACATTTTCAAACAGTTTTCAAGGTTTTGAAACAGCTCTGAGGAATCACTTTTGGGAGAAAATAAAAAACCTCTGTAAGTGAATGAACTGTAAGTTAAGGATATGTTTTTAACTACTTCAGAATTATTAGCAGCATGTTAAATTAAAAAAAAATGTTTCCATCACAGTTAGAAGTTTTTGTGCTCTTGAGTCAGGCATTTTGGAGTTTGGAAATGACAAAAGGACTACTGGATGCCTTAGGCAGTGAAATGCTTACCATATTAAAATTAATTTAAGGACAGGTGATGCTATATTTCAAAAATGGGAAGAAAATGGAGTGAGTAAGGTATATTTATGCTGTTACATTACTCACTTAGAAAAGATGTGGGAGATCAAAGATTGGACCAAGCTATACAATAGCAATGGCATTTTAGAAAATTGGTTTTACTGAAATAATTATCATGTGGAATTTATCAGGACTAAGCATTTACCATTTCAAACTCATGGCAAATTTCAAAAACATTTTATTTTATTATTTTTTTAATTTTTAAAAAATTTTATTGAATCACCATGAGACAGTTACAAGCTTTGATGTCTGAGATA
This sequence comes from Sorex araneus, assembly GCF_027595985.1. NCBI lineage: Eukaryota > Metazoa > Chordata > Mammalia > Eulipotyphla > Soricidae > Sorex > Sorex araneus. Next base: position 55,910,847 of record NC_073308.1, on the reverse strand, counting down.
CAATCACACAATGATCAAACACCCATCCTTCCACCAGTGCACATTCCCCACCACCAATATCCCCCGTATAACCCCCCTTTCCCACCCTCCCCCTGCCTACATGCAGACAATGTTCCCCATACTCTCTCTCTACTTTTAGGCATTATGACCTGCAACACAGACACTGAGAGGTCATCATGTTTGGTCCATTATCTATTTTTGTCACCTATCTCATTCTGACTGATTCCTCCAGCCATCATTTTCTCAGTGATCCCTTCTCTATTCCATCTGCCTTCTCCCCTCCGCTCATGAAGTAGGCTTCCAGCTATGGGGCAATCCTCCTGGCCCTTGTATCTACTGTCCTTGGGTATCAGCCTCATGTGATGTTATTCTATACTCCACAAATGAGTGAGCAGTGCCCCAGAACAGATGACTGGTCAAAAGCATTTCAATACATAGATTGTGTATAAATTAAGTTTAAGAAAATATAAAGTGGGGCTGGAGCAACAGGACAGTGGGTAGGGCGTTTTCCTTGCATGCCGCTGACCTGAGTTCAATCCCCACCATCCCATATGGTTCCCCAAGCACTGCCAGGTGTGATTCCTGAGTGTAGAGCCAGGAGTAACCTCTGAGCATCGATGAGTGTGACCCCCCCACCCCAAAAAATGTAATTAAAAAAAAGAAAATATAAAATGATTTTCCCCCTTAGAAACAGAAAACTTAAAAATGTCATCTCAAACTAATATTTTCAAAGGACTCCTATAAAGCATAACAGGTTTGGATGAAAGCAAAACAAGTGCTAGTATTCAGAAATAGGTAACAATTTTAGGGAAACACAGATCTTTCAGTGTGGGACATAAGTTCTTACCTCTACCCCGCATTTAAAATTATATCAAAATCTGAGGTTTCTAGACTTATTCTGTCTACTGCTCTCTCTTCAGGAAAAAAAAAAATCATTGCTCCTCCCCCACAACTTTTTAAAATAAAAAAACTGAAAGTGCCCCCTAACTACAACCAAGTCTACTGCAGCCTCCTCCAGTTTTTTCAAAGGGGATGGTAGGGGATAGGTCACACCATCTGTGCTCAGGAATCAGTCCTGGAGATGTCCAGGGACTGAACTGGGTTGGCCACATGCAAGGCAAGCACCTATGAACCGTACTATCACTTTGGTCCCTAAAATCACCCCTTGATGGCTCCAGCATTCTTTAAGGAGTGGTATCATCTTGGGCAAAACTGATTTACTATCTTGGGTAAAAGTGATTTAAAGGATACAATGATTAAAAATAGGATGTCATTTAAACAAAACAATATAGCAGCAAGTGGAAGAACTGAATAAGAAATTCAGTTGGCAAATCACGCCAGTATTCCTTCATGTAAATTAAATGCCAATTCATAGCTTCCGAAAATCAAAGAGATCAGTATAGTCCCTGCAGAAAAAAGGTAACTGAAATTTCTTTATGAGCCTGCTTAGTAATTCCAATATTAGATGGACTGAAAAAAGGACTCAGGATATTGGACAAGGAACAATCTCTCCTCATGATCTTGTCTGGTACTTTCATAACAGTATAAAAACACATGCCTTTGTGGACCAGAAACCCGGGCATTTTTTAATTTGTGAAATTAAAGAAGGCAAGCCTTCCTCTGGGCAGAAACATATCCCTATCTCGACTTATAAAGAGGCATCTCACTAGATCACTCAGTATGCTAAGCCCTGATCAAAGACAAACACTGGAGCCAGACATGAGTTTGGGGGAGTTAGCAGGATATATTCTTTTTTCTCTACTTGGTCACAAAGCAGATTGAGAAAGAGGGCGTAGGACCCTCAGTGATCACATTCACGTGAACACTGATGAACACACAGAGATCTTGCAAGATATTCCTAGCTCAGAAGACATAAAAATTCATCATGGTCAATACCCAGTTTCAATTACCTGGATATCGATCATGATCATACCCAATTTCTCTAGCAGGATATGTCCACGGGTAAGGGTTTGTACTCACTGGATGAGATCTTTAAGAGTTCCCCTGGGAGTAGAAAACAGTAAGAAGAGCCAAGGCATGAAACACAGCCTGGCTCTCCAGCATGTCCCAAATTTGTACCGTGCACTGGCTACTTAGGCCCGAGTGAATGGAAGAAAACCACCTCCAAGCAAAAATCATCCAGAGGAGATTAGAAAAAAGAAAGGCAGAGGAGAGATGCAGAAATGGGGAGTAGAAGGAGTCGTGGATAACTGGAGAAAAAGGTAAAAGTTTGCATGAGAGACAGACACTGGAGCCAGACATGAGTTTGGGGGAGTTACAGGGTACATTCTTTTTCTCTACTTGGAATGTTGATTTTGAACATTTCAAAACATAAAGCCAAAACATCTCATTAGCCAAGGGCAGAGTCCCTTGATCTCAGACATGGTCAGATCTCCACCCTTCATTTTAAGCCCTCTTGGGAAAGACTTTTTTTTTTTTAAGTTACAAAAGTAATTGCTAAGAGGTCAAAGGATAACAAAACTATAAATTATGCCACGGAGTTAACAACACTCACAAGAGTTGCTGGGAAGGGCACCGACAAAAATCTTCACTTGAAACAGAATTTTATTCCATGGCCAGCAGTGCAGGTAAAGAAAACAAAACCTGGAAATTTGGGAACTGCTCTTCAACTCCTTTATGCCCGTAAGTCCAATGGTGGAGATCCTTGGTGTTTTGTACAAGTATCCCTTCCTTTATGCAATGGAAAGACATGTGATTTTATCTTCAGGAACCGCATTTCTACCAATCAGTCCATAACTTGCCTTTTGGATGGGCACGTGACCAAAATATTGCCAAATACAGTAATATCTACACCTGACTTCCCCTATTATAAGTTGCCCAGTCACAGGTCTCGGCCAATTGAGACTTAGTCCCAGAACTTGAGTAGGGAAGGTTCCTTTCTTCTTCAAAGATCACTTATACAGCATATCACAGTTTGAACTGTGCCAGGTTCTCATAGTCAGGCCTCATACCATCAGAACTGGGGTAGACTGCCTGAGCACTGTGTGGGAGCATCCACCCAACCCGCAAATACACCACATGTAGAGGAATCTTGGCACTCTGGTCATCTTCTTGGCCATTTTAGAAAGAAACACAGCAAATGGGGAAAAAAAAAGAATTTGCAAATGAAATAGGTCTGTAGAGGTAGAGAATGAGGAGCTGAAAGTTGACGGCATCATTCAGAAACTGGTACAAACAAGAACAATGGTTGGAACTAAATATTGGGAAATCTGTATGTTAATCTGTATGTCAACCTCGCTCAGAACTAAGCACTCATCCAGAGAGTGGATTAACAATGCAGGAAACACTTTTAACAGATCTTTTTGGTTTGGGATCAGTTAGGGGGAAAAATAGTCAAAATGTGTCTGGGACAATATCTATATCAACCTGGACCTTCTGTATTTGAGAGATAAAATTCTACCACCTGTTCCAATTGCCTTCCAGCTCTCCTGTCTATTCTGCATATGCCTCTTCAATCAATGTTTGTCTTCACTTCCCAAGACATAAACCAGTACATGCGCCCTATTTGCAACAAAACTCATAGCTTTTGACAGAAGAAAAATGGAAGTTTTGAGGCCAGGGGGATAGCTCAAAGGACTCCATGGGGGAAGCCCCCAAGTTTGATCCCAGGAACTGCTTCCTCCCCAGCTCAACCCAGTAGATGTAGTTCCAGTAGCCCCTGGGAACTACTGGCCTCAGCAAATATTGTCAGCCTGCACTGTGGGCCTAGCATTGTCAGGAGTGGGCTTAGTGTTCCCCACAACCCCAAACCCCCGTCAATCTCACTTCTAAAACAGAGCAGCAAGTTCATTAGTTACTTCACAATTTAAAACTAAAATGCTTCCTCATTCTTATCACTAGTGCCTACAACGCATCCCATGCACCACCGAAAGTCATCCTGCCCAAATCATCCTCTATTTTCGCCACTTCTAGTCTAACTCACTCACTGTTCTCATTCTTTTGCCACAATGCCGTCACTCTATTTTAGCTACGTTATACCAAGAGGTGCTAGTCTAAGTCTTTCTGAATCTTCCTGACCTGATATGCACGGGATTTGCACTCCTTTCTCTTAACGAGTACTTGGATGCCTAAATACTACGCTGATTCCTAGTTATTCCAGAACACTTGTATATCAACCAGATCCACTGCCCTCTTCTCTCCTTTCTGAAACCAGATGTCATTTGTGCAGGTAACAACATGTACAGATTCAGCCCAGGCAAGCAAGATCTGGGGAATGAAGAAGAATACTCTATACCAGTCTGGCTCCTTTCCCCTCAACAGTTGGTAAGGAAGGTGTAGCCAGAGAGCAGTGTGCTACCACCTATAACACCAGAATTACTCCCTTCCACACACACACGGTTTGCAAAGTTGCTTGTGATAATTTTATTACAGGAATTCAATAATCCAACACCAATGCCACCATCACTGTCACCTTCCCTCCACTATTGTCTCCATCTTCCAAACCACCCTTCAAGCTAGCCCCCATACCAGGCCCAAATTCACTGTCACTGTCATCCTGTTGCTCATAAATTTGTTGAGCGGGCACCAGTAACGTCTCTCATTAAGACACTTATTGTTACTGTTTTTGGCATATCCAATACACACGGGTAGCTTGCCAGGTTCTGCCACATGGGCTCGATACTCTTGGTAGCTTGCCGGGCTCTCCGAGAGGGGCGGAGGAATCGAATACGGGTCGGACACGTGAAAGGCGAATTCCCAACTGCTGTGCTATCGCTCCAGCCCCAGGCCCACAATAGTCTAATTTATATTGCTTGTTACCACTAAATGATGGTATGGAATGGTTAATAACTAAATGGTTAATGGAATGACAGAAAATAAATCTTCAGTAAGAGAAAATCTGTGAAACTGTCATCTCTCACTGGGAGGGCATTAAGTCCTTTTCTGGGGATTGAAATTAAGTGTTTTAACTCTTGTTGCAAGTTAGACCTTCTATGCTGATGTTTTTGTTAGTCTAGACTAGTTGGCTTCTACATTACATTCCCATCCAACTTGGTGTGCCCCTGCTGGGATGTTAGCATTGTAGAGTGGGGTGATGTCGTGCGCTCCAGAAAATCCGGAATATTGGACCGGGAAGTCTGGATGGAGGCCACCAGGGCTTCATAGGGAACTGCTCCCCCTCCCAAGATGGCCCCAGAGGTCTCAGCTAGGACCAGGTCAGGATTATGTTTCTTCCTGTTATTATCATAAGGTCACCATATTATACTCAATTTTGTTTTGGTTCGATTCGAGGGAATCACACTGCACAGTGCTCAAGGAACTCAAAGAACAAAGAACTACAGTGTTGAACTGGGTGAGCTACAGAAGTCGGGTCAACTGAATGAGATGGAGACACCTAGGGCCTTTTACTAGTTCTCTGGTTTCAGGGACAAAGGGACTGATTTTAACTTTTCTTTTTCTTTTTTTTTTCTTTTTGGGTCACACCTGGCGATGCACAGGGGATATTCCTGGCTCTGCACTCAGGAATTACTCCTGGCAGTGCTCAGGGGACCATATGGGATGCTGGGAATCGAATGCAGGTCGGCTGCATGCAAGGCAAACACCCTACCCGCTATGCTATCGCTCCAGCCCAACTTTTCTTTATCCATCATGAAGAAGACTGGGTTGGAGTCGAACACCTAATTACTACCTTTTATTTGATTTGATTTCTTGCAAATAGGCATGATGGGAACAGGGCAGTAGGCAGGTCCATGGCCATTCTTGGTTTTACAGTGCTCAGCCTGGTGGTGGCGATGTGGTGCTCAGGCTGAGCTGTGCTCAGAGGCCCAAGACTGTCACATCTGGCAGTACAGGATAAAACTGGGTGGGTGGTGATTTCACTCAGGGCTTCATGCAGGATGAGCTCATGCTACAGGACCTCAGTGACTTACTCTTAGGTGAGTTCTGCAGAATGAGGCTGGTGAGAGGCTAGAACTTCAAGAAAAAAGCTTCATGTGACCCGTTGGATATCACAGGGCAAACATTTAAGATCATTTACGTCAAAAAGTGGCCAATTGTGCCTTTTTTTTCCTCTTTGTTCTTTTAAGGAGTATAAGCAAGCTTCTTTGCTTGGAAAATAAATTCTGATGGTGCACTAAAGGGACTCTAATGGCATTATTAGCTAAAATATGCAATACTGCCTTTATTTCAGTTTTATGCGGTGCAGATAAGATGTCTTTTTTACTATTTTTATAAAAGAAGTTGTTTTCTTCAAGTTTTATCACCAACCAGCTTGCACTGGCATTGTAAGACTGAGGTAAGAAATTGCTACTTGAACTTGTATCCACAGAGTGAAAAGAAGAAAATGAGTATTTGACTTTTGGAGTTCTGCATGGTGGGACGAATCCATCCAGCCTGATCATTCTATGATAAATTATTTACATGCTTGCCAGCAAAATACACAGTTAGGACATGAGCTTGAAAAAATGGCTAACAAAGCAATCTAACCAAAATAACTGTACTTCGTAGTTACCATCTTTGAAGATCAAGTGGCATTTTATTTTAATTAATTGCCTATTTATTTGTCTGTCTCTGTCCAGACAGACTACAAGCTACTTGAGGGAATGAGACATTGACTCACTCTTCTCTTAATACCTACCACAGTGTGCAAGAAGAGCTTGGTGAATATAAGTAAATATGTGACTAAATAATAACGGCACATTAATTCCACTACAAACAATATGAAGAGCAAAACTGACTCAAAGCATTTTGTTATTGCCTTGGTTCCACACCCAGCTCTGCTCAGGGATCACTCCTGGCAGTGCTCAGGTTGTGGGAACATCAGTGTCAAGTCTTGAACCCAGACACAAAGTAGAGCTTCTGGGCTGCCTCCTGGCCCACAAAGATATTTTTAATCTAAGAAATTGACAACTTTTGTATTTTTTTTTTTGGTTTTTGGTTCACACCTGGCGATGCACAGGGGTTACTCCTGGCTCTGCACTGAGGAATCACCCCTGGCGGTGCTCAGGGGACCATATGGGATGCTGGGATTTGAACCCGGGTCGGCCGCATGCAAGGCAAACGCCCTACCCGCTATGCTATCACTCCAGCCCCCAGAAATTGACAACTTTTTATCAACTAAAATATCTTTAAAAACGAAACCCTCTTCTTCACTTGTTATATTGAGGGTTTTCATCAATTACTAAAACGTTTCCACGCTAAATCTATTAGAGTAATTTCTCTAAAATTTTTATGCTCAGTTGTTTCAGTGAAAAAGAGGAGCTCTCTTAAATTGTCAGATTGAGGAGTCTATCCTTTCTCTTTATATTAGCTTATATGTAATTAGATCATTTACTTCAGAGAAAGAAACAAATACACCCTATAAGAAGGAAATATAAATATTATATTTTTCACTAAAAGGTGTTTCTTAGGAATAGTACTTGTCACTGATGTAAGTGCCTTGGAGACAGAATCAATCAATGTTAATCCAATATAATTGTGTAAAGCAAAGAAATAGAGCTCACTTACATTCACAGTCATATTTATCTATATCTATTCACCAATTTACTCACAAATAAAGTTGCAGAGATAACAGAAATTTCTCAACTCTTTCCGAAGAGAGCATTATAACACACACACACACGTGCATATACACATACACATGCACACACAGTACTAATCTTATACCTCCCTATTCCCCCAATACCTCCACCATCTGGCTCACATATCCTGCAGGCTGTAAAAGCAATAAACCTAATCTGTGCATGACTTGTTTTGCTCTTTGTACTAATGTCAATCATCATCAGGACACAAACATAACTTATTCTTTTACTTTTAAAAAGGTGATTGGAGGAGCAGAAAGGGCTTTAAGGAAAAAAAAGTCTACCATTTTCTGACTTCTTTTAAAGACACAGATATATAGCAGGGATTCCATTTCTCCAGACCCACCAAATGTCAAACTTGAAAAGAAATTAAAATGGGGCAAACTTAAATTCTTAAAATACATTTTGAAAGAAGATATTTGCATTTCAGTTTCTTAGCATGGCTACAGAGAAAAGTCATTTTGCTATTTTTCTTAAAACACAACCTGAACTTGAGGAAATTGGGTGTTGAGAGTAAAACATTTTAGTTGACTTGACAAAGGTCTACTCTCCACCTCAGCCACGTGGTGGACAGACCCAGGCAGAAAAACTTTTTTTGCTACATTTGAACTAAAATTTCTGGATAAATTCTTCAAAGAAACCATTATTCTACTGTGACTGTACAAAGGTAGAAAAATAAGAGAGTTTCAATCGGACAAACAAGCACAAGAAAGCTAGATTTCTGAAAGGTATAAAAGGTTCCAGAAGTTTACTAGCATCTATTGAGCCCTGATCTACAAGGTTAAGAAAAAGGGGTGTAAGAAAAGGAGCCCCAAGTTGAAGCTAACCTTTCACCCCTTACCTTCCACAGGTCTTCCCCTACAATAGGAGACAAGAAGATAAACTGTCACCATTAATCCCTTGACTGGCTTGTCAATAGCCAGAAGACAATGGAATGATAGCTTCAAAATATTTAGGAAAAAAAAATAAATATACAACAAAAAAAGCATCTATCCAGACTAACTTTTTTAAAAAAAGTAAAATACAGATTTTTTTAATAAATAGAATAGCATATTTACCGCCCAGGAGATTTCACATAAAAAAAAGTATAAGGACACACTTAAAGAAGAGAAATAATCCTATAAATAATTCTGAAAAAGAAATGGCTAGTTCCCAAAACAGACAGCCATCAAGCTGACAAAACATAGATCGGAGTGAGATGAAACCAGGGTGAATAATAATGACTGAACTACCTACCTCACCCAGTGAACCAATGGGACAGGACATTACCAGTGAATTGTACGCAGCATGGTACAAAAATACTTTCACTGTTTATTACAGGAAATTCCCTCAGAAAACATACAGTTCTTCAGCTGAAAGAAGCATCATTCTGATCTCAGGCTACTGTGTTCACCTGAATTCCTTGCCTTGGTGTGGACAATCATTCTTAAACTCTTGAGATCCTGAGACTCACCCCATCTGATGAATTCAGATCTCCACACTGAAAGTTTATCTGAGGGGTCGGAGCAAGAATACCATGGTCTGGGAACTTGCCTAGCATGCGGTCAACCCAGGTTTGATCCCCGGCACCCCATATAGTCCCCTGAGCACTATCGATTGTGATCCCTGAGTACAAAGCCAGGAATAAGCCCTGAGGACTCCCAAGTGTGACCCCCAAACAAAAACAGAAAAAAAATGTTTATCTGAAAGCAAACTTCAAGTTCTCAAAAGAAACAAATTTTATTTTTTTCTCCTCTGATAACACTGAATTTGTGAAGATGGTTTTCTCTGTTACCTGATGATCAGTAAAATGGGCTCTATCTTAGAACCTAGTGCAGTGACAGCTGGGGAATAAACATCCCACGGTAGCTAAAATGCTCTCAGGTAATTTTGTATTATGGAAAAGGGTAAACAACAACGTGGTTTAGATGTTAAGGTGTGTATAAATTTTTTAGGTTAAATCATAAATTGATTTAACTATAAATCATAAGTTGATGCAAAGGTTATAACTTATCAGAAAGGATAAATAGAATGAGCAATGAACTGGAGATGAATGAGAGGGGAAAAAATACAGAAACAGGAAAGTCACCAAGCATGGAATGCAAATAATAATAGCCCCAGGCCTAAGAGTACAGTGGGCGTGGGGAGTGCTGCCTCACATGAGGAAAAGCTGGGTTCCATTCATTGCACCCTGTAAGGAACCCCGAGTCCCTCCAGGAGTGATCCCTTAGCACATTTCTGAACTTTTGCTTACCAATGAGCATCACTCTAAAACCAAATTTAAAGAACAGGGACTAGAGGGATAGAGGCAGTTCAATGGGCTGAGTGCAGCATTTGCACATAGGAGGCCTGGGTGCTAACCTCACCCCAGAGGGTTTCCAAACCACAGCCAGAAGTAGCCCAGGAGCACTGCTAGGTGTGCGCCCCCTCTCCCCCCACAACATCTAGAGTGAAAATTGAGAGACTTCTAAGATGAAACTGATCATTGTTCTTATCCTCTCTTGGGGATTTAACCCATCTCTTTCGGGAAATGAAAAAGCCAGAAAGAAAAAATAATCAGGAAAAATACAGTTGCAATTGGCATTATTCCAAAAAAAAGAATTGATGTAATGATTATATGCAATTTGTTGCACTCCACAAATAAAGACAATGCCTTATTTTCAAACACATTTGAAAATGTAAATGTCTGGGTTTACCAAAACCATCTTAAATTTCAACTAATGACAAACAGTTCAAATTCTTTATCCAACATGTAACCAATTAATTGAGAAAACTAAAATTAAAATGCATTTTAAAATCCTCATGCACACAATATAGATATATGAAAATCTGGCACATAGCATAGAATTGGAGAATAAAAATGGATGCTATAAAAATCTCAGATGCAGAAAAATGAAAACATCACCCTGTGACGTTTGCATGAGTACACTGACAGTATCTAAGAGCTAAGCCTCATGCTACTGATAATGCAATTCTGAGCCCCATCAAAATTCTGACTCCAAATCCTTTTTTGATTTGTTTTTGGCCACTTGACAGTGCTCAGGAGCTATTTCTGGTTGGTGGCAGGGACAACATCTGACAGTGCTCTGGACACCATTTGTTGTGCCAGGATTTAGAAGCAGGGTCAGCTGCATGCTATATTGCCTGTAGGATATATCTAGTCGTGGTCCATAGCTCTGTAAACAGTATCTAATTGTGACGACATATTCAGACAACTTTGTACTTTCTTCAATACATTCTTCAACACAACAACAAAAAAATATGCCCCAGCTGTTTAAAAAATATAGCAACATCATTAATACCAATAAAAGACAAGGAAAGAATTAAAAATAAAAATATTTATATATATTCAAGTATTTATTATTAACTGAAAGCATAGTAAGGGAAAAGAAATTAAAAAGTGACATTTTTGACTCATGGGATATTACTGACTGAAATCAAGTACAAACAGTAAAACTTTCCTATCAATATAAATTTTCTTTTATGTTAAAATGTCACTGAAATTACATAGGAAAAATCCTTGTTGGTATCAGGTGAACAAAAAAAAACATCATTTCTGTAATGATAATAGTTGATAGCATATTAAGAATATAACTCTTTAAATGCAAATGTTAAAAAAATGTATCCCTATCCAAGAGAAAAAAACTACTTCTTAGAAAGTCAGAGGAACAGTTTCAAATAATAAATTAAAATAGTCAGCATCATCTTATTCCTTACTGATATATTAATAGCAAATCCTTTCCTACCACAATCAAAGATAGAGCAGTTTGAAATTCGATGTAAGTGAATTTCAGGACTCTATTTGAATGCTATTCAAAACTACCAATGTCACAAAGAACAAAGTAAAAGAGAAAAGGTTGGGGCTGTAGCAATAGCACAGTGGGTAAGGTGTTTGCCTTTTGCCTTGCATGCAGCTGACCCGGGTTTGATTCCCTGCATTCCATATGATCCCCTGAGCACAGCCAGGGGTGATTTTTGAGAGCAGAGCTATGAGTAACCCCTTTGCATGCATTGCCAGGTGTGACCCAAAAAGCTAAAGAGAGAGAGAGAGAGAGAGAGAGAGAGAGAGAGAGAGAGAGAGAGAGAGAAGAGAGAGAGAGAGAGAGAGAGAGAGAGAGAGAGAGAGAGAGAGAGAGAGAAGATTATAGACTGCAGGAAACTGTGGACACCTGATGCCTAAAGGCATTTAGATATCAATATCCCAAAGGGATCTTCAAGTAGGAAATAAATCAGCAAGTGGAAAGGTTAAAATAAAGCTGCAATTCAGTTAATGGTATTATACAAATGCCAATTTCTTCATTGTAGATATTTGTTATGTCAGAGTGATGACAAATGTTAACAGTGAAGGAACGTGGTTTAAGAGTGTGGATGGGCACTGGAAAGCACATGAAAACGTGTTCACTGCCACTTGTCAGGGAAATGCAAATCAACACACAATGAGATATCATCTAGCTCTAGCAATAATGATATTTTAAAGAAAGTATGGAAATAATCATTATCAGCTGGGATATGGTGAGAAACGGACCCACATCCATTATTGACAGGAATGGCATCTGGTTCAAACTCTCTGGAGGTTAAATATGAAGATTTCTTGAAGAAATGAGGATAGAACACCTGTAACACTCAGCAATGTCTCTTCTAGTTGTTGACCCTCTAAAAACAAAAACATTAATTTGAAATGACATAACCCAGGTATCCACCTATGGGACATGGGATCAAGGTGTGGTATACTTACGCAGCTATAAAAATGAATAATATCATGTAAGCTGCCTCTATAGAAATGGAACAAGAGGGTACCATGCTGAATGAAATCACTCAGAAGGAGAGAGGAATATAGAGACTATTTTCTCATGCATCAGATACAGAGTAGAATACAAATTGATAAAGGCAATAGAAATAAAGAGCTGGTACACAGAACTGAATGTATAGGGGTGGAGAGAGAGATGCGGAGGGGGTGAAGAGGAGGAGATAGCAGGGACCTTTAGCAGACTGGTGGAGGGAAGTGGGCACTCTACTGGCAGGTAGGGTGCTGGCACAAAGTATGGATGAAACTATCTCAGTGGTATCAGAGATCACCACAAATGTTTAGAAACTAATAAATAGCATGCTGTAAAAACAAAACAATGTATGGATGGGTCCAGTAACACAGAATCAAAGAAAGGTATAGTCACTTGCTTTGCAAGTGGCTGCTTCTGGCCAATCCTCTTAGAATCTCTGGTACCACATATGGTCCCTAAGCAGTGCAAGGGGTCATTATTGCACAGAGTCAGGAAGAGTCCCTGAACACTGCTGAGCTTGGTCCATGCTGTGCCTCTCCCCCCAAATAGGAGAATATGAATGGAAGGGCCTCGCTGCTAGTTGTATGTGCTGGGGCGTGGACGGGGAGTGCAGTAAGTTTTATAGTGAGAGGTGGGAGGCTCTAGCCCAGAAACTCTATTGTAAATAACTAAGACGAATAGCTACAATCCAAAAATCATATATTCTAAAAAGAGGTCTATGGAAAATCTTGGTGCTAACTTCAAAACTTTCTGTGAATCTAATGTTATCCCAGTTCATTTTTAAATAGGTAACTCTAAAGTCAGAAAGAAGATAAAGAAACCCTCTAATACAATACACATAGCACATAGATTTGGCAAGTGATGGAAAAGAATTGTAAAACACTTCTTCACAAATGATTCCATTTTTTTTTGCATAAATCCAAAATAATTATTGGGACAATTACTAAAACAAGCGAAAGACCTTAGTAAATTTTCATAGTATAAAATCAATACTAACAATTTGATTGCATTTCTATGTACTGATATTTTATAATTAGAAATGAATATAACAAAAATACTTTGAGTCATTATTACAAGGCTTTCAATTTTCTTCATCGTGAGCCATCAAGTCAGGCCATTGCAATAAAAACCATAGAATGAGTTTTCAAAAAACTTGGCAAGCTACTTATCTTTAAAAGTCTATTAAAAAGTAGAATGGATATAACAAAAGTGAGAGAAAATAAGGCAACTTGCCCATCTGGTTTTTTTCATAATGTTACAATAATTAAGGTATTGTCTGCTACACAGCAGACACAAGTGATCAAAGGAACAGAAGAGACTTCAGAAACAGCCCATATCACATATAAAGAGCTGGCAGTTAACTGGCTTTACATATCATGAATGCAAAGAACAATTATTAAATGATATTGGGGTACTATTGGAAACTTAAATGAAAAACCTCACACTTGCACAAAATTTAATTCCAGATGGATCAAAAACTTCCTTGTGAAAAGTAGAAATGTAGAGATAGTTTAGAGGTGAAGGTGCTCACGCTGCATTCAGTCAACCTCAGTTCAATACCAGCCCCCTAAGCATTGCTAGGAGTAGCCCTTGAACACCCCCAGACACCCCTAAAAAATACTCATAGATAAAAAACGTGAAAAGCAACTTAAAATGCCAGCATGAAAAACCGTGAGCAAAAGAACATGAGTACATTTTCCAGGAAATAGAAATGAATAATAAATAATAATATAAAATTTAAGAATGCCAATAAGAACAAAAACCCTGAGGTGAATTTTGTATATATTATACTACATGCTAAAAAATTCAAATATAAGGCCCGGACAGAGAGCCCAGAGGGTGAGAGTGCATGCTTCGAATGTAAGAGACCTGGGTTTGATCCCTTGAATCACATGGTATCCTGCCCCCAAATCAGCGCCATCATCAGTGAGTCTCCAGCAGTAAGCCAGTAGTAGTCTCTGAAGATTGCTAGGTGTGGCCCCAAACAAAATAAAGTAAAATTACATCCGTGAGAAATCAAAAGGTTGGAGAATTTGGTTTTGCAGAAATTGCTGTAGACTATTTAAAATACAAAGTGATCATTGTTAAGAATAATACAAACGATAAAAATAGAAAGATTTCGAGATAGCAATACAATGCTTAGACACAGCCTCAGTGAAAATGATTTTGCACTCTATACCCAGAGAACCGCAAACAAGCCAAACATTCAACAAAGTATAACAAACCAACAAGACTGTTTATACAACAGAATATTATATAACAAGGAAAGCAACTTTTCTATGTTCTCTACAGCATCATAAATTAATTTTTAAAATATCACATTGCTTACTTTTTCTTAGTACACACAGGACTATTTACCTGATGCATATTTCAAAATAGGCAAAAATAATTTCATTTCTAAACAGCTGGTATATAAGGTAAAACACACATGTGGAAAACTATAGAGAGATAACTAGGATATAAAGGATAAGAAAATCCTTGTGTGTTGGGGCTGGAGCGATAGCACAGCAGGTAGGGCATTTGCCTTGCACGCGGCCTACCCGTGTTCGATTCCCAGCATCCCATATGGTCCCCTGAGCACTGCCAGGGGTAATTCCTGAGTGAAGAGCCAGGAGTAACCCCTGTTCATCGCCGGGTGTGACCCAAAAACAAACAAACAAAAAAAACAAAAAAAAAGAAAATCCTTGTGTGCAGAAATAAGAAAATTATGGGAAAAGGGGGGCTCAAAGTAAAGGAATTTCAGAGCTATTGAGGTAGAAATTTTTCCTGAGTCTAATACTTGATAAAGTTCTCACAAGTGAAGAGCGGTAAGCAGGACGGTAGTCTAGGTTTTATTATCGACTAGACACTATTTCAGTCTTTGCTCCAGAATGGTGACATTGTCCCATTATGGATGATAGAACAATGGTGGCGTGGACAGTAGCAATAGGTTGGATTCAAATGGGAGGTGTTTTCTATTTGTTTACTTAAAGAAAATAGATTTTCGGGAGAGAGCTGAGTGACAGCTATGGTTATTTTTCTGTAAAGTGTTAAGTAGGCCAGATAAATTTCGGAATGCTTGCATGTAAGTACCTACGTGGCCCAAGTAGTTGTGCTTCCTTTCCTATAACACATGCAAGGTGTTATGTGACCTCTTAACACTGATTTGTACAAACTGGAACTAGAGGGAGAGGCAGAAGATGTGCTAAGAGCATGCTGGCCACCATCACTGTTATATAACTGTCCTTTGTCTCTGAGCCAGGAGACTCCTGTACTTCAACCAATATTCATGAACCCATGCTACCTAACTTGCTGCTCTGGCAGAAGGGGAGAATCTTAAACCCTTTCCTGTATTTCACAAAATTATGGAACCAGATTTATGAGAAGGCTACAAGAGGTACATGAAGTATTGTGTAAAAGTACCTACATGGGGGTGAGCATACATGGCTTTAGAAATAACCTCAAATGACATTTATGACACCTACTTGTACAATCTCTCTATCCTTATCTATAAATTGAAGGCTTGAATAGCACTGTCTCTAAAGATAGGATAGCTTCTCATTCTCAAAGCCAAAGATGAAAGATCTTGGAGAAAAAAAAATAACTGGAATGCATAGCATAGAAAGAACTGTGAAAAACTGCTAGTTATATAAATGTTCAAGATACAAATCGTGATGACAGCAAGTACAGAGTTTATTTCATCTGTATTGAAATATTTATCTATAATATACCGTAAAATGAAATTTCTCTTTTAACTTGTATATCAAAGAGAAAATAACCCCACAGAGCTCAAGTAAAATATTTTCATGATATACAAATGCCACTGAAGTGAAAAATCTTCAGTAAGACCACCCAACCTTGACAAGTGTATTCACAAAGGATTTAAAGAGTAATATTTGGATGACATACAGTAGGTGGTCTTCTGCGTGGGTGAAATACTCCAGCTGACTCTAGTTCATGAAAATGCTTCCAGGAGAATTATGATAAATTTCTACCTGGCAAACCATAATGTTAGCCTAAATTTCTAATTCTGTTTTCAGAACAGCATTTTTCCCACATGAGGAACTATTCAAACCTTTTAAACTTGAGTGAGTATGCATGTTCAATATGTGTATAGGGACAGTGGAATCTATGCATAATATGAACATACAAGTATTGAATTTTTAGTAGTTTATTGTTCAGTCTATTGATTTAGCTTTCAAATATTCAACTGTAAAATATTTGGTAAATAGAAGAATTTTGGATTTCTAATACAAGTACATTCATTGTTTGGCTTTTTATTTTCTAGTCATATTTTGATCAATTTATTCTATGTGCTTTTATCATAATTTACTTCAAACTATTTTCAGAAGCAAAAAAATTAATGGATATTTATGGCTGTGCATACACACATATTTTCATATTTTCTACATTTTAGTTAAGACTTTAAATATGGCATACCTTCAATAAAAGTCCAAATTTTTCATACAAGGAAAACATTACAAAAGATGCCATAAAATTCACATTATAAAATAGAACAGCTTGATAGACTACAGCAGTTGTTACAGTACTGTTGGAATTTCAAGTATAATAACCTACTTGCATATGTCATCTTCTGGGTCTTCAAGCCCAAATCTTTCATCAAATGTAAGTTGAATCCATACATTTTCTTCTACTGCTACCAATCTCCATACCAGGACCATATTTCTTGGATAAGTATGAGGAAACCGTGGACTGTGAATACTTCCATTAGTAGACACAGTGATAATTCTTTCATGCTGAGGATTTTGTACTCCTAAAGCAAAAACATAAGTATAGACAGATATTTAGAACAAACAATTCAAAAATTATAGGTATAAAAAAAGCCTTTTTAATCATTTACCATTTTTCCCCACCTTATACATTATAAAATAATATCACCCTATCCAGAAAAGAGACTACTTTAATAAATAACCTGTATGTATTTATACCTGAAAGAATATAGTAAATTAGTCTTTTTACATCTAACTGCTGAAAAGTTAAACTACCAATTCTTGAGGATTACTAAATATATATCAGGATTATATTAAATGCACAGCTTCAATTAGTTAAAGATGAGATACTGAAATAAAAGAAACATTGGATAAGTGTATTTCTGATTATAAAGTTAGAACTTATTGCTAAGCTACAAGTATTGCAAGCTGCTGTCCCCAGTTCAATCCTGACTCCACATGGTCCCTGAAGTAACACTGCGTGTAGCCTGGAATGCTCCATCAGCACTGCTGAGTGCATCCCTGGAGGTTCTGAGCACTGCAGGGGCGGGCCCAATAATCCCCCACAGTCCAGCCTCCGAGACCCATCCACATGCTCAGGTCCTTGCATTGAATCACAAGCCTGAGAACCACCTGGAGTGGCCTGCGTGGGAGACACATCCTACCACCAAAAATAAAGTGTCGCGGTCAATTATTAAGTCACTTGTCTTGGTTTAGTTCTGCAAAATATGGCAATTACCAAGATGCAAATGAATAAGGAACGAATGGACAAAAAATGCACAAGCAGATTCATACAAGAGGAAGTAACCAGCTTTCCTACCAAACCACTGAAATAAATGAGAGTATCTCAACACACATCATGTCTTTCTCCTCCATTTATCCCTCACTCCTAATGCTATCAAATCAGAACTGATCTTTGTGCCTATTGCATCTGAAAAAAATCACCCAAACAAGCCAAATGATGTCAAATCTTAAATGACCTTGAAAGGAAAGAAATCATCACCATCATCATCATCATCATCATCATCATCATCATCATCATCATCATCCCATTAATCTTCGATTTTCTCGAGTGGTCTCAGTACCATCTCCATTTGTCCTAGCCCTGAGATTTTAGCAGTCTCTCTTTACTCATCCTTCCCAATGGTGCTGCATTGGAGGTTCTTTCGGGGTCAGGGGAATGAGACACATCATTGTTACTGGTTTTGGCATATGAATACACCACGGGGAGTTTGCCAGGCTCTCCCATGTGGGCAGGAAACTCTCAGTAGCTTGCCAAGTTCTCCCAGACGGAGAACTAGGCTATAAGATGTCCTTAACCCACCCCCTCTGAGGTGCCCCAGAGAAGACAGCTAGGCTCGGGGACAACAGATTCTGCAAAAGGAAAGAAAATACCAAAATAATGGTTTGATTTTATTTCTGAGAGAATAATTAGCACTGTAAGAAGATATTAAGGTAGCAACTCTGTATGTTCTCAACCTGATTTCAGTATGATCTTAGTTCTGGCGGTGGTGCCACCCAGTGTCCCTCCCACTTCTACAATCCCCCGGCCTTGAAGGAGTGGGGTCCGAGAAAATGATGATGATGATAATGATGATGATGATGACCTTCTTCTATGATGACATTAGCTAACCGTTCAACTCAGGTTGATTCTCTGTGTGGGCTATGCCAATGAGCTGAGTCCTAATACAAACGCACATTTCAGAGACTCAGGAGAAGTCAAAGAGCAGAGAATTTTTTTTGTTGCTGTTGACTTTGAAAATGGAGGAAGTGAGGTGCCGTGGGGCAGAAGAAGTTTCCAGAAAGAGAGCATCCTCAAAGGACAGCATGCAAGGAAATCTCAACTTCAGTCCTAAAACCATCAAGGATTTGATTTTGCTGAGATGCAAACTCTTAACAGAGAGGAAATGAACATGGCTAACATCTTGATTTTAGCCTTGGAAAATTCTGAGCAAAATCTCCTTCACAGTACCTGGACCTCTGATCTACAGAACTAAGAGAAATGAAGGGGAGTTTAAAAATACTGAGCTCATGGTGATTTCTTACACATACTAGAAAATGTGTATATCTTTTATTGCATATAGAGATGTTTAAATTATAATACATATCTTTTTGCTGTTCATTTATTGTGTTAGTCAAAAGAAAATCTCTTGCATGGGTAGAATGAACATTAAAAATATGGTTCCAGGGGCTGGAGCAATAGTACAGTGGGTAGGGCGTTTGCCTTGCACGAAGTCAACCCGGGTTCGATTCCCAGCACCCCATATGGTGCCCGAACACTACCAGGAATAATTCCTGAGTGCAGAGCCAGGAGTAACCCCTAAGCATCTCTGGGTGTGACCCAAAAAGCAAATATGTGTGTGTGTATGTGTGTGTGTGTGTATGTGTGTGATTTCAGGCTGGGGAGAGTGCTGAAGGGCCAGAGTCCAGATTTTACATACTAGAACTCTGGGATCAATCCCTAATATCACATGAACACATGAATACCACCCGGAACAGCCCTAAGCAATTAGTGCAATAACAGCCCCTCGCCACCCCTAGTATGATCCCCAAACACAAGGAAACAATATGACTCTAAGAAATGTATACTAATTACCAGGAGCATGGATTAGTTGGATTATAAAGGTTAAAGAGTAACCTATTTCATGCTGAAATACCTAAAATGAATCTTGCAAGCTGTAGTTACAACTTTTAAAGCAGTTTTTTTTATTTGCATCATTTTGCTATTTCAAGGATGAGTTTAGCATTATTTCAAACATATAATTACAAAGATAAGGTAAAATGAATATCATTTCCTTTCAGAATATGCAGTGTATTACTACATTAGCAAATATGCTTTAAGTGGCATAGGATTTTTAGGTGAAATAAAAAAAAAGTCAAATCTGCCATTCTTTTCAGTGCCTAAATCAGTCCTCAACAATTAGTTACCTACAGAAAAGAAGTTTTGTCTTACTGAATGCTAATATCGGATACAGCAGTTGGTTATGTTAACATATTTGGAATCATTAATGTCTGTGCATAATTTGCAACCATTATAACTCCTGAAAACACACAAAAATCTAGCAAGTTAGAGGATATCACCTGTATATTAACTAAATGACAGTTAACAATTGAAAGTGAATTAATAATTTTCTTGAATTATTTAATTGAAAAAAATTGCCTAAGCTCTCAATTTTCTGCCAGTTACCTACGTATTTCAGAGGTGTTTATATAGGTACTGAGAGGGTATCATGTTTGCTCCTTTACCTGTTTTCAGCATGCAGTTCTTACCCAGAGTGATCATTTCCAACTATCTTTGTCATGGTGGTCCCTTCTCTATCCCAACTGCCTTCTCCCCCAGCATTTGCGGTAGGCTCCAGAAACTTTCTCAAATAAGAAATACAAATTGCCAAAAGATACATGAAAAGATGCTCTACATTGCTGATCATCAGGGAGATGCAAATCAAAACAACAATGAGATATCATCTCACACCACAGAGATAAGCCCACATCAAAAAGAACAAGAGCAATCGATGCAGGCATTAATATGGGGAAAAGGGGACTGTTCTTTGTTGGGGGAATGCCAACTGGTTCAGCCTTTTTGAAAAACAATATCGGCATTCCTCAAGAAGCTAGAAATTGAGCTTCCATTTGACCCAGCAATACCCTGCTGGGAATATACCTCACATGTGCAAAAAGGCACAGTAGAATTGACATAGATTTCTATGGCTTTATGGACTGGAGCAATAGCATAGCGCGAAGGGCAAAGGGCGTTTGCCTTGCATGTGGCAGACCCAGTTACGATTCCTCCGTCCCTCTCGGAGAGCCCAGCAAGCTACCAAGAGTATCCTGCTCGCATGGCAGAGCCTGGCAAGCCACCCGTGCTGTATTCAATATGCCAAAAACAGTAACAAGAAGTCTCACAATGGAGACATTTCTCATGCCCACTCGAGCAAATTGATGAACAATGGGACAACAGTGCTAGAATTGACATCTGCACTTGTATGTTCACTGCAGCACTATTCACAATAGAGAGAACCTGGAAACAAGTCAAGTGCCCAAGAACAGATGACTGGTTAAGAAACTGTCGTAAAACTGCACAATGGAATACCAATGCAGCTGTTAGGAAAAATGAAGTTATGAAATTTGCTTATAAATGGATGGACATGGAAAATATCACAAAGAGTGAAATCAGTCAGGAGAGGAATAAACATATAATTATTAGACTCACTTGTGGAATTTAAAAAAAAACACATCATAATATAAGACCAATACCCAAGGAAAGTAGAAACAAAAGTGAGGAGGATTGGTCCACGCTTGGAAGTCTACCTAAAATGTACATTTTTAAATTATGTTTATAGCTCTTTTCCATTTAAACAATACATTCAACTATAATTAAATGTAATTTAAGGACTAAAACTATAGGCATTATTTGTGGTAAAAGAATTGCAAATTTCTTTTTAACTTAGTTATTGCTCCCCAAAAATTCATTTCAAAATTCACTGAGGTTTGTCACCCAACACACATGATTTGCAAATGACTGTCAATGTTTTATGTAAATCTCATACATCGAGGCCTATAATCAGAAAGAAAAAAAGAAAAGCAACAAACTAAATTCTGTCAAATTAACATTCTGCATTTATGGTTCTGTTGTTGAAAAATTATCTTTCTAAACATGTAACTTTGCTAGTACTTTAGGAAAAAAACAAAGACATGCACTTCAAACTTTTATTGAACAGTTACTTTTCTCGTGTCTAAGGAAATGAATATTCAATGAACTATAACAATAAATGGCAAGAGAAATAGCTTAATAGGCTGAATGAATGCTCTGTAGGCAGAAGGTCTGGCATTACATGGTCCACTAAGCACTGCTGGGAATGACCCCAGAGCACAGAACAAACACTACCGGGTGTGACCCCCCCAAACAAAAACAAACAGAGAAAGAAAGTACCAATGGAATAAAACAAATATTTGCAGTCACATTACTAAAATATTTATAATATGCTCCTTGCAATAGAGACTTAACAAGATAAATTTTATTCTTAGTTAGAGTCCAGCATGAAAAAAATCTAAACACTAATTTTAAAATTCATAATTATAGACTATCTTATATTATTTTCCCAGCCCCCTTTCAGGAAAATCATTCACAGTAAAGAGAACAGAAACAGAAAAGAAGATTAATGAAAAAATACTACAAAATTGTTATTTGCACACATACACATAGAATTCAATTACATTCTGCATATTCAGTAAATTCAGTATAAAATCAATATGTTCAAAATCACTGCTATGTATGACAGTCTCATTAAAGATATATTTTTTGATGGAAAAGGGCAGAAATAAGATGATCATATAAAACAACTCTATAATACTTGAAAATAAAATATTTCTAATATCTACAACACAGAAAAACAGGTTTCTGGATAACATGTAGCTAATAAAGAAAATCACCCATACCCTTCTTTATGCTAATAGTTTTAGTTGAAAAGAAGAAAGTAACTGATGTGTAAAAAAATGAAGTAAATGTCTCTCCAGTCTTGGTTAACTTTCAGAGTTCAGAAACTCTAGAATTTTAGATGCCCTCATTGAGATTTCTTATAGGTTTACCTCTAAATTTTTATGTAATTTTTTTCTTTTGTCTTGATTTGGGGGTCACAAATGGCTGTGCTAAAGGCATACTCCTGTCTCTGCACTCAGGGATCACTGACTTCTGGAGGATTCAGGGGATAATAAAGAGTTCCAAAGATTGAACATAGTTCTTTGGCATGCAAGGAAATCGCTCTACCCACTATACTATCTCCCAGATCCTCATACTTCTAAATACATATTAACTTAAATTTTCATTTTTAAAACTTACTTATGCAATCACTGTATCACTGTCATCCTGTTGCTCATCAATTTACTCGAATGGGCACCAGTAACATCTCAATTGTGAGACATCTTGTTACTTTTTGGGGAATTTCAAATAAGCCAAAGGTAGCTTGCCACGCTCTGCTGTGTGGGCAAGATACTTTAAGTAGCTTGCCGGACTCTCCAAGAAGCACGGAGGAATTGAACACCGGTTGGCCTCATGCAAGGCAAACACCCTACCCACTGTGCTAAACACATACTCACTGGTGTGATTTTTTATCTACTCCCTCTTTGATTTTCCTGTCATAATCTGTTGTCATCTAATTTGTTTAAATCACTATTTCACATCTGTATTTGTGAACTCAAACAAAAAATTTACTTTTAGTAATTACAAAAATAAAAAAGGGCTGTAGAGATAGCATAGCTGGTAGGGCCTTACACGAGGCCAACCTGGGTTCGATTCCACCACCTCACTCAGAGAGCCTGGCAAGCTACCGAGAGTATCTCACCCACAAGGAAGAGCCTGGCAAGCTACCCGTGGCATTCTCAATATGCCAAAAACGGTAACAAGTCTCACAATGGATAAGTTACTTGTGCCTGCTCGAGCAAATTGATGAGCAACAGGATGACAGTGACAGTGACAATTACAAAACTATAATCATATGATTTAACAACACATTAGATTTATTTATTTATTTTCCTGACACTGCCTACTGGCTCCATATCTCCCTGTATAAAAAAATCATAAAAATTCCAAAATTTATACTGAACAGAACAAAAACACCTTTTCATAAACTTTTGACCTTTGTACTTTCCTACAAAAAAATACCCTAGAACAGAAACTTGAGCTAAAATTTTTGTCCTACCATCCACTCCATTTACAATTTTCCAAATCTTTAAAACAATAACAATAAGAAGACAACATAGTATTGTCTACATCAGATTGTACAAATTGGAAATTGATATTGCTCTAACAAATAAACCACAATTATTTAAAATATGCCCAATTTATGTTTTAAATTTCTTAAACAGCTATAATTTTATTTCTTATGGGAATAAATAGTGAAAAAAAATCACATACTGAAAGCCTATTTTGGTTCATGTATTGTTCCAGGAAATTGTGACCTCAGAAATAAAGTCTGGTCAACTTAATTTTACAACTTTAGAATTGCAATTTATCATCATTCCCAAACTAGATATACTGGTAAAATAATATTCACTTGTCAAGACCACTTCAGATTCTAACTCTTTTTTGAATGCCATCTTTGATTTTTATTATATATTTCAGCTGGGAAGTATACTTTAAACACAATGAGCCTTAAACTGTCTTTTCAACCACATAATAAATTTCTATAAGACAAAACTATTTCTACTGAAATTTCTACAAACATGTCACTTAATGTTGGGCCCATAATACAACCTAATACATGTTGATAATAGAAAAATGATATTCAGAACTTGGCAGATACTTTCACATAGTATTTAGAATTTTGTCTTTCATTTCTATTCCCAGATACTATACATGCATGTATAAGAATAACTGAAAGTTATTAATTATCACAACAATAATATGGGTATTGGTCATAATCTCCCCAACTAAAGCCTCCTAGTTCATATTTGATAGCTTTCTTAGTTCTTTTAATACAATCTACATATACAGTTCAGCTAAAGTTTTAGATTTTCGAGTACTTATTATTTAGATTTTCCAAATATGCTTGCTTGTCTAAAAAGAAATTCTATAACTTTACCATATGCTATGAGTACCATCAATAATAATTACTTTGTCTTAAACCGGCAAAATGAATAAGCTTACAGCAAACTGCTATTTTAGGGAAAACACTTAATATAACCTTCTTTTTTTTTGTATAAGCTATAGACAATCAAGGTTGTTTTTGAAGTTTCCATTAAATAATACTTTATAAATTTAAAGCCTCAATAATTACAAATAGGTGTGTATTAAAAGAGAAATCTTATTTATCACATTGTACTTCAAATACAGTGAGAAAAAAATATTACTCGGTATTAAGATTTACTTATGCTAAAGAAAAGGAGATTGCTTTATTACGATAACACCAAATTAGTCAATTATGATTTAACAAAGTTCAAATTGGTTCATCAGGAAACAAAGGTTTTTAAGTAGTGATTTCAATCTTTTTTGAGGAAAAGGCTATTATTTTCTAGAGTTGACACCAGCTTTAGTAAAAGACAGAATTATTTTGCACCTACTATAATGTTCAAGAACTCAACTATTGGTTTTCTATCTATTAACATTGATAAGGATTGAGAAGTTCTGTTTCCAAAAAATTTGTAGCATATCTTCCAAATGAAATGAAAGAAAGTCAAAAGAATAAACATCTTGTTAGCCTCTTCCATCACTATTCTGAAGCACCAATAAATAAACAAGTCTAGATTGCTCAGACCAACAGTGATGTTCATTTTGCTCAGTGCATGCAGTGTTTGAATGGGCCAATCAGAGCAAATATAATAACTCATGTCCCTCTCAGCATTGAGAGTAGACCATTTGAACATAGAAATAAAGTGCAAAAGTACCATAGTATTAAGCTCTCATAATGAAATCCAGTGTGATTAAAAATAAAACCAAAAGCTAAGAAAAAGTGGGTAGAAATATGTCAGCAGAGAAAAAATGGAGCTAAAACCAAGTTCAGCCCACATCTGTAAACAAATTCCATATATGGGCATTTCAGGCATATGAGTAAATTAGTCTGTACATGACATATTATTTGTAAAACTTATATTGAATTTACTAGCAACTTAATTTTTAATTTTTTAATTTTTTTTTTGCATTTTGAGTCACACCAGGAGATTCACAGGGGTTACTCCTGGCTTTGTACTCAGGAATTACTACTGGCAGTGCTCAGGGGACTAAATGGGATTCTGAGTATTGAACCCATGTCAGTCACGTGCAAGGCGAATGCTGTACGTCCTGTATCACTCCAGCCCCTACTAGCAACTTTAAATGAGAAATATTCTTTGTGAGCATGCAATGTATACCAACAGTACTAACATTTTAATGAGTCATTTAAAATTCATCAATGAAAAATAATAATGAAAAAATAAACAATGAAAATTTATTACTTCACAGGAGACAAACTATTCATTTGTCTTTTGTGAGTTTTTAAAATATTTTAAAGTCTAAGTTATATGATTCCTACCACACAATAGAAATATATTTAAATCTTGATATACTCAACAATTTTAATGCTGAAAATTTAGTCTTTATCACCTTTTGTTGCTATTCAGCATTTTATGTTCAAAGATGAATGCATATAATTTAAATGCAATGAACATACAAGGATCTGTAAATTACACACATATGAAAAATAATAAGTTATTTCAACATAAATATTTTCCTCTTATTTTAAATGCTGTAAAATGCTATCAATAAGTGAAAACATGCTGTCACTACTATAAGCAATATTTGAAACTTGTAAGTATTTTTAATGTGATCTTTGTTTTTCACAGTATTTCTGATAATGACATTAGGAATTAATGAAGAGCAAGTTTTGGGTTATGATTGTTCCTCATACTAAATTGAAACAAACATTGATGAATATTCTAACCATTCTGCTCTGCTAGAAAATATTATCTTTCCATCCCACTAGGCCCTGAAAATTCTGGTAAAACTTTAGTCATTTAAAGAAGAATTAACTTTTAAAAATGGGAAGCTTTTAAAGTGAATGAAAGCTATAAACTAGTGATAAAGCACAAACTTTTGATGAGGAGATTGGCAACTAAGATTTTATTTCTCAAAACAACTTTTAATATTTTCCTCTCTCAAAAACATTTTATTTCACCCCTGATTAAATTATTGCATCAGCTAGTTACTCTATTAAAAAGTAAACATAGCATAAAGATGTCGAGTGCTCTTAATTCTAGAAGATTCTATTCTCAAATACAGATTTATTAGCAGAATCCTTCTGCACAGCTACATTTATGACAGGCGTTTTCAAAATTAACCTAAATTCTCTCAGGCGAAAGTTTTAGCAAGAAGAACTGAAACAGAGGATGGAACCGATTCAAGCCGATAGATGCTGTTTTTCAAAATAGGGACTCATTCATACTTTGTGAAGTCTGTCACACCTTATCTGTGAGGAGAGATTATTCTCTAACACCTCATTATCAGTAGTTCCTTCAACATTATTAAAAAATACCCACTTCCCTATCTTCTGATCTCAGTGAAACCTTGAGGATATATCTGTCAGGTTGGACAATGTCAGATGCCACAAGATTTGAGGATCTGTCTTTATGGTATTTGCACTGTTTATGTGAGTGTAATCCCTGAGCCAGCAAATGGACCAGCTGCATTTGTGACCTCCCAGCAAGTGAACAGACCTGTCTGAACAGGACATCTCACTGAAATTTCTTGCCTGTGAAATCCAATTTTGATGTTGAGAACTCTGTACCTACATTCCCTACAAACACATCCATCCCTCTTCTGAAAACTACAGAACAAAACGACGCCCTTCAAAATGGGCAAAGAGGTGGAAACACAGGCCCTCAGGTGAGGGGAAGCAGGATAAAACAAGCAGGGGAGGAAGTACAAACACTAGTTCAATTGACGGCAGTTAGTACAGCAATGCTAAAGCCCTCACAATCAGCTGATACTCATTTTCCAGTTGAGATAAGACTTTGACAAAAGACAAGGTCTGACATAAGCCCTAAGAGAAGCTAGAACTGATAAATTTAAATACATGAGGCAAATTCAAAGAGATCTATTTTCACACAGCCGCACAAATCATCAAAACATTTTAGAGCAATTCTCACCCTTGGATCTTAATGTTCATTCTCAGGAAAGGAGCCCCTAAGCAAAAGATTTGTGATGGGGAAGCAGAATACCAAAATTCAAGAGGAAAAAATGCTATAGAGATGTCTGCATTTTATTGCTCCTTAATTGACCGGACACTTTCATTCCATATTTGATGCCGAACAAAAATATTTATAAATATAATGGAGGAACAAGCCTAAGAGACACCTGAGTGAATTATCAGTTACACTTTGAGGAACATATTTCTACTCTCTGTATCCCTCGTCAAAATAATATGAATAAGAAGATGAGCTTATCTGTAACACACCAAAGCATACAGAAATGGGAAGGGAAACATTTCAGTAAGAACTGTAGTTTCATTAGTAGGAATATGGAAGCAGTACTGGAACATTGAAATGTCTGCAGAGAAATTTGGAAATTCAAGGACAGAAAAGACACTGATGAAAGGAAGAAACGTAAGCCAAAACTGTTCATGTTGACCAATCAGAAGAGAATTTGACATCACCTCAACAAATCGGCTTCTATAAAGTGGCTCATCAAAATGACTTGAATTGGGTGACAGTATGTTAGAGTGTATGATAAGAAAAGTTAAAAAACGCAGAGTAAATAAAAAATATATATATATATTTTTGCTTACCTTTTAAATGTTCTTTCTCCTCTTTTCTATGCCAGTCCAGATGGTTGGGTAAAGTTCTTCCCTGCCAGTAGATGGAGATAGTAAAATTGAGTCTTTTGATGACCTCAAATCCTAATCTAGGTGGTTCAGAATCTTTAATTTCAAATTTTGGAAGTACAAAAAAATGTTTCGAATGATTGTTGAAAAGACACATAAAACTTGTAAAAATGATTATTTGTCAGTCAAATGAACTTTTTTAGTCATGGTCATTTGTACCAATCTTTAAGGGAAAGGGTCTTGGCTGGCATAGAAAAAAATAAAAGAAAGAGCATTATTTTGTAGGATATATTCCTATGGATTTTCAAATTCTTCCCAGATCTTGCTCAATTACTCAACAAATAGATACTGAGTACCTATTAAGTTGCAGGCCACCTGCCACATGCGTTCATATACATGATTCATTTACTATTTTCACAACCCTGTGAAGTAGCCACTACTAATCCCAAATATCCAGTCCCCGAACTGATTCCATAGAGTGAGCTGAAGTTTGCAGACCAAGTTTCTGTAGTTCTCCTGAAGTTCAAACCTCTCAGACTGAGGCAGAACAAGTTTCTTCTTCTTACTGATAAAGGGTCCTTGAGCTTCTTACGAATTCATTTGCTATTGGTTAACACTGGTTGGATTTTACTTAGTTTCAAATTAATACACATTACCCAACAGCTTTCAACTTTTTAAAGGCTAAAATGGAGCGGTTTTTAGAGATCGATAAGTTTTCTGAAATGAAAGAGGGTTCCAGAGCAGAGTCATAAGAAAATTTTTTTCTTGAGAAATTGCACCCATAAAATCAAATTAATAAGGAGAAGCTTTAACATTTGTGATTACTTCTAGTGGCTTATGAACATAATAAAATTAATATCTTTCAAAATTAATGGCAAGACATGTAAGTACCTAGTAGCAATGATAAAGAAGCAAACTTTAAGAACGTAAGAAAAAGGAAGTGAATACTGATAGAATGAGGAAATAACGGATTTCATTTTTCTCGACCCTGCAAGTTCATTGAAATTTTAATTAAGTGCAATACATCACCTATCCTTATCACAAGAAATGTCTATGTGTCAATAGTTCTTGTAGTCATAGACTATGACTTGATTTCGGCATAATGCACGTTGTAAAGCGAGGGCATGAAACAATAACTCAAACAAGTGCAAAATTAATGTGGTTGATTAACATAGCTGTCGTCTTTTATACCATCAAGCTGATAATTCTGCCCAAATGATTACCTTCTTCTAAACTACCTATTTATGGTCCTTAAAATACTTTCCAGATTACCAAACACTTCCTTATACATTTTTCTGGCTACCAAATCTGGTAACTAAAAAGTAGTGTGATAGTCACAGAAAGTTAATGAGCTAATTTCATGTCTAGCTCAATACAATTTTATGAATTAAAGTGGGTGTGCATTATTAATCACACCCAGACTATAGACATAAATCATGACTGTCCTAGAAAACTTAAGACATGGTTACCCTTCTTACACATGATGATGTTAAATCACCAGTCCAGAATGAGTCTTAGTTCTCTTCTCTCTCTTCTACAGAACAGGGCTCCAAGAAATCTTGTAATTTTGACATCTGATTAGGTTTAAGTGTATTATTTCCTATTAGCCTCTTGTTAAATGTGGCTCACTGAGTAAAACTTTTTCTTTGTTCTCATAAATTTGATAGTACCTTGTACATCTACAGTTCTTTATACCATGATAAATTAAAGTAATGGCAATAAAAAATAATCCCTATAACTTTCTGCTTAATTGTTTTTAAAAGGATTGTATGATTTTTTTCTAATACTATCAATTGAAGGAAGAGATATTTTTACTAATTATTGCTGATTTGTTGCATACTGTTTCCATTCCATTGCTTTAAACAATTAGGCGGATATTAATTCTGCTTCTTATGATAAGCATTCTTTTGGAATTCATAATTCCTTAAAAGACACAAATTCCACATTAGCATTGTGAAAATACTATTTAAAATGGTGTTATGGATAGGGTTAAAATATGAAAAAAACTAGGACTGAGGAAATACCATGGTTAAGGCATGTGCCATGTATGTGGTCAACCCTAGTTCAATTCTGAGTACCACATGGTCCTCTGAGAACCATTAGCAGTGACTCACAAGGACAGAGCCAGGAATAGTCCCTGAGTACCACTGAGTATGCTCCCCACCCCGAACTCTTCAACCCCCCCAAAGTGGAAAATAAGGTATAATACTATGTTTTGTATATAATAAGCACTCAAACATTTGATCCCTTGGTAATTGAGCAGGTTTACATTTTTCCTGCAAAAGCAGTTACAAAGAAAATTTAGTCATAAGAGGAATGACACGTGGGTTTGTCTCTGGCCTGTTGCTTTCTGAATTACAAGTTTAGTAGGAATTGATTGCAATCTCTTCCAGTACATATAAAAGATGCCATAAAGCTATTGCCATGTCATCAAATATGTGCTATGGTTTAGTTGTATTAATGTTCAAAGTTACTTTGCCCTGATCTTTGAAATCTCTAAAGCAAAATTTCCAAAAACTTTAGTTTTTGCTGTTGTAGGAGTGGTTTGGGGGCTCCACCCACCAGTGCTCAGGGCTGACTCCTGGCTTGCACCTTTGGATCACTTCTAGCAGTAGTGGGATCCCCTGGGGTACCAACCATCACACTTGGGTTGGCTGCATGCAAGGCAAAAACCCTACTCACTGTACTATCACTCCAGCCTCCCAACTCCAGTTCTTAACTAAAGCACATCACTATTCAAAGATTAAATAGTTTTCAGACTTTAGACTTGGCCAGCCTTTAAAAAGCTATAAACATGCTAAAGAAGGGCAAGTTTGAGATTCTCCTTTCCGTAATTCCCTTTCTTACTACAATTCCAAGATCAAAATCTATTTTGGCTTGCCTGATGCCTTAATCTTTCTGTGCCAGATGAAAGGTATAAAAGGTTACGTTTAGTACTGATGCTAAATATTATACTATGTTAGAATAAAATAGCACCACCATTATGGCAAAGAGCATGTCAATCGTATGGTCTGAACAGAAAAATATAATAATGTAGGAAGTTTTTGAGACAAAAACAAACCTTGACATGATTTGCTAAATAATGTCTATAATCCTCTGTTCCTTTATAATTGCTCCAATTATAAAACTAGGCTTCAGAATTCCTCAAGTATGCTAAACTTCTGAACAAAATATTTCAAAACAAGAGTTACTTTCTGATCCCTTTAAACCAAAGGCTTGAGAAAGTTTTGAGCATCTGATGAAAGGCACAGCTGCTCAAAGCAGAAAATTATATATCTAAATACATACCTTCATGGTTTTCACACAATAGCATACAATTTCAGAGTATCTAGAAGCTACCTAGGAACCTTTTATCTGTGAAATAAAGTTAAAACCACTTTCTCCAAAAATAACTCTTCTAGCTATATAGCAAAACAATGGTTTTTTTCACTTGAGGACCAAACTGGCTATCGTGCCATTCTGGTAAGATCACATGAGTATAAAAAGTAATAAATTTAGTAAGCTGGGATTTCAAAACATGTACTTCCTGGAAGACTAACGAAAAACAAAGTAAGCTAAAAGATATTATAAATAGAGAAGCTGTAGCATGCTTTTAAAAACCAAAATGAGTATATAACACATACTTTGATATAACTAAAAGTATTTAAAATCTTTTCTGGAAAATATCTATATATGTATAATTTATAGCACTACATATTATTTGTAGTCACTAAAACAGTTTTTGGAGTAATGCTGAAGATTTGGTTCTGAAGAAACATTTGAATATAGCACTGTAGCACTGGCATCCCGTTGTTCATCGATTTGTTCGAGCGGGCACCAGTAACATCTCCATTGTGAGACTTGTTGTTACTGTTTTGGGCATATCGAATTCGCCATGAGTAGTTTGCCAGGCTCTGCTGTATGGGTGGGATACTCTTGGTAGCTTGCTGGGCTATGGAGAGGGATGGAGGAATCGAACCTGGGTCAGCCACATGCAAGGCAAATGCCCTACCCGCTGTGCTATCACTCCAGTCCATCTGAACATAGTATATATATTATATTATGGTTAAATTATATATACTATATGTAAACATATTATATATACTGTGCTATAATACATATGCTATATTATATACTATATAGCATATGTATCCTATACATTCTGAATATGCATATGTTCAGAATATTATAGCATATGAATAATCAGTACAACTGCATATTTTGACAAAAATTTATTTACTGTAGCATGTGAAAAGTGCAAACGGCAAAACAGTTCTGAAAACAGTATTTCAGCACTTTTTAGTGGGGATAAACTGAAAGGCATCCACATAGACTACTGTATAACACTACTCTTCGGGAACGTCATCGTTACCACTCACCAAAGCAAAAGCTCCTAACTGAATTAAGACGTCATGAACAGAAAGAACAAGATAGCAATTAGCAATCAAACAAAGAAAAGAAAACTTAGCTCCGCCAGTGAAAATGTCCCAACCCATCAACCTGAGCTACTCCCAAAGCGATTTACTTCTACAGTAGCTATAAAACATACCCTTGGAGTGCATCTCACTCAAAACCATTTTTTTAAAGGGTGGCATATTTTATCATTTTATTTCATGTGTTTATGGAGGGGCTTGGGCCATACCCAGTGATGTCTAGTGTCTAGTTGCTTATTCCTGACTCAGTGCTCCTGGATGACCCTGGGCCGTGAGCTGCGAACTCTGCAGTGCACAAAATCAAACCGAAGTTGCTGCACGCAACGCAATGCAAGCACCTGACCCATGTACTAATTTTTGTAACTGAAGTAACATTTCATAATGGCAACAGTAAATGTCATGTGTACAGCATTTAAAGATATTGTTATTAAAACACTTTGGTTTGCAAAACTGTTTATAACATAGGTGCTTCAGGACTGCAATTGCATCAGATAACATAGTAAGATACTGTCTAATTTGACTCTAGTTATAAAACAGTTTTCAGATTAGTCAATCATCAATCTTATCTGTAGAGTTTTTATTTACCTAACTATAGGCTAATATTGGTTTGTTGTTTCTCCCTTGTTGTGCGGAGCTTAGGTTTATTGGGTTACACCCATGACAGTGCTCCTGAGGCACTATCATCTCTCTGTGTTTATCTTTAGCCTCTTCTATGTGCTCTGCTTCCTCAACCAGTTAATCACCTTTATCCCCAAACCAGACTCTGTTGATTTGTATTTGTAAGTGAGATAAAGCTTTTCTCCTTCCATTATGTCCTTTTGCATATTTTACTCCAGAGCAATGTCCTTTTTGTGTAGATACAGGAAGACAGTTAATGCTATGATTTTGTAACTTGGGAGTTAATTGACTCTGAATAATATTCACTCCTGGGCATCTGCTCTCTCTACTTAAGCCTCAGCTACCCTTAGTTCCTAGCACCCCAGAAGCAGGGACCTGACGAGGGACTAGATGGACCCAGCACAAGTTGTGAGCTACCCTGGCATCAAAACAGGCCAGGCCAAGTGCCATAATACTTAACTATAAGTTAAGAGCATGGTCATCGGCAAATTCTGTCATGATCCAAAGAATAACAACTCGATTAGGACCCTGCTAGGGTTAGAAAAGACTAATCTGGTCTGAGCACTGTAGTCTGGGATCTATAGCAAGATGTGCCCAGGAGAGCCACCCTATAAAACTAATATGTCTCTTAATGTATCCATACAAATTTACTAATATTATTAAGAAGTAGAACTAAGATGAATGTTTAAATGGCTGTTGGACTAAGGAAAGGACAAACACACCCCTAGATGGTATTTCAGCCTTGAGCATATCTTTTAGCTTCAGGAGATCTCTGTCTTCCATTTGTCTGTTGTGCTACCTCATATGGGGTAGTTGCTACCCCCCAGAGCTTGGAGGTTGAAAGTGAGACCAAGGTTGTGAGAAGGAGTGTGGAGAGACCAGCATGGGGGACAGGACGGGACAGGAATGAGGGGCAGTGTGAGACTGGAATGGGGCGCTTAATGAGACTGGAAAAGGCACATGGAGAGAATGGAATAATGGCAACTGATCACCAATCAGATGGCAGCCCCGTGCCCTCCTTCACGCTTCTGCTGGCAGGGGCTGCGGGCCGGGTTAGGGAAGTGT
This sequence comes from Sorex araneus, assembly GCF_027595985.1. Taxonomy (NCBI): domain Eukaryota; kingdom Metazoa; phylum Chordata; class Mammalia; order Eulipotyphla; family Soricidae; genus Sorex; species Sorex araneus. The sequence goes on along the minus strand of NC_073308.1, from coordinate 55,876,460 downwards.
CTCAGGGCTATTGAACACACGTGGCATGCTAGAGAGACCACAATGCACAACCATCATCACTGATTTATTTTGTGATTACACACCTAACTGCAATATTAAATTCTTATCTTCATAAACCTGGCATCACTATGACTATTGATTTGTATTTTATTTATTCTTTTCTTTTTGGAAGACAATTTGAATAGCTACAAAGACAGCTTTCAAAAGTAAAGTGAACTAATCGGCCATCCACAACGGTCACTGAATAAAGGCAACTCCAATAGGATCTGCCCGAAAGAAAAATGATGGCATCAGATTGATGTTAACTTTCTTAAGAGAAATCTATGTGTACAGAGTAAAACAGGTGCAAAGGGGAAAATAGTCATTGCTACATTCCTCCAACATGTCAGATGTTAAAATTTTTAAACCCTCTTCCCTTCATCCATCACCAAATGTTACTCTACTATAGTATGTCAGCCACATAATTTCGCACATTTTAAATAATTTCCTCTATCATAGTTATCTTCTTAAAGACCTTACGTAAGTTCCTGGAAAATTAACATGCAGAAATTGTGTTGATATAATGAATAGGAAGGGTATTTAATTATATTCGCCCAAGTAACTAATCATGTCATAACTTCATAGAACCCAGTGGAATCATATAGAACATGCACTTGCTTTACTGCACTACTTTTATTCTGAAAGGTGAGTTACTTAAAAGAATGAATCTTGTCAGTATTGAATATGTATGCATCCCCAGTATATATTTGAGTTAATAAATACATGTAATTTACTTATCTGAACTTAAAAACTCAGGCTTTAAAACACATAACTATAAAATCAATGTGTGTTGTAACTGCTATATGACTTTGTAAATTGTTTTCCATAATGAGGGTAAAGAAGTAGAATCACAGCCAGAAGCCAGCAATAAATTAGAACAGTCTACTAAAACAATTAGCTTTCTTTCCCTATATTTATTCCCTTTATTTTTATTATTTATTATACCTTAAAGAATTTATCTTATCCTTCACTTACTGCTAAACATTCATTACATTACTTTCTAATTTTAACTTCATAGGATTTTTTTGTCTCATGCTAACTCTTATCCATTTCTCTAACCCAAAGGAAATTCATTAGAATTGAAGCTTCATAATTTCAAGGCAAGTAATATATCATAATGTTATAAAGCCAGAAGCAGAAGTGAAGTGAAACAATTTTTTTAATCTTGAACGAAAAGATGAGATAATGAATATTGCAACCATCTACTTCTAAGAGAGTATACTTCCCAGTATAATGTTCCTGTAAAACTCTTTTACATAATCTTCTTGAAGAAGGTAGGGTGTTATCCTACCATATTTAAATAGCTTTAATCCTTCTCACCTATAAATAAATTAATCTTACAAAGGTGTTTAATCCAGATGCAATTATTTTTTAAAAATGGAATGGATGCTTCAAAAGAATGCTCAATCCTTCTGCAGTTGATATATAAACACTACCGAAGATTAAGAAATCCTTTTAATATAAAGCCATTTCCTAAAGGGTAACTACGTGACTTTCTCACTAGCACTTGTTCCCACAGTATTTCAAAGTTTAATCCAATTTTAACGTAATGTATTTGCATATGACATTTTGCCATAGTTTAACGACAAAACAAACAAACAACACCCAAAACGATGCTTTATAAAACTTGGAAAGTTTCAATAACAAAGGAATTCACAGCAAAGGGTTCACACAAAAAGGTAACAAAGACATTGAATGCTTAATGATTCAAAGTACTAAAAGGAAGTATGGAGAGCAAATCCTATAAATAAATGGAATCATAAGCAGAAATTTTACTTGATTATCAGCATCACCTGCAGTGCTCAGGGCTATGTTCCGACTCTGATGAGGCTCTTGGGACCAAACGGTTGGCAGTGAGCAAGACAAGTGCCCTTCCCACTGTACTATCACTCTGGCCCTAGCCCATGATTCTTAATATTCCTTTTGATTAACTGATCTGTTTGTAGCATCAGTGGCAACTTTATTTCAATACATGCCAACAGAGTTTTAATTCTTTTAATATGGGATGTGAGCAAGAAAGCGCTTGCAAAAAATGGTACTAAAAAAAAAGAAAAACAGAAAGATGACAGGAATTGGAACAAATCTAGATAATTTATAGATAAACATGACCAAACTGGATTTTATTTGAAACTGTCATCTAGGCAATGACTGAATTTAAAACCAAAAAAAGCAGAATACAAATAAGCAATCATAAGAACTCTGTAAGTCCTAAACAAAAATGTTTTTATGGTAACTTGAATTGTCAATTTAAAAATGGAGTGAAAATAATAAATGATACTGGTTTAAAACAAACATTAAAATGAGTAAAGATTTATTTTTAGTAGCACATGCATAAAAGACTTAGGTTTCACTGCTATTTTAATTTTCAATCATTTTTATTCAATATATGCACATTTCTGTTTTTGCAAAGGACTAAAGTGTGCTTAAAATAATAAATTCAAAAGCAAATGGGTAAAAATATTCCATGAAAATAATTTATTCATGAGACTATACTGTTGACTATATAATGTTTAAGTATTCTAGGTATAAACTAAAATAAATACTATTTTAAAAAAACTATTCCAAATTAAATGGATTCAGTGAATTATTCATTAAAGTTATGGACTAGCTTGTTACACTTAGTTAATGTAGTAAATAAACATTAGAATTTAATTATGCATTGTATAAAGAAAGACAAAGCTATTAACTATAAATACACTAATATCAAGCTTATAATTTTGAACTGTTGGCTATTATATAACTCACAATTATTCTCAATAGTTTTGTTAATTTGGACATTTTTTGGTTCACATTGTTTCAGTGTCATATTAAAAGAAAAACCTAATAACTTAAGGAGCAAATTTAAATTTAAGTTTACAAAAATAAAAAAAATAAACCTCATGATACTAACCACATACATGATATAAGTTCACAAAAACTCCTCATTTAGCATCCTAAATTTAAAACAATAGATTTTCCCATTCTGGTTATAAAAGCAAATGAGTAAAGAAAGAGTCCAAGAAAATCAGTGAAGCACTTTAATATATCAGCTTTAATATTTCAGTTACTGTCTGTACTCATTTTACAAACGATTATATATTGAACTTTCCATCTACATATATACGTATATGAACATACATACAATATATTTGTGGAGAAATTTGGGTCAGACATGTCTGTGTTTAGGGGTTACTCCTGTCTTTGTGCTCAGGGTCACTTCTGGCAGTACTTAGAAACTGTATGTGGATGTGGTACCACGGTTGGGTGCATACAAGGTAAGTGACTTAACCCTTGTACTGTCATCTCTCAGGCCCCCTATACACACTACGAAATCCAAATGTAAAATAATATGGTATTGGTGTGGATTTCAGTGCAATGAGATCAGAAGTCTATGACCTGGAAAACTGCAGACAAGACAGTATCTTCAAACACAAATAAACATTATTGGTGGAGCTGCTTCAATGCATGGTGACTGGAACACCCTGTTGACTCAAGGCTTCAAAGGGCTTGTCCCATTCTGACCTCTTACACAAAGCTTCTGGACCTATAGCAAAGCGATGACCTCAGTCTGCCTAAAGGCCCAGGCTCCATCCACTCTGTCAGACTTACACATTTGGCAATTTAAGCCCACAGGCCTTTACTGTTGGTTAATTAAAGGCTGTGTTTAAGTTTTAGCTTCTTAGCTAGACTAGAAACTACTTAAGGTCACAAAATATGCCTTCTTTTGTTTTCCTGTTTGACATTCCTGATGCATGCTTCTTAATATAACCTCTGAAATGAGTTGCTCCTCTATTAAAATGTCTCTGTACACAATAGGCATTTACTACAGATGCATATTAAGATGCTAAGAACTGCAAAATTCATGTTACTCTTACTCTTTTACTAAAACTCATATAGGAAATGCAATAGATGCTAACATCATAAGATTCATAAAATAGTTGTTATTTATCAGTCACCCTTCCAACACTAGTTATCAACTACTTTTTACTGTTATTTTTAGCTACAGAATCACTGTTTCTGAGAGAGTGGTCATTATTTCACTATAGGCTTGTATAACATTAATTAGACGAAAACATATTCTTTCACAGTTGATACTTTTCTAGTAGATATTAAGCATGTACAAAGTATATGCTACTTACTTGGAGGTTCCCTACAAACTTCTTTGTAAAATAATCTATGTAAGTAAAAGGTTCCCCAGTGAAAAGTGAATATGATTTTGGAAAAATCAGTAGAAGTGTATTATGATGCAGTTGCTTTTTTTTAATCCTGTGTTATTTTATTTTATTTTATAATTTTTTAATTTTTTAAAATTTTATTGAATCACTGTGAGAGAGTTACAAGCTTTCATGTTTGAGTTACAATCACACAATGATCAAACACCCATCCCTCCACCAGTGCACATTCCCCACCACCAATATCCCCGGTATAACCCCCTTTCTCACCCTCCCCCTGTGTCCATTGCAGACAATATTCCCCATACTCTCTCTGTACTTTTGGGCATTATGGCTTGCAACACAGACACCGAGAGGTCATAATGTTTGGTCCATTATCTACTTTCAGCACACATCTCCCATCCCACTGATTGCTCCAGCCATTATTTTCTTGGTGATCCTGTCTCTATTCCATCTGCCTCCTCCCATCCGCTCATGAAGCAGACTTCCAGCTATGGGGCAATCCTCCTGGCCCTTGTATCTATCTACTGTCCTTGGTTGTCAGCCTCATTTGATGTTATTCTATACTCCACAAATGAGTGCAGTACTTCTATGTCTGTCCCTCTCTTTCTGACTCATTTCACTTAGCATGATACTCTCCATGTCTATCCATTTATAAGCAAATTTCATGACTTCATCTCTCCTAATAGCTGCATAGTATTCCACTGTGTAGATGTACCAAAGTTTCTTTAACCAGTCATCTGTTCTAGGGCACTTGGGTTGTTTCCAGATTTTGGCTATTGTGAACAGTGCTGCAATGAACGTATAGGTACAGATGTCATTTCTCCTGTGCTTTTTTGCATCCTCGTGGTATATTCCCAGAAGTGGTATTGCGGGGTCATATGGAAGCACAATTTCTAGTTTTTGAAGGACTGTCCAAACTGTTTTCCAGAAAGGCTGGACCAGTCGGTGAAGAGTGCAGTTTTAAGTTTGGGATAAGGCTACAGTTATACAGTTATAAGACTACACAAAGGTTGCTTCAAATCAGTACATTCTTTGAATTTATTTTATCCTTAAATATTTATAGAAGCAAATAATGGATCCAGCTTACATATATATTTTCTTGAGATGGGTGTGTATGTGTGTTTCTGTGTGTACATATAATAAGCTTTGAGTAAGAGCATTCTTCTATGCAAAAATATTGTTTATATTTAAACACATTTCAAAAATATTACTTGAGTAATACTAAAGCATTAGTGTTCAAAAATCATCATTGAAAAATAAATAAATAGACTTTATTGCATAACGATAAGCCCTTGACCTTGTATCACAAAACTGATTTAAAAACAAGAGGGTGTGGGGAGGAAGGTCAAGTAGAGAGATGGCAGAAGAAGTGGGGTGTGCAGGGTCAGCGGCACTTGGGTGAAGTAACTTTGTCAATCTATACTATCAACCTTAATGCTTAAGTGATCAGATTACCTAAACTATACTGTTTAAAAATTGTCTCTCTATGACAAACATGGCATTATTTGTTACATGTCATTTTGTTGTAATTTTCAGTGGTAGTTCTCAGAAGACATTTGATGGATGAAGTTGTGGCATGGTGCTAGATAAGAATTCCAGTGTTTGTTTGACTTGGTTTTGTGGGGGCGGGAGGCACAACCAGCAGTGCTCAGGGCTAACTCCAAGCTCAGAGATCACTTCTGGTAGGCTCAGGGACCACCATATGATGTGCCAGAAATCCAAACTGGTCATATGCAACGCAAGTGCCCTACCCGCTAAAATAAGGTTCATGAAAAACAATAAATCAGTAGCCTAATAGCTCCAAATACTAATTCCAATATGAAACATTTAATTCAAAGTTATCAGAAATCTTGATAACGAAGTATATGACTGCATTCCATGGTTAATACATTATCTTAACTATAATAAATATATGGGAGTATGGTGCCACCAGCAGGTCAACCAGTACCTGTGGGGCAAGTGCATCAGCAGCCTGACAGTGTCTTCAGACTTCCAGATACCCCAAAATTGCTGCTGTGCCTTTGGCCAGACCCCAACAACTCAGGGTCAAGTTTACCAAGATATTAAATGGCCAAAAATTTGTTATATGGGAGGCACACCCACAAACCACCTCTGGCTCAGCTATATAAGCTCAAAGCTTCTGCCCCTCTCAGAGAGCTTGGCAAGATACCGAGGATATCCCTCTCACGCAGCAGAGCCTGGCAACCTACCCATGATGTATTTGATATGCCAAAAACAGTAACAACAACGTGCTCTTTCTGTTCCTGGAGTGAGCAGATGCCATTGAACTGCACTAGCAGGCAACAGGGACGAATGGAGATGTTACTGGCACCCGCTCGAGAAATTGATGAAAAATGGGATGACAGTGATACAGTGACTGTAGCACTGTTGTCCTGTTGTTCATCAATTTGCTCGAGTAGGCTCCAGTAATGTCTCCATCGTGAGACTTGTTACTGTTTTTGGCTTATTGAATACATGACGGGTAGCTTGCCAGGCTCTCCAAGAAGGACGGAAAAAAATTGAACCAGTGACAGTGATAATAAATATATAAATTAAAGATCTACTATGGTGTGGGTCAATGTTTGTTTAATATTTTGAAGAGTCTATTCAAACTCCAGATTTGAGGACTCAAACATAGATGTGATGTTAGTGGTAAGATATTTCTAGATAAGCCCTGGAATAAAATTAAAACTCAGGTAGAACTGAAAACCATGGCCAGAGAGACTGGAGTGACAGTACAGTGGGTTAGGGCACTTGCTCTGCAAGTGGCCAACCTGGGTTCAATCCCTGGCACCACATATGGTCCCAAGAAAACCGTCAGGAATGATCACTGAGCCCAGAGCCAAAAGTATTCCCTTAGAAAAACCAGGTGTGGAACCCAAACAAAACAATCAAAGAAAAAATCACAAGCAAATCTGAAAGAATTTGGGGAGAACTTCCACAACAGTAAAGTCAATGCCACTTTAATAAAAAAAAATCAATAACTTATGATTTTGGCTCAAGGAATCTCAAAATTAGAGGCAGCAGAGCTGACAGCTGAACCTCATTAGAAATTCGACCAGAGTTAAGCATATCCATTTCTCCTCTGGTTAGAGAGTTCAAGAGAGAAAATGACCATCACTCAAGCGAATAATGAGCCATCAGAATGCTGAGCCTATCTCTTGGAAAATAACAAGGTCACACTAGAGGTCACTTGATTCACAGAAGTAAATGGTAAAATAAGAATAAGATGATGGAGAAAATAGTATCAGGCACAAACAGAAGGTAATAAGAGAGTGATGACCCAGTAGAAATCGTGTAACAGTGATTTGGTCCAGAAATGAGAGGAAATTTCATTGAAACTTTTCACATTATCACTGAAGTGATAAACAATTAAGCCTGAGATATGAGAGAAGTTAATAGATAGGGAACACGGGGAATAAAATACAGCCTAACAATGAAAGGAACTCCTGAAAAAGAAAATATTACTTAGAACAGAATCAGATACAAATGCTTTCCCGCACTGTAAGCAGCAACTGTCACTGTCACTGCCAGTTGCTCATCCCGTTGCTCATCGATTTGCTCGAGCGGGCACCAGTAACGTCTCCATTGTGAGACTTGTTGTTACTGTTTTTGGCATATTGAATATGCCACGGGTAGCTTGCCAGGCTCAGCCATGTGGGCGAGACACTCTTGGTAGCTTGCCGGGCACTCCGAGAGGGGCGGAGGAATTGAACCCAGGTCGACTGCATGCATGCGAGGCAAACACCCTACCCTCTGTGCTCCAGCTCGTAAGCAACAATAAGCAAACAAAACAAAGACTTTAGAGCAGAAAACTTTCCTTATATCCACTAGACATTGAATGAAAGATCTTTCCTATTATTTCCTCACGGTAATGAAAATCACAGACATGGAAGAAATCCTACTAGAATAAGCTTCACTATGTTTTTATTTTCCAAGTCAGCTTCCAAATAGAAAGTATTTAATCTCATCTCCCATTAGAGCTGCAACAAAATCAATCATAAAGAATTTCATGGGAAATTGGATCTTGAGTCTATAAATTATACGAATACCCTTAGGATGTGAAGGCAGAAAGAGCCCAATGAGCTGGGTGCTTGCTTTGCCTGCAGGAAACTCAGGTTCAAGAACTGCAGACAGTCTCCTGAGCACTGCCAGGAGCAACCCCTGAGCAAGATGCCAGCAGTTGCCCCTGAGTACTGCTCGGTGTGGTCGTAAAACAACAGACAACACATAAGTGCTATCACTCTTTTTTTTTTAATGTTTATTTATTTGCTTTTTGCTTATTGAGTCACAGCCATCAATGCTCAGGGGTTACACCTGGCTCTGTACTCAGGAATCACTCCCGGTGGTGCTGGGGGACCATATAAGATGCCAGGGATCAAACCCAGGTCAGCCCCATGCAAGGCAAACACCATAACTGCTGTGCTATTATTCTGGTCCCAAGTGCAATCGTTCCTTTGTTTAAAGACATTTGTAACTCCCCAGTGAAAAGTGAAATAATACAAATCATCAGTCCAGCATAGAAAAACATTCTTGTTTCCATTTCTTCCAGCAAAGGACAAAATCTTCGTGGAGTCTAAAAGTTCTATCTTTAAAGCCAGAGAAATAGTACAGGATTAAGGTGCATGATTTGAATATAGCCACTACGGTTTCTACTTCTGGCATGACAGGGTCACCTGAGCATTACCAGGTATGTCCCTAAAGCCCTCAAGGATCTCCCTGAGCACTGCCATCAGGGGCTTGGGCAATACCCAGAACTGTAATCATGGGCCCTTGCATTGAACCCCCTGCAGCCCTGTGGGACAAGAACCACCAGGAGGGGCCTTGAGGAATCCTGAGAACATCTAGAAGCCCCTTCCCAATCAATCAACCAACCAATCAATCAATCAGAGCTCCATCTCTAAAATGCTTCTGAAATGAAAACAGAGAAGTCGAATTTTAGAATTATGACTTAAAGCGTATTGGATATGCCAAAAACAGTAACAAGTCTAACAATGGAGACGTTACTGGTGCCCGCTCGAGCAAATTGATGAGCAACAAGATGACAGTAACAGTGATACAGTGATAATTAATATACGTTAAAAAATGAGCTCTCCCTTTTGTCTTCCTTCTCCTGGGTAGTTCCTCACCCTGCTCTTCACTGAAAAGCATGGATGAGTCTTTGAAACTCTGAGAACACAACCAAATTTTAATCCTTGAATCATTCTCTCTTCAGATAACACAAGAAAACGTTTGTCCCCATAGAATACAATTCTAACTCATTTTTTGTTACAGTGTTTTGAAAGAATTACATTTATGTTTACATATAATAAAAGCAACTGTGTGACATGAAATCAGCTCAATCCAATATAGCAAAAACAGTGCCAGGTTGAAAAAGCAGAGCAGTTCAGCTTTAGTCGTAACTCTAATAGTGTTTAACCAAAATGAATGTTTCAAAAGTGGGTTCACTTACATGTGAATGCCCATGCACTCACACATGCGCCCACACACACACACACACACACACACACACACACACATGACAATAGCACAAAATTTCATTGACAAATACAGTACATTAATAATAAAAATAGGTACAGGGGTTAAAGAGCTTATATCACACAAGGCCAACCTTGAATTTATATCCAGCACCCCAAATGTCTTCCCCACAAAATAATAAAGTTGTTCATTGAGGTACTTGCTAAACATGATATTTAAAAGATAAATCAATATACACAAAATGTTTCTTACAAATTTTAGTATTCTTAAACATTGTGGATAAATCTAAGCAGTGGAATAGATTGTGCTAATTTTCAGTTCTGAGTTTAAAAAGAATCTGCTATATTTTCTTTCCTGAAGTAAAATGAAATATAATTAATCTGGGCCTCCAGCATATTTCAGAAGAATACAAATATGGGTATGTGCATATATGCATAAAATATAAATATATGCATAGGTGCATACACATACAACTATATGTATCTACTCATCAATCATTGGGCAACTGGTTTGTTGCCAGATATTGGCTATTGTAAAAGGCATAAGTATCAAAAGGTCTTTTCAAAATAATGTTTTTGTGCTCTTCAAATAGATCCCATGGAGTGGAACTGCTGGATCACATATGGTAGTTCTATTTTTAATTTTGAGAAATAGCCTTACTACTTTCCACAGACACTGAGCCAAATTCACATTCCCAGCCACAGCGAATAAGAGCTCCTTTTTTCTTCAAGTCAAAGCAGAAAGACAAAATACCAAATACCAGATGATCTCATTTCTATGTGGTATATGTGGTATAAAATAAACAAAGCAATCAAAGAGACAATATCCAATGAAAACAAATCCTTTAATTCTGACCACAAAACAGGGGTTATAAGCGGTGGAGGGCTCTGAAAGGTACAGGAGTCTACAGTGGCGTTATACCCGCCTCGTAGTGGCAGGGGGTGATGTAGTAACATGGCACTTCTCAAACATAAACGTCACACTCTCACAAACCAATATTACCTCAATTCAAAATAGATTAAACAAAAATAATATCATCATAACAGAGAGTTCTCTAGGGATTCTATGTTACTTCTAACCTGGCTTTACTTTTGCTAAAAGTATCAGATCCCAGCACGTCCAAGAGATAAAGTCTCTAAGGCAAAAGCTGCAACTCAATCTTAAGTGAAAGATAAGGATCTCCATCTCCCAAAGCCACTTAGAATTAATCCACCCTGATTTTTAGCAAAGAATGTAAGCATTGCTCTGTGGATTCTTAAGAATTCCTTTGCTTCTCTAAAGTGATATCAATCAATATATATTTACTTTGCGGGACCTGAATAATTCTCATCCTTAGCTTTCTATTTTCTTTAGAAAAGAAATAGGACTTGAAAACAAAAACGCATTTTAGAAATATACAAACACATCTTTTTATATATTTTTGTCTCTAGCTGATTGAAATAAATATGATATGTCTGATATCTTTATGGATAAATTTAATATCAGATGTATAATCTACAGAAAGTATATTTTAAGATGACTGCTGAAAATGGTAACAGTCATTTTGTTCTTTCTATACACACACATATATATACAATGTCTATTTCATATTACTTAATAAACTCCAATTCCCTTCATCAACATGAGAAATAACTCTCAGTTCACTCTGGAAAGTTTTGCTGAAGTGAACAAGTACGTTCATGTAGCTGTTAGGGATAATGAGATGTTCATCTAATCCATGTCTCCACTGCCAGCAAGCCAAGGATTAATAAACAGGGAACCTATATTTCTGGTGGGCAGCTATGTTCACCACTCCACCATCAATGGGGCAAGAACCTGTATGCTTGGAAGCCAATGCTTTATGTACAAACTATTATTTTCGTATCTATCTGAACAAAATTACTTTGCTGCCATACAAGGCACTTCATCCTCTGTATTCAACAAAAGTTGAATCTTATCAATGTTTCCTTACATTCTCAGGGCCAGAGAAAAGTACAAGTGGAACAGCAGCTTCAGAAGCTGGTACAAAACTTTGAGTGGAGTGCGTGGTGTTTCTTGGCCGTCTGAACACTGAGTGTTGGACCAGTAACCTCCCAGTATAAAAGTAAACCCAGGGGCTGGAGCGATAGCACAGCGGGTAGGGCATTTGCCTTGCACGCAGCTGACCTCAGTTCAATTCCCAACATCCCATCTAGTCCCCTGAGCACTGCCAGGAGTAATTCCTGAGTGCAGAGCCAGGAGTAACCTCTGTGCATCGCCGGGTGTGATGCAAAAAAAAAAGTAAAACCAGATACGTAGGCCTCAACTTTCAACTTGCTGGGAGTTCAGTGCTGGTTTCAGCCAACAGCTCATAAAAAGAATCTTTCGAGTCTCGTAATGTGTATTATAAAACTTTAGAGGAAAGATATCTTGATAATATAACTCTAACTGTTGATTTAGACATTGCATTATTAGGAGAGAATATAAAAATAGCATTTCTTAAAGTGTGTATTTCTGGATTTCCATAGCAGAAATAGAACAGGGAGAAAAATGGATTTTGCATGAAAGAATTTAACTGTGCCTGTACATGACACATACGTAAACATTTTATGCCAATATTTAATATCTAAACATCTCAACATTAAATCTCCTTTAGAGAAGACATGCATTAGCTTTGGTTTGGTTCGGTTTTGGATTGAGGGGCATAACAGAGATGCTCAGGGCTTATTCCTAGCTCTGCACTTAGGGACCACCCGTGGAGGAACTCAGGGGTACCTATCTGGTACCGGGACACAACCCAGGTCGACAGCATGGAAGCCAAGAACTCTACCCTCTGGACTCTTGCTCAGGTTGCTTCACATATCATTTTAAATTCTGTTTTTCTTCTATTTTAATAGAGCATAATGAAACCTTGTAGTGTATAGTTTTATATAATATATATGCAAAATATACACACATACATGTGTATACATATATCCTATTGGGATTACATTTAAATTATTGATTTCAATATAGTTTCAAATTTATGTCACTTCACATTTCAACAATTTAATATGTAACATAGAATATGGACTGGAGCAATAGCACAGTGGGTAGGGCATCTGCCTTGCATGCAGCCGACCCAGGTTCAATTCCTCCGACCCTCTTGGAGAGCCCGGCAAGCTACCAAGAGTATCCTGCCCACATGGCAGAGCCTGGCAAGTTACCCGTGGCATATCTGATATGCCAAAAACAGTAACAAGTCTCACAATGAAGATAATACTGGTGCTTTCTCGAGCAAATTGAGATACATATTATATATCTATATGCAACATAAAATATAAATTTCATCCTCTTATTGTCAAATTGCTATCATTTCATTTTATATAATGTAGTCTTCTAAAATCCTTATTTTTAGCTTCCAATATAACAAAACAATTCTGGAAATTCTTCTTAGGTGTCCTAGCACCTGCTTAGACAATTATTTGATACTACATTATAGAGTACAAATTCCGGGTCAAAAATTACCACCTAGAATATTTGTTCAGTTATTAAAATTTGTGCAAAAGCAAAGTTATAGCGGACTTGACATGAATGCGGCTTGGGGTTGAAATGTAATTGAAACTAAGATGAAGATAAGAGAAACTCAAATAATATTAGAGCAAGAGACTTCTAGAAATTCATGAAAAATTGTAACTAGTGGAAAAAGGAATATCATGGCAGGAACTTTCTAAGAGACTTCACTAAAAGATAAGTGCACTAGCAACTATTTTGTAATGAGAAGAGCACTTAAAGAAATTCAAAAGAGTAACTGAGACTTGATCCTGAATGATTGTTCCCACAAGATTTGTAGTTCTGCTCGAGACTCTCGATTCTTTACGTTTTGTTGTTGTTGTTGTTTGTTTAGCAGACTAAGTAATACCTAATGAATTAGCAGTTGGGTGACATAATTTTGTCAATAATCCAAATGTCATCCTATATTCAAGATGTTAACAGAATCTGGATTTCATTCTTCCTCTCAAAGTGGCAATGACCTTACGGGAGAACTGTATACCTCCTTAGGACCAAATCATCAATAAAATAATCCAATTAGAGATCTAATGAATGCTTTAGACAAGTCGGGACAAGACCTAATTCTGGCCATTAAAGGGGAATTTGCACTCAGAAGGAGACCACAGTCGATGAGATTCCCTTTACATTAGTTGGATACTGCGAAGTAGGTGATGTCTAGTAAAAATTATCACCGAGTCTACCAGCTGAGAATAGAAAAAGAAGAAAGGTCTAAAGAACACGTGATGACTCAGGCCCCTGAATTAAGGAAGACTGGAAGTACCTTATGTCTAGATTTCTTGGGTCAGGGTGCTTGCCTTGCATATGTGAAACCTATGTTCAGATACCCAGTGCCCCAAAAACAAAACCCAAGGCCAAGAGAATAACCGAGTGAAGCTAGTCAGAGGGAGAGGGAGAGACCCAGACTGTTCTCTCTCATATGTGGGAAAGAAATAAACAAAGGAGAATAACCAACGTCCAAAGCAAAGAGCAGGAGAAGTGGCCTTCAATAGGAAACTTGTCACTGCGGGGGGCTGGGGGAGGGGAAGGCGGGGGTGGTTGGAGGACAGAGCATGGCAGGGAACATGACACTGGAGGGGAACACACATGACAGCAATGGTGAGAGGAGAGGTCATTCTGCAGAAGGGGTGTGGGGTGCTGAAAGGAAATAATCACGAAATCCTGCCTACAGGAGGATGGAAAAGAAGTACCTGTGTACAAAAGCAGCTGAGCAATGGGAGGGAAACTGCAGGGAGGGCCGTGGACACTGGTGAGGAAATTGGAGTTGGAGCATGTGCACTTGAAACTATCGGGCATAATTCTGCAACTCACGATGACTCAAAAACAAAACAAAAGAAAAGAAAACAATCCAGAATTCTTGTTAAGTGACTCAATACTCAATAGTTAAGAGTTGATTTATCCATCTGCCCCTCAAGAACTCTGGCGGCAGCCAACTTCCAGGACCCAATGAGAAGTGCAGGTACACGGGTTCAGTGATGGCAAACTTCAGGCCTCAAGGAGTAGGGGATGAACTGGTCCTTCTCATGCCCCCATCACGCCCATGAACTGCCTCCGGCTGCTATTTAAGCTCCTTAGTGGCCACTATCCAGAAACATACAAAAGAATCTCCGAATGGAGCAGCTCGCTGCAGAGATTTCTCCAGACCCACATTATCTAAAATTTTAGAATTCTAGGAGCCTGTGGCCTCGAGACATCTTATGCTATTCATAACAAGCAATACAAAAGAGAGTCTGTGGGAGACTGTCTGAGATAAAAGCAGGGCAGGGGTGGGATGGTGAGGGGGGTAGGGGGTAAGATACTGGATACATTGGTGGTGGAAGATGTGCACTGGTGGAGGGATGGGTGATGGATCCTTGTATGCCTGAAACTCAAACAGGAAAGCTTTGTAACTGTATCTCACAGTGATTCAGTTAAAAAAAGGAAAAAAAAAAAGGTAATTTAATTTTCTACCTATAGATACAAATTTCGTAAAATAACAACACTATGTATGAACCTTTACTATGTGTGTACATAAAACATGCATCTTAAAACTAAATCATGTGACAAAATTTATTTCTATATTAGGAAATTTGGGGCTGGAGAGATAGCACAGCGGGTAGGGCGTTTGCCTTGCCCACGGCCGACCCGGGTTCAAATCCCAGTATCCCATATGGTCCCCTGAGCACAGCCAGGGGTAATTCCTGAGTGCAGAGCCAGGAGTAACCCCTGTGCATCGCCAGGTGTGACCCAAAAAGCCAAAAAAAAAAAAAAAAAAAAGGAAATTTATTAGATCATATATATATTCATTAGATTGTTAGGAAGAAGATAACTATGAATACAATGCAACATAAAAATTTATACATGTGCAAAAACTCAATATATTTATATTTGATAGGAAGGCTACCTTCAGTACTATTTAATAACAAATGAGGCAGGGAACATAAGAAGATGCTCAGTTTAACGCTATCTAGCCATGCTCCATTCATAAGCATTTATATTTTTAGGAATAGAAGCAGGTTATGTATGCTCTCCTTAAATATTATCATAAATATGCTACCTAAAGTCAGTCTCTTTATAAGCAATGGTCTAACTCTAATGTCATGAAGGAATGGCTGCTTGAAACAAAAAGATAAATTAATCAATTACTGGGGCTGGAGCGATAGCGCAGTGGGAAGGGCATTTGCCTTGCATGCGGCTGACCCGGGTTCAATTCCCAGCATCCCATGTATTCCCCAGAGCACCTCCAGGAATAATTCCTAGTGCAGAGTCAGAAATAACCCTTGAACATCACCGGGTGTGACTCAAAAAGCTAAAAAAACAAAACAAAACAAAAAGAAAAATTAATCAATTATTAAGGACAATGTAGAGGTCATTTCTGATCAGCATAAGGAATAAGAATAGAAAAATAGTTTGAAATAGTATGAGTAGAGGAAAAGCAGAAATCTAAAAACCCATTTCTATAATAATTTAAATATATTCCCACATAGAAATTTCTTACAAATACTATACATTTTAACATCTGCTCTTGAAAGATCCAAAAGGCAATTCAAGCGTGGTTTTCATGTGTATGTGTTGCAAGAGGTTATGAGAGCTTAAATCCAAGGGAAACTATGGATACGTCCCTGAGTTGGTCAACAGTGGCACAGTAAGTCCCTGAAGGTCAGTGACAGATTCTTAGAAATGGAAACTTTAAGCACATTGAATACAGAAGCAAATTGCACCATTTACCATAGGCTAGTTGATAATAACTGAGAGTTCAATGTCTAGAACACATTTCTGGACATAAAAATCATTGCCAAACTGCAGAATACAGATCCCAAATTTCACATACTCAGCAATCACGTGTACTCATTTATTTAGTTTTTGATATGTGTTTTCTAGTCCAAAGTTGCACAGGTGATTAGAGCTCATTCGAGCAGAACAAGGTACAATGAGGGACATCAGTGTTGAAAGTATGTACAGGATGGTCTCCTCTCTCTCTCTTTCTCTCTCTCTCTCTCTCTCCCTTTATCTCTCTCCATCCCTCTCTCTCCCTATCCCTTTCTCTCTTCTTTCTCTTTCCCCCTCTATCCCTTCTCTCTCCCTATCTCTCTCCCCCTCTTCCCCTTTCTCTCTCTCTCTCTCTCTCTCTCTCTCTCTCTCTCTCTCTCTCTCTCTCTCTCTCTCTCTCTCTGCTGTCCTTGTCTTTGCCACTGCAGAACTGTGTGATAAAACTGCAGTCTGCACTACTGCCCTACCTAAATCCTGACCCCTTGGAAATGGATTTACCAGAAGTGTCACCCAACCAGGAACTTAGAGAATAATATTTAAAAAAAAATTTAAGCCATTTAAGGTCGCAGTCAAACTGGGCACAATATGAACAGAATAACATTAGAATTCAACGTTGTGCTCATCTCATTTTTTTTTAATCGAGGCTATACCCAGCAGCAGTTGAAGGCCACCAGGGCTACACCCAGCAGCGGTTGTAGGCCACCAGGGCTACACCCAGAAGCACTTAGCAGCAGGAGGGCAGGCAGTGCCTGGGATCAAGGCCGCAGTCTTGCCCATGGCATCCACGTGCTCAGCCACTGGCAACATAATATCCTAATCCCCAAAGGCAGCACTGGTCTCACCACGTGGGATGGGGCAGGGAGGTTGGAATTTTTAGCCTTATTCCTGAAAAGTTATTGAATTAGCACCAGTCACATCGTAGGGCCCACAATTTTTTCTTTATAAACATTTATATGGCACAATGTTTTTCTGAGGGGTTCTTAGGAAACAAGGTCTTGTTTGTTTGTTTGTTTGTTTGGTGGGAGGGTGGGAACACCCAACAGTGCTCAAGGCTTTATCCTAAGTGTGTTCAGAGATCATTCCTCATAGGGGACCTCACGGGGTGCCAGGGCTCGAACCCAGGTTGGCAACACGCAAAGCAGGTAGCCTACCAAACAAGAATCTTTTCTGAATACAAATTCAAATGTAAAACAATGTTCAAAATTGAAGCATAAACAATCCCTAAAAGGGCGCCCTTCCAGTTCCAGGGTGCGCTTTCTTCATCTTCTGAGTCAGTCACACAGAAATCCTCCCTAACAAATTATTCCACCTAAGTTTTTACCAACTGATATCCTGGTGCTTTGGTTTCTTCTCACCCTACTCAATTTGCTTAAGAGTTTTTCACAATTTATCTTGTGTTGAACCCTCTAACACACACACACAAACACACACACACACACACACACTCCACTGTTCATTTCTCATCAGTGAAGTTTGCATTTGCAATCAATTTTATGAGCCTGCATTAGCCACCTACCTGAGTATTCGCAATTCAGTTCAAAGGAAGGTACACAGATCCCACAAATAGAGAAGGAAATTGTTTCTCTAAGAACCAGGCGTGAGAAAAGAAAACAAGACTTTTCAAATTCCAACTTGCCAAAGGTCTTGCTTTGCCAGCTCCTTTTGGCATTGTGTATTATCGACCCCCATGGCAAGCAGTAAGTCCACTGTGATTGGCTGCAAGAACACTAGAAGAACACACACAGTGTGTGTCTACTACTGTGTGATGAAGGACTTAGACACTCATTATTCTGGATGATTCCAAACCTTTCATTTCTCACCCAAACTTATCATCTGCAGAAGACATGTATTCTTCCACAGACAGAGGCGCTTTTCCTACCGTCAGTTATTATGTCTTAACTCAATTCATAGTTATTATTATTTGCCTCATTTTTTAAATCTACTCAAATACCCAGTTCTGTCTACAAAAGAGCACAATGATCCAGCACCTTCCCTAAACATCTTTCCTTCACTACACACACGATTTCATTTGTAACATATTTCATATTTCCCATGACACGCATGTATAGATGAATCTAACCTTTATTAGATTCACATCCAGGGTTACAGAGAAAGCATGGGTGTTGTTTTAATGGTAAGGGCAAGCTTACCAGGATGAAATCACTCGCCTAAATGTTAAAACTGGTATTTTAACCTGTATAACTCTCCAGGCCAGTGTTCTTCATGCCATACTATTTCCTAACATCCATTGCCACCTGTTTAGATGTTGACCATACTAATACTATAACTTGGAAGTATGAAAGTTGAGCTTCTATCCACTCCACAAAATATAACAATATTAAATGTCTGGCAAGGACAGAAAGATTGTTCAATGAGGGCCTGACAGATCCAGAGCACAGAGCCAGGAATTTCCTCTGAGCCTACTTAAAAACTACAGGAAGACCCGAGGCTTAACCTGAAATTGTTTATTATTTTGAAATCCTGCAGTTTATTCCATCTTCAATAGTCACCAAGTAGCTTTCTCGAAAAATGAGATCTAGTTCCTGTTTATATATAAATAGCCTTGCAAACTTGATTTATGAAAGTCTAATAAAGATGTCGACAGCTATTTTTCTAAAATATTGAACGGTCTTCAAGTTGATTTATTAGACAAAAAGTATGTAGTCCCTGGAAGAAGGCGTGTGGATTTGCTTGGATGTTTGTTGATTCACCAACTGCTATTTTTACTTAGGGATTTGCTTTGCGCAGAGCCAGGTAGTCAGATTGCCCAGAGCTCTGAGTTTGCTAAATGCTAAACTCCTGCAGTGATTGGTGGGGGGAGGGGCAGGAGTTGGGGCGAAGAGTGCGGGGCGGGGGTGGGAGTAGAAGCCCCCTCTGGAAATGCCAAGTGTCAGGTGAAAGACACAGAAATGGGGGTTCCAAGAAGCAGCAGTGATCCATGAACGGGTGCAAAAACCTCAGGGCAAAGAGACTCAAAAAGGGGAGAGACCCAGAAGACAGGGAACAGGAGATTTTTCAGGGTGAAGATGATGGTTTGCCTCCTGCACCCACAATTTCTTTTTTTTTTTTAACTTTTTGGATAACACCTAATGATACTTGGGAGTTACTCCTGGCTCTGCACTCTGAATTACTCCTGGCGGTGCATGGGGGAACTATATGGGATGCCGGGGATTGAACCTGGGTCAGCTGCGTGCAAAGCAAATGCCCTACCTACTGTACTACCACGTCAAGTCACACTGGTCCAGCATTTGCTACCGATGGCTGTTCTGTCTAGAAGGCCCCTTTCTCACCACCTTCGTGGTGCCCTGGCTGACATCCATCAGGCCTCTCTGCGTCTCCTTCCCTATTCCCTTGCTTTTGCCTCAGCACCACCAGCGATCTTCCCTGACGGAGTCAAGCTTTCTTCCTTTTGGTACAGAAACTCCTCGGAGAGGTTTCTCTGTCTCAGTCACTAACCCGAGATGTCCGTGAAGCAGGATGTCGAGCTCAGTGCACAAACAGAGGCTCACATGTGTTAACTTAAAGGTTAACAAGAAAAACAGAAAGTTTAATGAGCCATGCAATGTTGCATGCGAATATGAACAAAGCAATGCAATCGCAAATGTAAATTAAACAGAAAACTCACCAAACCCCATATGGCCCAAGACTATTGCTTCACGGTTGCTATCTCCACATATCTATAAAATGTGCATGTGTGTCATTTGGTAAAAATATGTGCATCTAAATCACATTCCCACTGAAGATAGCCAAAGCTGTGGGCCTTCAATTCGGTCTCATGGCCTGACCTTCAGAGTTGTTTTTTCCACTGGGAACAGTGATTTCCACCTGGCCAGTAACCAAAGGCAAATTGAAATGACCTCGGATTAACCTTTCAGCAAACTTTTATAGTGTTTAGTTAAATAAGTTAAATGCAGATTCAGGCAAACAATACAAACCATTCCCCCAATGCCTTTACCTACCTCGTGCCCTAAGACAAGCGGGTGACTTAAGGTAAGTGGCTTCACGGCTGAATGATTCACCAGCCTTTTATACCCAATAAAAGGTTTTAATAAAAAGTGTGGCCACTTTCCACTAAAAATGTGCTTGTGGCAACTCCACGCCTGACCTCAGTCATCTGACAGGCCACATCCACGTATCAAAGCCTCAGCTTACTCACTCAAGCTTCCTTCCGGTTGAGGGTCACCTTCCAGTTGACAACCGTGGGGCCTTTCTGGAACGGACAGAGGCTTCCCCCACCTTCTTCCTGGGTGCCAGCATCCTCCAGGCCTGACCGCCCCCACCTCAGGTACTCTACTTGCTCATTCCACCTTTTAGGCCAACACCCACTACCCTCGTGCCCATCAACACCAGTTGCAACTCCTGGACCATGAACTTCACAGTCATGTTAAGTGGCCTCTTAGCGCCCTACTCACCACATCTCACTCAGTACATTCTTTCAGTGGGTAGACACTGGCAGAAAAAGGAAAGAGCAACACTAGTCCTACAGAGACTCCATGGGTGTTGACTAAAAGACTCACCCTCAGAGCATAGCAAACGCAGTGGGGAAGCCAATTAGAAGCCCCCTCAAGCTCACTGAGTTAAAAATATATATACTACATATATATATTACACATATATATTACATATATATATTTATATCCAGAAGATTACATCAGTACAAATCAACTCTGTAAACTCTCAGAGAATGACTTTGGTAATACCATGTTGAGAAGGTTTAATAAGCTCCAATAAACAGTGGTACAGGAGTCAGCAGAATACTAAAAAATGGAAGGCACCATCATCCTGTTGCTCATCGATTTGTTCGAGAGGGCACCAGTAACGTCTCTCATTGAGAGACTTATTGTTACTGTTTTTGGCATATCCAATATGCATGAGTAGCTTGCCAGGCTCTGCCTTGTGGGCTCGATACTCTCGGTAGCTTGCCGGGCTCTCTGAGAGGGACGAAGGAATTGAACACAGGTCAGCCGCATGAAAGGCGAATGCCCAACCGCTGTGCTATCTACAGAAAATGGCAGAAATGAAGAGTTGTGTAGGCGGTATTTTTAAAAGAGATTGGTGGTGGAATATTGTATGCCTAAGACTTATCTGTTAGTAACTGTAAATCACAGATCTTTAATGAGATAGAAATGAAAAAATAAATTAAAAAAAAATACTTGACAGAATAATAGCAGCAGAGAAAACCACTGGTAAGCTCCAAGACAAGATGCAGAAAAACCCCATTGAAACAGAAGACGGAAAAATGTCTGCAAACAGTAAGAAACACCAAACCAGAAAACTGCTGGATGTTTTCACACAGTTTTCAAAAGGAACAGTAAAAGAATCATCAGTGTCCCTAAGAAACAAGAAGGTGACTTCAACAAAGAATCAGGAGTTAAATAATAGATAAGAATTTCCCAGAGTTGAGAAGTGCAGACACCCAGATCCAAGTTGCCTGAAAGGTCCCAGTGACAATAGACTAAACAGAGAAGTTCCAAAGGACACTGCACTCAGAATGACAAAGGCCAAGTCCAGAGCCTGAGTACTGAAAGCAGCAAGATCAAAGAAGGAAACTGCATACAAAGGAACTCCCAGAGGACTCACAGTACCTCTTGCAAACAAGGCTCTACATGCCAGAAGAGACCTGTGGGATATAGTAAAATAATAATAACAGTAATAATAATGATTAATAAATAAGAATTAAAAACACCTCAGTGAAATGAATACCTCACCAAGAATACTCTCTACCTAGTTAGATTATCGTTTAGATTTTAAGGAAAATAGCTTCATGGATAGGTAAAGGCTTAGGGAATTCATAGCCTTGAAACCAGTTTTGCAAGAAGTGTTAAAAAAAGCTTTTGTAAAAGGCAAAATAAAAATCCCTCTTAGCACACTGCTTTTGCTATGGTGTTCACTCATGGTGCTTAGGGCTGCCTCTACTAGATTAAGAAATGTCTGTTTATCCCTAGCCTGAAAGGGTTTTATACTTTTTAAGTAATGAATTGTCTCATTTATATGGAATGTTCTATCAATGTCTATTCATGGGATTTCACATCTACAGAGATGTTTCTTTTACTTATTAATGCAGATATGTAAGCACTGTGTATAATATACTAATTTCTAATATCAAGTCAGCATTCCCTTTTTAGAATAAAATGTTCATACTTGTATAGGTGAAAATACATTTGTATATTTTCTTTGATTTTTAACTTTTCCCTCTCTTACTAAATTGTGTATTTGTAGTATTTATCCTGACTGAATTATTTATTTGTAGGATTTATCTATTTCATGTCAATTTTAAGATGTAGCCACATAGAATTACTCATACAATTATTTAAAAGTATAAATACGTATAATAGAAAGATAACTTGCTTTTGAAAAAAATTTTTCTGTTTATCATTGATTTATAATTTTGTGAAATATATATGAGTTTTTTAATATTTATTTATTTATTTATTTATTTATTTATTTATTGCTTTTTGGGTCACACCCAGCAATGCACAGGGGTTACTCCTGGCTCTGCACTCAAGAATTAGCCCTGGCGGTGCTCAGGGGACCATATGGGATGCTGGAAATCGAACCTGTGTCAGCTGCAGGCAAGGCGAACACCCTACCCGCAGTGCTATTGCTCCAGCCCCAAAATTTATATGAGTTTTATGTGTCACTACCTTCCCAATCAAAAGCAGGTGTTATAGGAAAAGATTTTGTCTGCAGAATTAAGCTAACTAAAGTATTGGTATAAATATTGGTATAAAGGAAGCAGATATTCTGGTGATGGGTATTGGAACAATGGACATGTGAAAAGTATAAATTAACAGTCACAAATCACAGAACTTCAATAAAAGTAGTTTTAAAAAAATATAAAAAAGAAGAAAAATTAATTTACATGTGGAACCAGGAGATAGCACAGAGGGTACTGACCCAGGTTGCAGGAGGCTTGAGTTCGATTCCTAGCACTACATGATCCTCTGAGCACCAAGCCAGGAGTAGCCCCCCAAAACAGCTGAGTTTTGGAGTAGCCCCCCAAAACAGCTGAGTGTGGCTTCCAAAAGGATATAATAATAATAATTATTATTAAAACTTATTTTCAAGTGTACACGAAAGATTTTTATCTTTGAAAACCTTGAGCACACACCCAAACCAGTATGTGCTGGTCAGCACAGTGTTACGGAGAAAGCAGCATCAAGTCGGCACTTACTAAGCACTTCGTGTGCATATAGAAGAGAGACACAACTCTAGGGCTGGACAGAGCACTCAGGAGGTGAGGCTCTGGCTGACCCGGGTTCCATCCCTGGCAAGAGTGATCCCTGAGCTCAGAGCCAGGAGCAAGCCCTGAGCATAGCAGCGTAGGGCCCCAAAACTCAAAAAACTAAAAACAAAGAAGTCTAGACACAGTTAAGATAAGGCTCAAGTATTAGCTCCACCAGCAATGCATCCGGGGCAATTAAACCCCTAACCTTGAAGTTCTTTATAGAATGTGCAAACATCTACCTCACCAGACATGTGAAAAGGCAAATAGTACAAACAGAGAAGCCTTGTGTAAAAACACCAGTAAAACCCAGCAACCACGAAGACATCGATAGGGGCTGATAGTGAGGCAGTGATGATAGCAAATCCCCTAAGTCCATTTTGCTAACTCAAATGATACCTTACACTCCAAGACCAGGCCTTGAAGCTCTGCAAGCAACTAGAACACATTTTTTTTTTTAAATAATGCTCTCTTGCATCAAAGTAGATTTTACACTTGGTTTACTTTAAATTTTTCTTGTGGTGGTTCTTCTATTACTTTTCTTAAATTTTCTAAGAGAAAGATATTCATTTCTCTTACCACCGCTCTCACAAAAATAAAATTGCTTAGAAGAGAGCATTACTATAATCATTTGATGAATGATAAATACAAGTAAAAATGTGTGTGTGTGTGTGTGTATGTGTGTGTAAATCCCCAAGGAGACCTGGAGAATTAGCACAGGAGCTATGTGATGGCACTTGCCTTACATGCATCAATGTTGTCCAGTACCCTAGTTCGATTCCCAGCAGCACAGCTGATTTCCTGACAATGGTCCCTGAGCACTGAGCCAGGAGAAATCCCTGAGCACCACTGTGGGCGGCTCAAATCCCCAAATTAAACAAAGAGCTAAATAAATCCCAAGAGACCAGGAAGATGATAAAATTGGAGAAAAATGTAAATATATAATAAATCCAAATATGAGCACAAACTTAAACATGCTTCTGTGGCAGGAAATCTATGGTATTCAGTCAAATGGGTCAGGCTGCACTGAGAACTTCTCAGGAGAGAGGAGACAGAGGCTGTTGCGTGCAGGGGGCATACTCGGGCTGCCACAGCTCACCCACGCCAGGGCTTAAGTCTCTCAGTCCTCTTCTCAGGCTTTTCCAGACAGTAGCTCCTTCTTCTTCCTTTCTGTGTCTCCCTCATCCTAGTGGGCAGACCCCTAATCTTGTACCATGGTCTCCCCTTCATACGGTTTGCACCTATGGCCACTTTGACCTATCCCGGCAATAATACAGCTCTAAGGCAGGGTTAGGGGACACCCCAAAAGCCTCTGTCTCTCTCAGAGAGCCTGGCAAGCTACCCGTGGCATACTCAATATGCCAAAAACAGTAACAGCAACGGTCCTCATTCCCCTGGTCCTGAAAGAGTCCCCAATATGCCATCGGGCTACACTAGCACGCGACAGGGATGAATGGAGACGTTACTGGCCTGGCGCCCACTCGAGCAAATCGATGAACAACAGTATGACAGTGATACAATGATACAATGAAGGCAGGATTCTGAGCGATTACAGCAATTACAGCAATTATAGTGGACTTCTAGGATTCCGCCTTCCTAAGAAGTGTGGTGCCATGCGAACTATACAGACATCTGGCACAAGTCTGGTCACCTTCTTACTACAAGGCCACCTCAGCTTCATTAAGTCACTCAGCCACGTCTTCCCAAGATTTTGAAATATCTTCACTCTATATTTCGCCTTGGAGGAGAGCTCAAGTGGCAGACCTCATGCTTCAGCTATGCAAGCTCCTAAATTCAGACCCCTCCAGAGCTTGTTCCCCATCACCACAACCCAAAGTTGACGGAGCCCCGGGGTTCGTGAGCTGAACCCCTGAGCCTAACCACAAAAGGGAGCATTGCGAGGACTAGCCCCAGACTACTGGGTATGGCCCATGCTAAAAAATGCAGTCAACACTCTCAGAGAATAAAAATATTAAAATAGGAACACAATCTTATAAGTGATCTCTAATTATCACTGTTACCACTATTATCCCATTGCTCATCAATTTGTCCGAGCAGGCACCAGTAATGTCTCTCATTGAGAGACTTATTGTTACTGTTTTTGGCATATCCAATATCCAATATGCATGGGTAGCTTGCCAGGCTCTGCTGTGCGGGCTCCATACTCTCAGTAGCTTGCCGGGCTCTCCGAGAGGGGTGGAGGAATCAAACTCCGGTTGGCTGCGTGAAAGGCGAACACCTAACCGCTGTGCTATAATCATATATTATATAATTTTATACTATAATTTTCAAAATTCACATTAGTACTGTTAATGGGCCAAGGACTATTCTGCTAAAACAGCAACACTGCAAATTTCAAACTCATTCCCTTGATATGTGGTGAGAAGTCCTGCAAGGATTAAAAAAAAAAAAAGCTCTACTAAACCTATTTTTCAAAGCACCATCACCATGAAATTTGGCGTTGAGGGATAGTAGAACGGGTTGGGGTTTTGTCTTTGATGGATCTGACTTAGGTTCAATCTTTGATACCATATATAGTCCCCCGAGCCCCACCTGGAGTGATCCTTGAGCACTGCTAGTTGTGCCCACTGTGACTCCCAAAATTCAAAATTTTTATATCATATGCTAGACTTGAGATCTCCCCAGTTGGGTCTTCCCAGTTCACAACTACACATCATTCCCCTTGATCCCTAACAGCTTCTACAGAGCCAGTTCTCCAATAGATGCTCCAGTAGAAAATGTTTAAACTAATTTTGAGCATTTATGCATATCGATCATCCCATGACTAAAATGTCTGTCACTGTCATCCTGTTGCTCATCAATTTGTTCGAGCGGCCAACAGTAACGTTTCTCATTGAGAGACTTTATGTTACTGTTTTTGGCATATTCAATATGCCACGGGTAGCTTGCCAGGCTGTGCCACTCAGGCTCGATACTCTTGGTAGCTTGCTGGGCTGTCCGAGAGGGGTGGAGGAATCAAACTGGGGTCGGCTGCATGAAAGGCGAACGCCCTACCGCTGTGCTATCGCTCCAGCCCAACTAAAATGACATGAATGCATAAATCTATTACTTTAACACACCATAAATTAATTGGCAACATTTATGTCGCACTAACCCCATAAACTTTATTTTCAAGTAGTACCTATTTTTGTGAAGAAAAGTGGTTTTAATTGACTGAAACTTGCTTTGAAAATTGTGAGAGGAGAGCAAGAGGGAAATATGTGTTCAAGAGAGAACACAGGCTTGTCCAGGATGGAAATAGGCAAGCAAAGAGATGACCGAGTAAGAAAACACATTTAAGAGAAAACATGTGCTTGAATCAGAAGCTCCAAATGGCTTTCGGGAGGGGTAAGATAGTAACATATTTTTAGAGCACTGGAGCACTGGAGCACTGTGGTCCCGTTGTTCATCAATTTACTGGAGCAGGCACCAGTCATGTTTCCATTGTGAGACTTATGTTACTGTTTTTGGCATATCAAATACTCCATGGGTAGCTTGCCAGGCTCTGCAAATATCTAAAAATATTTTGAAAATATTACGTACTTTACTAACTGTCTAAAGAGGGAACTTGCTGAGGGAAGCCCCTTCCCATAACAGTGGAGTTCCCCTGTCTTCTTGCTGCTTTTTTTCTCTTCTTTAAAACAATAGTAATAGTCTAAAATATAACATAAAGTCTCTTATCTTAGATTATCACTCTAATTTTGCTTCTTTTTTTCCCTTTTGGTTTCTGGGTTACATCCACTGATGCTCAGAGGTTTTACTCCTGGCTCTGCACTCAGAAATTTCTCCTGGTAGTGCTGAAGAATCTTATGGGATGCTGGGGATCGAACCCGGGTCAGCCTCCTGTAAGGTACATGCCCTACCTGCTGTACTATCTTCCCAGCCCCTCACTATAATTTTCTAACTGGGCAATTTATCATCTATTTCTCGCACCAATTCAAATAGAGGCCCAGGATTTAAGTTTCTCTACAAAAGTGCTAAAGGTAATTCTAATAGTTTTTGTTTTGTTTTAGTATGATTGTATTATTTTATTTGGTTTTGTTTGTCTGTTTTTGGTTTGGGGGTGGCACATACTGAGGTGCTCAGGGGACCAAATGTGATGCCAGGATTCTAAACAGGGACTGGGCTACAACTACAGGCTAAGCAAGCTAACCTTTGTTCTCCTCTGTCTTTAGCCCAGACTCCAACAATTTTTTCAATAGTATTGTACATTAGGAACATCAATTGTGCTATTCCCAGTACTAGCCTCATGTACCAATGCGTGAGTATTTAAAAATATAAATTCACAATGACTACAGACAAATATGTGGCAATATTTCAAATTTTGACACCTGGTATTTAGAAAGTGATTGATTCTCTAGTTCAGAGGAAGGTCAGAAGCAAGAAATGTGTTAGCTAGAAAATAATGTCTAGCATGAAGTTGCAGGGTAAAGAGGAAGTGCCCAATGGAAATAGATGACTCCGTGCTTAATCGGCCAGAGGATAGAAAGCATGTCCAGAAAGTTAACAGAGAAAGGGACAACATCAAGCAAAAAGCTCTTCATTCACATTAGTCAACAGTCTCCAAAATTTTGATCAATTTTCATA
Organism: Sorex araneus; assembly: GCF_027595985.1. Classification (NCBI taxonomy): domain Eukaryota; kingdom Metazoa; phylum Chordata; class Mammalia; order Eulipotyphla; family Soricidae; genus Sorex; species Sorex araneus. The sequence continues at coordinate 55,848,221 of NC_073308.1, read as the reverse complement.
ATCTTCAATAGTTGGCTGCGTAGGCAGAGTTGTTTTGATAATAAATGGACCCTACCATTAATTTTGTGAGACAACAAACAGAATCCGTGTATGGTATCTTCTTAGTTCTCAGAAAATTCTATTTCTTTAAAGATGTTAAGAAAAATGCTATAAATTAGGCAAAAATCAAAATTATTTCATATTTAAGTACTAATAAAATAATTTAGAAAGGCCTATTTATCATAGAAGTGATCAGTTCTACTCTTATTTCAAAATAAATATAAAATTATATACATTACATATATAGTGCAATATATATGTTAAATGCGTAAATGATTTAAAACAAAAATATGGCACTGAAGCACATCACTTAAGACAAAAGGGAATGAATGAAAAAGGAAGGGTGAAATATTGCCATAGAAAAGTTACCATGAAACTTTTTAAATATCCAAAAAGCTTAAAGAAACTGCACTAGGAAAATATAACTAATATATTATACATTTATATTGCTACAATAATAATTAACCCACTTTCACTGAGATAATCAAGATAGGTTAGCCATAGCTCCACAAAAATCAACTTTAGTAACAGTTTGCATTTCAATTGCAAATTAGTACAAAAATCTTGAAAACAGTATCAGAATGAAAGTTAATTAAATATTAATCAAATCAATAAATACATAATAATAAATTTATCAAATAGGAAGCTCAAAAATATTTCTTGCAGAACAATTTTATTAGCATAATTCAAAAATGCTTAATGAGGTTGCCATGACTATAGATACACGAACCATGGTTTTCTTGTTTAAGGATCAGCTACTCAACCAGTTTATGAGTATTTACTCTGATACTAGAAGACTAATAGATGCTTTCCTAAATACAATCTCAGTTTTCCTCCAAAATAACCCTGAGGGAAGTGACACCTTCATTTCATGTTCCAGATACCTAAGGATCACGTAATTTCTCATGGCACTCATCACAGAAGTCTACAGGTCTGCTTATCTAGAAAAGTGTCATCCGACATGGCACCCAGTCCCATATCACTGCTGTCATTTTCAATCAAATACAATTTAATCACAGTCAGTTTTAGATGAAGAGATGAGTCTGAATATAAGCAAACCTGTATGTCCGTTAGATATTTGGAAAACAGGTTAAATGCACATTAGATGTGACAGAGAAAATTATGCACAGTCTACTGGGCTATCTGGACAGCAACTCAAGGAGTTAGAAGGCACACAGTCATTTAACCATTCAGGTGGATAAAACACATAAACAAGGGTGGCCACTGAAAGATGCTTCCTGAAAAAGAAAGTGTTGAATCTCCACAGCCGAAGTGATAGGACAGTGGGTAGGATGCTTGCCTTGCATGTGGTCAACCCAGGTTTGGTCCCTATCACCATATTTGGCCCCTAAAGTCCTGCCAGGAATAATCCCTAAGCAAAGTAGGAGATTTGGGACTGAAGCAATAGAAGAGCAGGTAAGGAACTCAAGTTCCTTGCCTTGCACATGGCCAACTCTGGCTCAATTCCCAGCATCCCACATGGTCCCCCAGACCCTGCCAAGAGTGATCCCAGAGGACAGAACCAGGAGTCAGCCCTGAGTACTACTGGGTGTGGCACCCAAACAAAGGGAAACTAACGTGGAGGTTGAGATTATTTTAGGATTTATCAGGATAAACAGGAAGAGACTTAAATAATTGTCTCATTTTTTTCAAATATTTACTGACATATTTTCTCTTATGATTCAACAGCGAAAACTGCTGAATTTATTATATGAAAGTCAAAACCAAATCATCCTGTTAAATTCAACACACTCTCTATACCAAAAATTACCTGGAATATTTTCACAAAAACTGAATGAGCTCCACCTGACTTATCCTAACCAAGATGCAAAATTATATGATTTAAGATATGATAAAACTATGAGTTATGAATTTGTGAATATATACAGGTATCCAGGAAGCTTACAATCAATATTGATAGAAATGAAGGTTTTCTTATTTTTAGGAATTTTTCTTTTTTTGAGGAACACCAGCAGTAGAGATTTTCTGCCAAATAATCAAAATTACATTTTAAAGAAATTTTCCTTAATTTTGAATTGCGCTAGAGATTTAAACTGATTCATGTGGTTTATATCTTTATTATAGAACAAGTTATGACCTTCGCACCATGCACGTGTTCTCTGCATGAATTGGATGAATTGACACATGGTATCTGAAAAAAATGAGCTGGAGAGATAGCTCAAGAGGGGGGTACTAATCCTTTTCATTTGCAAGACACAATTCTGTTTCTGAAACTGCAAGGTCACCAGGAGCACAGTCAGGATCCTCTAAAACAGAGCCTGGAGCAACCCCTGAAGGCTATCAGGATGTGTCCAAAAAGAAAATTCAAAAACAAACTAAAACAGAAAATGACATAATTTAAATGCACTTCCAAGTTATCAATACCCATAAAGGAGGCATTTCACATACACAGACCTTCAGATTCCCCAATCCCAGCTGTCCTTCTCTCCATAATTTATCTCCAATTGTAGCTTAGAGTCTTTTTTTCTTACTCACTCAAAAGAAAGACATATTTGTCTGGTTACTCAAGGAAAAGCTTCTCTAACTTTTACTCCAGATAAGGAACACTCCCATTCAACAGCAGGACACTGACACCACAGTGAGGTGAACCTGAAACAACACTAATATTGTTGCAAACTAAGGTACCTGAGTGAAAAATGATGTAATTGAAATAATAATTCTCAAGGGCAGAGAGATAGTACAGTGTGTAAGGCACTGGAATGGTCATGTTATGCAATGATTAAAATATGCAATTTAAAGTTAAAGCAAATCTGGAATTAAAAATGATTTGTAGGGCTATGAGAGCACCTCTTTGTCTTAATTCAAACAGTTAAATTTCTTATCAACTGACTTAGATTTTTCTTCCTGTGGTACACTTAATTTATCATGTGCAGCCAGGGATGAAAGGTAATGCAAAGGAAGAGGATCATGAGTTAAATCTTATTTTTTTCTATGCCATTAGTGATGACAACACGAATTATTTCATGTTACTAAGCCTCTATCACCTCGAAAATAAGGTGAATTATATTTTCTTAAGCCACTGTCAACATCAAACAACACAGCCGATATAAAGTATCCTGTACTTCTTAACTTTTTTGTCCAGGAAAATTTAACATTTACTTAAGACAGTATTTACTCATTACTTCAAGCACAAGTTCCCCCACATATTAAAATAATTTTAAGTAGGAATTTGTTCTATAGATCTTGTCTTTTGGATTATGTAGGGGTATACATTTTAGGAACCAGTTTTTTTAGAATTTCATGTACTCGTGTATATATTTTGGGGTTTTTTGTTTGTTTGTTCCTGGTTAGGAGACTTATATGTTTATAGTATCAGACAGTTAATACATACTTCCTGAATAATAAGAGAAAAATCTCTGGGAAGTAAAATCATCTTAATAGCAAAATGATTGCAGGAGTTGTGAAATCATCTTAACATAAACTCCCATAGAGTAGCAGTAATAACTGGGCATGGAAGGGGCATCAAAAGCAGATTCTGTGCCTCCTTTGAACATCACTGAAATATGAAGTAAGGGAGCTGGAGAGAGCCCAGTGTGTTGAACATGTGGTTTGCAGGCAGCACGCCATGTTTCAATTCCCACCACTACTTATATCCCGAGCACCACTGAGAGAAATCCTCCAGCGATGAGTGGGATGGCATAACAGCACTTGATTGGCTTAACTTAGAACTGGCTGAAGTGATAGCACAGTGGCTGGGCTTTCGCCTTTCACGTGGCCGACCCGAGTTCAATTCCTCTGCCCCTCTCGGAGAGCCCGGCAAGCTACCGAGAGTATCGAGAACGCACACGGCACAGCCTGGCAAGCTACCCGTCCGTATTGGATATGCCAAAAACAGTAACAATAAGTCTCTCAATGAGAGATGTTACTGGTGCCCACTCAAACAAAACAATGAGCAACGGGATTATAGTGACAGTGACAGAACTGGAAAGAAAACAAAGGTTTAAAATGTTACTCTTGGGGGCTCGAGCAATAGGGCGTTTGCCCTGCATGTGGCTGAACCAGGTTCGATTCCCAGCGTCCCATATGGTCCCCTGAGCACCGCCAGGGGTAATTCCTGAGTGCAGAGCCAGGAGTAACCCCTGTACATCGCTGGGTGTGACCCAAAACGCAAAAACAAATAAATAAATAAAATGGTATGTTTATTCAAAGAATTGATCACAAATTCTGAGGAACTAGAAGGGTATGAGGGCAATCGAGAACATCAGCCACACTAGGGTGATGTCATGTTGAAGCATACTACAAGCCCAATTTTGTTTTAGCTATTATATACATAACATAATTGACAAATAATATAATTGTCAGGAACTACACTACCTTGACCACATGGCAGATAAATCATCTTGAACACATATCTTAGCTCTTTCTACCTGTTTATTTCACAAATGTGAAGTGACCTAAGACAATACATAGCACTGACTGAGAGAAAAGCGCTGCTTCTTCTATTCGGGTTTCCTGGGATATGTCTCAGTATATTAGGAGAGACACTTTAACTCTACACTCATGTGGTCATGTTTGAGTTTTTGTGCATGCATTATACATGGAGGCCATGTATGCTCGAAATACATCTTACTCCAGAAGGAAAATAGAGTTAGAAGTTGGAAAAATTGTAAAACAAAACAGTAGCTCATCAACTCATTTTACACCAACAGTACACACCACTTAATGGGTTACTTTCTGGGCTGGGGAGATATTACAGTGGGCAATGCACATGCCTTGAGCATCACCCACCTGACTTCCATCCCTGGCACCCTGTATGGTGCCCGGAGCTCACAGCCAGGAGTAAGCTCTGAGCAATGCTGGGTGTGGTCCCCAAACAAAAACAAAACAAAAGACGTGTGTGGGGGCGTATGTGTGTGTGTGGGGGGGGGGGGGCCGGTGTGTCTATTTATTTGCTCAGATTTCTCAATTTTCCAAATGTTTAAATTGGAAACGTGTAAGGTTTTCCTACTGCCCATTAACTTTACTTCATATAAAATAGAGTTATTGAATTCAATTTGTAGGTTATTGGTTAAAAGTCTAATATGTTTACAGCTCATAGCACTCTTTCGTGCAATTTTAGAAAAATAACTTTCTCCCTTTGATTTACTATGGTTCCCCCAACCCGCAGGTTTAAATCACTTGGAAAACAGATGTTACAAAGGAATGTGGAACTGTAACCTTAAGACGGTAGGCAGGCCTTGGGCTGCACAGACAGCTAAATGGGCTGAAGCAAATGCTTTGATGCAGGCAGCCCGGGTTCATTTCCGGGTACTGTAAGGTCCCCTGAGCACTGCTGAGGACAAGCCCCAAGCACAGGAGCTAGGAGTAGCCCCCCTGAACACCCCTGGGTGTAGCCCTAAAACAAACAAACACAAAAGAGTAGACAGATGAGTAATGGGAGTTGGCTTCCTGGTGTTTTTTTTTTTTTTACTGTATTGTAATTAAGAATTCTTGGAAGGTAGCTTAAGGGGACAGTTTTTGGTGCTTGGTTTTTTTTTGTTGTTTTTTTTTGTTTAAGATTTATGATGTACTTAAAAAAAAAAGAAACCTCTGAGCATGGACAAAAGATTTATCTTTGATGTTGGGGATATAATTAAAGTGGAAACAGACTCATGATTCATAACACTTATAATTTCCTCTTTGCAGACTTAGGTTCCTGGCCGTATTTGGCCATTGTTCTGGGGGAATCTGAAGGTGAGGAAAAGGAGTAGAATGGGTGTACTCAGCTCAGTTACCGTGGGGGAGTGGGCATCCCCTCCAATTTAGGTAATTAAACAGACTTTTTTTTTTTAGGAAATGTGTCTATGAAAGGGGGGGAAATGGTGAAGAGAGTATAGAGTAGTTACATACCCAAAATCTATAACTAACATCTCAAGATTTCAAGATTTTTGTGGTTTCTTTGTTATCACTCATGAAACAATGTCAATTACTATTAACTAATATCAACATTTTATTCATCTTTCCTTACTTCTATATAGAAAGTGCTTTATTATTTTCTTAAATGTACCTCACAGTGCTGAGGAGAATTGGTCAGGTTATTTTGTGGAATGTCCCCTCAATAGACATTTGACTGTTATGTTTTTTCTCATGATTAGTCTGGGGTTGGGTATGTCAGGAGTAAAATCTACAAGAAAATGCCATTCTCAGCTCTCATGACATTATATAAAGGGGATATAATAATCTTGAGCACTGGGTTGAAGCAGTATTCAACAAGTTTCTCCACTAAGAAATTCCTTTTTCCACTCATTGTTTCTGTATTTGCTAAAAGGAAATTATGGCACAGTGTCTACTAAAGAAGGGAGTTATTGTCTTTGGACCTTTTTGGAATAACTGAATAAATTAATTGGATCTCTTAGTGGTCATTTTGTCTATTCTCAAAGATTTATTTCTTTATATTAGTAGGTAGACATTCATGAATATTACCTTAAGTGTTGGGTTCCATCCTTAAAATCACTTCTACTTCCGAAAGATTTATCTATAAGGAAGTCTGATTTTTAATTGAAACCAGTGAGGAGGCTAAATAGTAATTCTTTTTATTGTAGTATGTTTTGTTTTTTTTGTTTGGGGGCCACACTTCTAATGTTCAGGGGTTATTCCTGGCTCTGCACTCAGAAATCACCCCTTGCAGTGCTTAGGGGACCTCATCAGATGTTGGGGATCAAACCCACGTTGGCCATATTCAAGGTCTGTCTCCACAGATATTAATTCTTCTTTGACAATTAGGCAGAATTAACTACTGTGTTCTCTGATCCAGAAACTTTCATTTTGGGGAGACCTTTGGATGTCTGTTTCAACTTCATTACTCATGATGGGCCTGTTTAGGTTTTCTATGTTCTCTTGGTTCCATCTTAAAAGGCTGGATGTTTCTAAGAATTTGTCCAAAGTTTCTTGGTTGTCGAATGTGTTTCCGTGTAATTATTCACAATATTTTCTTATGGCCCTTGTATTTCTACGCTGTTATAACTTAACCTCTTTCACTTTTTATTTGTGGATCCTTTCCTTTTTGAGTATCGCTAAAAGTTTATCTTGTGCATCTTTTTCAAAGAACCAGTTGTTTCTTAATGTTTTGGATAGTCTTTTAAAACTCTATTTCACCAATTCCTGCTGTTTTCTTATCTGCTTCCATTGCTTGATCTTTTGCTTTGCTTTTTTCTTCTTTCTTTTATCTAGTTGCTTTAGGTGCAAGCTTAAGATCAATATTTTTTTAAATTCTTGATTTACCTTATTACCTGAGGTCGGCCCGTAGTCATAAAAGAAAGAAACAAAAAAACCTCTCCTACCTGTGTTTTTGCTAAATCCCATTGGTTCTGCTAACTCTTCACTTTATTTTCTGTTCAGGAATCATTTTATTTGACTTTTGATTTCCTCATTAATCCAGTTGAGTTAGGTAGCAGGTTCTGGTTCACCACAAATTTGTGCATTTTTCCCTCTTTGCTCTTTTGGTTGATTTCTAATTTTATGTATGATCTTATGATCCAATATAACATTTGATAAAATTTCATTTTTTAAAAATTGTGACTTGTCTGTGTTCCAACATACATTCTAATTTTGAGAATGATTCATAAGCTCTTGAAGATAATGTATATTCTGATATTTGAAGTGGAATGCTCCATAAATGTCTATTACTTTTATTTTGTCTAAATTGTCATTTTAGAGTTATTATTTTCTTAATGAGTTTCTGTCTGATATGTCAGTTGTTATAAACAGGATGTTAAGTTCCCTCTTATTATAATGTGTCTGTCAATGTCTCCCTTAAGGTCTGTTAATATTTGCTTTATCTAAATTGTGCAGCTTTGGTAGCTGTAAATACATTAATTATTATTTTTTCTGTTGTACGATTATTTCAAAATGTTCATTATTTTGGCTGGAAGTCAATTTTATCTCATGTAAATGCAATTGTTCCTGGACTTTCTCATTTTTCATGGGCTTGGAGAATCAATACCAATGGCTTATATTAATCCTATCTTCTCATTATTGTTTAAATGAATCTCATCAAGACAATATGCAGTTTGGTTTGCTTTTAACCAATCCAACCACTCTGAACCACCCGCTTGTTTAGTTCACCTCCACTAAACATGATCATTGCTATATGAGGAGTTGCTACTGTCATTAGTCTTTAGTCTTCTGTCTCTTTGTACTTTCCTGTTCACTTTTTTTGTGAACCATTTTTCAATTACGATTGGAAAGCTCCTTTCAACATTTCGTATAGAAGAGACCTACTGCAAAAAACTCTTTTAAATTTTGCTTGAAAGGTCTTTTTTCACTCCACTGGTGGGCATGGAAATTGGGACAGCAAATGAAAAGCAAAACTGCAGGAGATCACTCAAAAATAAAAAAAACAAAAATTCTATATGATTCATTTCTTCTACCTCTGGGTATGTTTATACACACATACTAACCTCTCCATTTCTTCTCTCTTTCTGTCTCTCTGTCTCTGTCTGTCTCTGTCTCTGTCTCTCTCTCACACACACACATACACACACACAAATGGACACACAATCTATTAACTGTTTTAAATGAAGTACTACTGGGGCCAGGCTCTGCCGTGCGGGCCTCATACTCTCAGTAGCTTGCCGGGCTCTCCGAGAGGGGCGGCTGGAACAAATCGATGAGCAACAGGATGACAGTGACAGTGACAGTGACTACTGGAGCCAGAGAGAGAAAGGCACTTGTTTGTAGTCAATCTGAGTTAGACTCCCAGGATCTCAAATGGTAAAACAAGCCAGAAGTGATCCCTGGGCCCAGAGATGGAGCCAGCCCTGAGCACTGCCAGGTGTGACAATTTTTTTTAGACTACATTTATACCAACAAAGTTAGATCCTGAGGGGGATTATACTTAATGAAGTAAGTCAAAGGGAAAATGACAAACACCATATTATTTCATTTTCTCCCTCTCTCTCCCCATTCGTTCCTTCTCTCTTTCTTTGCATTCTTTCTTTCTGGTGAAAAACAATATGGAGGAATGTGTGTCCAAGGCAAAACCACAAAAGTCCTCTAATTCAGATTGCTAAGTGCATTCATATGAATGTATTCAAAGGAAAAGTAAGTTTTTTTCTTTTCTCTACTTCCAATTAAATTAAAAAATTTTAATAAAATTCATAACCTTGAAAAACTCAAATATTTTCATATTTGATATTATCAATATATGAATATTTAAATTTTTTTCTTCCCCCCAAAAAGTCAAATTCTGGATAGGAGGCAGCCACGTAGTCTTCACATACTTCATATAATGGGTTTGTTGTTTTTTAAATTATAGGCTATAAAATTAAAATGTTCTTTAAAAAGCCATAAAGCTAAAAAAAAACTTTAAGAGAATTTTTCCTTCAATTTTATGATTATAGTCTTTTGTGGCATTCATATCCATTCTTAAATTTTGGAAGGGAAGTATGTCTTACAGTTGGAAAACTGCCTCCCATGATTCAGTAATAGATTAAAAACAAGAATGTAAACTTTAGGTTCAAACTGTCTGCATTTCCTAAGATAATCACCATTGTACATTTTTTTTCATCAAAGAGCAAGTGAAATTATGCAAGACTTCACTGATATCCTGGGCATCCTGTAGCAGAAAAATATCAAACTACTTCAAAACTTCATTCAGACCTTCATCCATCAGCTGACTAGAAGTCATAGTTCATGTGGATGAATGATTTACAACAACTTAAGGTAATTCACAGCCCTATAATTCTCCAATACAAACCACAGAATTCGATTCATTTTATATGTGTTATAATTGGATAATTCAGTACATTTTTAACTACTTTGGTATTAGAATAAGGTCACCATCACTTAATTTTTCCTTCTACCAATCACAATTGAAGAAAGAGACAGAGAGTCTCTTGCCTGCACGCCTGGCTGTCTTCCCCGGGGCCCCTCGGAGGGGATGGGCTCCAGCTTCCCTCCCCACCCTGGCGGCCGAAGACCACCAGAACCTAGCTACAGACATGCTGGAGGCCCCTCTCCACAAGTTCAGACAGGACTCATGCATGAAGGTATCGGCAGAGGAACCCAGGTGTGTGTAATCCCATCAACAGCCAACATCCAGAGAGAGACTTAAAAGCAAGCTCCCAGAAGCTCCCAGATATCTTGTAGCCTACTTCTCCCTAAGGGAGAAACTGGCAAGTTTCTGAGAATTTTCTGCCCACATGGGACAGCCCTGCAAGCTTCCCATGGTGTATTCATATGCTAAATCCAGTAACAAGCTGGATCTCATTCCCCTGACCCTGAAAGAGCCCCCAGTGTGACATCTTTGGGAGGGCTGAGTCAAGAGAAACTTTTAAGATCTCAGGGAAAGGACGAAATGAGAAGTTACATAGCCCACTCGATAAATCGATGATTAACGGGATTTCGTGATTTGTGACCAATCACAATTAATGTATCATTTCATAAATAATACAATAAAAAAAATTTCAGAAAGCTGTCTTTTTTGTCCCAGAAAGTTACTTAATCAAATAGTCAGTCCCTGTATACACCTATATGTAAAACTACCCTCTCTTAATTTTCACAATTTAATTTGAACGGATGAACTTCTCCAAGAGTGACACTAAGTAGGCTGAGACTAGATACATTCAAGGAAGTCTGTTCTCATGTCTGTTTGTGCTTCTTTAATACCCAACCAAATAAAAAGCCTCATTCTTACTACACAACAGAACAATTATAGACAGAAAAGAAAAGTGTCAAATTCTTTCCAAGCTCAGGGCTAAATATAAAAGCTCTATAGAAGCAATTCCAGGAAATATAACTTAAAAAGAAGTTCTTTACTGTTCGACCAACTATGCTGAAATTTAAATGCAAGGTAATAAGCTCTATTTAAGCACTGAATCTGATATTCAACAAATAGATTTTTTTAAAAAAAATCCTACAATTAGGATTATGAAGTAGGCTCCTTAAAATATTTATTTTGCAAAACCTTTTGTAAATTAAGTTAATTCAACTTTAGCTCACCTAACTTAAATTTGTATTCAATAAACTATTTTATTTATATGAGAAGGTCTTAGTTTTAGAACTCCTGGGAACTTTTCACCACTAACTGAGCTCCGGGGAACAATTCAGTAGCAACCACAAATAATTGTCATGCTTCTATTAGCATCTTCTATTGATCAAATACTTTAAAATGATTAATGATCCAAGATTTAACATTTTTGAATGTCTCAAAAAAAAGAATATATTCAACTTGTGGCCTAAAAGTGATGTGGTAGAAGTATTCAATTTAATAGTATCAATTTTATGGAGTATACTGAAATCTCTGGAGCAATAGCACAGCAGAGAGGGCATTTGCCTTGCATGAGGCGGACCAGAGTTTGATTCCCCCGCCCCTCTCAGAGAGCCTGGCAAGCTACCGAGAGTATCTTGCCTGCACAGCAGAGCCGGGCAAGCTACCTGTGGTGTATTTGATATGCCCAAAACAGTAACAACACGTCTCACAATGGAGACATTACTGGTGCCCGTTTGAGCAAATCAACGAGCAACGGGATGACAGTGACAGTGACAGTGATACTGAAATCTAAAACTAAGAGCTATAAATATGTCTAAATTTATGAAAGATTTTTCTCATTAATATAATTTCATTTGACTTAAATATAATTGTATTAAAAATAAATAAATATAATTGTATTTAATTTCAAACTAATTAGAATTATTCTGAATCTTTAACTTATATTTCTCCTTACAAATAAAAAAGTTCTTGGATAGTTTACTCCAAAAATGAATCAGTATTTCAGTACCAAAGATATGCTGCATATAGACAATCGGAGCAAATATTCCACTTAGAAATATAGGGGTGTGAAGAAAAAAAAATATAGGGGTGTGAATTTGGATTTAAGAAATGTTCAGGGGCCGGAGCGATAGCACAGCGGGGAGGTCGTTTGCCTTGTAAGCGGCCGACCTGGGTTCGATCCACAGCATCCCATATGGTCCCCCAGGCACTGCCAGGAGCAATTCCTGAGTGCAAAGCCAGGAGTAACCCCTGAGCATCGCTGGGTGTGACCCAAAAAGCCAAAAAAAAAAAAAAAAAAAAAAGAAATGTTCATATGTACCTTGTCTCATTTAGATATTAAATATTTCTGTACTAATTTACTCTACTGCGCTTAACTATAGAGTTAAAAATCATGCAATTTAAAAAAAAATTTCTGAATTTTTCAATCATTTCTGGGATAGTATTAATTAAATTGTGTCATTATAAATTGCTAACCCCCAAAATATAGTGATTTTACAATAGGACTTAAATATAAGCCTGTTCTTAATGATTAGTATTAAAACCCTCTTTTCAGAACCATAGAATATTCAAGTTTTTCCAAATATATTCAATCTCCTATAGAAAATGTAAGTTTGTGGGCCTAGAAATAATACAGTGTATTGCTTTGCATACAGCTGACCTAGTCTTCTCAAAGAAAACTCTATTTTGTTTTTTTGGCTTTTTTGGTTTTTGGGCTTTTTTTTTTTTTTGCTTTTAGGTCACACCTGAGATGCTCAGGGGTTACTCCTAGCTCTGCACTCAGGAATTACTCCTGGCGGTGCTCGGGGAACCATATGGGATTTGGGGAAACAAACCTGGGTCGGCCGCATGCAAGGCAAGCACCCTACCCACTATGCTGTCACTCCAGCCCAAAGAAGACTTTATTTTGAACGTGTCAAAATGTTTTCCAAATCGTCTTTGTGAAAATCTAGTGTCATTAAATTTAATCATGATATACATCATCTTTCTAAAATTATTAATTATAAGAACTAAATTTGCCTTAGCAACTGGGATTTGGAACTATTAAATGTATTTGCCTAAAAGAAATGAACTATAAGGAAACACATGTTTAAAAATTATGATAATATATTCATAAGTCTTCTAAAGATGCTGGTATAACAGTTTTTGTAATCATTTACCATCTTGAAATTAAAATTAGGTTCTTAAGGGTTCTGCATGCTAAGAATCCTGTAAAAATTAACTTCATAAAAAAATGAACTTCATGGAAATCAAAGGGGAAATATAATATGAAGAGACTAGATGTGTATTTTCCACGTGAACAGATACTGGAGCAAGAGCCATAGCCCAGTGGATTAGATGTTTGACTTATACATGGTAGACCAAGGGTCTATCTCTGGCATGCCAAGGAGTCCCTGAGCCCACAAGACAAGATCTGAGTGCACAGTCAGGAGTACGCCCTGACCACAGCCAGGTGACCACACCAAGAACCAAAACGAAAGAATGGAAATATTTTGGTTGAAGGAGAAGGAAGAATTTTTTCTCAAAGTAAAAGTGGTTAGTTGAAAATGAAAATGAAGAAAAACTAACAGACATAATGTAAATGCAAAATAAATGTGTCGATATATATGAGAAAGGAATTACAGGAAGAGAAACTGACAGTGTTAGGGAGGCCATGGGGTACCCTACATCATGCCACAACCCTGCACGTGAAGACCTGGGCCCATTTGAGTGCCACAGTCAGCGTTCTCTAACAGGCTACACCCTGTCTAGGGAATAAAGGCGCATGCTACTGAAATAACCTCATAAACCTCCTGTCAGTTTTATCATCCAGTCTAAATTCAAGTATATGTAGTCTTGGTTTTAAATGAACTAAAGTTTTTGATGCATTTTTTTTTTTGCAGAAATGCAAGATTTTCTAGAGCTTTTGAAACCTTTGCTTAAGTAGAAATTATGTTTCATAATAACAAATGCATGTTTCATATCTATTAAAATCTGTTCCAAAACTTCCCAGAAACAGATATTTTAAGAAAAGAAAGAAGTCTAAATTGACGGCAAGTAAATAAATAAAGGAAGTCTTAGAAGAACTCTAAGTTCTTCCTAGAATAACTCCTAAAGCTTTCATAATTGCTCTCTTTCCCTGTACCCGGGGAAAAACACATGGACGAGGCCTGTTTGGTATGTTGAAACCCTGTGGGTAGCATTGTTACATAACTTTTACCCTTCTTCACATATGGGTAGATAATAATATGGCTAATGTGAACTTATGCGTTCATTCCTAAAGGTCTGACATGATCTGATCAGTTTTAGAATAGTCTGCCACAAATATGAGAAGAATCATTGTCCACTGTGTGATAACTGGGTCTTTAATTAGGAACCTTCAGTTATAAGCATTCTAAAGCTTTTTGTGGCACTGTAGCACTATAGCCCTGTCATCTCATTGTTTATCGATTTGCTCAGGTGGGCACCAATAACATCTCCATTGTGAGACTTGTTGTTACTGTTTCTGGCGTATCGAATACACCAGAGTAGCTTGCCAGGCTCTGCAGTTCGGGCGGGATACTCTCGGTAGCTTGCTGGGCTCTCCGAGAGGGGCAGAGGAATCAAACCCAGGTTGGCCTCATGCAAGTCAAATGCCCTCCCCGCTGCTGAAAATTGTGGAACATTTTACAATTAGGAGATGTTTAGGAAAAAAAAACCTTTGACACACTCTATCATACAAGCTTGTCCTGGGTAAAAAATGGAAGAGCTTATGGCAAATATAGATTCCTAAATACTGCAAGACATTAATATTTTCACGTATCTATGGCATATAACATGCAAGTTATTAATGGATCGGGGGATGCCTAAATTACCCTTGATCCTAGATTATAGAAATAAGGACAGGGAAAGGAATAAATCAAAAGAGGAAGTAAGGAGAGGTGGAGAGAAAGTAGTAGGGGCAGGGGACAGAGGCTTCAGACACATCTATGATGTAAGCATGTGGTACATGGATATATCAGAAGCACAGAGCAAGAACACTGTAAGCATGAAACCCAAACTACAATGACCATACATAAAGTTGTACATCTGAAACTTTATTATAAATAAATTTGCAAATCTTAGTTTCTTAATAATAATAATAGATTAAAAACTGGCATTTTTCTGCATGCAACTCAACAGGTACTGAAGATAACCACACTTTCCCCTCCTTGTTCAATGGGGGTTTCCTTCAAAAGGGGTCCAGTGGCCATTCCCTATCATACTCAACCTGGCCGTGCAGGTCTGGCAATTCATGTCAGGCCCAGTGAAAAGTGTTACATCAAACTGGTATTGTTAGGGTCTAACAGGACCACCCATGCTACAATAGGAGTCCCCACAGACCCAAGGACAAAACTGCAGACAACATTCCTGATTTTAAAATTTTGGAGGGAGTGGGCCAAACCCAGAAGTACGCCAGGAATATTCCTTTCCAGTGCTCAGGACTGGCCCTGACAGTGACAGAAATGGGGATATATATAGTGCCAGGGATTGAAGCCAGGGACTGAATGATGGACGGCAAACAGTTCAAACCCTGGACGCTCCAGCCCAGAGTTGAATTTTTAATACATCTAAGAAATACAACGCACAGTCAAGTAGCCCAATGAAAGAAAATAGTCTCTTTTAGTCATTTTAATTGCGCTTTGCTTTGAGATAGCTAGTATTATAATACAAAAGCCATTGAGTCTACAGATGAAAGAACTAATAGATTGGAGGTTTGAGTACAGATAGAGTCTGTCTCTAAATTCTATCCTCTTCAAATTTTTTTACTAACTCAAAGGGGTGGGGGTGGGGAAGCATATTCTTTGTTCAAGCCAAGCTTGAATTAGCTTAAAATTTAACTGACTTGCTCAGGTTAGAAAGATTTCTCTCTGTCTCTGTTTCTGTCTCTTTCTCTCTGTCTCTGTCTATCTCTGTCTCTGTCTCTATCTCTGTCTGTCTGTCTGTCTGTCTGTCTGTCTGTCTCTCTCTCTCTCTCTCTCTCTCTCTCTCACACACACACACACACCGCACATTTCACCTATCACCTGTCCTACTATGAATATTCTTGTCCAGCTTAAACACTGTAACTGTAAAACAATTTCTGCATCTCAAATTATATTGTCTGGCAATTCTTCTTTTTGATAAAATATAATGAACCTGAGATATATTACAAGGAACCTAAGTTTGAAAACCAAGGATTAAATGTATCTGTATTTAAAAAAATGAATGAGGCAGAATGCCCTGCCCCCGCACCAGGCTGTCTTCACCAGGGCACTTTGGAGGGGGCTGGGTTGAATTTCCCTCCCCACCCCAAGCAGAATCCTGACAGCTGAAAACCTCCAAAACCCAACTGCTACCATGCTCAAGATCACTCTCCACACACTCAGATGAGCCTCACCCAAGAGGGAACTGGCAGGAAAACTCAGGTAATGTAGAACCCATGACTGAGATCTCCAAGTCTGCTCAGATTGGGACTGGGTCTCCTCCCCCCAGCTCCCCAGTTTTCCAGCAGCTTGACAGTCACATCCACAAACCACCCCCAGCACCATGTAATCTCATCAAGGGTCAAGACCTTCTTTTGCAGTGCAGCTTTAATTTTTATTTCTTCTTCCTCTTCCTCTTCCTCTTCTTCTCTTCTTCTTCCTCTTCCTCATTATTATTATTGTTATTATTATTGAACCACCAGGAGATTCAGTTGCAAAGCTTTCATGATCAGCTTTCAGTACAACGTTTCAACACCATCCCTCCACCAGTATACATTTCCTACCACCAATCCCTCCTGCCACCAGCACCCCCCTCCCCGCCCAACATGCATCTATAGCAAGCATCTTTATTCTTCTCTCTCTCTCTCTCTCTCTCTCTCTCTCACACTCTCTCTTCTTTGGGTTATTATGGTCTGCAATAGAGATGCTGAGATACTGCGAGTTCATCATGTTTGGTGCTTGACCAATTTTCTGCACAGATCTTTCATCCAAAACAAACTCCTCCAACCATCATTGTCAGAATTGTCTCTCCTCTGTTCCAACTGACCTCTGTCCCAGCCTTTGAAGCAAGCTTCTAAATGTGAACCACTCCTCCTGGTCCTTGTTTCTACTGTCATTAGGTGCTAATCTCATACTATGTTTTATTATATCCCACAAATGAATGTAGTCTTTCTAAATTTTTCCCTTTCCTTCTGACTTATTTCACTCAGCATGATATTCTCCATGTCCATCCATTTACAAGCTAATTTCATGACTTATTTTTTTTCTACCAGGAGCTTTATTTTACAGTCTCTTGATCTTGGCCATTGATGAGATTATATGGCTCCGGGAGCAGTTCCTGGAAGAGAGCGATGCAGAATCTCGCACAGCAGAGCCTGGCAAGCTACCCATGGCATATTCGATATGCCAAAAACAGTAACAATAATGGGCCTCATTCCCCTAACCGTGACAGGGATGAATGGAGATGTTACTGGCGCCCGCTCGAGCAAACTGATGAGCAACGGGACAACAGTGATACAATAATACAGTGAATTTTTTCTAACAGATGTATAATATTCCATTGTGTAGATGTACCATAGTTTCACCCTCCCCCAGAAGCATCTTAATTTGATGTAGCCCATTTATTCATTTTTGCTTCTCTTTGCTTGGCTGATGACACTGAGTCACTGAAGATGACTCTGGAATCAAATGTCACAAAAAGTTCTATGTTTTACTTGATGTAACGTATGGGTTCACTTCTAATAAGAAGCTCTTTATTCCTTTATGAATTAACTTTTATGCATGGTGTGCCAGAAGGGAAACAAGAAAAAAGAAGGAAGAAAAATAAAAACTTAACTAGACATTTTATTTTTAAACTATTGGTGATCAGTCAAAATACAAAGAGATGTTTGCAAGTTGAAACCTGAATTTTTAAATTAAAATGATTATCACAGTTATTACCATGATCAAAGAGTATTAGAGCTAGATACCTCTTTAAAGTTTAACAATTTTAATTCCTCCAATTTGTAAAGGGGAAAAGTGATTTTCAAAGAGCTAAATTATCGGGGCTGGAGCGATAGCACAGCGATAGGGCGTTTGCCTTGCACGTGGCCAACCTGGGTTTGATTCCCAGCATCCCATATGGTCCCCTGAGCAGCGCCAGGAGTAACTCCTGAGTGCAGAGCCAGGAGTAAACCCTGTGCATCACCAGGTGTGACCCAAAAAAAGAAAAAAAAAAGAGCTAAATTATCTATCAATGTTATCCACTTCTTCATTAAAAATTTTCCTCATTCCTATTCCAGTTGATGTCTGCTACTGGTTTTTTGAGATTTTTTTATTAATGATAGGAAAAATGCTATTTACTACTTATATCCCAATAGGCATGTTATTAAAACAAAAACAAAGAACTCTTTCTATTGATTTTGGTTTTCTTGATTGATACTTTATTTTTAGTTTATTTAAATGCTTATAGTCACCTGTGGTTAATGGCCACCATGTTTGATAGCCAAATTTAGTCTTCCCCTTATCTTCACGCTCATAAGTAGAAGCTGGTTTGTCAGATACAATGCTTTTTCTCCCACCAGTGCTGTTAAGTGATTATTTCTCCCAAACCAGAGTGACAGTTGAAACAGTAATTTATCTCTACAGTATTAGATGATGAACATTATTACTAAAAACACCTTTGTCCTTTAATAAATGCATTCAGATATTTGATTTTCAATTACTGTGTCAATAGCCGTGACTTTCAATATCCTGTGAACCATCTGACACTTTAATGCTGTTTCTATACTTAAAATTTAAATAATTTTCTGCCACTCTTGAAAAAAAATTAATACGTCCACAATGTCATTGACTTTGAGATGCCATCACTGACTTAAAATAGCTTTCAAGGAAAAAGAAAGAGGACATTAAATGCATTACACTACAACAGCTAGGTCTATTACAACTGCAGCAATATGAAATATTTTTAAAATGAGCATCTTAGGGTCAAGGAACTTCAAACATTCAATAAAGATGCAAGCAAATGCTATAATACCATCAATCAATTTTATGTTTATTATTAATAAGGTGACATAATTTAAGTACAGAAATATCATATTAACCCCATGCCAATAACATCTAATAAAAGTAACACAAGAATGTAGGGAATAGATTATAGAAAGGTTAATGGCAATGTTCCCTTTAGCAAGACTTAGCCAACTTAATTTTCTTAATAACGTTTAAGTTAAAGTCAATCCAGAACAATGGCATTTGTTAATGATGAAGTGAAAAGATACACCTTGAACCTGTAAGCTTTTTACACATAAGAACCCCGAAGGGTGACTAACAGAAATAACATAGTACATTAAACATCAAAGTTGAGAGACCATTGTGGCAGCTTTGACTTTGCAAAACCTTGGTATAGAACGTCCCCAAATATGTCGACTATGTCACTTTTAGCAAAAATTACTGCAACTAAAAGAATTAAACTGTGCTTATTTTCATGCTGAAATTTAAATTTCCTGGAAAATTAAGATAGGCATCAATAAAGGATGATTAAGCCAGTACGTCTCTACCCCATATTCACCTGCAGTTATAGTACATCATTAAAATATACTAGACCCAACATATATCAATTAGTCATATATAAAGATTATTTGAAGAGCAAAATAAGCCAGAGGCAGAAGGACCAATACAGGATGATCTCATTCTTCAGTGGTACGTAGAGAAGCAATTGAGGTTATGGACAATATCAGTCAACAATAAACCCTGATACTAGAATATGGATCTGAGAGCGCCAGGTTTGGGAAAGAAACTGAGGGAAAGAAGTATGTTGACAGGAAGCAATACAGGAAGAGAGGTGGAGGGTCTGTAGTGCTAAGGGAGTACCCACAAAATTCAGGAGTGTCAACAAACAGATGAGGAAAGGTGGGAAGAGATAATGCTGGAGTAAGAGTGGCATAGGGAGCAGAAAGGAGGGTATTTCAGTGACAGGGGTGGCTGATGTCTGTACACCAATACTAGACACTTGAACACTACTGTAACTATTATCTAAAATGATAGCAAGAAATAAACATTATTTTAGTCTATGAATCAAATTCAATATTCCTTGAACCATAAAAAAGTCCTTTAAAAAAAACTTTAAAACAATAAGGAGAAAATCACCACACTATTTAACCTTATTTGATGAATTTATTTAGAACTTTGGGACTGGAGGTGGCTACTAATTATTTTTAAATACTTTTAAGTACTGGCACTAAATGCTGCCAAAGGCAATTAATTTGTACATAAACAACAACTTGATTTCAAAGAAAACCCCAAAAGCCATTTTCTGTAAGACATCTTTTTTAAATGAAAAAGAGAAGCCAAGACTATTTTTGGAAAATCCATTCAATGCTAGCATAATGGCCAACCATCCATGCTACTTTCTTAAAGCCTAAGCAATTGCTGGAATCAGTTGAAGTATTCATTCTGACAATTAACCAACAATCCAACAGACATAAATCCAACTTGCAAATATATATTCCTTATTTTTCCTTATTTACTAACTCACATAAGGAATGGGAAACAATAAGATGGAAGAAAGAAAGAAAAGAAAGAAAGAAAGAAAGAAAGAAAGAAAGAAAGAAAGAAAGAAAGAAAGAAAGAAAGAAAGAAAGAAAGAAAGAAAGAAGAGAAAGAGAGGAAGGAGAGAAAGAAAAAACAAGGAAAGAAAGAGGAGAGAAAAAAGAAGGAAAGAAATAAAGAAAAAAGAAGGAAGGAAAGAAAGAAAGAAAAAACAAGGAAAGAAAAAGAAAGGAAGGAAGGAAGAAAGAAAGAAAGAAAGAAAGAAAGAAAGAAAGAAAGAAAGAAAGAAAGAAAGAAAGAAAGAAAGAAAGAAAGAAAGAAAGAAAGAAAGGCCAAGAAAGAAGGAAGGAAACTCTTGCTGTTCTATAGCTCTTGATCTGAAGTAGCAAACACAGATGAGAACGAGAGAATTGGGAGAAGAGATCTGTGTGATGGGGAGGGAAAATGCACAAAAAGCTGCACAGTTGGAAATTGCTAATATTCATTCTCTAAAACAAAAAAAATTTGCAGCCCTCTATCAGTCACAATATTGAAATTTTTCTTTCAAGGCTCTGTTTAGTTACACGTATGACCATCCACCACCTAAGCAAGTAGTCGAGACTAAAATGTACAAAAGGGTCACCCAATAAATGTTGACCAAATGATTAATTATTGTCCTGGGTAAAAAATGGCTCACATGTTAGATTAGAAGATCATTAGCATCCTGTCAAGCATCTATTCATGAGCAGCTGACCGTTTTTTAAAATCACAGACTGAGTCCTTATCTCTGCGTAGGCCACTTCTTCATCAATCATAGATTACCTGTGCTATAGAGGGCATTTTTTATGTTGCTTAAAATACTGAATGGGTGGAGGGAATGTCATGCTTTCCTGTATGCAGAAAAAATTAATAGTATCCAAAGTAACAAAATGAATAAAGCTTTGAGTGCCATATAGAGAACTTAAATGATTTGATTGTTTGGAAGCTCCAAACATGTCTTACTTTTGAATCTCCAAGATAGGAATTGGGCAGGACTTAGGTTGAAATATTTATCTGAGCAGTAGAAGAAATATCCTGTCAGTAGAAGGGGGAGAACTAAGACAAAAACATCAAAGAGTCAATAAAGAATTCTTATTATGACAGATACCAGTGTCACTTCAAGTAAACTGGATACACTCTAAGGCCAATGAGTAACTTCTTATATATTAAATCTAATCAGACATTGCTTGTGAGCAAAGGAGGGAAAGATCATCAGTAGTTCTCTTGCACTTCCATTGTTGGCAGCAAATGCAAGCTCACTTATGACGAGCCAGTACACACTTCCTCTCTTGCAAATATATATTCCTTATTTATAAGGAATGAAGGTGGGAGTTATGCAGTGAAGCAGTCACAGCAGCATATATGGGGGACCTGCAGAAGTCACAGGAGAGAGGACACACTTATGCTAGAATCCAAAAAAAAAAAAAAATCTCTGGAGTAAAGAATTCCAGAGCAAAGGAGCTGCCAGTATAGGATGACGCTCTGACGGCTTGTCAAAAGCCACTGGATAGAAAGTATGGAGGAAAGGGGAACGCTAGCATAAAAGCAGGTAGCCAAGCAGGAGGTTCTGGAAATCACAGTACAGTGTTTGGAGTTTACCCTAATTGTGTTGGAAGGATCCAAGCGTGATGGTTTGGACTCTGGTGCAAATAAATACCATGCCCTTCAGTAGGACAGAATTCGGTAAACTATAACAAGCTCTTAGTGGTGGTGGTAACAGGTAAGAGAATGTTCCTTTGCTGATGCATTCGTGAAAAGATCTGAGAGGCAGCAAAACCAAAACTACTTTCAACTATCTTTATTAGCAAATGAAAAGGACAGTGGCTTCAACTTACAATGTCAATCATATGACCATAGAACAATCAGTAATCACAGAAACATCAGATATAAAGGAACTGAAGCCCTTAGATGCTATGCTACATAAACAATATTATTTTAAAAATTGGTTCCAAAGGCAGGCTTCTATACTTGGAATAGTGAATTGCTGATAACACTCTGATTGTATTCAAAATGGCTTAGAAAAGTCTCCTCAAACTGTGTCACATCAGGGGTTGGAAGGATAGTACAGGGGGTAGGTTTGCTTTGCACGTGACCGACCCGGGTTCAATTCCCAGCATCCCATATGGTCCCCCAAGCACCCCTGGGAGTGATTCCTGAGTGCATGAGCCAGGAGTGACCCCTGTGCATCGCTGGGTGTGACCCAAAAAGAAAAAAAAAATGTCAACTTGTAAACTAATCTGAGAAGACAGTGAGCACCCTGCAGAGTTAAGAACTACTTTCTCATCTCCCTTAATTACCTGAGCAATCTCGACTAGGGAACTGGCCCAGAAAAAGGGTGAGGGATAGAAAACTTTTATCTGAATAGCCTATCTGTATGGCAGTGAGAAATCTAATTTCCAGATATCTACTCTTTGGTTTCCTTTAACTTTATCTTGGTTTTTGTTTGGGGGGCACATCGAGCAGTGCTCAGGGCTTACTCCTGGCTCTGCACCCCAAGAATCATAAAGTGCTGGATCAAAACCAGTTGCTGCATGCAAAGCACCTGCTGAACTATCACTTGCCCCCCTGCCCCACCCCTCATCTACTCTTAATGTCCTGAGATGCCCTCGCTCCATTGAAGCCCATCTCCTTTCTCAACACACAATGATATATAAGCTTCCTTTGCCTGAGCTGGCCTTGGATCTTCTAACTTTTAACTCCTGTACACACATAATTAAACTTGATTTTTCCCCGTTAATCTGTTCTTTATTACCAGGGTATTTGGGGCCAAAATTCAGAAGGATAGAAGCAAAGCCAATTTTCCTCTCCTACATTATCACTATAAAGTGTACCTCGCTGATCGCTATCAACTCATTCTTCAATCCATTCATTCAATTCTTCCTGAATATAAAAAAGATTTATGGTTTTATGCTAAGAGCTATAGGAAGTTAAATATGTATATTAACTTCATTTTTCAGAGCTAAGAGACTACAAACCCTTAAGGATTAAAGATTGACTGTGGTAATTGTTCTAAGAGAGATGAAAAAAAAAGTACCATGGGAACGCAGGAAAAAGGAATTATGTCCACCTGGCAAAATCATAAAAGATTTCGTATGGAAAATAACATTTAAGCTGAGTTTAAAAGCCTCTTCAAATGTGCAGAGCTGACTCTGAAAACACTTAGGGACGAGTTTCATGTCAAGAGTTAGAGACTTAAGGAATACAATCACTAAGGAGGAACATGGGAGAGAGCGTGGTTCTGGACTTCATTTAATAACTCAATTTGTAAATGACAAAATATACAAATGGAATAAGTGATGAATATTTCTAGAACAGTGGATCCATTCAATACATTGCTAAACCATTCCATGTAAGGAAATGATTCACTTTCTAGGTGCCAAGTATATACTTGGTGGGAATAAGGGAAACATTTTTAAAGCAGAAAGTTATTTCACTTTCTTTTTTTTTGCAGAATGTTATTTTCTACTGTACTGCAGACAATCCTAACGTTCTTAGAAATGCAATTTGCATTTATATTGTTCATTTTAATTCAAAGTCTCCGCATTCTAGATCACTGAATCTATCTCAATCTTTCTGGCTGCTAATTCTACAGGCTAATGAAGGGAGTAGGGAAATTTATGGACCACACAGAGATGTTTCATTCTGTTCCACGTTCTCCATGTACCCCACTAGATAGCTTCCTGGTAAGTCACTCAGTTCAATTTCTTTGCCTTTCTTTAAGAGACAGAGTGATACATCCTTTTATGGTTGTGTTTCCAGAACTTTTAGTACACAGCTCTTAAGAGGACAATTTAGTCATAAAGAACTTCCTGAAAAAAAAATACAAGAGATTCCACTTTTTTTTGGTCTTACTTGCCTTAGGAAAAACGTTTATTATTATTGAAGGACAAAGTGTTTATGTCTCTATGGTGGTTCGAACTCAAGAGGTCTGTCATGCTAACAATACTTGATTACATGAACAAGAAAGCCAAACAAAATTAAAAATAGGAAACACAGAACTCAAAGAATTTTCATGAACTTATTTAAAATTTTAAAATGGCTAGTTACAACAGTAATAAGTTAACTAATGACAAGCAACGGAGAAGGGTCAGCTAGAAAGAACAAAGAAATAGTGACATCTCTGTGATCGGCTGTTCCTTAGAACCTCAACAAGGTAGAATCACTTTTTAAAAATGCAAAATAACAAATGGTAAGAAGATACAGCACACAAATTGAAGAAATGACAGAATAAAAAAAAGTTACGTGAATAACGCACTCATCCAATATTTCAATATGTATGTTTTTCCAAAGAAAACAGTTTTTCTTCTGTCCAAAATGTAGAAATTATGAAAAAAATGCACACTAAGTCTTAAGTTATCTGGAATAGAGAACATGGAGTTGGGGAGACATATAAGTAAAAGGAAGGAAATAAAAGATAAAAGCAAATAGCACAGATCATAAAAAATGTTATGGTCCACAAAATCAATTTTTCATAGCATCAACCAAAAGGAAGTAAAATATAAGAACTAAACATCAGTGGGTAGAAATAAAATCGAATCTTGTTCCATAGCATTTGCTCATAAAATTTCCATTCTTGTAGCTTTACAGAAAATATCAAAACATAAAAGAACTACCCAAAGAGATAAAATCTTTCTTCTTCCCCCTCCTCCCCATAAATGAATGATTTATGATCCAAAAGAATTAATTCAGATCATTGAAAGAGAACGAGAGAAGAGCGCAGGCAGGGAGATAGTTAGTGGTTTACCTTTATGCAGAGAAAAATGAAAACTTTCCCACGTTCCTTGTCCTCATAACTCACAGATATTAGGAGTAATTGACGCATATTAAAGTAATTAATTTCACATCAAGTTACCTCTCCAACTTTCAAATGGGCCTTTCAGGATATCTGTGTTGATACTGACAAGTTAGAACTTGAAGTGTCCTGAGAAATGCCGAACCCTACTCGGAAGGCCCACACACACAAGTAGAAATGTTGAAATGTGTCCACCCGTGGGTGTTAGAACCAGATGATAAAACACCAATGGAGTTGGCATTTCATTTTTTACTTAAAACAAATGAACTAGGTTATTAAGTAGATTGTCCTTAGAATTAAAGTCCTAAAAGGAAATTTCCATTTTTCCTTCAGCTTTTTGTTAGTACTGAGTAACTTATATTGTATGCCGACACTTTTTAAGACTGTATATTAAGAATAATCTGGCCAAAGGATTCATTTTTGTGTTACTAGAACAGTTCCATCAGGTTCAAAATCATAAACAAGGAAAAAATTCAAGAAGATTCACCTTATGAAATGATGAACTTTTCCAGGCAGACCATTAAAGAAAAAAGTTTAAGACATGGAAAGTACATGTGAAAAAATTGTGCAAAATAATCACCCAGTTTAAGAAAATGAAGATTTTTTTTTGAAAGAGATGTTTTAAGATATCTGTGCAGATAAATGAAGACGTGAGATCTTTAAACTTGATCAATGAAGCATTTGTAACAGGAAATCCTATTAGATATTTTAAGGGGAGCAAAGTACAAAAAGAATTACTCACATTATCTTAAAATGTGAGCAATTTTTAAACAAAGCACGGCAATAATAGTCATATAATGGTAAACAAAAATGAAATAGCAAAATGAGTCAGGGACTGTGGCTTATATTTTTATTCTTCGTGATTTATCATCACTTCCTTCCTTTCTCCTTCTATCACTGTATTGTTAGTTCTGTTTGGCGTGGGAACTCTGTGACTGCATTTCACTTTGACTACCTAGTTGGAAAGAGCAGCAAAATGAAGAAAGCAACAACATTTTTCTGAAGATACCTGATTGGCAACAACTGTGGAAGTGAAAGGATGTGACAACCTCACATTTCTGACCTGTAGAAAGTAGCACACACTACATGCCTTAGGTCCCTTCTGTCCATGGATGCTTTCTGTACCCTGGGTAAAGTGGCAGATAAGTCCTGTTAAATGTTCTTAGATAACTTTTATTGGGTCACAGGGGGAAATTCTCCCACCCCAACTGGGTTCTTCAGGAGTTGGAAAGCAAACGAATTCCCATCTGATCGATTAGAAGGAGAGAAAGCAGAATTTTAATAATTTGTGTATACAGAACATACATGGATGTCCATTAAAATGTGGTGAACCTGAGAATTCTATCCTGCTTCAGCACCGGAGGCTCCAGGCGACAGGAATAGAGGAGAGGGAGAACCTACCTGCCACAGAGGGGATCATTTCACTTTCTCTGAGAGTGAAAAAGGGTTTTTCAAGGAAGGAGGCAGTGATAAATGGGACACCTATGCCAGAACGGTACCCCTACTCCCAGCCCAAACCACATTCTTCTAGGTCCTAAAAGGGTATGTGTGGGGAAAGAAAGCAATTATTTCTTCTAATATTTGGGAAAGAATAAAGGATAGAGACAAGTACAAGACTGTTTCAATCTGTAGGGCCTTCACCACTCTTAATACTAAAAAATATTCATTCCTAAGGAATAATACCTATTCCTGAGTGCTGTCAACTCACCTTAGCTACAATACCGTCACACTTGGGGCATAGTGAGCAAAGTCTATTTCATTCTTTTGTGGAATCCTATCTCACATCATCCCAATATTAACATAAAACTTCTGAATAAATATATTTCACAGTCACAATAAGATGATAGGTGGGACTGGAGTGATAGTACAATGGGTAGGGTGCTTACCTTGCATGTGGCAGACCTGGGTTTGGTCCCTGACACCACACCACAAATCTGTGATATCAGGGACCATTCCTGAGCTCAGGAGCAGGAGAAAGTACTGAGTGCCACCGGGTGTGTCCCAAAAAACAAAATAATAATAATAATAATAATAAATCATAAATTTAAAAGATAAGTAAGTTAAGCTGTGGGACAAAGAATAATAATAATACTACTGAGAAGGCATCAGATAAGTTCCCCCAGGAGTGATCCCTGAGTACAGCTGAGTGGGTCCCAAAAACCCACCCAAAAAAATTTGAGAAAGAAAAGCCCACAAGCAAACAAACTATAGAGCAAATCAGAAAATCTAAAGTCTCCATCTTGATCTCAGGTACAAGTCCTGTTGTCTACTACGATTGATCTGCAGTTCTGAACGCGGCAGAGTGATGGTGGCAGTGCAGCCTCCAGCAAACTTGCTACTTTGGTTATCACTCGGCTTCTAGTACTTTGGATACATGCAAGATCAATTAGAGATGATATGAAGAGGAAAAAAATGTCTTAGATCCATGAGCACTAGCCAAAGGTTTCCCCCCCAGATTCCAGAAGACTCACATCGAGGGCAGAAGTCATACTGAGCTTCAATACTGGAGCACGAGGTCTGGCTCAGTGATGGTGACTTTTAATGTAATGGCAATAATTCTGAGAGGCAAATGCTTGTCAGGAACGATGAGATTATCCAAATGGAAATAAATTCTTATGCATAATATGTGGGTGGGTCCAATTCTAATATGTCTGTTCAGAAGACCAGGTTTGTGAGGCAAGAGAACCTAAATGACAAACTGACAGAAAGACAAGAAAAGAGAAAACACTGCATTCTGGCAGAAAGAAGGGGGCCATAAAATGTCTCACCTAGCTTTAGTAACATCATCCTCAACAACTTTGATTCCTGGATAAAAGGAGTCAGAACTTGTGCATTTCTTTTTCTGCTGGTCTATTTGCCTTCGCCTCATAATGTATGTATTTCTGATAAAATGAAAAAAAAACAAAAAACGTGAACCAACATCACTGCTAATGGAGACACATGCAGACAGGATTCTAAATGAATATGAATTGAATTTAAAAACAAATGGCTGAAGAATTACAGATCCTAAAGCAGAATGAACAACATATCATGAACAAAAATAATAGTGTCAGGAGGCTGGAGCAACAGCACAGCGGGTAGGGCATTCGCCTTGCATGTGGCCGACCCGGGTTCGATTCCCAGCATCCCGTATGGTCCCCCGAGCACCGCCAGGGGTAATTTCTGAGTGCATGAGCCAGGAGTGACCATTGTGCATCACCGGGTGTGACCCAAAAATCAAAATAATAATAATAATAATAATAATAATAATAGTGTCAACTAACACCATCCACGAGACTTTATTAGTCAGCAAAAAATTCTGTTGCAAATCAAATGCACGGGGGACTTGAGCACCACCAAGAGTGATGCCTGATGACAGAGCCAGGAATATGCCATAAGAATCACCAGGTATAGCAAAAAAAAAATCATATGCATCATATAATTCAGCTTTTGTAAAAATGGAAATGTAAAAACAATTTTAAAAAAAATGGAAAGTGATATTTAACCTGAGTAAATATATGACCAAGAGTCATGAAAACAAGAACCACATCCTGAAAGATTCAAGAAGACTTCCTCGACAACACACATGGAACCAAGGTCTAAAATTAAAAGCATCCCAATGAAGAAGGGTGTGCCAGGAAGGAGGCAGAGGTTACAAAGGGCTGTGAAAGGTCGGATACTCCACATCCAGAGTCTGCGTCCCACAGTAAATGAGGTAATGGTGTATTGCTAAATCAGGACTGGGGACTGAAAGAGGAAAGACAAGAAAATGTCTAGGAGAAAGGAAGCAAGAAAAAAATAGAAATATGCAATAACTTTCAAATATAGATGGAATTTTTTCCAAAAGGTGAAAGGCAGATGCAGAAGACAATGTAGATGATGTCTGGAATAGAAATAACAATCAAAGGAGAAGGATTCCTCATGTAGAAGTTTTTGCCTTAAAAACTAGGAAGTGGTCTTAAGCTGCTACAAGTAGCAGCTGTAGGAACAACAACAACAAAAAAATAAGTAAGACGCTTTCTCATTTCTTCCTTCAAGTGAGACTCAGTAAAAAGACAGTTGTCTCTAAACAAAGCAGCCCCTGGCAAAGAATCTGCCAATATCTTGACCTTGGACTTCCCAGCTCCAAGAATTGTAGGAAACAAAGCTTTGCTTAAGCCACACAGTCTAGAACTGAAGTTCTAGCAGACTGAGCAAACTAAAACATTCCAATACAACAGAAGTCCTGGGGAGAATAAAGTATAGAAAAAGGACATTGTTTGCTTTTGAATATTTCAAAAAGTAGGTATTGATAACCAAGCGGTAACAACCAGCAGGCAGTCGGATACATAGATCTGGTCAGAGTGGCAAAAGCAAGGTGTATGCTAAAAATACAGATCTGAAAATTATCAATATATAGTTACTTATACCAAAGACATGAAAGAAAGTCCCCCTGTTACAGTAAGAATAGAGGTCCAAGTGTGCAATTATTGGGATCACCTTCACTTAAATCGTTCGATCTGGTAAGAAATAAATTAGCTGGACAACAACCAGTAGATGCTGAAAAGACATATGATAAGATTTAGCATCCATTTATGATACAAACACTCAATAAATGGGTGGGGAAGAATACAAAAATTAAAACACTACAATACAGGACAAAACAAGAATATCTACTCTCACCACTACTTTCAGCCAAGTTTTGGAAGATTCAGTAAGAACAACTAGGCAAGAAAACAAATACAAGGAATCTATATGTGAAAAAAAGCAAAACCATCACTATTTTTAGAAAACACAATACTATATATAGAAACCCAAAAAATTCCACCAAAACTAACTAGAAACAATTAATTCACAGTACAGTATTGCAATCCAAAATCAGTATATGCATCTTGCTGACACAATCCACAGAGAAGCGGCAGGCATTCTGGTGAGCAACGCGGCCCGGACAATGCTCCGGACCCGAATCGGGGCCAGCAACACCGGGGGGCCGGAAGGAGGAGGTGCCGCCAGCACACCTTCTCCAGATGGAATCCTGGCGACACTGAGCAGCAACTAACACGGCTCCAGGATTCGGGACTGGGACACATCCGAGCCGCGCGCCCGCGACCTTTTCTAAAACCTGAAAACATACAATCTTTTAATGGAAAACTAATTATCAAATGCCTCCTTATTAGGGTTATCTTGTTTGGGGATATAACTCCCACAACAATAGTGAGTTTTGTGTTGAAATATGGAACGTAATCAAGGTGAAGAGAAAATAAAGTGAAATTCATCAGTTATACAGTTGGGGTGGGGGGCGGGGGGTATACCGGGGATTTTGATGGTGGAATATGGGCACTGGTGAAGAGATGGTGTTTGAATACGGTATAACTGAGACATAAACCTGAGAACTCTGTAACTTTCCACATGGTGATAAAATTTTTAAAAAAATAAAAATTAAAAAAAAATCAGTATATGCAATCTATACAAAGCTGCTCATGAGATTGAGGGGATGTCTTACATATGAGAGGTCTGAAGTTTTCTCCCTAGCGCGCCATTGCCCCCAAACATTAGTGAGGTGCTGGCTGCCCCCAAACACCACTGGCTTTGGCTATGGTGGTCCCCAGCAAGCACTGCCTGTCCTGAGTAGCACATCTGCAAACACTCAGGTTCACACTGCTGAGTACTGCAAGCAATGGTCCCCTCGATTCAGCAACTCTGAGGCTGACACCCCATAAATAAAGCAACTTTAGTTCACAAAGAAACAGAGCGTACAATTCCCAATGTAATAGAGAAGCACAAAAAGAGGTCTAGTTATCAAAACAATTCTAGAGAACAGAGAAAACGAGAAGTATCACACTCCTGCATTTCAAATTTTGTCATACAGCAATAAGAATTAAGACAATACAGTATTGAAAAAATACTAGGGAAACCAGTGTAAGAGAAAGTAGAGAATTCAATCGACACATATATGGACAATGAATCTATGACAAAGAAGCCAAGATGATGCAAGGGAGAAAGAAAAACGTCCCCCAAATTAGACAGCCATTGACAAAATACTGAAATCAGATCACCATTTAACTATAGAAATCAATATGAACAAAAAAACTTGAACTTCAGACCTAAACCATGCAATACATATTAGAAAGCATGTACAACGCACTCCCAGACCTGAACATTGGAGATGCAGTTGGGGTCTCAACTTTCATCGACAACAGGGAAAAAGGAAAGAATCAACAATTGAAACAAATCAAATTGAAAAGCTTTTTAAGACAGAATAACCCACCATAGAGATTTAAAAAAAAATCTATGATTATACAATTACTTAATATAAATACTTTGATTTTTTTATACACCGTTCTTCTTATTACAACTATTATTATTTTGAGGTTTGGCATTCACCACAGGTCTTACCCCTTTGGGGTATCATTTGCAAAATTAGGAGCTACAGATACACAGAGTCACCAGGATCACACTTTGTGCATGTGAGACTCTGGGACTTGAACTCAGGACCAAATGCCTACAAGGCAGGTTCTCTAAGCACTCTTAAATTGTTACTCTTAAGGCTCAATGGAATGCCAACCCCACATCCTACTTTATCACCACTTCAAAAGTTAAAGTGTTTATTTTATTTCCTGGATCCATATACAATCTTAATTTATATTATACAACATGTGTGTAAACTTGCAATACTGACATCATTGAACAATGTGAATTCACTGAAAAATACCTCAGTGAGTCAGATATAAGAACAAGAAATAACAAGCAAGTTCAACCCTGCATGAAAGAAAATCCTGTGATCCACAAGGCCTTATTCTCACTTAATGGATTTTCTCTCATAAACCTAAAATGTCAAACTAGGCTCATAAAAAAAGGCAGGGTGGGGTACAAGAAGGAATAAATCTACACAAAGTTCATAAGAAAATACATTTTTTCATTTAAGTAAAAATGTGGTCTCTTCAAAACGGTATTATATCCCAAGTAAAGTAAAGTTTTATCACTGTTTATTTAAATTGTGGCTTGTTTAAATCACATAACTTCCAAAATAAGGTAATGAAAATGAGTCTTGAAAAGGAATTGACAAATCCTTCTAAGAAATATGTATTTATGATATAGATTTGATTTCCAACTCTGTCTCCCCTTTTGAAATTGTACTTCTTTGGCATTATTCAGATGATCCAAGACTGTTAATACTAATACAAGTTACATTTTGACAGAAGACTGAATAAAACTGAAATAATAACAACAAAGCTTACAACACATACAACTAGTAGTGGACACTGGAAAAATTGGAAAATAATTGTCATTGGCCTTCAATATTACAGTCTACAGCACTGCCTCCTATGTATAATGGCATGCAGAGGAAAATAGAACTAATTTTTGACTGGTATCTCATATCTGAAACAATAATTCAAAGAGATCTCACATATGAAATGCTGAACAATGTGATTTATTCAAAGTGCACATTCAAACTGCCCAATTACTGCAGTAAAGAAACTCTAAAAGAGTTTGTATTATTATACAAAATCAGTATTTTCCAACTTGAGGCTAGCCTTTCCTTCTTAAATACGTTAGTATGTATTTCCAAACTTCCCTGAAATTTTGGAGCCATGTCTGTTGATAAAGTGAATACTTCGAAAACATTAAGAAATATATATCAAACACTATGAAAAACTTTATTTTAATTTTTTTTATTAAGACATCATGATTGACTAAGTTATTCCTAGCTGGGTTCCAGGCATACTGTGTTCCAACACCAATCCCCTACCAGTGTCAACTTCCCTCTGAGCTGGTTTTAACTAATTTACCCGATAACAGTTCAAGAACATAAATCAGAAAAGTAAAACAAGAAGTGAGATTCAAAAAGAAGAAGTGGCTGACTTTTGGGAGACTATACAGTGGAAGAGTTAAAAGCACCAATTAGGAAGAAAAATTGCACAGTACTATGAGAATAAACTCCAGGTCAGCAAAGTTTGGTTCTGGTGTCTGGACACGAGTATGTACCTATGGTCAGAAATTCTCAAAGAATAAGCTTTTGGGGATCCCAGGAACCTCCAGAAGTCCTTCGTGGGGGGTCTGTTAGATCAAAGCTATCTTTGTCTCAGTGCATAGCCAAGTTTTCCTAATATTCATTAATGTGTGCATTTTGAACTGAAGCAAATAAGAGAATCCATCAGTCTGCCAGCAAACCAGACATCAGACATTTTCAGGGGGGAAAAAACAGTTATTCTTCTTACTGTTTCTGCGTTGGAAAAGACATGGTTTTCAAGGAACATGGTAATAATGTTAAGATGTTTATCGTTACTATTATAAATGAATCAAAAATAAATGTTTAGACTTCCTCAGTTTAATAACTATCATCATTTCTAATATAAGGATCAACAGATGCAATCCTTTTTAAGAGTCTTCTCAAGTGTAACGTTTCCTGACATAAAAAATATTAAGAACATCTAGTGTACAGGAATGTCAGGGAGGGGCCTAATAATAGGCACTGCAGAGCAGAGATATTAACAAGGAGGTATGAAGTGGGTAAAAGATAAAAAGGTGAGGAAGAATTTTTGTCTAGTAATGTACAAAGTGTAATTTAAATAGTGTAATTTAAAACTATTTCCACATGTTTGATCAACTTGTGGCATATGAATGAAATGAATGATTCTCTTACAAATGAGAAACTGGACGGGACTGGAAGTCAATGGCCATGAACAGCTAATGATTTTCTCTAGATTATTCTGCAGATTTAGGGACAGTTAGGAACATAAACTGGGTAGCCACCCCTTCCACAGAAATACTTTGCGGAAAGAAAGAGAATGCATGATCATAGGGTCAATCATTTACTGTTATGGATCCTATGATAGAATGTGTACATTTTTATATAATTTCATATGATCAATATTATTATTTGCTACTAAACAATGTCATACCTAAAAGAAGTCCCAGATGCGGGTTGCTTAGAGACATTTCCTAAACATACCCACTCATCCTTCTTTAGAATTTCCAGAAAGTTAATCATTTCTTTTAATATCTGAAGGCATGGAACTCTTCACCCATGACACTTTTGAAGTTTCTTAAGTAATGCAATAATATACCCCACCGATGCTGAGTTCCAGAATAAAAAGATAAGGCCCAAGTATCACAAGTGACATTGTCTATTTTGCGAGTCAAATCTACGAGCAGAACTAAACAGGAGCCAAGGTTGATTGAAAAAACATCCCTAAGCTCCTCGAAGACTTTTTTGTGAATAAAGGCAAGGAGAACGAGACTACATCTGCCACGTAATGAAGGAGAATCATTGTGAAACCATTCACATGGACGCTATCAAATAAACACTCTTGAGCACCTAGCTAGCCCTGTGGTCTGCCTCCAGGCCAGAGGGAAAACCCCTCCTTAACCATAAAAGGACAGCCTGCATGTTCTCAGTGGAAAGTATACAGGATCTTATTTACACAAGTATAAATACATGCCATTCCTTTGTGCTCAGAGGCACTCCACGAGGTTGGCCAGAATAGGAAGGTCCCGGGGCCTCAATGCAAACAGGATTCAAAAAATCTGACATTTTTCCAACCTTTAATGTACTTAGGTTTTCTAGCTTATCTTCTTTCATGATAAAAATATCTACAAAGCATAAGATCACTATAATTTAACAGGTGGCTGCTCTAGAAATACTTGAAAATAAGCCCTTAAGATTCAGCAGGAAGAGAAAAAAGACATTTCCCATAAATAGGCACTTTTTTTTCTAGTAACATTACAGTTGTGTGAAAATTGAGGAATACAGAAGAATGCGTTCATGGCCGGTAACCATATCCTATCCATTTACATGTCTTAATATCTCCGAAGGCTTAAATTTGAAGATCTCCGAGAAACAATAGAGGCACCAATTGCCAGGGCCTAAATACTGGGAACAGTGAATTAAAAAAGAAACAAAAAATAAAAACAGTAAGTGCTCCAATTACCAGGCTAGAATACCGGTATAAAATATATTTTAACACTATAACTGAAAAGAAAAGCATGATAGAAATGCATATGCTTATGGACAATTGCAAGAATATAATCAGAGAGGAAATAGTGAAGGACACCAAGAGTCCATGACTAGTTTCTACTTCAACTCAGAAAATCCCCAGTATTCAAGTTGAGTACTCAAGGGCATTACACAGATCTCAGGATTTCACTTGTAGCACATAAGTCAGGGTTTGCCTTAAAGTCCTATGGCAGGGGCCGGAGAGATAGCACAGTGGGTAAGGAGTTTGCCTTGCACGAGGCCGACCCGGGTTCGATCCCCAGCATCCCATATGGTCCCCAGGCACTGCCAGGAGTAATTCCTGAGTGCAAAGCCAGGAGTAACCCCTGAGCATCGCTGGGTGTGACCCAAAAAGCAAAAAAAAAAAAAAAAAAAAAAAGTCCTATGGCAAAGCTAAAGTGAGTATCTTTCAGGTCAGTGAATTAAATCCCTTGAAAACATGTGTGCTCTGTGTTCTCAGAGTTTATCCCTGTTCCCCAAGAACCCATACAGCCACCAATGCTTAACCACC
Source organism: Sorex araneus (assembly GCF_027595985.1). Classification (NCBI taxonomy): domain Eukaryota; kingdom Metazoa; phylum Chordata; class Mammalia; order Eulipotyphla; family Soricidae; genus Sorex; species Sorex araneus. The sequence goes on along the minus strand of NC_073308.1, from coordinate 55,812,707 downwards.
CTGCCCTTCTGTTTCAGGCCCACTCGTGGAGTAAGAAGAAATGAAGTAAGTCTGGCTCACACTCCAGATGATCAGATGTATCACGAACCCAGAGGGACAATTACTCAAACTCAGGCCAGGATGGGTGTCAATTGTCTTCCATCCAGTGTGTGCGTCATCTTTGTGTTTTAAGTGTTTTCCTTAGTTGGTCTATTAGTCATAATCACTCTTCATGGCGGCTCTAAATTTATCTTTATAGGTCCTTGCTGATCCATGGGTGGTCCACAACCAGCAGCAGCATCTTGTTAGAAATGCATATTCCTGGGGCTTTGAGTCAGCAGAAGCCCACTCTGAATTTGAACAAGAGCCCAAATGGTCAGAGACCATCAGCTAGAGTGATAGCAACAGTGGTGTTGCGTTTGCGTTGCACGCAGCCAACCTGGGTTCGATTCCTCGACCCCTCTCAGAGAGCCTGGCAAGTTACCGAGAGTATCTCGCTGGCATGGCAGAGCCTGGCAAGCTACCCATGGTGTATGCCAAAAACAGTAACAAGTCTCACGATGGAGACGTTACTGGTGCCTGCCCAAGCAAATTGATGAGCAACAGGATGACAGTGACAGAGAACACCTAAGTCAGTGTACACAGATTGTGTATACAATATTCTCCAGTGGAGCTATCTTGGATTGCTTTGTGAACTCTGTTACAGGGAGACTTGCTTCCCGCCCCACCTCAACCCCATTCTTTGCAATTTGCTGGTGGAAACATTTGTATCCATTCCACCTTACCAGCCAGGATGACAGAAAGAGAAACTGAAGTGTATTCAGTACAGCAGGCTTTTCATTCAGGGTTTCAATCAGTGCTATTTTGTAAAACTGTTCTTCATTTTAAAGGTACATCATGTAAGGCAGGAGCAATAGTACAACAGGTAGGGCATTTGCTTTGCACCTGGCCGGCCTGGGTTTAATCCCTGGCACCCCAGATATTCGCCCAACCCCCCCCCCAGGAGTGATCCCCGAGCAGAGCCAGAAATAATCCCTGAGCATCACTGGCTTTTGTTTGGCCCCCAAACCAAAACAAATTAAGAAATAAAACAAAATAAAAATGCGACATTGTGGAGATTTAGAAGTGCATAAATGCTGAGTACTAAATTAACTAACCAGCTAAAATGCCAGGGTTTAAGCTCAATTTCAAGCTTCACTCAGTCACGTGTTCACTCTCTGGCCCTTGACTCGTCCATGGATCTTTCTTCCCCAAACTTCCAGGCTTTTTCCACAGGCAAACAGCATGGCACTTCTGAGAATCAAAGGTAATTGATTTCGGACTCTCACTGACTTCCCCACATCTCAGCGAAACAACTACAAACTGAGCAAACTGCGCCTAACCAGATTAGCGTTTTCATTCCAACAGATTCGGGGACTATTAGAGCAGAAATAGAAGGTAAAGTGCCAGAGCAAGTGCCCTGGGACCAGAGCGCCTTTGTTCCGGTCCCTGGCTCCGGCCACTTGACCTTGGACAAGTAGCTTACGTTCTCTTTAAATTGGGACTTACACTAAAAATTTCCTTGGTAGACTTCTTGTGAGGATTATAGTTCTAATGACTGAGAAGTGCTTGGAGCACTCCTGGTGTGTAGCAAGTACTGGATAAATATTAGCTATTAGGATTATGGAACACAATTGCTCATTCTATTCTTAATTTTTTTCTGCTTAGTGAGGCTGATAGCCTAAGTTGTTCCATTTTTGTCTGCGTGTTTTGGGTTACAAAGTCTTTGACCTGGTGAAACATTTGATAAACTTTCAAATGAATATCTGCTTCCTTCTCCTTTGTGGGTCTTCAACTTGCATATATTGATTACTTCTCAGTGCTGAAAAATGGAAAATCAAATTGACCAATAAAAGGTGTGTCTTGTGCATCCTTTCACTGTCACAGAGCATGTGTCTCCTGGGAACAAGTTGCCTGGTGACTCTGAAGACAGGCAGGAGTCTGAGATGCTGGGATAGACTATAGAGACGAGCTTCACACTTGCTCCTTACACGCCAGCCTCAGCCCCCATTCCCGGCTGCCAGAAAAACTCAAAGAGCTCTCATTTCAGAATAAATCCCAAATTTGACCACATCCACTTCCTTACGGTCTGAGCCACCTCAGTGGCATTTCCTGCCTTGCTCACCTACAGCCTGTATTCAACCCAGCAGGAAAATCATCCCTTTACAAAAGCCTCCGCCTCCTTCTCAGGCCCTCCTGCCAGTCTTCAGGGTCCCAGCTCGGGCCAGGCAGGCTCCTCCCTATCGGCCTGGACTCTCCGGCTAGCCAGGCCTGCAGCCTTGAGAACCCCATCACCCGCTATTGCAAATCACAGCATCTGCTACCCTGCTGGACCCCTCTCCGCAGATGATGCTGACTATGTTCTATCAATTAACATATGTAGGCTGTGCTTTGTGAGCTTTCTCCTCACACTTCCCTGGAACATACCTCACGTCGCAGGTTTCCTGTCGGTTCACAGTATCTTGCTGCAGATGTAATACATGCTCAGTAAATATTGGCTGAAAGAATAAATGAGCAGGGGAAACCCTATCCCGAGCTTACTCCTGCCTAAACTAATGACTAGTCTAGACATCCCCCAGGCTTTCAAGATAGAAAAACCCGAGCAATCTATTCTGAATAGGGAAAGCCTAAGAGAGTGATGGCCTGCACAAAAGGGTCCATCAAAAGCCAAGCACTTAAAAGGAAGGAAGGCTGCGGGAGGACCCTAACTCCAACTTCCAGAAGTGAAAGAACCCCAACTCTTCTCGAAAAGCAGTGGGGGGGAACAATAAACTCTTAAACTTGTCAATTAAGGAGATGACCCTTCCCAGCTACTAGAGAGCCCAGGAAGTGGATGTGATGACCTTATGCAAATGAATCTGCTTGGGTCAGGATTCTTCGGGTGAACAACTCACAGTCTTGCAAAAAAAAAGCACCTTGGGAATTTTCATGACCGCACAAATGCAGCAGTTGCTTGTCAGCTCTAAAGAATGACCAATAACACTCAGCCACGCTTTCTCACTCTTTCTGCCTCCCCCTCATCAGTCCAGTATGACTCTCGAATCACCAGGCTCCTTATCAGAGGATGGCAGCCCTCGACTGTAACAAGCAAATCACTCTGTACCCTAATCAGTGGCTGAGAACTGACATTAGATTCCCTGTGTTGTTTGGTAATGTTTATCATTCCAATAGAGAATACTTGGGCCTTGACACTGCATCTTGTAAACTACAGAATGTTCATAATATGGAAGGAGATGGGTCTTGCGCCCTCTTCGAATAGAACCCTTGGTATAGGCAGAGGTGAGTAGTGGAAAGCAGCCCTGCTCGCACTATACCTCCAACACACCCCAAAGACGAGTATTGGATATTCTGCACCCCACACGTATTTCCATCATTCACATCTGACCTAGAGGAAAGTGAGAAAATGATTTTAAAAACCCAGGGATTTAAGGTGAAATGCCCAAATGCCTCCTTATCTATCACGAGGACAGAGATCTTAGATTCAAAACAGAGCAAAAATCACAGAGTTGGTTGCCTACCGCATTCTCCTCAAACTAACCACAAATACAAAACCTAAGATGGATAAATGCGGGAAAGGGGGGATTCAAGGCGACCCTATATTTTACCCAAGACCATTGCATGTTTTTCACAGTAAAAATTATAAACAAATAGGTTGCAGCAAGGTTTCTCCTGTTTGAAAAAAAAAACAAACTGCAAATTATCGTTTACTCATGTGATAAGAATAGTACGATCCTTTGAAACAACAAATCCTTTTATCAGCCACAGACACTGTGATTCGTCCAGATCTCCGGAGGAAAGAAGCCCTTTCCCCACGAGGCTTACCAACTTATTTATCACCCTGACAGGCAGGTCTGAAAGGCACATTTGCCTGAAGTCGACAGAGCCCAGGACCCAGAACTGCAGCGTCCCGTCCCTCTGCCAGCCCCACATGACTAAGCAAATGACTTCACTCCTTGGAAATCCGCATGGAGAGGGCTGACAAGACTCTACCTCCCTCCCTCCCTCCCACCCTCCCTCCCTTCCTCCCTCCCTCCCTCCCAGCGCTCAGGCCACGGTCTGACAAGGCCTGATTCATCCTTCAGAGGTCCCAAGCAGAAGCACAGAAAGGCAACTCCAGCTGGTTTCCAAAAGTATGGAGGGACGTTCGAAGTCCTTCCCGAGAACAGAGGCTTGGTCTGGACCAAGATGACAGGGCTGCAGACAGAAATGAGCACCGCTGCTCTTCCAGACAGCCACAGAGTGTGGTGGCCGTGAGTCACCATTACAAATCGCCGACCGCAGAGAGAAAGGCGGTCAGCAGGAGGGACAAAGGCGATCGCCCTCTGATCTCATAAGCTTTGTCACTAGGAAGTAAACAGGGTGAAAAGGGGACCGGGAGGGAGTAGGAACACGCACAGCAGGGCCTTCCGGTATTGGGGAATTTGTGGACAGACTCAGTTTTCACCGTGGAGGACCCGAACCCCACACTTTTATACCCAAGACTCCATCCTTTACACAAAGCATTGTTTGGGCATTTGTGTGCATCTTCAAGACTCCACATTTACTCTCTGGGTCAAATATCCTCTAAATTTAGAGTCCTCCCCAGAGAAAGCCTGCAATTAATACTCTCCGAGGGACTCCGGGATCCACAGAGAGATGGTTCCACTGGAAATTTGGAATCATAATAACTAGACATCAAGATGAAGGCATGGAGTGAGGGGCCAAGTAGTATTACAGCGCAGAGGGCACTTGTTTTGCATGGGATTGTCCTGGGTTCGATCATTGACATCTTATATAGACCCCGAGCCCTCTAGGAGTGATCCCTGAGCACCATAAGCCCTGAGTACAGCTTGGTGCACCCCCAAAAAATAAACCGAAAAATGAAAGTCTGACGAGTGAGAAGGGCAATATAAATAGGACATGGGCTGCACCAAACAAACCTTGTGGTGTTCTCTGTTAATTGGGGTTTTCATTTAGTTTTTTATTATCTGTAGATGAATGCTTCCCAAAGTTAATGACACTGCCCCTTTCCTGAGTCACTGGGTGGAAGCAGGGTGGCAGTAGCGGTCTCTGGTGCCATTGGGACCACCTTCTCTTTATTTGCTTACAAAAGGTAGACTTCCAGGGGGCTCTGAGAGAATTTTTCCCTCCCAAAAGGGGGTGGCGGGGAAAAAACAGTGCATGGAGCTCTAGTCTAGATAAACCAATGGACCAACGTGCAGTGATATCCCCAACAAGGGCCTTGGCAGAGATCACATATTGATCCAGGAATAAAACTTTGCCTTTACTGAACGGCTGGTGTCACAAACACACCCCGTGCATAAGTGTTCCTCCAGATGCTGAATTTTCTGAGCTGGCCTTGGCATAGAGTGTCCTACCTATGTGGCACTAGGAGTCTGAAACAATTATTTATCCTCTTCAAAGGTAGGGAGGAAATGAAGAAACGGCCAGGCTTGAGCTCTGTAAGGCTTGAGCTCTGTAGAGTGTGGGGGGCGAGGGCGGGGGGCTGGGCGGTCCCCAGTGGCCTCCTCAGGGATTCAAGGCCCAGGAGAGGGGACCAGCTGCACGTACGTCTGAAGGGCGCATCCATAGTACTGGGCAAATCAGGGACATTTTCTCAGTCTGCATGATTCCTAGAGAATTGACAGAGAAGCCATGGATCCTCAACTCCATAGTCCACTCACGGGCTAAAGGACAGCTGCACGGGAGGGCAGGGTTGAGTCTGGAATGACTTTTTTTCTTCATGGTTTATATAGAACACTTGTCTGTAAACAAAGCCTGTGGTGTCCAACCATGTTCCAGATGTTTCCAACAAGTGTGTGTGTGAGGGCGTTTGTGGGGGAGATAGAGTCAGGGGGCACCCACCCCACAATATTTTCCTGATCTTCAAGGCTTAAGAGCAGGATGTCAGAAATGACACACTCGGGGGGAAAGGGGCGGGAAGCTGGGAGAATGCCCCATATGGTGCCAAATGCTGGCAGCTATCTTGCTTCTTCCCAGACAAAACTCTTAGGTCTTAGGAAAACATTTCTTGTCAAGTGCCAAGAACAACAGATATAATTGGTATGAAGCTTCTCCCTTGCCGGACGCTGCCACAGCCTGACTGCTTTGAATGAGCCGGCATGTCCACTCTGGGGGGGGGGGCGGGAATGAAGAGCCCACTTCAGCTCTTTTTTTCTTTTCTTTTCTTTTCTTTTCTTTTCTTTTCTTTTCTTTTCTTTTCTTTTCTTTTCTTTTCTTTTCTTTTCTTTTCCTTTCCCTTTCTTTCTTTCTTTCTTTCTTTCTTTCTTCCTTTCTTTCTTTCTTTCTTTCTTTCTTTCTTTCTTTCTTTCTTTCTTTCCTTTTTCCTGCTTTTTGAGTCACACCTGGCGATGCACAGGGGTTACTCCCAACTTTGCACTCAGGAATTCCTCCTGGCGGTGCTCAGGGGACCAGATGGGATGCTGGGAATCAAATCCGGGTCAGCCACGTGCAATACAAACGCCCTACCTGCTGTGCTATCTCTCCAGTCGCCCCCGGCCCCTTCAGCTCTTAACCCCAAAGGGCCACCTCTGGGGCATCACCTTCTTGGCTTCCAAACCTCAGGCCTGCGTGGTTTGTTCTTTTTTGTTGTTTTGCTTTGTTTTTGTTTTGGGTTTTGGGTTTTGCTGCTTTCTTATAGAATAGGAGAAAAGGCAATTGTATGTTTAGGTTCAATGATGAGCATAGCATCGATTTGACAACCAGCTTATTACAGAGAATACCGGAGGGGCCGGAGAGTGAGGACAGCGGGAGGGCGTGCAGCTTTGAATGCACCCTGCACAATTCCTCTGCCCAGAACCCCAAAACAATGTTTAGAAATGGGAAAAGCGACTGTATTTTACAAAGAGAAAGAGCAGTATGCCCCCCCCCATAGTCACCCATTAGGCTTTGTAGATAAAATCCTAACAACATTGTAGTATGTGTCATCCCAGCTAGACCATCCATGGCCATGTTGATGCAAGCACACGTGAAAGTGTTTTCATCCTGCTACGGAACATGATCAGCATAGGGAAGAGAAGAATTTCCCGGAAGAGGAGGCAGCATTTCTCATTCCTTCCCCACTTCCCGTGAGTAATGACAGCTTGGTATAAATCACAGCATTTCTCCGGGAGGTTTATTGCACTAGCGACCACCATGGGCCCAGCGTTACATTCACGGCTGGCATGCACAGCTGAAATATGAGAAAGGTGAGAAAGAATGATGACAGAGGAGAGAGGAAGTTGAATGCTCATGGAGAAAACACAATCAGCATCTTGGGGACTCCTTCAAGGAAAGGGAGAGAATCTGTTCTGTTAAGTCGAGGAGACACACATGTTCTGTTATCTTCACAGGAAGAAGCCTGCCTATGCCTTTAAAGACTCAAACCAGTCAAGGCGTGTACCATATAGAAAACGGGCCACTTAATTTGAATAATGGATAGAAGTAAAAAAAGAATTCATTACCTTCTCCCTAAGGGTATGAGCTCCTTGATTGATATGCAAACTAATGGGGAAGAATCTAAAGCTTATGAGTTCTTTTTTTTTCCCTTCAGAGCATTAATACCTTTTGGGTTGGTCAATAAGCAGCACACATATACACATATACACACACAGACATACACACACACACACATGTGCACACACACCCACACACTCACGCTGTCTAAACTGCAATGTTTCTTTATAACAAACCAGCCTCAGGAAATTATTAATGAGGGGTGAGGAGGTTACACAGCAGCTAAGCCCAGAAGAATGTCTGTGCAAAGTGAGAACTACCTATTCAGAAGGGAGGATTGTGTAGGGAGGACTGGCAGTTGAAAAGGAATTCCTTTCTAGCCAAGACGGTTTCTATACTGTGCAAAGCCAAAGTGAAATGAGTCATAACTCTTCACATTTCCTCACTGCATATTCCGAGGATGAACTCTGGTTTTCAAGACAGCCTCCGTTGACGGAGAATGACTCCTTCTTGTCCTCCACCTCCCCTCTCACACTGGAACTGTCTATGGGTCTGTATAGATCCAGTCCTGGCAAAACCTGCTAAGCATTAATAGTATGCTTGTAACTTTCAGCGTTACGCATGGAAGAGAATGAAGGAATGTGGCAGGAAGGACCAGCCTCCATCAGAACTACCAATAACCCCCTAAAACAATGTAGGCATTTTCCTAATTAAAAAAAAAAAATCAAGGGCCAGAGAGACCGACAGCGCAGCATTTAAGTCATTTACCTTCATGTGGCCAACCCGGATTGGAAGGATCCCTGGAACCCCATAAGGTCCCTGGAGTTTGAAGGCAGTGATCCCCAAGTACAATGCCAGGAGTAAACTCTGAGCACTACAGGCGTGACCCCCAACCTTGTGTGACATTTTCTCATATTAATCAGTTGTCACATTTTGCACACAGTATTTAAATAATCTAAGAGGTTCCTGGAAAGTACTTCTCCAGTGCCCTACAATTCAACAGGTAATTTGAAAAACAATGTTAAATTGGAAAAATGCTGTTTCACTCACTGTAGCAGTGTAGTCTGGTTGTTCTTCGATTTGCTCCAGCAGACACCAGTAACGTCTCTATTGTGAGCTTGTTATTACTGTTTTTGACATTTTGAATACACCACGGGTAGCTTGCCAGGCTCTGCTGTGTGGGTGGGATACTGTTGGTAGCTTGCTGGGCTCTCTGAGAGGGGCGGAGGAATCGAACCCCAGTCAGCCACTTACAAGGCAAATGCCCTACCGCTGTGCTATCGCTGCAATCGTTTCATTCATAAGAAGTTTAATTTTTTTTTTGACTACAGAAGCCAAAAAGAGGAAGGAAGGCAGGTGAGGGGGAGGGGGTAAAAGGGAAGGAAAGAAAGAAAGAAAGAAAGAAAGAAAGAAAGAAAGAAAGAAAGAAAGAAAGAAAGAAAGAAAGAAAGAAAGAAAGAAAGAAAGAAAGAAAGGAAGGAAGGAAGGAAGGAAGGGAGGGAGGGAGGAAGGAAGGGAGAAAGAGAGAGAGAAAGAGAGAGAAAGAAAGAGAGAGAGAAAGAAAGAAAGGAAGGAAGAAAGAAAGAAAGAAAGAAAGAAAGAAAGAAAGAAAGAAAGAAAGAAAGAAAGAAAGAAAGAGAAAGAAGAAGGAAAAAGGAAGAAAGAGAGGAAGAGAGAAAGAGAGAGAGAAAGTGAGAAAGAAAGAAAAGAAAGAAAAGATTTTGGGCTGGAGAGACAGTATATGGGATAAGGTGCCTCCCTTGTACGTAGCTGTTCCATCCCAGCCCCACCAAGAATGATCCCTGAGCACATTCAGGAGTAAGCTCTGGTTGAGGACCTCCCCAAAGTAAAAAGAAATTGTATAAATGAGGAGTTGTTAAAATTAAATTGATAAAAATTTTAGTTAGTAAAAATTGGCCAAAATAATCAATTAAAAATGCCAATGATGTGTTGTTAGAATAAATACTATCAGCAGATCAAATTTTTGTAGTTTTTATACTTACTAGGTTCTTTCCTGAATGTTTATCAGAGTCAATATGGCAGGAACTTTAAAGGGATAAGTAATATTTATGCTTCTGCACTTATAAATAATTATTTATAAATGTGCCACCACCTGACTGGTTTTAACTTCATTATTAATTATTTAAATTGCGATTAGTGCATTGTGGAGTTATATTTTTGTTACTGAACAATCTATTGCAAGGAGAGTTATCCTCTATAAGATGTCTTTTTCACAGAAATTAAGAGGACTCTTGAATGGATCTTTTCTTGAGTCGATACAAATTTCAAATTTGTGCTTGACGATGAAAGGCACACGATCACTGCTTCTAGTCTAGAATCAACCTTAGCTCATTAATATTTTATTGCTGGGGAAGGTCCTTTCTTAATTTAGCCAAAATCTGTGTCTGAGAAACAGGGTTGTACCTGATTGGAAAGCTAAAAACCCTTCCTTTCCCCTGCAGAGTCAGTTCACTGGGTCAAAAATAACTTATCCCTAAAGCCACAATTGTACTGGGGCCCCTAAAAGCTCCACATTTACAATTTCTGGTCCATTTTCAAGCATACATTTTAGGGCAAAGAGACTACCAATGAAATGTCCAAATTACTAGGGGGGAAAACATCCTTTCTTTTGGAATATTCTTTGGCTTCAGACTTCCTTTCCCCCAAACAATAAAATGACAACCACTGGTCACATCTATTTGTAGCATGACCTATTTTATATATACTGGAATAAAACCAAAAAAGACAGAATATATTTAGGCCAAAGGATGGTGTACTGTATTTTAAAATACTGAGTATCTGAAATAAGCAAAATTTTCCTGGAATTTTTACTAGGCTCTTCACCAACATTCTCTTTGCATATAAATTAATAAGGTATTCCCTCCATGGTGAGAGGAGTCATAAAAGAATATGAAAGGAGATGCATATAGTAGAGGGAAGATATCTAGATCACCCTTGACCCCAGTGTTTAGAGAGAACAGAGAAAGAAAAAAATCAAGAGGGAAGAGGAGGATGGGAAGTAGATGGTTGAACAGGCATCAGGGCTTCCGTTATACTGACGTTATGGGAGAATGGCATAGCCATCTTGGACGATCCCAAATACAGACTCAACAACGCTGCAAGCATGAGATTTGAGCTGCAACCACTGAAACTTTGTAATGTGCCTGTCAATTTGACATGCAGGGATGGGGTGGGGAGCACGTATGGGAACACTGGAGGAAGGAAGTTGACACTGGTGGTGTGACTGGTGTTGAAATATTAGATGCCTAAAGCTCAACTATTAATAACTCTGTAAGTGACAGTTCTTTAATTAAAAGAGAAATATAAAAATGAGTCTGAAATAAAGACTGTTCCATCACAAAATGATAATGGCATCAATCTACATTATATCATGATTAAACACAGACAGAAGAGGTTTGTCTGTTTGGTTGTGGGGCCAGCAATCAAACCCATATCCACCACAGGCAAGGCAGTGCTTTACCCTGAGCCAAATTCCAACCCAAGAACTTTATTCAAAATATAGTATAAATGCTCAATTACCTTTGAGGCAGATATTTATATTATCATGTTAAGATAGAATTTTTTTTTTTTTTGGCCCAGATAAACCCGGAGCTGCTGAGCGCGAATCGGACCCTCTGCGCCTAAAGACTTTGACTCCAAAGATGTAACACATTCGGGCATCCAGCGCGGCACCCGAGAGCGATGCACTGGGACACCAAACTGGGCTACAACTCGGTGCTGCTGGGGGTGGATTTTTTTTTCCTCCCCACCCTGTCTTCCTGCATGGAAAGCGGCGGGCTGGCGGCACCATGTGGCAGGCGCCATCTTCTGATTCCAGACCCACAGGTATTCGGATTTGACTTTGGGGGCTCCCAGGAACTCATGGGAAGGGGGCGTAACCGGCACGCCCTCGGCCCAGATAAACCCGGAGCTGCTGAGCGCGAATCGGACCCTCTGCGCCTAAAGACTTTGAACTCAGAGACTTCTTACAGCAATGCACTGGGACTGTGAGCTGGGCTATGTAATTTCTGGCAGAATTTTCCCTGGACTTTGTGCGGAAATCCAAAACCGCGCGGACGCAGAAGCGTCCGCGCGACTTAACATTTATAATTGTCAGCAATGTGAAAGGGTTCCATTTGAACAGGTCTGACTTGGGGGGGAAACTCCAAATAATAACAGTAAGTTTTTGATTGAAAATATTGAAGGTTTTTAATGTAGCAGCCACTTCTGGACTGTGAACTAAGCAAAAGCCCCACGCTGGCCGACGTGGCGTGGCGTACACCATACTATGAGGCGCAGGCAGGGGGATGAGGGGGAAAAAGAAAAATAAAAAAAAAAGGAAAAAGAGAAAAAAAAAAAAGAGAGAGAGAGTTATGTCAACTATAGTGAGTTTTGTGTTGAATTATGGAATGTAATCAGGGTAAAGAGAAAATGAAGTGAAATTCATTAGTTATACAGTAGGGGGTAGGGGGTGGGGGCGGGGGGTATACTGGGGTTTCTGGTGGTGGAATATGGGCACTGGTGAAGGGATGGGTGTTTGAATATTGTATTACTGACATATAAACCTGAGAACTTTGTAACTTTCCACATGGTGATTTAATAAAAATTAAAAAAAAAAAAAAAAAAAAAGAATTTTTTTTTTGTTTTGTTTTTGGGTCACACCTGGCGATGCACAGGGGTTACTTCTGGCTCTTCACTCAGGAATTACGCCTGGCGGTGCTCAGGGGAACATATGGGATGCTGGGATTAGAACCCGGGTTGGCCGCATGCATGGCAAACGCCCTACCCGCTGTGCTATCGCTCCATCCCAAGATAGAATTCTTTGAGTACAACTTTTATAATTTTCTATGACTTGACTCTGACAGCATTGAAGATCTATTCATATTTTAAGATGTGACTAATTCTTTAACATGGCATTTATTCCGTGTCCAAATAGATGTGACCTAAGTCACACCAAAACAGAATTTGGAAAAATTAATTTTGCAATGAGACAAGAATGTAAATAGCATAAGTAAATTCTGTCTAAATTTTAAGACATCTCTTGATGAAAAAGATACCAAATACTAAGTATCCAATAAATTGATCTATTAATGGACTGCAAAAATCTTCTAAACTACAACCATCCAAAGAAATTTCCAATGCATATTTTATGAATATGCATAGAATCTAAATGACCCTGTGATCTAGATCAATAAATACAATGTTTGGTTGTTTTGTTTAAGCCAGAAAAATCAGTGAAAAGTATGCAATCATTTAAAAATGCTGGTGTAGCCAAAGAGATAGTTCAGCCAATAGAACAATTGCTTTTGCACATCAGTAGGCTTGGGTTTGATCCCCAGTAACATATAATGTTCCCTGAGTCCCTGAGCACAGAGTCAGGAATAAGTACTGAGTACAGCTGGGTGTCACACACAAATACACACACACACACAGACCCCAAAACAAGCCCAGGGCTTGATCACAAAAACTACACAGCTCTCTAGGCACTTCTGCAAGGACCCAGAGCACTGCTGGATGTGACACAATAAAAAATAAAAATGAAAACCCTGGTGCTTTCATTAAACAAGTGAATAATTGGTCAGGAAAAAAAATGGGGAGGAAAAGATTGTTTTCTGTTTTGTCTATGTTTAGGACAATTATTTATAACAAAAAGCATGCCGAGTTTTGCCTTTTTAAGGAAAGACCCAAGAAAATCTTAATAATAAATATTTGAAGTACCAGAAAAGAGCCTGAGGACATGTTTAAATTACAGAACTCAAAAAATAAAATAAGTGCTTAAATATCTTGGACTCTATCCCGTGGCATAAGAAGGATTTACACAGTCAAGTTTCATTTACTCACACGGAAGTTACTCCCAGAACCTCTTTTATCCTCTTAATGAGAAGGCCCCACTGCAGCACAAATGATTCTCAACCCTACTGGCCTGTTGAGAAAGCTTTCAGTTGACACTGAATGACAGAACCATCTCCCAAACATCCAAAGGGCCAATCGATTCCATGGTGTCTTGCCAAATCTGGTTCTTGTCCAGATTGTTTTCTAGACTATAAAGTCTCAGAGAATAATGGAAGGTGTCTAAAGAAATCTAGGAAATTCAAGACGATCATTAGAATGCATCAGAAAAGATTTTTAAGAAGAATGTGTTGGTATGTAAATGATATATTCTCCAGCAAATGTGACATACAGTGTCTACCTCCACAGTACAGCATGTAGGGCCTTGCATGAGGTTGACCAGGGTTCAAAACCAGCATCACATATGACCCCAAGTCCTTGACCCCCGTAGCCTACCAGGAATGATTCCTGAATGCAGAGCAAGGAATAAGCCCTATGTCTCCTCCCCCACCAAAGAAAAAAACACAAAATATATCTCCTGTAACAACAATGAAAATTCATTTTTATCTTTGACACTTCCATTGCAGTATAGAGTCATACTAATGTTACTGCCATTTAAATGACTAAAGTTCTTGTTCTGTATAAAAGAATAAAATACACTCGAAACAATTCTGGAATACTACTATTCTTAAAATTTTACTGAGTAGCAATACTCATAAAATTAACATGAAAGAAATGCAGTTCTATCTTCTTCTCCAAAATATGGACTCTCTGCATGTCTTCATTCTAAATTGGAAAAACCAGCTGTTCTAACAAGACTAAAACAGTAGATGTCAAAGAGTGGGGAATACTCATCTTTCTAAGAAGCAATCATGCACATTATCAGGAAGCAATCCATTTCACTTCCTCCAGCACAGGAACTAAGAATTCCAAGACACAATTCCCTGAATACATCACATATGAAAGCAAACAAATCCAGACTCTTCCCTTGCTAAAGATAAATGTAGTTCTGGCTGATTTCAATATCTATGTGAAATAATTCCTGCTTTCTCATAGAGAGCAATAAAATAAATAGGAAAATAAATAGCATGGTGTCTAAGACTTCAGATATTTTGAATTGCCTTAAATTTACTGAGAAACAAGATCATGCATTTGTGTAGTCTGGGTACCGAACTTATGTAAATAGCAGAGGGTATGGTTTTAATTTTCTCATGACACCATAAATATTGGCATACTGAGCATGTGCTTACTGCCATGAATTTTGAACTCTCTTTCTCCAGGGTCTGCTTCTGTTTTGTCCACATGCCAGAACTAAGGACTACTTGCCCATAATCTCACATGATCAGAGCTGAGAAAATGAACTTTATTTCCAAGAAAAAAAAAATACCTCCTCTGAAACACTTTCTTTTTAAAAAGTGACTTTTTCAAGATTTTGCCTTCCAAAGAAAAAAATAAATCAGAGTTGTCACTCTCAAAACAGAAAAGAAAGGAAGAAAAGGAATGAATGAAAAAGAACAAAAGAGAAAAAAGAAAAGAAAGAAAGAAAGAAAGAAAGAAAGAGAAAACAGAAAGAAAGAAAGAAAGAAAGAAAGAAAGAAAGAAAGAAAGAAAGAAAGAAAGAAAGAAAGAAAGAAAGAAAGAAAGGAAGGAAGGAAGGAAGGAAGGAAGGAAGGAAGAAGACAAAAATATGTCTATGTAATTGAAAGGAATATAAATTAATGAAAACAAATACAGGTTAGTTACTATAATAGTATTTGATAGCCATGTTTTTATAAAATAAATTGATTATTATAAACATTAAGTTCTCTGTTTAAAAACATTTGTTCCTGGAAATGATACATTTCTAGTTGAGGAAATAGCTTTCTAATCAGTCATCATTATAATTTTGCCTATAAGGTTCTTTGTACATTCATTTTACTCAGTCTAAGCAGAAAGATTTAAGAGGCCCTCCAATATATCCCCTTTTAGTTCCTCAAAATGAAGCCAGACACGACTTGTATTCCTGGATTGTGAAATAAAGCAGATGACTTCTCCAGAACCTATCAGCAATGACCTATTAGAGCAGATGCCAGCAAGACCCCAGAATTGGCTGTGGAGAATCTCAGTGGACCACTTTCACTTCACTTCAAGTCCTATCCATCAGAGCACAAAGCTAAAGATGACTCAGTGTTCCAGTCTCCGGCTATTGAAAAGGATGGGTGTTAAGACACCCATATAATCAGCATCGAAGATAAAAAGTGGCAAATTATGCAATATTCGAGGGATTCCGAGAAGGTCACATGCCAGGCTGAGAGAAACAGGAAGGATTTGGGAAGGGGGCAGGAGTCAGATTGAGACTTGGATTCATGTAATCTTTGAGAAAGCAGAGTAAGGAGAATGTTTGCTCATCACGTTGCCAGCAGCTTACCCAAGGCAAATGCCTTCAAACAGGTGTTCTTGTCCCTACCGCTCTGTCCTTTACAATTATCCTGTTTAATTTCCCACCAACTGTCAACCATGAGCACTGCATTCGGTACCGCACTGTCTTTTTTCAGGACATACCAGTAACTAGGACACGAAGCAAGTAATGCTTTGGACTGAAATGACTTCTAGGCTAAAGCCATTGTAAGAGCCACAGCAGGGCAGGAGCAGAGACCAGCTATGTGTAACCTTTCCCCTGGGAAGACGGAGGAGTTACCACAGTGGACTTTGGAAACACCACAATGGATCCTTATTACTCAGTTTTTTCTTCAGTTCCAAAGCATCACTACCACCTGGGGTCTTGCTAAGAAGCAAACTCTCTGGCCCTACCCAGACCTACACAATCAGAGCCTGCTATTGAATAAGATCCCCAAATGATCTGTGGTGCATTAAATCCGAGCAGCACTAATCTAAGCTTCAACAGAACTTGATAGAGGGAGAAAATATGAACTGCACATCCAATAGCTATGTGCAGTTCACTGACATTGAGAGGGCAGGGGAGAATCCCAGGATACAGAGAGGATAATAAGGACACTTTTCCCACAGCTTAGATGCAGAAATTACAAGTACAAAGAGTATTACTAATAGACAGAAATGCTAATATTCATTCATTAGTTTGACAATAATTGGTGGATTATTTACTACATAATATAAATTCCACACTGGGGAGGACAAGTGAGGTTCGGGCAGAGTAAACACAGTTTTCAGTTGCATTTTCAGATTTAGTACTGCAAAAGCAACCCCAATAAAAATAAGTAGGGAGCTCTCTAAACACATGCATTGCCTGGGAGTTAAAATGGGGTCTCGGTAGACATAAAAAGATTGCACTCATATGTGGAATATAAAGTAGCTGAGATGTACGAGCTTGCAATGATGCAATTTCTGGCAGAAATTTCTCTGTACTTAGTTACAAAAATACTAAAATACAGAAACCCAAAACTGTGTGGCCACTATTGCGGCTGCTGGACCTCATATCTCTTCATTCTCAGCAATGGAAAACAAATTATCAAATGCTTCCCTTTCAGCCGGTCCGACTTTGGGGGGAGAAACTCCAAACAATAATAGTGAGTATTTTATTGAAATATTGAATGTAATCAAAGTAAAGTGAAAGTAAAGTGAAATTTATCAGTTACACAGGTGGGGTGGGGGCTGGGGAGGTGGGGGGTTGACGGGGAGGTTTACTGTGGTTCTTGGTGGTGGAATATGTGCACTGGTGAAGGGATGTGTGTTTGAGCATTGTATAACTGAGACTTAAACCTGAGAGCTTTGTAACTTTCCACATGGTGTTTCAATTAAAAAAAAAATAAACAATGAACATGGTAAAAAAATGGGGTGTTAGCAGAACAGGCACCAAGACTGCAAAATAACAGCATGCTTTTAAGCAAAATGCCATAAGATGTTTCATGAATGTTGAATTCCTAAGACTGTCAGAGCTCCTGCCTGCTAGTCCCCACCTCCCTTTCCATTAGGGTCCCACTCAGAATAAAGTCAGGGGAGGGAAGGAAGTCCAAGGAGTTTTAATTATCCCAAAAGACTGGACAGGTCTGTTTAATCAGTGTTTATATATGAAGTTACTTTAGAAATCTCTCTCAAGAATGAGTTAAAATGGCCACAGTGGTGTAGGAATATTCAACAGTAAAAAGCAAGGTTTCCCCTGCTCAGGATCAACAAAAATAAAATGGCATTTTATCACACCCCAAAGGGCCTGGTTATTCAGCAAAGAAGTTTCATGTATTTGTTATTGCCAATGATTACAGGGACATGAAAGAGTCCCCACAGAAGGAGCAAATGGTAACTACATAGAAATTGTCCCTTTTTGGAGAGGGCGCACCATGCCAGCTGAGTTATATTTTTCTCCTGAGAAAATAACTGCAAAAACTTGAACGCATAAATAGAGAAAAAAAATCCTGTAGGGCTTACAAAAGTTGGTAAGAGCTTCCCTGATAGAAAACTCAGATGTCTGCAATGACTTTTCTACCTTGGATGATTTCTGAAAACATTCTTTAAAAGAGAGCAGCACTAGAAAGATACAGTGGCCATTCTGTTTGAATTTCCATATATTTAAAAAAAATTTCTTCCACATTTTAGAAACATGCAGGGTAAAAGTCCTTGCTAAGTCTGACTTTGCACTTTCATAATGCATTTCCCCTCTTTCCCCTCCATCCCCTCTCCAAACCTACTGCCCTCCATCCCGTACCTGCTTACACGCCATCCATTTCCATATCTCAACAATTAGCATTTTATTATCCCTTGGTCAGAAATTCTCAAAATTTTTGGCACCTGCTGTTCCCCTTTAGAAAAAAAAGCCTCTCTCCATGATCCCCTCACCCCAAGAAATCTATCAAACCACACACACAAAAAGGTCCCAATGGGTACAAGAGGCTCCAGTAGTTCACAGATGGTCACTTTACCAAATACTGCTGGAGACGCACAAACCAAGCCCAAACCCTGTTTTGTTCTTTATTGTGTCAGTCTCCACCTTTGGAATCCAGTCAGGATTCCTGGGGACTGCCCAGCTCTCCTGCTCAAGCAGAGTCTTGGCTCAAACTGTTACTGTGTCTTCTCTTCTTCGGCACTTTGTCATATATCCTCTCCCAGGTCACCCCGCCCCACAACCAACTTACTCACTACCTACTTCTTCACCAGCTCTGCTCAGTTCTTACTGCAACAGCTAGATGTCATCTCATCTGCAACTCTACCAGAACTTTCCGGGCCCAAAATCTTACCACCCACTACATATTTACACCTTTCCTGTCCTCTGGATCTCCCCCAAATCCTGTAAACACGTTTCTTTCCTTCTTTCTCTCTCTCTCCATTCTGCAAACACATTAATGCCTCTATTTCTGGATCATAAAGGTATTAGATCCTTGATGTGCAATTTCTTGACTTTATTTCCTTACCATGTTTTCTTGTATTCTATATTCCTTATTCCACAGGGGGGCTCTTTTTCTTTGGGGTTTTGACAATGTTGAAACTCACAGGCTGTTGTTCCATGGTCACGGTCCTCATTTTCTTTAGTCTGTGCTGCATTGTATACTGGTGACCAATTTCCTTGACTGTTGATTCCTGTTCTGGCACCTTCCTCTGTCTTAAATCACCTTTCTCAGGGTCTTCTCAGTGATCTGCTCTGTATCTATATCTCTCAATCCCTCTCTCCCTCTCTGTTGGTCTGTCAGTCTCTCTCTCTCCCTCTCTCTCTCACTCTCTCTCTCTCATATACACATACACACACAAATACCCTTCTCTCTTTTTTTCTAATTTTCCTTCCTTTTCCTCGTTGCCTTTTCTTCATGATGCGAGGCCACAAATGTATGATTTCCTTGTGCTTCAACTTATTTCTTCACTTTTTCAGCAATGTTGATTCTCTACACCACAAGGAGCAAGATCTGATTCATAATTCCCCTGCCTGAATAGTCAGGCTAAAAGGGGCCAATAATAGCATTCATAAGAAGAGTCACTCTGTGCTTCCCCTTTGAGTGTCCTATCATTAATAATTGGCCTACTGGGTCTATTATCCCCACTCCCGACGATCTATCCATTAGACTGCCTCAATTCCCACCGTGCTCTGCTCACCTGTGTCTAATCTTCCAAACCTACTCCATCATACACTTAATCTACGGGTTTAGGTGCTGTTCATCTTTCAGGTGCCTTTGTTCAAAATGAACATCTTCCCTAACAAGTTCTCCAAGTGCTCTGCTATAAATAATCTAGCCTTTCATTGACTTTTTCCTAGAACTCACTCTACTGCAGGCTGGATGACCATCAGCAATAAATCTCAGTTCCTCACTGCATTATTAACTACCCGAAGGCAACAACTAATCCTACTTCGACAATGTCTCAGTGTTAAGTGCAAGTCCTGGGCTAGCTCAGTGGTATACACTTTCTACATCTTCAATTTTTATTTAGGTAGTATACAATTGTGCTAGACAAGAGACATCAATAGGGAACTAAAGCAGAATGAGATGAATTGGTTTCCAAATCACAGAGACGGCAATATAAATTAGACAGATCTCGAAGTTTTCTTAGACTTAAGGCCATCAAGCCCTAAGTTACTCATTAAGAAAAAAAAAATGGAGGGGAGGTGGAATAGTAACTCACACATTACACAGAATGTGTAACTTATAATATCCACCATTGTCCGTTGTTTTTTAGGCTGGTGGAGCTGGAGCAGCTATTTCCGCTGCCAAACTTCCAGCAGTAACACTTAAAAGTTGCCAATATGGTATGATGCCATCAGTTTTTAAAACTTAGAAAGGCTCATTGATTTTTACTGAGCGGTTCTTACACAATCCACTTCCTTTAGGGCCAAGGGAGCCAGCCCTCATTGCGAGCAGTTAGAGAATGAATCAATGTTATGGTATCAACATTGAAATTATTTCGTTTCCTTTCTTCACTTCAATTTCCAAATTTATTCCTGGCTGCCATTGCCACCACTCATCAACCCCAACGGGAAGGCCACACATTCTAATATTCCCACTCACTCACCCCCCCATGGGGCCATGCTGGCATAACCCTTATACCATTTTCAGAGGAAGTAAATTAATAGTCTAATGCAATAAAGTGGCTTTCCAAAGTCAGACAACTTGAGAGAGGACCTTCTACCTGGACCTCGAGTAAGACAAATGAATGTCACAGTAGGTTGGTTATAATAGCGGTTTTATTACAAGACTGGCAGGGCTACCGTCACAGTAAATCATAACTGATGTGGATTTCTACTTTTCACAGTTGTAGTTATGAGTCTACTCTTGTAATCCAAAACAATTATTCTACAATTAGTTTAGACATGTCTGAGCCCAGAAGGAAAATTTCAATTTCAATCATCTTATTTTTCTTGAACAGAACCCAGGGCTACCTAAAATCAGGTCAATTCAACTTTTCACACATGGATTTCCAGTCATTTTCCGAAGTTGAACAAACCTGAGTTTAAGTACATTTTCAAGCTGTGGTATGCAATAATAACAACAAGTTTCCTGACACTAAAGAATAACAAACAAATAAACAAACACAAAACCTGGTGTTCGGTTTTCAAGATCAAACATGATCAAATACTATAAAACATAATGTGCACCCCTGAATTTGGACTGCAAATCTATCACTTAACCATCTAGTAAATGACCCAATTTGTTTACATGGCCCTGTACCTTTTTATGGCCTTTCCATAAAGAAGTTATTACATCCATTCCCTTTATTTTGTTTAAGAGTGTTTGAATGAGCCCCAGAACCACAAGCCAGTAAAACAAGCTCTCCTTAGATGGACGTGGTCTCATATAATTCACCACTACCGGGGAAATTTTCAAAACAATGTTTGTAGTTTGGAAACACCACACATTCCCACACACCAAAACTATTTCCTGTGCTTTATGCAGTTTTAATGTTTCGGTAGATATATTAAATTAGTCCCATTTTTCCATTTTTCCAAGGAAAAGTGTGGCATTTGCACTTCTTCCAGAAGATTTGCACCTCTGAGTGTTTTGTTATGGTAGGTTGGTCATTCAGAAATGACTGCAAATGAAGACTGCAAGGGAAATGTGAAATCCAGACACTCTAATTGATTTCCTAGGATATAAATGTTCCTTCTAAAAGGAAACCATTTTAAAGCAGTTAGTTTAATAGGGTGCCCAACTGATGCCTATTAAAAGTTATGTACAGATTAAAGATATATTCTCTACCAAGAAGAAAACCCCTTTTTAAAAATTTTAAATAAACACAGATTATTTAATCCCTAATCTTACTTTCTTAACCATGCCTCTAAAGTTCAAACCTGCTAACATTTTCAAGAAAACAAAGCTCAAAACCACTCTTTCAAGGGCTTGAATCTATCTCAGGGTTATCTAGAGTCTCTCTGTTTCTCAATACCCAGGTGAGATTCTGACCTTGCAAGCACCTGCTATTTTACAATGGCTGATTTTTCTAGAAATAGCCATTTGTGCCGAACACAAAGAAAAAATGCAGCTGAACTCATCAGCTTTATCAATGACTCATATAAAAGTGCCCCTGAAAGCATAATGACCCTAACATGTTAGGAAGTCTAGTCTCAGAAAACATAGAGGCGATTCATTTTCACAGAAACCCCAGTAATGAGTCTACTTTAGGAGGCAAAGGATAAGGAAAGTCAGTAACAAATTGCAGTTACGGGGAGGAGGGGGTGGGAGGTCGGGAGGGCGTTTGTTCAGTAGACAGGCTCTGGGGACACTTGGACTACCTACAACTTACTCTCAGCTCAGGAGAACTTTTCCTCCAGCCAACCCTATCTCAAAATGTGGTGTTCTGAATCCCTGCTTTTCATATTAACCTTCTCCCACTTTTTTCTTTCTTTTTTTTTTTTACTGCTGACATATCTGTCCCAGGAATGGAAATCTCATGGCAAATTTCACTCTAGTAAGAAAGTCCTTAGTATATTCATCTTTCCATAAAGCTATTTGAAAACGCTGAAAGTGACTGAGTATTCCTGTGCTTAAAATGCTCCGGTCTTGCTGTCCCCAAGTCTGAGGTTTACAGGAACTGCAAATCAGAAAGGGACACTTCAGTGGCCCAGGCTCCCAGACACCCAGACTCCACTCCAGCCTCCCTTCCCTTATTAGTTTTTTCCAAAACCCAGTAAGAAATGTCTAGGAAGGAACTGGTACTTCTTTCTTCTCATTTGTTCACATATCAATCCCATTTTCAGCAAGTGATTCTTCGGAGTACACTGATTTTAAACATTGCCTGCTGCCGGAGAAAAAGAAATGATAATGCTTTAATGACTCCCAATTTGCATATCTAATCACCTCAGACTATGAATGTGTGTGGCAGTATGCAAAATGGGCTGTGATTTATTCCTTTGGGGGAAGGAGAGAAAAAAAAAAAAAGATAAATACTATGGTTCTTTCCTAGACAGATGTCCTTCTAAATACCCAGAGAAAATAACCACTAGAAACAACATAAGTTAAGTCCCCCGTGGAAGTCCGGCTTCTGTTGTTTAGAGTTTCTGATCTGTGGAGTGACTCAAAAGGCAGGTGCAGAAGCCAGCTGGGTGTATTTGAGCTGGGAATCTATCTCCATCTTGCAAATACCCAAAGCCTAAAATAGTAGCTGCTCAGGAACAAGGCTTTCCTAGAATGCAAATAGCACAGCTTCAAAAAACTCAGCATGGTAGCTAGCTCACACATCCCCCTGCCACCGCCCCCAGCCCTCAAGAGAACTCATTCATTTTCCAATCCTCAAATACCAGAGACCTACAAAGGAAGGCTGGGAGCAGAAGGAGCCTTGCAAGACTGAAGATACTGTTGCTGGATGCAGGCGTGAATTTCCCTTAAACTTGGGAAGGTGCTTTTCTTGGCTTCTCTGCCAATGGGAAATTCCTGAACCGAATTCAATGCGAGGCGAGCTGTCTCCTTTTTATCACTGTCCCTGGAGCCCTCAACCTAGCCTCATTCTGCATGCCATCCGTTTTGTGAATGAAGTGCGAAACCACCTCTTCCATCACGTGAGGGAGCAGTGTGGACACAGGCAGAGCTGACCTGAGCCTGCTCTTCTAACCAGCTCGAAACTCCCCCGCAGGGCCGAGGATCAGCAGGGAAGATTTCGAACTGCATGCTTGTGCACCGCACTACCCAAAGCAGAGCCTGGTTGTTGGCACTAAAGCTGGCATGGGGACGTTCCCCTCTTGCTGTGGGTTCACTGCATGGCTGGATGGAGCCAGTGCAAACGCATCAGGCCATCTGCAGACAGACTCTGGGTTTGTGCTACTTCCGCTCATGCTCAGCAGGACCCCTGATGTCCCCTGGCATCGCCCACCACGGGCTTCCCTCTGCCTCAAATCTGCCACGCGGTCCCCTGCCTCTGCCTCTATTGTCCACTTCTTAACGGGCCGCCTCCTCCGTGGGAACTTTGCTGCTTGTGTTTCCTTTCCGGGAGGAATTAACAGTTCACTGACTGCAAGAAGCGTTTCTGAAGGGACAGAAAGCCCGCCCCGCGGTCTTCCCCGAGCATGCGGAGCGCCAGCTCATAGCCCGGGTGTTGAAAGAATGAGCTGCCAGCCTGCTTGGAACGGTTTCTCCAGCGTAGCACATGCATCTTGTTCTCCGTGAACCTGGCACTTAGGCCCGATCTCAGCAGCGTGCGAGAGGCTTTCTAAATATTTGCTGAGCAGAAGCTAAGTTCTGAGAAAACATGAGAGCGTTTAACCCCTGCAAGAGGCACGTGGGTCTGAGTCGGGACTTGGACTCTGGACCTCGGTCCATATGTCTGTGGGCTACGGGACCTTGGCTAAGCTGCTGACTCAGTGACACCCGGGTGTTTCCCTTCTAGGGCACGGGAAGGCGATACAGACACTGCCTGCAAGCGCTGAGCAGAAATGCGGCACTTCATAGACCCTCACGAAGACGCATTACAGAACCCGAGAGCCAGTCAGGCATTGTGGGACATCCAACCAACGCCACCAGCACCCCAAGGCTTCCTGCGTCCTTCTGGGTATCCCTCACTGATTCCTCACCAGTTAGCAGGGTACACCGTCGCCTGGCGGATGCACATCCTTGCACTCTCCACCCTTGTGACATGTGCTAGTTGGGGATATTGGCTTCCCTCCAAGAGTCCGACTTCTCCTGGCTTCTGCCTCCAGGAAGCAGACATAATCCCAATTCACACCTCGCTGGAGGGAGAACTATCTGGCCTGAATATTGTTACACAGGGGGAATGCCAAGGGCCAAAAATAAGTAAAGAAAAGAAAGCAGAGTTTGAAAAGAAAAGAGGAGTTGAGCCCATAACCATGACCGCAAAATGAGCAAGTAAGGTTTGGTTTGGACACAAGGCAATTGCTGGGAGTTGAGGCTGCAGGCTCCCAGAGGCCAGGAAGGTGGCACATGAAGGCTACTGGGAAGCCAGATAAGAGATAAAATTGTCTACACGCCATTTCAAATGTGTCCTTAAGAAGGCAAACACAAAATGAGGTAATGTCACCAAAAATATTCTTAGTCCATGGATTTCAGGGGAAACATTATCAGTATGGTGGTGTCTTTATAATGTTTAGTTCCTTTTGTTCTCACATTCAAAATTTTCACAAAGGGGCTAGAACAATAGTACAGAAGGTAGGTCGTTTGCCTTGCAGGAGGCCGACCCAGGTGCGATTCCCAGCATCCCATATGGTCTCCCGAGCACTGATAGGAGTAATTCCTGAGTGCAGGGCCAGGATAACCTCTGTGCATTGCCAGGTGTGACCCATAAAGCAAAAATAAATAAATTTTTTAATAAAATAAATAAATAAAAAGAATTTCACACACACACACAAGGTCAATGAAATCTATTATGAGTATGCCAATCAAGTCCACAGTTCTAAATTTATTTTCTGATGCCCTTGTTTTTAAGGATGCAGAAAATAGAGGCTCTGTATAGAATATTCTATATATTATCAGGTAAATAAAAATCAGTATTACTTATTAAATCCATTTCAAAGGAGTAACAGGCTGTGCTTTCTAAAGTTCTCAAAAACACACTCATCACTGGTGCCAGGAAACATACACTGGTGGAGAGATGGGTGTTGGAACACTGTATTAGACTGAAATCTAATCATGAACAACTTTGCTAAGATCTATTTCACTATTCAATAGTGAAATATTAACAACATTCAAAAATAAAATCCTTAAAAAGAACACTCATTTATTCGCTTCTATGGCACTTTTACTACAGATATAGCCTCCTAACCAAAATTTTCAAAATTACTTTTTTAAAACCCTCTATAGTGAAGCTCAACATTCCAATGTCAATCAAATCCTTGTTAATAAATCCACATATTAAAAGAAGCATTGACTATTCTAAGGCCTACTGGCTAGCTTAAATAATATCCCGACAGTTACTAGTAACCATTTTTACTGTTAAATATATTGCATTGCTTGCCGAAGTGATTTCTATCCTGATAGAAAAATTACAATCGACATAAGATTATTTTCCATCTTTATCTGGTGTGATTTTGCTTCCTATTGTCTTAAGCAATATTTTAGGTTCAAGGGAGGATTTTAATATCACTTCCTCTCATACCCTGCAAAGCAGGCAACCCTTTAGACTGATAATGATGCCTTTGGGGGCTTTTGAATAAAGTCCTGGAATTCTGCTTTATCTTATTCTCTTTAGGGGCCATACCCAGCAGTGCTCAGGGCTTATTCCAGGTTTCGTGATTACCCCTAGGGGACTGTCTACAGTCCTGGGGTCAAAGAAGGTTTGGCCATCTGCAAGGCAAGTATCTTTCACCTCTCTACTAGCTCGCTGGCCCCCTGCAGCAGCATTGTGAAACTAGAATTCTGTTTGACTAATTGGTTCCCCCCATACGGGAAACACATCACAAGCAGAACAGTTCAAAACTGCAGCACTCAACAATGACCTTGACAGAACCTTTGGCTCTCTCGGGCACACTTCACACATTGGTGAGGATTGGCTCACTGGATACTTCTAGTCCTCACGCTCTGCACGCAGTATTTATTGCTCCTGTCTAGACTGTTAGAAGCTAGCCGCAAGCAAAAATCAGAAGAGGCAAGCATGCTGCTCTTGGAGACACACCAGCATTCAAAACTCACTCTTCCTAACAGACCATAACAGACCTCGGTCCAAATGACACAACAACCCTGTCTGCAGAGAATCCGAGCGCAGATCCAGCTCTGGCTCTTTGTAAGACTTGTAACTAGCATCAGGTCTAGGACAACTAATCCACTTGCTTTGTTCCTATTCCCTTGGTCACATGGCATACTAGCGGATATTCCCAAGTAGCATTCTGAGTGACATATCCAACCCCAGACAGTCCAAAACAAACAAGTTTATCATCTTTGGGTGTAATTCCAGACAATGTGAAAGTTCCAAGACAGCAAAAGTCATCTTCAAAGATGGCCTGCTGGGCTGGAGCGATAGCACAGTGGGTAGGGCGTTTGCCTTGCATGCGTCCAACCGGAGTTCGATTCCCAGCATCCCATATGGTCCCCCCAGCACCACCAGGAGTAATTCCTGAGTGTACAGCCAGGAGTAACCCCTGTGCATCTCCAGGTGTGACCCAAAAAGAAAAAAATGGCCTTCTAGTTAATGTTATAGAGAAGGGACTATATCCAGAACCATGAAACAAACTTGCTCTATGCTAGATCCCACCCCTTGCTCTGGGTGCTATTCTGACCACTGACACTTTCACAAGGCAGTAGCAGACAGCGTCCAGCCCCTTGAGGAACTTACATTTTATGGAGGTGCTGGTTGGGGTTGGCTTCCAACAAAATATTGAACAAATTGACAAGAAAAATTGTCCAAGAGGTATCAATGCTATGGAAATAGTTAACCTTAATGCGGTAACGGCAGATCTAGATCCAATGACTGCAAAAGACATTCATCTAGAAGAAAGAATGGCACACGTGACCAAAAGCTGATAGTGGGTGTTTCTCAGAAAAGCAGAAACAACCCAGGCTGGAAATCCTTTGCAAGTGTTATTTTCCCCTTCCCCAGCATATCTCTCAGGCAGCACCCCTCCAAGTGTTGAGAAAGCGAGAAATAGGAGAGAACTTCATGGATGAGGCTTATAGGAACCAAGCCCAGTTCTTATTTCATGGGCCTTCAGGGCAGGGGGCAAGCCAGGCAAGTTGAGAAGACTCCAAGAAGAGCTAAATGACCTAGAGCTAGAAGTGTCATCATGTCTGACAATCAGTGCGGGGATACATGCTGACCAATCAGATTGCACTGGTCCCTTTGCAGCTCCAAATAGTTCAGTTTAACTGGTAACACTGGTGAATACCATTTCAAAAATCAAACACTCAAGGTGTCCTTAAATACAAGAAAAGGAGATTCCAAAACAAAACAAGCCACAGAGGCAATGGTGTGGAAAATTAATACACAGGGCCCACTTTTAAAATGAGTTCCATACAATGACAGTGCATTATATAGAGATACTCTTGTTCTGTATCATGCTTTGCAAATAAAACCATTAGAAACATCTAAATTAAGTTAAATGTAGGAAAGAACTTGTATTCCGATTCCACCATTTGGGTTGAAACCAACAGAAACCTGTGATGAAAATTCGGCCACCCTGGAAAAGTTGGAGGTTGGGGATGAGGATGGGAATAGTACCAAATGCGCTGACTCAAATATTCATTATTTAACATATCATATTATCATTAGAATGATGCTTCTACTCCAAGTATGCATGTTGCAGATAAAACAGAGCTTATGCGCTTCAAATAATGAGACATCAAGGCATATAAAAGAGGGACAAGAAAAAAGAAACAGGAGTGGACAAAGCTAAGAAGTTGACGCAAGAGAGCTCGATCCAAAAAATTTACCTCCAAGTCAATGTGAAAGAACCCCAGCATCTTTCCAGAACACTCTAACAAATGATTCATTGTCTCTGGAGCTTCCTAAAGAACTGTGTACTTTAGTATAACCTTTTGGGGGCCAATTCAAGGACATCAGATTAATTATAGATAACAACAGGGAGAAAAAAAAATTACCCTACATCAGACTGGGGCTTTTCGTCACCTTTTGTGAAAAACAATATTCATCATTACATAATGACACTTTACTTCTTCCACTTCCTCAAAGATCTCAAACAGAGCAGAGAGCTAGGAGGAAGTTTTATTTAAAAAGGTCATAAACAACAAAAATATATGTCACGAAGGTCATGCACTCTAACTTAGGGACTCACAGGAAAGTCCCTTTTGTCTCATCAGGGTCTGTTTACTCAGTCTGAGACAACAGCTCAGAGCTGGTGAATGAAATAGAACTTGGAAGCAAGCACTTGAGAAGGATGGACAAGAGACATGGGCAGTCTGGTGGGACACAGGTGGTGTCTCTCCCATGGGGAAATGAGACAGGAAAGTCTACAAACACCAGACACGTCTACTCAGTCTACTCAGACACGCATCATTCATGGCTCCATCTGCACAAAAGACCTCACAGAAAATAACATATATAATGTCAGACCAAGCGATGTCAGACATGTCATGCCAGTTTATAAAGGCATATTCCAAATCTACACCCAAATGATTAAAGAAAATGAAAACAGGTAAGAAGGAGGTTTCCTCTCCATATAACTTGAAGCTGCCCATCAATGAATGACAAGGTAGATGAGGCTTTCACTCAACAACCTGTGACAGGTAACTCTTTTAGCACAACTGAGAAAGTAAGAGTGGTGGGGGGTTGATTGCATTATGGATATGATAGAAATGATTTCTTCTGCTCTAATTCAGAAGCATCATTCCAGGTCTTACTCATTTTATGGGAGGAATTCTTCTCTAAAACAAACACAATGGTATTTTCGCCCTTGCTCAGAAAGCAGAGACCAGAAGCCTTATGTAAGTCTTAATTTTCATCTCCTTCTTTCAATCAAATCTGGAGGCCCTTAATTCCTGGGGTAGACTTTAAGAGTTAAAATTCAGGTTACGAATGAAGAATAGGGGGACTGGAGCGATAGCACAATGGGTAGGGCGTTTGCCTTGCACACGGTCGACATGGGTTCGTTTCCCAGCATCCCATATGATACCCTGAGCACCAGCAGGGGTAATTCCTGAGTGCAGAGCCAGGAGTAATCCCTGTGTATCGCCGGGTGTGACACAAAAAGAAAAAAAAAAGAATGAAGAATAGAGTCAACTTACAAAACTGAACACCAAAGTAACTGTAAAGTAATGTGACAACAACAGCATTATAGTATCAATTCAAAACCTGGTGATTAATAATAAGGTAAGTGACACTCATCCTTGGAAACCAATTGTGGTTCTAGTACTAAATTTCCATTAATGACACTTCCTGAGACACCAAGTAAGTATGGATACTGAGCAGGACTGGGGACTTGATAAGAGTCAACACAACTTTGGAATGAATAGTTCAAGAGAGAGAAGAGTTGAAAGAGGCAAGAGAGAACTTGTTCGACAGCCACAACATTGACAATTTATACTGGCTACTTCCTACGTATTTCCTCTAAAGGAAGCACCGCACCATCTGGACCAATCACATTTGCGAAATGGTACCCTCAGGGTTTGTAGTTGCAGAATTATCTATCAAAACTCCATCCTGGCTCAATGAGAAACCTACAGATGGGAATAACAAATTTCAAATGAATTTTTAAAAAATGTTAAAGGAGAGAAAGAAACAGCTGAGGAAATGTGTTCACATTCTGGCGGGTGCTTCTAGAGCACCTACCTGGATCCTCAAACCTTAGAACCCCTCAGCGGAAAAATCAACCTGAGCATGTGCGGGGAAAATAGCTCTCTATCGCCCTCTAGTGCTGGCCAGTTCCTCCTCTCCCCAGGCGAAAAGCTACAAGGTGAGTGAGCTGTAAGTTCCTCTACTTCCAGCAACTTCCTGTAGTCAACTCTCCCAAGAGCTAAACATAGCTCAATCTTCTGCCCACAGATTAGGAAACAACCAGGCTATTTTTAGCACCATGCATCTTAGGAATGGAAATGGCCAGCTTCTGATGGCAACAGTGTGTGTGTGGGGGTGGCGGGGGGATGGCGGGGATGGCGCCTGGCTTAATGAACTCACCTCTACTTGGTTAAGTGGCCAATGAGAGCTCTGGGGGCCCTTTACAAAGTGATGATGGTAGGTGGCTCGCAAGAAAGCTGGACAAGGAAAGGACAATGAGAGGCACAAGTTGCCAAGGGAATCAGGAAGAGGACAGCTGCCAGGACAGGCCTGATAAAAAAGAAGAACAGTAGGAGCA
The DNA here is from genome assembly GCF_027595985.1 of Sorex araneus. Taxonomy (NCBI): domain Eukaryota; kingdom Metazoa; phylum Chordata; class Mammalia; order Eulipotyphla; family Soricidae; genus Sorex; species Sorex araneus. The sequence continues at coordinate 55,782,310 of NC_073308.1, read as the reverse complement.
ATGAGACAGGACGCGCGCAAAACAGAAGCCAGAAGCCAAGGATGTTAGGCATGGTCCTCTCAGAGAAGCTTGTCTAGGAAGAAGCCCGATTTCGAAGTGGACATTTATTTTACACGAGAAAGAACAAAGGTTGGTCTGATCTGTTTCCTGCCAGGGTACAGCTGGTGCTATAGCTCCTTTGATCACTTTTCCCCAGTCCTCTGCAGCTCCTGTGATTAGAGATAGATTCCTAGGCTGCCCTTTGATCAGCAGCTCAAGCTGCCTGCAGGTGCCATGCGCAATCACATTAGCCAAGTGCAAGAAGCAAGCACGCGAGCTGGTAAACGTGATACCAGGGACGCTGGCAAACGTGGTCAATCATCTTTACAAAAATCCCTGAAGTTCTTATTTTTTTGATTTTTTTTCCTTTTTGGACTCTAGCATGTCCGGTGCTTTCTTCAAGATGAACACCTTCGAGAGTTTACCCTCCAAGTTGAAGCTTCGAAACACCCCCCAGTACATCAAGAGAAACTTTCTGGGGCAGAAAACAAGAGCACACACCACTCTGATTTGCTAGGTATGCTGCCTGTGTGCCTTTCACCCGGCTCACGAAGTGACTGCATTCTTGCATTTGGAATAGATGATATTCAAAGCAGTAAAAACATGTACATTTCTCTTCAAATAACATTAAGAGCCACCACTTGTAAACATGGTGTTTAATATTCCAATTTTAGACGGCCTGCATTAACATTGTGGTTTCATGTGCAGGATAAAATTTCTATTTACAAAGTATTCTCAAAAATGACTTCATAATGGTAGATCAAGAGAAAAGGAGTTTAGAAATTGAATGATGTAAATCATATGGGGTTCAGAGGCTAAGCAAATTACACACCCCGAAGCTGCTCTGGCTTTATGAAAGAAGCCTTTCTCCGGCTCTTTGCAATCCCAGCCCAAGGGAACTTGCATCTGAGAGTTTTCTAAACATTTCAGGTACACTTGAAAGCTGAAAGTAATTCTCATTTCCTATGCAGGATTAAGTCGTTTCCAGCACACACAAAATAGCAGTCATTCACCAACACATATAAAAACACGCCAACCAGAAAGGTAAGGACTTCAGAATACAAAGGCACATTAGAGAGAGAGAGAGAGAGAGAGAGAGAGAGAGAGAGAGAGAGAGAGAGAGAGAGAGAGTGAAAGAGAGCGCGCAAGAGAAATACATTTTTCAATTCCTCCTAAAAAACGTCCACGAGGCCTCTTGACCTCTGGGTTTCCTATCTACTGCCTAATTGAAGCCTTTCCACTGAGTGCGCTTCAATTAATGCGGCTGATACGTTTCCTGAAACACCCCCTACCCAATTAAAAAAAAAAATAGAACCTCCGAGCAAAGTCAAACATGCCAAGACTCATTCATGTGGGATTCGTCTGTGTGTGTGTGTTTTTTTTTTCCAGAGGCCGTTCTTGAACTTTTAATTCTGGCTCCGAGAGGTCCTGCAAAGTGTGCGTTTTGAACTGACGTTCCCAATCATTCCCAGAATCGCCTCTCTGGGAGCTGCGCTGGGCAGAGGCACTCACGCCTCTCCCCTTGGAGCTTTGCGGCAGCTCCCGAAGTTGCAAACTACACTTCACCTCCAAAAGTCCATGCCAATGAACGCAGCGCGCATTTGCATGGCTCGAGAGAGACGCTGGATCCCCACGCGGGCTGGTGCACATCACACCCCAACGCACAATGCCAACGTTAACACACACACACACACGCACACACACACACACACACACACACACACGCAGCGAGAAACGAGCAGGGGGAGCGTTCGGGGGGCGGGTGAGGGGGGGAGGCGAAAGACTCACCGTTCTGCTCCTTGTTGCTGGACAACTGGAATTTACTACTTAGGTTGGACTCAGCCTGAGTCCCGTGTCTCTGGCCGGCCAGGGCAGATGTCAGCAGGAGAAGCCCGAAGAGGAGCATTTGGCTGACTGGGGCGAGAGCTCAACTCACCGCGGGCACTTTGCAAGCTGCGACTCCCGAGTCTCTTTCACCACCGCCAGGGGAAGGCAGCTCTGGGGTGGAAGCGCCGAGCCTGCTCTGGCAGCAGAGAATCGCAGGGTAGTTTCCACATAATCCCATCCAAAAACTTTTCCTAGAGCCCTCTTCTATGTCTCCAGTTTTTTGAAAAGGATCAAAGCAAAACCTGGACCTGAACCAGTTTCCCAAGGTTTAAACAAATCCTGAGCTGTGCCGAAGTGGTGGGGGTGGGGGGGAAGAAGGCGAGGGAGGAAAGAGGGGGGCGGGGGGGTGGGGACGCGGGGGAGCCTGGGGAGCGGCAAGGAGTCACCAGCAAGTTGCTTGCGAGCACCTGTCAGTTTCGGGGGCCAGGACGGAGGCGCCAACTCCGGGGTCGCGCCCGGCCGGCCCCGCAGCGGCCGAGTCGGCGGCCCGCGGGGTGTGATCAATAACAAAAGCTGCCAATAGATGCGGCGCGGCGGGCGCCCCGCTCCCCGCCCCACCCCCACCCCCGAGGGGGAGGGGGAAGAAACAACGGGAGGTTCGCTGCGGCGGCTCCCCGGGGGTCTCCGGCTGCCCCAGCCCCGCGCGCGCCCCTGGCACCGGGGTCCCGAGGAGCTGCGGTGGGCGCCGATCCCCGGCACCTGGCTGGAGTCTTTTTGTTTTGTTTTGTTTTTTGTTCTTGTCCCCTTTTTTTTTTTTTTCTGTCCGCGAGCAAAGTTCACCTTGTTGGGCTGCGGCCCCCCCCCGGCGCCCCCCTGCAAGCCGAGGGCCGAACGCTGCAGCTGGGAGGCGCGGCGGGGCTCCCCGCTCTTCCCCCGGCCCCTTCCCCCCGCGCCGCGGGCTCCGTGCAAACCTCGGGGCGCGGCTCGGCGTCTCGGCACCCGGCGGAGAGAGCAGGCCGGTCGGCCGGGAGGCTCCCGCTTGTCCCCTCCCCTTCGCCACCTTCCCCCCCACACACCCTCCACCCCCAGCCCTGCCCGGCGGCGCGCGGGAGGAGGGGGCCGGGGGCCGAGCCGGGCGCCGAGCGGGGGAGGCTGAGCCGCGGCCCCGAGGGCCGCCCCGAGGGCGGGCGGGGGTCGGCGCTGCGGGAGGGGCAGCCCCGGGCCGCGCCGGCCAAGGCCGCCAACCCGCCGTCCAACAGGTGCTGGCACGGCCGGGGCTGCACGGGTGGAGAGCCACGGCCCCAGCGGGTCCCGGTGTCCCGTGCACGGGACTCCCCCTGCCCCCCCAACACACACACACACACACACACACACACACACACACACACACACACACACACCACCCTGAAGAGCAGGGTGGGTGGCAACGGGTGCTGCAAAAAGGGAAAAAAAACTCTCCGCCCCTCTCCTTGTTCCACGGCCTCCCGGGGTGACCACTCGTCCTGAACTTGCGAGGGGATCCCCGTTCCCACAGGGCTCTTGGTCCCAGACTCTTGGCCCGAGTTTCTGGGCCGAAAGACGGGAAATTGGAGCTTAGAGATTTCCCTTCGGTTTATTTCCCTCTGTCTGAAGAAGAGGGGGGCGTGGAGGGGGGGAGAGGTTGCTGGAAGAAGCAGAAGTTAAGGACAGCGGGCCAAAAGAAAAATAACTGCCTTCATGCCTGCAACTAGTTGTATGCACTGGAGCGCTACCGTCAGGCAGGGCTCTGCGCTGAGAAGGAGGAGCAAGGAAACCAGGACAAACATCTCTGGCCTCGTGCAGCTTGCCTTCCAGTCCCCACGGACGCCTTCAAGTAATACCCAGCAAACGGTGCCACGTGGGGGGGGGGGTGGCAATAAAGAAATACCACCCGCTCTCTTGTTCAACAAAGCATTGCAAGCAATTCGACCTATTCCGGGGCTCCAGGAGGGACTGAAAAGAAGGTTGTGGCCCCAAGGTGCACACTGAATAGAGTGGGGTCTCCCAAAGTCGTCCCTCCCGTCTTTGCAAAGCGCTCTACTGAAGCCCAGAGCCGCCTTGCACTGGTATCGGGTGTAGTTGGGTGTTGGGCATGGTTCTCAGAGACCAGACCCGGGCTGTCTGCAATCCGCAGTCACGTTGAACGTGCCAAACCTCTCACAAGGGCACGGCAGGCTCCGAGCGCGCAGTCTCTCTGCTTCTCACGCCTTCGATCCTCTTTTGCACGTTAAACTTCTACTAAACACAACCCTTCTTTGAAACCTTGACTCATCTATTCCATTCATTCATACTATTCCTTGATTACTTCAGGCTTCTTAATGCAGGACAGCGAAGAAATAAGGCTCAGTCTTTGACCTTAAGAACTTAGTTCAGGGCGGCAGAGATTAGAATTTGGGCTGCCTTACGGGCAGCTGACCCAGGTTCAATCCCTAAGCACACTTGTCCCCCTCCCACGAAGTACCAGACAAAGGAGCTTGCCAAGTGTTATCCAAGTACAACATAACAAAACATTTTGTTTACTGCACACATGCCTTGTGATTTTGTCCGTTGTGGCTGTTCCTCAATGCCAGTGTAACTGCTATTTGAACACCGAATACAACCCCCCAAATTCCTTGTAGATAGATCTATGAGCAGGGTTGAGGGTTTGGGGTTTTTATCCCTAATTTTGCTGACAAAATGAGATTGTTTTATAAAGGCACATGCTTTCTGGATCAGTTTGGATCCATGCGTCATAAAATAAATCCTTCTGCAGTTTTTTCTAATTTAGCTAAGTCGAATATTCTAATCAGGACTTTTCCAAATGAGGCTGTTCTCTGTTCACTGAGTTGAGTTTCTCGACCACCCACGTGGAGAGTGGCTATGAGGGTGGGGGTGTCTGCAGATTTCATCCATTTGCTCTGGTGAGATTATAAAGGTGATGACTATCCTTTATTTTGTATCATTTCATATTAGCTAGAACAGTCCCTGGCCCAGGGGGATAATAAATAAACACTCTTGACTGACTGACAGGTTTCTTTATTGGAGTCACTTACACTCTCCCTGGAATTTCAGCATGAAGGTTATATTTGAAAAGTTACAGATGATCTAGAATAATACTCTACCTCTGCGTTTTACCTCATCCATATTCTGGAGATTGAACTGACAATTGCCTTATAAATAAAGTCGGCCAGATGCTCCAGCCTGACCCCAGATGAAATCATGTCCATATTGCCCCGTTTCCTTCCCAGGCACTTGCGTTGTTGTTTCTTGAACTACTCCTGCTCCTGGCACAGCCCTTTCCTTTCAGGTTTTAGCCTCTGTCTTCTGGCTCCCAGTTACATAAAAGCCTTTCCTAGACAAGTGGAATTCTTGCCTTGAAAGTAAATTTGGTGTAATCTGAAGTCTGCACCGTGGCTAAACAATATATTTTGAATGAATATGGCTTTGTTTTGGCCTAAAGCACTTTCCCGGAGGAAAGGTATCTGGTTTGCCAACCAAGAAAAAAAAATAATAATTGCAAGCATTCTTTGTGGCTTGCATGTTTTCTTAAACCTTAGGAAGGAGTGCCCACTTTGGCTAAATGCATGAAGAGTATTACCTACAAATTCCTTTGAAGAACATGGCAGAATATACTTGGTTGTTCACAAGTATAATTTTGGGTATGCAAGTATGCGCCTCTACTCTTTTATAGAGCAGAACATGATGTTAAGGCACACTAGTACCGTTTTAGTACTCAATACCTAAGAGGGAAGGAATTGGGAGGATATAGCTTTGCTTCTGAAAATCAGGTATCACAATTTTTTTGGTTCTCTCTTTTATTTCAATCTGTACTCACACTAAGACATACATGCATGTTTATGCATCATTAATTTAAGATTTTTCATTATGCTAGTATCAGATTTGCTAATTGATCATCAATTTCTAAGGCTCAGAAAACTGTAATCTATCTAAATATCCAGTACATTTCCAGAACGGCTAATAAACAACTCTTTAGTTTATACATCTGAAGCCAAGAGCTGAGACTACCGATTGTAAGCAAAATAAATATCACACAGTAATGTAGGGATGAAGACATCTATGAGGCTAAAAGAGGTTAATCAGTCTCTACTAATCATTCTTCTCTTATCCCACTCTTTCCAATTACCAACCTTGAGAAATGTGTAACTTCTCTCCCTCTACGATGTAGTCATAATCTATTTTTTCAAATTAAGTGTAACAAAACATATTTCTTATATGTTATTCTTCTGTGTTGAGTCACCCCTTTTCTTCAATATGACAGCTGCTAAACTGAAAAAAGGTTTGCTTGATGTGGTTAATTGTAGGGGGTTGTACAAGGACCTTCTCCAAAGGAACAACTGGATTTTTCCATCTGCACTGCTTTATGGAAGGGATTTGGAGGTGGGTAAGTGAAAGGTAGGCAGTCTGAGGACAGGGTGGCAAGACTGGCCTTTACGTGGTCCCTGTCTAGTTCTTTCTCTTGTAGCAAAACTATTTCTTTTAAGTCCTGGTTGACTATGAACAAATTTCCCTCCACCCCCATCCCCTGCCCCAAATCTCAGAATTACTCATTTGACTTAGAACTCCAAGAGGACTCAGTAGACAGAAATTGCCCCTAAGAAAGAGAAATTCTTATAGCCTTTGATCATTTCAAAGATGGATCACAACAAAAGATCATTTCATGGGGAAGTAGCCGCAGAGACTTAGTCTGGTTTGACTACAAACAGTTAGACCTTGATCTGGAAATCCTTCTTGCCTCTTTCTTTACATGAGAAATTTGCACTGGATTCTATCTTAATTTCCTTAATGCTTCAGAATTCTTTAGTTCTCTGAGCTTGAGATTGTAATGGCAATACTTCTTCAGTTTACTGTGCTTCTGGCTCGGAGCAGTGGATTCTAACTCCTAATCTTACGAGTCTTGTGACTGGAAAGTGATACTAACTGGTGCTTCTCCTGAAATTTGTTCCAGAGTATTCCTCCTATGTGTGTGACTGTTATCTTACGACTTCCTACTTACATAATTTCCAATTGGAGTCATTAGGAAATATTCTTATATCTGTCATTCTTATCTTATTTACTTACTACTACTAACTTTGAAAGACAAGGTCAGCGGAGAACCAAAAGAAAAGGGAGAAAAAAAAGAACTTGGAAATCACTGACTTGGGCCAGTATGGAAATGTATTGAACTCAGGGAAATGAAATAAATGATGTGTGGCTATCCACATTTTTAGTTTTAACATGTTTTTATTAGAGGCAAGTATGTCGCCGAGAGAAAGGGAAAAATATTGCATCAGTTGTAAATAATAAGAGGAAAATACGGTTATTAGTCGAGAACAGATGGGCAATCTACATAGTGTCCTATAGACTCACACTCATGGAATGTGAGTCGGAGAGCAAGGGGCATTCCTTAAAAATGTGGACAGCGACCAAACTTTTATTTTGGTCACATGCTTCAGTCAATAAGATGCCATTTTTCTCTCCCTTGAAATTTTGCACGGGATAGGAAAGCTCTTGTACACATGGTGACAAATCATACTTAAGAGGTCAGGACACAGCGACAGATACCCCTTTCTCAGATAGTGACCCTCTTATTGCAAAGGTCATGAGAGAAGGCCCTTTTCACTTTGCATTATTGTTTCTAATGCTCTCCTTGGCTTCTAGCCTTTTAGAAGAAGGTGGGTCTGGGTCATCTTACTGGACTATTGGGTGAATGTTTAAAAAGTCTTATTAGGGGACAGAAAGGAAAATCTGACTTAAGTTACCTACTACTAATAGTATCCTCAATTGCATTTTAAGTCCAAGTGACTTTTATACCCCTTTGTATTATGATTATTACTATTTTCTGTCTTTGCCATCTTTAAATAAAATGTAGTTCCTTTTATTCCCAAAAATAGATTTTCACCATATTAAAGACATTTGGTTTTCTCTAGTTTTATTTCTTGCGACGGAATTTATGCTGATGCTTCCCATATCTTCTTGTTCCTCCTGCTCTCCTTTTTCTCATTGTCTGAATTTTCTCTTTTTGTCTTTCATACAATTATAACTTCAGTGTGTGTTTTGCTCTATGTGTACAGGGTGTGTTTTTCCCTAACAAGCAGCTCAGAAAGCTTTATAGTTGCTATCCAAAGAAAAGAAAAAAGAGGGGAGAATTCTTATTTAATGTTCAAATTTTATTTTGAAAATACCTAGCATATCCCAGGAATGATCAGACACTGTAAGATATATTTTCTCATCTAATCCTCCCACCAACCCCTTGAGGGAAGTCAGTTTCTCCAATGTACAGCAGATTAAAAAAAAAAAAAACAGCAGCTCATATTATTGTTATTGTGTTCTCCTCAATGACTCTAGTTTTCTGCCTCTGCCCTTATGCTTTGAGCCTAGCTCTGGATTCAGAGAGTTCATCTATCCCTGGATTAGAAGAGTTTGGATGAAATCAAGCTTCTGCAGATCTTCCTCACTTTTTCTTCGTTAAATCTTATTTACAATGACTGTTTTCCCCACTTACAATGTGAGATACTTTCCTATGGTTTCAAGAACACTGGAACAACCCTTAAGGGATCTCCTTTGCTAAAACCCTGAAGGAAATGCTAGAGGCCTGGTGCATCTGATTTCCTTGAGGTGATGGTGACTAAGGCATTGCGAAGCTGGCCTTGGAGTGGAAGCCCTGTAAAAGTGTGGGCTTCTCCAGTATCCTGTTTATCCTGGTCAAAGTTAGTCACCCAGCTAATGCTTTAGCCTGCCATCTGCAGGCAGTTATTTCAAAGAATCTATCTTCTTTTCTTTGAGGACAAAGGAAGGAATTATCATTCCTCCTTTCCTACTCATGATTGCTACTGAATTAAACTCTCCCGGACTAGGGAGGAATACACTGGCTTTCCAATTGCTCCCTTTGAAGAATCAGTTTATGATTAACTGTAGATGCCGAGGTCTCTTGGATTTTATAAAATTCCTCTATATATACCTCCACATGTTTCTGGTTTAAAATTCCTGATCCATGGTTTTTGAAAGCAAGTATGGTGAAGAAAATTTGCATCTTTATTGATAATGGCAAAAGGTATTTTTAGATTAGTTGAACTTATTCAAAGCACAAAGAATGCTACACGAACTAACTAGTGACTGGTTAAGCCCTCTGGCAAGCAAAAGTCTTCAATTGAAATTCTAATTCTATAGATAAATTCCCTTTCTAGCAGAGGGGTTTACCATGTGAAAAGACTTACGGGTGTCATTTTTGCACAAATAACCCCACTCCCAGTAAATGGAAAAAAAAACCTCTCCTTCCTCCTTTCTCTCTTTAGTAAGCTGTATTTTAAATACATGAAGAACTAAGAGAGGAAAAATTGAGAATATCATTAATATTTATTGAGGCAAATGATTACACTATGTAACAGTCAAAAGGGTATTGAAAATATTCAAAGAATTTATAGCCATTTCTTCGACTTAGATTTCTATTCTAAAATTATTTTTCTCACATACAGCCGCATTCAACACACTTAGTCCTGCAGAGGAAAAAATTGTTTTATTCCTCAGAATCTATGATCAGCTCTTCTAGGAAATATAGTAATCTTCCTCATTTCTTTTTCCATCTAGGGACCTCATGGCACATTCCATTTTCAGTGAAATATTAACAACTAATGACTATCCAAAGACATCATCGACTGTTTTTATAAATCATTTATAAATTAATTTCCTTTAACAATTCCAAAAGGAAATCTTAACAGATCCCCATTTTACAGAGTTTAGAAATTGAGCCTCCGTAAGATTTTGTAACTTGTTCTGGTACATAGTTTATAAATAATAAAGCCAAAATTTGAAGGTAGGAAGTTATTTCTAGATTGAAGTTGGTACTTGCTCGTCTCATTCTCTGCATCTGTATTCAGTATGCAGGACCTAAAAAAAAAGAAGAAGCAAAAGAAGATACATTTGAAACTTATCAAATGTACATTTATAAGTACTTGATCTTTTCAAATTCCACACAATTCTACTCATAAATATGTAACTTCAACTGCTATTGGCAACAACAAATAGTAAATCACTCTTACTCTGGCATCAAAAGGACAGTGCCCCAGGCATACAGGAATGAGGCAGTTAGTGAAAATGCCACAGTGTCTTAGATTGAATACTCTTTTCAGTTGCTGAGGAAATGTGAAATGAAACTTCTCTTAGGAGGGAAGAGGGATTGTTGACCTTATTCTTAGCGGTAAGTCCTCGCCATAGTGTCACGATTAAGGTGTGCTGGTTCTGCTAGCCTGTGATGATGGGAACATACAGCCTGTATTCTCCTCCGTTTCTGAATGACCATAGCAGTATTTAAGAAAACAAAAAGGTTGTCGTGAGCATACTTGCTATTTTGTCTGTGAAAGTAAAGTTATAGAGAAGACAGAGCACCTACGACCCCTAATATTAGGATGAACATGAACTTCAGCAAATCAGCAATCTGCTCGCAACGTGAATGCATGCTCTAAAGCTCCAGAAGTTGCAAGATAAATCAAAACAAGTTATTGTTGTCTTCAGTGAGTTTTGCCTTGTTTTAACTTAATTGGGAACAGACCTGAATTTGCTCCGGTCTCATCCCGTACCCCCTGTGCTATCTCTCTGCCCGAGTTTTGCCTTTTACATGGCTCCATTTGTGTTTAGCACTATCTGAAATACACCCCCAGCCTTCTCACATTATTTTTCCCACACACAAAGATTTTCCAGCTGCCATCAGCCTGGTTTACTCTATGTGGATGTTCCTTTGAATTTTTAAGATTAGCAATCTGGGCTTTTGAACACACATAGCTGAGAAGATTCCACCCCCTCATTTCAGTCTTTCAACCTCCTGCTCCTGCTTTTCCTGAAGGAGAAAAAACCTCTAAGTGATACTCTGTTTCTCCTTGTATCTAAGCATCTCATTCATCACACTTCCTAAAGGAGATGTGTATAGTTTTCTAACAGACCACAATAATTTTTGTCTTTATACTTGTTGCTCATAACTTCTTCCCTTGTTATGCAGGACCCAATAGAGAACAGATTCTATTTTGCTTTTCATCTTTGTTTGCTTGGAAGTTACTATGTACCACTTATAAAACAATAGTACCTAATTAAAAAAAAACATATATATATATATATATATATATATATATATATTCTTCTCCAGTCACCCATCAAACATATGAGATCATTTTTGGAGAGGGACTCCTAAGTAGTGCTCAGGATGTCTGAGGACCCTGCCAACAACTAGGGCAACTGGTCCAACAGTTAAACGCAAGGGACAAAGGATGTTATGCTGCTCCAGCTCTGCATTATCTGGGATACCCAGAACACATCCATTGCATCCAGGACCACTTGACTGTATTTGACAATGATCAGGAGACCAAAACCAAAGCAGATCTGGGATCTGTGAGGCGTGCTCCCTAATTGCTGTTCTATCCTCTGGCTCCTATTTAATAAATTCTAATAAACAAACAAAGAAGATGCTAGAAACTAAGCAATTTCTTTAGGAACATGGAGGAGGTAGAGGCGTACTTGGTTTTGTAGGAGCAATATCATTCTTGAATTCACATACTTGACCTTTATTCTAGCTCTGTAGAATATTCAATCAGTATTTGGAGGTGGAGAGGACTGGGTGGATAGCACAGCAGGTAGGGCGTTTGCCTTGCACGAGGCCGACCCCGGTTCAGTTCCTCCGTCCCTCTCGGAGAACCCGGCAAGCTACCAAGAATATCCCACATGGTAGAGCCTGGCAAGCTACTCGTGGCGTATTCAATATGCCAAGAACAGTAACAACAAGTCTCACAATGGAGACGTTACTGCTGCCCGCTCAAGCAAATCGATGAACAACGAGACGACAGTAGTAAACAGACAGTGCTATTCGGAGGCAGTAGAGAATTTCTGCTATAATAGGAATTCCAAAGTCAGAAATGCAAGCAAGCATCTTAGCTATGCAGGAGTACATACAATCAGCTGCACAACAGCTTTTAATTACTACAAACAAAACTTTTTCTATTTTAACACTTTCTGAAATTAAATAGTCTTGGAACACTCTATCTCAGAAACTCAGCAACTCTCTCCTTTTCTTTCTTCAAAAGACTATTAATCAATGGGTATTTTTAACATCATTATTGCCTTAAAACAAAGATAAAGCAAAAATGACACTGACTAAATAAAGAAGTACTTCCTTTTTATCTTTCCCTGTGTTTTTCTTCACTAATAGCAATACCATTTCTCTAAAACCTTTCCAGAAGACACTCAACTCATACTCTCCAATATCTATAGTTACATTCTTTTAATTATTGCTTTATCTCCCCTGAAATTGCTTATGTACTCTTTTCTGGAAGACATTTTGCTTGCATGCTTTCTGCTTTGGCTTTGATTGGTCTGCTTATCATTTCCCGGCCTCACCAGAACAATAATATAACATCATATGGGTGAAGATCTATGTTAAAACTCCTTTTAATAGTTGTTGAGTGAGTTAAGAAAAAAAAATGAAGTAGCCTTCTATAGATACAGCCTTGATAAATCTTCCTGGAACTAAAATAGAAAGAAGAGCAGCTACTTCTGATATAATTTAGGAGACAGGCACCATGTGGAGTTCATTTTCTTGCTTGGCTGTCAGTCAAATTTGGGAATCTTGTAAAAGAAAGTGTTAAATTATTGGAAACAGCATGCATACTATACTTATCTCTAAATTCAAGTCTAAGTGAAAATTTTTCAAATTTTATTGATTTGATGAGCTAGAGGGAAGACCAGGTAGACATATTTTCAAAATGGAAGTCATGGAGAATCTCTTTTTTTGTTATGAATACCTGATAATATTCATCTAATATTACCAGATCATTTCTGAGGCCTGGAAGCAATCCACTCCTGTTGCCCGACTGGTTTGAATAGAGTTAATTCATTCTGATGGAGAAAACTTACTGAACAGATGGTTCACAAATCTCTGTGTATTTAATATACAATCTGTGATACCTAAGATGTCATCCTTTTGGAAATGTCTATGAAAATATCTTCATATTTTGTAAATATCACACTAGTTGCCATACTTTTTCATATTATAAAATTTGTATACATAACTAGATGCATAAATATGTAAAAGCATGTAATTTTAAAGTAGCAACTGCTGGCTACTGCTACCTGCATAGAAGAAATTTTAAGACATACTAATTTAAATGGAATACAAAGTATCACTACCTTATGAATATTAATGTTAGGTAAATTAATGAAAGGGTATTTATATTTGCATCTCATATATTTGAACAATTAATTTTACAACTATTAAAACTTAGTGTTGAGCTAAAATCTTAAAACTAATAAATGGTACCATGACATAAACAAAATGAACATTTTTATGCCTTTTCTCTATTTGGCACAAATTCATTACCTTAAAAATAGCATACATGCTGATATTTTGTTTTAAAATTTCAAATGATTAATTTGAAACATGTACAGTAAAATATATGTCCTTAAAGAGTTCAGATAAAATATAACTACTTTAGTGATTTCCAGATATTATAAGATGAATTCTGTTCACGGTGATGTACAAGTGATATTTATAGCATCTTCCTTATCCTTAGAAGGTTTCACTTGATTCATTTTATACAATGAGATTATCTGCTTGCAGCAGAGAAGAAATAGAGCTTTCAACCACAGTTTTATTTTAATGTTTCTCATGAAATTGACCACATTCAATTTTCAGAAGAAAAACATTGTACAAACTCTAAAATTATTAGTGAGTTTTCATCCAAAATTCAATTTTAAAGGATTTTTAAGTGCTTTAAATTACACCAGACACTGGTCCAGGATGTTCATTGTTGCAGGGTATCCTGGCACCAGGGCAGACATTCATAGTAAAAAACTCTGAATTCGGGTGGGGTGTGAGAGAAAAAGAAAAAAAAAGAAACTCTGAATCCTACCACAATTAAGTAGGTGATCTTGAATAGCAGTTAACCACAACGAAGATTACTTTCCTAGGTCCTCTACTTGCATAACTGCATAAACCCAAATTTACCTGACTGATTTAAATATTGAATCAATTTTCAACATTTTTAGATTTAATACTCAGTTCCTTTATTTTCCATGAGATAATATCTCTATATAGTCCCATATTCTTTCTTTGGGAAACATAATGACTTTTTAATGAATCTTCTTTAATTAGAAAAGAAAAAAAGTACTTTCATCCAGAAAACTTTCACTGCACTGTACAGCTCATAAAAGTAGGCATTCTTAAAGATTTTTCAGCATGGACCTTCCTTGAAATACATTTCTGGGCACAAGCTGACGATAGATCATTTTCTTAAAATTTTAAATGTTTATATGTTTAAAACCACAACAGCCCTCATTTTTTTTTCTCAGAAAGTAAGATAAGAAAGTGCAATCTAAGAAGAATGAAAGCAAGACCCCCAAGGGAAGAAAATGAAGAACTTAAAATAATCAAAAATTCAATTTGTTTAGAAATATCTATTATACACCTGAAAAATCCAATAATGATCCAAATATTCAAGCATTGAACAATTTAGGATTTTTATATTGCCTATAGTCCCTCTCTGTTTGTATGAATATGAATTACAAATTAACAGTGGCCACTTTCTGCTCTGGCCAGCGCTGGCATTTGTGCAGTATAAGACTATGCCTTTTGAACTCCTCAGAGTTAAAGGATATTGATGGATGACTTAGTCTATTCTTCTATACATATGCAAATTATAGTTGCATTAATATTAATCTTTTAAAGATTAAAAGGAAACCTTTCCTTTATCTTTTGATAATAACATAATAATAAATATTAATGCTTTCTATATTTAAATGTAAATTTAATACATTGCAGTTATGAAAACTTATCTCATGGTGTTCTGCTGTGGATTTGTTCTTTTCCTTGCTATGAATTTAATATTGTGGTGTTCTTCACATTGATTGCACCAGGAGGTACATAGAAGCGCCTCTGCCTCTGTTACTATGGTGATTATTGGACATGTTTTTAGATAATAGAAACAATCATATCTGTACAAATTTAAAGTATTGCTATCTACTTTTTTAAAACCGTTACTGGGAATTAGACATTGCATTAAAAAATGTAAGCTTCTGACTTCTCTTCACAGGAGAATATCTTTTTGTTTTCTTAAAAGCAGAGTAGCTTCAACTTTATCAACACATATGCTAAGTAGGTGAGGAAAGTGAACTACAAATTCTATTTTCCTCGAAAAATGCTTGTAGCATTATGTAGATAGGCTCTATGGACTGCCTGATCTGGCTTAAGAACCAGTTTAACTTCATTGGATGCTTATTATCATGCATAGCCTAAAAAAAATAAACAAGAATTGGGATATAAAATTTATTTTATTTGAGTATGTTGACCAAAGTAATATTCAAAGGAGGGACCAGAGGAATACACTTCTCTACTGTATTTACCTGATTGCAAATGCCATTATTAGCATTTAAAAGATGTTATTTTTAATCCAAGAGTCATAATACCATTAATTAGATGTAATATTGCATTTTTAGTACTTCAGTTATTTCTTTCCACAATCTTAACTAGGAGTGTGAGGCACTGTGTTTCACACATTAAAAAAAATAGAATTGGAGAAAAGAGAATGAACCCCTGGAGGCTCTCTAATAAATACGTAAACTCTAGATAAAGAAGAATTATTAAGAATATATAACTAAGAAGAAGCAAATTTGTGAAGTATAATTGTATGGAAAATAAGAAATATAGATACTTTTATTTACCAGGGGTATGGTTGGGGACTATGGACAACGTAAAGTAAAACTAGAAAAAAATTATGTTGCATTTGAAAACATGAAACTTATTGGTAACCTCCTTAAAACAAACTTGAGTCATAAGGTAATGAATGAAGCTAGAAAGGATGTGTTGAAAAGATAATTAACTTTTTAATTAAAAAATTTAGGTCTGGAATGAGAGGACAGCCATTAAGTCTCTTACCTTGCAGATGAATGTAACTGATTTGTACTCAGCACTGTATATGGTCACCTGAGTAATGTCAGGAGTCCTTCCTGAGCATAGAAATAGGAATAAGCCCAGAGAACAGGTGGGTGTGGCCCCCAAACAAACAAAAGAGTAAAAATGCATTTAATTATATTCTATACAGAACTAATGAGTATGCTTTAAATGTACAACTTTGTCAATTTTGCCAGACAAAAACACTGAGTATGCAAAGTATTTCTATCACTAATAAAAGTTTTATGTAGATATCACCTGATTTTCCATCTGATTATATCATTTTGTTATTGTTGGGTTGAATGTACCCCCACAAAAGATGCATTGAAGTCCTAACACACAGTACCTGTGAATAAATGTATATGGAGAAGCATCTGCACCATTTTAACTGATTTAAGACAGTGTTATTAGGGTGAATTTTAATTCTAATATAATTTTTCTACTTTTCAGAAGACAGACACATGAAGACAAAATCAGAAAAAACAACCTAAGATGATGGAGACAGATATTGGAGTTACATAGCTATAAGGAAGAATATCAAAGACCGACAATCACCACCAGAACCTATGAAGAAACAGGAAATGAACCTCTCAAAAAAAGTTTCAGAAGGATTATCATCTGTGAACATTATCTTCTATCCTACAGGAAGTAAGTTGTTTTTAGTTACCCTGTTTCTGATACTTGGTAAAAATTACCCTAAGAAATTAATATTTCTAACAGTAAGATCCATAGCTGTTTTCTTTCTTTCCTTATCATCTC
The DNA here is from genome assembly GCF_027595985.1 of Sorex araneus. Lineage (NCBI taxonomy): Eukaryota > Metazoa > Chordata > Mammalia > Eulipotyphla > Soricidae > Sorex > Sorex araneus. The sequence continues at coordinate 55,765,764 of NC_073308.1, read as the reverse complement.
TATATCTTTCATTTATTTTTCTTGCCTTATCACTGTAGCTAGTTTAGTCAATAAAATGTGAAAATACAAGTGAAAAGATACATCCTCACTCTATCCTAATCTCAGAAAAAAAATGTATTCAGAGTTTCATCAATGCGTATGTTGCCAACTCTGGGAATTTACTTGTCTCTATTTTAGTTTGCTGAGTTTTGTTGAATTTTATCAAGTAGATCTTCTTAAATATAATCACTTGTTTTTTCTCTCTTTTTAAAAATATGGTGATGAATTTTTCAAAGGTTGAACCAAATTTTCATTACTGGACACAATCCTATTTTAACACAATGCTTTACATGCTGTCATATTCAGTTAACTAATACTGATTTTCCCATATGGCATCACATATCAGTAAGAGACATGATTGCTTCTTCATAATGGAGAAGAAGGAATTATATCTGAAGCTCAGAAGATCCTTTGTTTCTGACATCGTTCACAATACATGTGAACGGAAAGTTACAGCCTTTGAAAGAGGCAGAGTAAACATAAGTAGGCTTCACACCTCAAAGATAAAGTTTGTGTTACTCCACTTGGAAAGCAAACTAAATCAACCAGAGTTGATGACAGTGAGAGAGGACCATCTTAAATGGAGTGTAAAGGAAGTAGTTGATAAAAAATGGTTGACTCATTCAACCCAATAGTAGCAGGAAAAACTGTACCTGCTTCAAAAGATCTTTCTATCTTTCAACAGAAAATATTGGACATCACCTTGAAGAAGCAGTAACACAACAAAAAGAAATAACTAGGTAGCATAAGTAAATGATTATCCTTATCCCATCCTTATATCAGCCTTTCCAAGACTACTTTCTAATCACCAGCATAGGCAACTTTTTGACTGAATTGATTTCTTCCAGGCAAGAACAGTGCGTAGGTGATAAGTACTAAGTAATTTAAATCCATTGGGGATAGTTCTTAATTAATGGGTAATATAAACTTTGATGTAGAAAGATCCCAGGTCCTTTCGCCTCAAGTGAATCAACACCAAAGCTAGTGTTGCAGTTTCACTGACTGCTAAATTTCCCAAGAGAGTAAGTTCCAATTATGCACAGTGGTCATTTGCTTATTAAGTATCCTTATTTAGTTTTGCTGTCCAATTCTGCTATTGGTACTCCCAGGACTCACTTTCAAATTAAACTTCTAGAGCATAGGTCTTGTCCCAGGTAATGTGAATTCAGATAATATGTCCATTGCCACAGCAAAAATATCATAGTCCGACTCAAATAACTAAGACCAAAAACATCACCAATATGCCTGGTCTCTGAATTTCTTTTTATTTTATATGGTTGTACTCATATCTCTTATCAGTGCTTCCAAAGCATTTGTTTACTCCTGCTTACTAAATCTGATTAATCAGGCTTATAATCTCACATGATGAACTACTCTTCATTACCTATGTTTAGTATAAAATGAATTCAGGTTCTAAGTGCTGCATAAAGGGGGAATGTTTAAATTATTTAACAAATTTTACAGGAATTTAAACATTGACCATAGTAATGGAGCAGTTTCATGGAGTCCCTGTGCTGGGTTAGGGGTAAATATATGTATTACTGGATCTTGGAGCTGCCCAGGTCTCCTGAGATGACCTTCTCTTTAAGCCTTTATGCTTGAAATAAAAGTTATCTCTAAAGTTTAAAATTTCTTTTGAAAAAGTCTTTATTGAGGAACTGTGCTTTACAATGTTGTTGATGACGCTTTCATGCACACATTCCAATACCATATCCATAACCAGAGTATCTGCTTCCAACCACCGAGGCCTCAAAGGCCCCATAGTCATGTCCCTTTCAATTCCCCGTTCCCTGCAAAGTCTGTTCTGTAGGTGAATTCTCCAATTCTACTGCCTTTGGCCCTTTGTTGCTACCATATGGTGTGTTTTAAGTCCTATACATAAAAAATCAGTCTTTACTCTTTTCTTTTTAATCTCTTTCAGCATGGTATCCTTTAGTTTACCTTATAAGGCATCAATATGTATGATTTTGCCCTTTGTTAGAGCTTGCATAGCATCTATGCTTTCAAATTAATGTATTTTGTTTAGAGCATAAATGCCAAGAAGTATTGGAGGGAATTTTACTGAGAATTTATTGTTGTTGGGATATTATCCAGTTACTTATCGAGTTTTAGTCTCATTTTCTTTAAGAAAGTTTTCAATAGAGTCCGCATCACTTGTAAATTTTAGTATTGTAGCTGGCTAATTATACACCAGCTAAAGTCTAAAGAAGTTACCTTCAGTTTCGTCCCTTTCCCTCCTAAGCCAGATACTGCCGATTTAACCTTTATGGCTATTTCTTACATTGTCTTCTTCCTTCCAGCCAAACTATTCCAGCACCATGGAGGTCTTCATTATTTTTGCAGGTTTTTATTCCCCCCTCAAAGACCTGGTTTCCTCTGAATTTGTCTTTCTCAAACTCACACTCTCATTCCAAATATGACTGTGGCATTTCCTTTCTTTAAATTCTCCAACTCTTCTATTACTGCAAAATAACATGGCACAATCTTGATGCTTAGATTGACCACCTCTTCTCTCATCATTCAACACCATTGCCTTGGCAATAGGTTCCAGCAATATCAAATAGCATGCATTTCTCTCCAAACATCACATTCTTTCTCTCCTTCATAATTGTACTTATAATTTTCTCCTCCGTTTTTTCCTCCTTGGCTCATGTCCATTTTCATACTAAGTCACATCTCAGATACTATCTCCATTTAGAAAATCTTAAACCTGTGATGAGATAGATGACTCTCCTCTGTATTTCACAAGCATTTTTGAGTGTTTCAATCTCTTCACTTGCCACATTGTTCTATAACATATATTTAAATATCTTTTCCACCATTGTACTACCCAGACTCTTGAGAAATGAATTGTGAAATGAAATTAGGCACACAGAAATTTTGTTTAAGTATTTGCTAAATAATTTAATGTATACAAACTTGACCTTATGATCAAATACAATATGCATTAGTTATGTTTTAAGAAATGTCAGCAAAGTTGATATAATTATTGATATACTTTTAGTATAGCTAAGTTTTAAAGGATAGCACAGTGGGTAGGGTGTTTGCCTTGCATGTGGCCGACCCGGGTTCAATTCCTCCATCTCTCTTGGAGAGCTCGGCAAGCTACTGAGAGTATCCCGCCTGCATGGCAGAGCCTGGCAAGTTCCCCATGGCGTATTCAATATGCCAAAAACAGTAACAACAAGTCTCACAATAGAGATGTTACTGGTGCCTGCTTGAGCAAATCGATGAGCAATGGGATGACAGTGACAATGACAGTGATTAGTAGATCTTAGTAACACATCCCAAAGAGAAGTGTCCTGTGGGTTTGCAGCCCAATTCTTGTGTGTGTGGACAAGTAGGGTGCACCCATGCACAATCAGGCAGTTTTTTGGCATCAGGAGCATGCACAGGACTCTACTCAATTCTAATGCTGCTTGCCAGAGATAGAATAAGATCCCACAGACCCAAACTCAGATCCTCAACACTCTCCTCAGCCTTGCCCTGTGCGTCACGTTGACCATTTCAGATTGGAGGTCCACTGATTCCCCTGCTAGACTTTGATTAATCTGCTTGAACAGCTTAATTCAGGGAAAGAGTTTACTTACGCTTAGCAGTTTACTGTAATAGGATATAATAAGAGCTACAGATAAATATTCTGATGGAGGCAGCCCAAGGGCAAGGTACGTGGGGAGGGGCTCAGAGTTTCCATGACCTCTTCAGTGTACCAGTCTCCCTGTGCCAGCACCTGCTCACCCACTTGGAAACTCTCCAAAGCTACACTACAATGTATTTTAAGGTGCCTTCATCCACTTAGGCATGATTGATAATTAAAAATCTCCATCTGTAGTCCTTCTCACTGCTCAAAAGAGTGAGATGTGTTAGAGGATTACTTTAGGTGATCCAGGAAGCATGTAGAAGCACAGCCAGACTTGCCTCATTAAAGAAAAAGACACTCCTGCCACCCAGGAAATTAGTGGGGTGTCAGGAGGCCTGCACCAGCCACCGGGGTCAAAGACCAAACGTCAGAATAAAATACTCCTGGTGCTCTCATCTCTTTGGAAATTCAAAGAGCCTCAGGAGTCACACGAGTCACACCAGGAACCCACGGAGGAAGATCAGAGTATACTTTCTCTTATTTCATAGAATATCTGTCATTGAGTCATTAGGCTCTCTGCTACCATATGCATGGGCATTAGGAAAAACACAGCAATGACAGTAAATTTCTCTCACTTAAAAAAGCACACTAATGAACCCACAAGGACATGATCAGATTTTCTTTTTCAGTATTCATTAGTATTGCTCATTAGGCACACAGTAGGAGACCAATAACTATCAGTTTGTTAGATTTTTCATTTCTAGGATATTTTTAATTATTTTTGCACCATTTCTTTCTTATTATAGAGAGGTACAAAAAATACAGAGTTCCCCTCATCACGCAGTAAGATTGTCAGGCCAAAATTTAATAATCTTTTTATGTTTGTTTCCTTAGCATACCTCATGTTTGCCAAGATACAATTATGCATTGATGCCAATTAGCCACTAGGGGGGTCACTTTCTGAAAGGATTGTTCTACATGTGGCTCCATGAAATATTAGCAACCATTAAAATGTCTACCAGCATAAGCATGAAAATATGTAAATCTGTAACTGTTCTCTCACGATGATTCACCAATAAAATAAATAAATAAATAAATTAAATTAAATAAAATGCCTACCAGATAACCCAATACGAAAATGGAAAATAAAAATGTTAGTTGCAACATGTTGACTGTCTGGTGAATTAACAAACTAAAGACTAAATTCTTTGTATCTGAATGTAGAATTTCTATCAAAGAGATATAAAAGTAACTGCGGTAACAAAAATGAAGATCCTGATCATTGATAAAATAAAAATGTAAGTCAAACTCAACAATTGTAAAAGTGTTGAAAAGTTCAAACCATAAAGTTAAAATCATTAACTCTCAAAAAATAATGATTTTAATTTCAATAATTAAATGATCTATTCATAAAAATAGAGAACATGTTGAATCTTCTTAAAAACACTTGATATTGGGGGCCAGAGCGATAGCACAGCGGATAGGGCGTTCGCCTTGCACGCGGCCGACCCGGGTTCGATCCTCGGCATCCCATATGGTCCCCCAAGCACCGCCAGGAGTAATTCCTGAGTGCAAAGCCAGGAGTAACCCCTGAGCATCGCTGGGTGTGACCCAAAAAGAAAAAAAAAAGAAAAAAAACACTTGATATTGATCACCCATCGACAATATATCAAATGTATGTGTTAGGTAACAAGAATGAGTGAGTGACAAAAACCTTCCCAGTTCTTACAGACTTTGAAAGGTGTTTGGAAGTCTGGCACATACATAGGCTATGTTATCACAACGTTTAAAATTTTAGCTAGAAAAGGAGTTAACATAAAGAAAGCTTTTAAAAGATTCCAGGATAAGTGATGGCTTTTCCAGAAGGAGGTACTGCTAAGCAAGGATATCTTGAACTTATAAGAGATATTTAAATTAATAAGGAATGGAAGAAAATTCGACTTGAAAAAAAGTATTTTATGTTAAGATATGAGGCAATAAGACGGATAGCTTTGGGGGGGGGGATTTAAAATGAAGACATGGATCATTACCTTCCTTGAAGAAGAAGGGAGGAAGGAATTAGTACTAATGAAGCAGAGAGCAGGAAGGAAAGGGAACTTTGTGTAGACTTTTCCTTGGCATAACAGAGAGTAAGAATGGTCTTATACCCTGATGATTTAAGGAACTACTACATTTGGAATACAGAGATGGATTGGACCCTGTCAAGTGTGCTTGGAGATATTTGGGTCCATACTTAACACAAAGATTCACTGTCATCCCGTTGCTCATCGATTTGTTCAAGTGGGCACCAGTAACGTCTCTCATTGAGATACTTATTGTTACTGGTTTTGGCATATCCAACACGCACGGGTAGCTTGCCAGGCTCTGCCGCGAAGGCTCGATACTCTAGGTAGCTTGCCGGGCTCTCTGAGAGGGGCGGAGGAATCGAACTCGGGTCTGCCAGGTGAAAGCCCAACCACTGTGCTATCGCTCCAGCCCACTGAATTGAATACAAAGTAAACCCTAAATTGCTGAGTTTAAGTTTCTCTCCACTTTGTTCTCTATGTTGCCAGATGGTAGGGATTCCATTCTTGAGTTGGAACATGTAGCAAGTTCTTCCTTTTTAATGTTTTTCCCTTTCAATCTCCTTTTTAACCCATTCTGCAATTGAGTAGCATTCCTGACTTTGGGCATTTATTTTCCCTCTTTCATCCCTTTAGCTTCTGGGTTGGAGTACCAAGAAAATGAGGAGTTAGGTCTTAGAACCTCAAACTCACCTAACCTAAGATGAAATATTGTAGAGAGAATTAGATCGTAATGTCAAACTGAACCTTCTTTTGGGATCCCACTTATAATGCATAATCCCTACCTTGGGCTAATTTAATGTCGGTCTCATTTTTACACACACATACTAAAAATATCTTTTATGATATGAATGTATTAATTTATCTTTCACCCTCCTGTTTGTATCCCAGACTGGAAGAGCAGAGAGGAGTATGGTATGATTTAGTGGAGAATGTGGTCAAGGAAGAGAGAATTCTATAGGTAATTCTTTGGATATGAGTTAAACTATGAATCTAAAATAACTTCCAAGTAATATTATGATCTATTTTTCAAAAGACTGATGGAAAATGGAAAAGTGTATTTGTCATAATAACAATTATCATTATTTAGAACAATTTATTTGTGACACAATGGTTGAGTATAGAAGGTGATATGCTAAATCAAAAGTCAGGTGAAGATAGATACCACAGAATTTTATTTATAAGCAGAAGTATACAAAACTAATTGGGAATGGAGCCATAGTTTATTGGGTAGGGCATTTGCCTTCTATGCAGCTGACCGGGGTTTGATCCCTGGCATTTCATATGATTCCCTGTTCCCTTACAAAAATGATCCCTGAGTGCAGAACCAGGAGTAAGGCCTGAGCACCTCCAGTGTGAACCCAAAACAAAAACAAAAACAAAGAAAAAATAAAACATGGTAAAGGGAGTCAATTGCATGGTGGTACTGGGAACTGGACTCTTAATGGTGTTCAAGATACAGCTTATACCAGAGTAAAACCTGAAAGTTATGTAATGATATACACCATATTTATCTTACTATTTTATTTTTCAGGAAGAACAAAATTACCTATTCCTCTAGGCCATGAAAATAAGTTCTTCAAAAGTATTGTGTTAATTGCAACATATAAAATTCAAATTGTTTAATGGACTATTTTATTACTAAAGTTGATTAAGTAAAAGTTAGTTTAGGCAAAAAGGTAACTATGATAACTTGAAGCAAGATTATGAAATGGTGCTTAATGGGATGCAAAATGAAAACATGCTTTTTATCCTCACATCAGCTTTGTAGACCTGTCCCTTTTTCTAAAACTTCTCTCCATTGTACAATATATCGAGTGGAGGCCATGGTTTTCAAGTGATTTTTTTCCCATCAGAAGAATCTCATGAGTTACTCCACCTAAGATCATAATTGCAACCTCTCTGAGCTATTCCCTACTCCTTTTTTTGATAGAGCCCATGAGTCTTGCAGTTTAGCATGGAAAATATTAGATTGGCATCCTCTTTGTCTGTCTTGCTACTTCCCTTCTACATATTCCATGTTGCTGATGGCTCCTTATGATAATGAAAAGGCAAATTCTTCAGGGACTAAAACTTTTGCAATATAGTATATGGGTTTTCTGTCATGGCAAGTGCCCAGATAATGTTCTTCTCCCATTGTGTTTGGGAATTTCCCTTTCCCATCTTCACAGACTTCTCCAACATTGTACTATTTCTTAACTCAAGCAGTGAAAATTTTTGGCTAAAATTTCCCTTACAATTGCCACTCAGCTCTTGCCCCAATGGTATTCACAGACAAACAGTCCCTGGTGTAACATTCTTTCCTGATGACTCACACCTGGCTACCTTCCAAGCTATTGCCTCTGGCTTTGAGAAATATTATACTTCTTTTGCCCACCAAATTCTTTAGTAACTGGCCACTCCTCTTGGCAGCTGCAATCTTTGCTCTGATTTTCAAGTAACTCCAATCCTAGACTTTGAATCTTACAAAGAATCAATCCTTGCTAGCTCAGACATCCACTCACCTTTGAACACTGAAGATCACAAGCTCCTAAGTGTGTTGCCACTGTGTTTGGAGAGAAGATTTTCTGAATTTCTGCAGCTTCATAACCACCCAACTGGGTACAGGTACATGGTTTTATGTCCCTAGCAATCCTTTCATTTTATACTAGTGACTCTCTTAAATCTGCCACATCGAGGGTACCTATTAATCCTCGTCATCAGCTTTGGAAACAGCCAAAACTCTTAGATAATAGAAAAACATTAACCTAATATCCCGCTTCAAAAAAGAAATGTTACAATAACTTTTGGAGAGCATATTTTGGATGGTACAAGTAGTGTTCCAGGAATTCCAATCTCCATATACAATCAGGATCTAATTGGATTATGAAGTTAGGGCCTCTAGGTTGAAATCCCCCAAAGGGTTAGTTAAATTCCATAGTCAACAATCCACAGAGTATAAAAACCCTAATAAGATGTCCAAACTCTACTTAAAGACTTTGGAAGTCAAAGGTCTCTGCATCTCAAAGCTGACCAAATCATTTCTGTATGGTTCTAATTATTAGCAAGTTTGGATTTATTCTAAGTCAAAAAGTCAGCATTCGCCTCTATGTAAATCTCACCTAAGTTTTTTTTTTTTTAGATTTATGTTCTGAAAACTTTTAAAACCTAATGAGTTACTTTTTCCCCCCAGGGTAAATTGATGGGAATTTTAAAAAATAATAATTATTAATCAGTTTTATTTAAAAAAATAATAATTATTATTTTCCTTCTGGCTACATCTTCCCTACCTAAATTTCCCCAGATTGTTCAAGTTTTTATTCTATGGCAGCCTTTGAGGCTTTCTTTTTATTTTAAGAATATTTTTTTCTTCCTATTTATAGTTTACCCAATAAATATATTTATTGTATTACCCAGAATTTATAGTAACACCAAGAAGAATGAAATTTGAACTCATTTTGGTTAATTTTCAAACCAGGCAATATTATAACTATGACTCATAAAGATGTAAATATAAGCATGTTAAAGATCTGATGAAATTTTTATAATTGGTGCTTCAGCTGGCAGGCACTTTAAATCGCTCAAGAGAAAAATCTAAAGCATAGTACATATTACATATATTATAGAATAGGAATATTGCAGTAAATACAAGGGGATGACGGCTTACTTCACAATGATGGTTAAAATCATCTCAAAGGAAAATAAACTATTAGATATCTTTTAGTGACATATTTTAGGTTTGAAACAACTTAATGGGAACATTCCATGTGCCATAAATTATAGCCCAGCACAGAATACTCATGAAAAGTACTTGTAGCACTGTCATCCCATTGTTCATCGATTTGCTTGAGTGGGCACCAGGAACATCTCCACGGTGAGACTTGTTGTTACTGTTTTTGGCATATCGAATACACCACAGGTAGTTTGCCAGGTTCTGCCATGCGGGCGGGATATTCTTGGTAGCTTGCCGGGCTCTTCGAGAGGGACTCATGGAAAGGAAAGCAAAAAAAAAAAAAAGTATCCAAATTTAAAATAGTTGGAAATTATTGTGTTACCCAAGTTTCTTACATGCCAACCTAAAGAAATTTATCTAATGAACTAGAAAACGAGAATCAGGGGAAGTGAAGCTTTTGAATTTGTTCACATAATGTGATTTAATCTGGCCTGCCTATAGATTTTAGAATCTAACCTCTGTAAATCTATAGAGGTTAGGATCTAAAAGGCAAAGCTTGAGAAAATGATATCTCAAGGAGGTAAGGTTTATGACTTGCAGAGATATTTTTGCCAAGCAGGAATGGAAATAGTCAAGGGACAGAAAGTAAATATGAGTCTGCATTTTCTATACTAGTAAAAATGTTATGGAAAATAAAGCTTAAAAATACTTTGGGCAAGAGGGATAGCATAGGGGTTGTGATTCTTTTCTTATATGCTGCTGCACCCAGCTCAATCCTAGGCACTCCATATGGTCTCCTGAGCATCATCAGGGGTGACTTGGGAGCACAGAGCCAGGAATAAACATTGATCACCACTGGGTCTGGCCCAACTACACCACCCCCAAAAGATGTACGTAAATAAGGGAGGCAAAGAGATAGAAGCTAGATAAGGCATAGTTTCTTGACTCTCCAACTATTATCAAGATGATCTGTTGCTAAAATAAAACTGAATTTATTGCTGAAGAGTGGGGGAGAGCACCACCTCTACATTCCTTTAGTCATGTCTTAAAATAAGAGATGGGAGAGTTAGATATCACTGCTAATGGGAAGTTTAGTGTAAAGTGTATACAGACCTAATCAGGAGAAGGAAAAGATAATATTTTAGTTCTAACAGGGTGTAGAACTACCAAAAATTGCAAGGTAAATATTTTCTGAATAGGGACTCAAAGAATTGCCAGCTCAAACTATAGATGCTTTCCGTGGAAAAATGGATTAATTTAAATTCTTCATTTTTTTTAATCAAATCACTGTGAGATACACAGTTACAAAGCTGTTCATAGTTGGGTTTCAGTCATACAATGTTCTAACACCATCCCTCCACCAGTGCACATTTCCCACTTCCCACGATAACAATGTCCCCAGTTTTCCTCCCACCACCCCTCCCCCAGCCAGGGGTCCAGGTAGATGGGTCTGGGGGGGTCCTTCTCCAGATGTTCGACCTCTCCTTTACCCTTTAGCTGTGAAGGATGTTACTGATTCTGGATTCTGATCCTGTTTTTATGGTAAGCATTTCCTTCTCTCTCTCTCTCTCTCTCTCTCTCTCTCTCTCTCTCTCAGTATATGGTTTATAATATAGATAATGAAAGGTTATCATGTCTGTTCCTTTACCTATTCTCAGCATGCAGTTCTTTTATATATTTATACATATATATATACACATATATATTTAAATGATGCAAAGTTATCATTTCCAATTATCTTTGTCATAGGGTTCCTCCTCAATCCCCACAACCTTCTTCTCCAGCACTTGAGGAAGGTTTCCAACTGTGGACCAATCCTCCTGGCCCTTGTTTCTACTGTTTTTAGGTATCAGTATCATGTTTTTGTATCACTTGTATCACTTGCTTGAGGAGGTGCCAGTAACATCTCCATTCATTCCTGTTGCATGCTAGTGTAGCCCAATGGTATCTGCTTGCTCCAGGAATATGGAGAGCCTCAAACCGTTCATTCAGGGTTTTGACAAAGAAGTCTGACCATAGTGGACAGCCATGTGGTCTTCTGACATATCGTGGAATCCAGTCTGTAACAGCTCTAGTCTAGTTGTCATATCTGAATCGCATTACGTGTCCTGCCCATCTAATTTTCGACGCCTTGGCAAAAGAGACAGTGTCCCTGATTCTTGATAATCAATAGAGCTTGGAACTCCAGATTCCTTCTCTCACTTGAGTGAACATGATACTCCAAGCATAGCTCTTTCGATTCCTCTTTGGGATATCCAAATAGCGTTCTCATCCTATTTCCATAGGGCCCAGGTCTCTGAGGCATATGTTAGTGGAGGAAAAACGGTGGAGTCAAAAAGATGTGCCCAGAGCCAGAGTTTCTTCGTCCTCTTAACCAATTCTTCAATGCTCTTGAAGGCGTTCCATGCTGCTCTCTTCCTCCTGGGCAGTTCTGGTGCCAAGTTGTTCCTCATGTTGAGTTTTTGACCCAGGTATACATAGCTGCTGCATTCAGAAATATTCGTTCTGTTGGGAGCAAATGGAATGTCAGGGACTGGTTCGTTTTTCATGACCATTGTTTTGGTGAGATTCAGTTGCAGTCCAACCTTTCACACTTGCGGTCGAAGTCGGCCAGCATTTATGCCGCTTGGCTAATGTCTGGTGATATTAGAACAATGTCATCAGTGAAGCAGGTGTGGTGTAGTTGCCGACTGTTTAGCTTCACTCCCATTCCTTCCCGTTACAGTCATTGCATGACATTCTTGAGCGTGGCATTAAAGAGTTTCAGTGAGATGGTATCACCCTGCCGAACCCCTTTCTTTACATCTATGATCACTTCCTTGTAGAATGGTGAAATCCTAATGGTGAATCTGTAATACAGCTCGTGGAGGACCTTGATGTATGGAGTTTGAATGCCTGTTTGGCTAGGGCTTCAATGACCACTTCACTCTCAACTGAATCAAAGATCTTCTTTAAATCGATGAACGTTAGACAGATTGGCATCTTGAACTCTCTCGAAACTTCAATGAGTTTGGTCACTGTGTGGATATGGTCGATCATACTGAATCCTTTTTGGAACCCATCTTGCTTGCATGGTTGTCCTTCATCTAGTGTTCTGCCTATTCTATTCAGGATGACACGAGTGAACAACTTGTAGACAACAGACAACAGGCAGATTGGGCAATAGTTGCCAATGTCCTGAATGTCTCCCTTCTTGTACAACAGAACGGTCCTGCTGGTTTTCCATGGTTTTCCTTGCATTTGGACAGGTAGCATGTGAAGAGCCAAGTCAGCGTATTGATGAGTTTTGGCAGTAGATTCTTCAGGTGTTCGGGTCTGACCTTGTCTGGACTGGGTGCTGTATGCATCTTTACTGACTAAATAGCATGTCAGATTTTGGAAAGGAGGGTGTTGGGAATGACATATCCATCCTGCAGAATTTGGTATGTGGGCAGGTGGACATGGCTGTCAAAGAAATTCAGTAAAAGTCTCAAATAATCTTCTCCATTGCCCTTCTGGAAGATGTGATAGATCCATCAGGACATCAGAGGGCAGTCATCTTGGTCTTGTAGTTGGTGAAGGACAGGCAAGCGTTGCAAATGCTTTCCCCGGCTTCTGCCACATTGGCCAACACTGCTGCTCTTCTCTCTCTGAGGTCTTCCTTTTTCGCTTCTCTGCAAAGCTTTGTGAGAGCGAACGTTATCTTGTGATTGCCTGAGGCTTGTACCAGACAAAGTTGCTGAATAAAAGTTTCTGAAGACAGGCACCACTGCCACGTTCCAGGCCACTTTTTGGAAACATGGGCAGAATTTCACACATGAGTGAAACCCCACAGAACCAGGTAAAGCAGAAGTTTGTGACCTTGGACTCCAGTCTCAACAAGACCCAGAAAAAAGTTCCTCTGTCTGCTTCCTCCAAGCTCCAGAGCCCCAGGGATCAAACCCAGACGACCCACCCTACCCGCTCCAGATAAATACCTCATCTGCCGACCTCCACTACTTCTACTACCCAGCCACCACCATGCTCCAGGCCGCTTCCAGGCTTTTGTATGTACATTTTAAATTCTTATGCAGACCTTTTAAGTTCTTATGAAGATTGTTTTAAGTTCTTTAGTAGATCATTTGCCTGAAGCACCAGGGAAATTAAAGAAATGAATAAAATGAAAATAGTAAATTCACACATTCTTTTTACCCTACTGAATACAGTGGGAGTGCAAGGATGTAGAGTTAGATGGATTTAGTGGGTCACTTTAAACCTTGCCTAAGGAACAGGTAGCCAGTCAGAAGATCATGGGATGGGATATGGGGTATGGTGGTAGATATGACTGGGGGTGGGAAATGGCAGCAGATAAAAGGAAGTCCCCAGCCTCACGTCTCTCTGTCCTTGTTTAACATCCCCCTTGTTATAGGTTTAGGATGAGTGATCAGGAAAGAGTCATAGATGATACTGGGAGATGCAGATTACCCAGGGCAATGTAAGGTCTCTTTTAGTTTTTTTAGTTTATCTATTTATTCTTTAAATGTCTCACTCTTCAACACTTCCCAGACTAACTCACCAACAGATTGCAGGGTCAGGTAGGGCTGAGGGTCTGGACAGATGCTAAGTACAGGCAGGCCTCAGAGGCCCCTGAGAGGCCAAGGAGAGCTCCAACGCCCAGGTGTTGGGAAGGTGCTGAGCTTAGGTGTCTCACCCAAGTGCACATGTCTGGGGCTAGATATTAGGAAAGCTGGAGCAGATGACAGGAACTGCTTGGGGTACCTTTAGGAGGTCCTGTGATCAGAGGGTAGAGAGCAGAGCATGGCCGGCACTCGCAGGAGGCGAGTAGACTGCGTGGAACAAGACAGAAGTCACTTGTGGGATGAGACAATGTCAGGGACAGGATCAATGACATTGTTCACAGGTAAAGGAGAGACCTGGACTTCTGGAGAGGGACACGGAACCATCTACTTTATCTGTACAGTAAATTCTAACTTTTAACCTTTTGAATTTTGTATGCAAGCTTTGGTACAATTCTCAAGAAGCCACCCAAGCAGGAAAATCCACTTCTGCAATAAAAATAGTGACCAAAAGACAGGGTCTCTGTTCTCGGTGTCTCTCTGAATGTGAGGGTGGATTGTTTAACCCCCCCTCCCTTGTTATAGGTTTAGGATGAGTGATCAGGAAAGATTCATAGATGATACTGGGAGATGCAGATTACCTAGGGCAATGTAAGGTCTCTTTTAGTTTTTTTAGTTTATTTATTTATTCTTTAAATGTCTTTGTTCTTGATCATGGTTGAAAGGAGTTCATAATTTACTCATGTTTTAGAACAGAAATGAATATTAAAAAAACATAAGAAAATTAGAAGGCATTAGGGAAGTTATATTTAAAATAAATTATATTTAATATTATACTGAAAATAGAATAGGATGGTTAAGAGGTATGATACAATTAGCAAAGTGTCCCAACATGCTGCACTCCTCTTTCTGAATTTGTGGAACGCTACACTTAACTAGCACTATGTCACTTGGTCTTCTAATCCCCATGTTTGGTTGGAAACTCATATCAGAATTCAGAAATTTGATGGTTTGCCAAGAATTTGACCTCATTGCCAGGAATTTGATCTCATCAAGACTAAGGGTCTATATTAAGTCATTTTATTCTTTCAAAACATATCCTCTGACACTCCATCCTCTAGATTATTAAAATGCACTTAAATAGTATATTTAATATTTAATGTGAACATATTTAGAATTATTCTTAATTTTTCATAAATGATATTCTTGAGAAAATAATTCCTTTATGCTTCTCCCACCAATTGTCAGCTAAGTACAATGTGTTCTCATAATTCCAGGAAGTAGTGTTGTGGTTGTCAAAAGTGATGTGTTGCATAATCAGTAACAGTAAATGGCTCATTCTTTGAAGCTATTCCTGCTGGAAGGTGTATAAGAATATCCACTTGAAAGTGCCAAAGCATACCTGCCAACAACCAAAATCTATTGAGTTGAAAGAGTTAGGGAGATAAATAAGGAAATGTGTTATAACTGTCCTGAAATATTGAAATAGTAGACTGGGAAGTGTTATGAAAGTACACAGTGATCCCTTGTTTTATGTGGCAAAGTGTTCTGGTGGAGAGAAAAGGTAACTATTATAAACCCACTTTCGCTGGTAGTATTTTGTATAAAAGTATCAATATGGAAGGGAAAAAAATCTGTACTTATTTAATGCCTAGCACATGATAACTACTCAAAGATGTGATAAGGGAACAAGGGGATAATTAATATGGTCACTGAGCATGAAAGATGAAAGTCTAATCCTTTATAGCATTTTAAAAATACCTGTAGCAAAATATGTTACCCTGCAAAAGCTTAGACGACTAGTGGATAATCTCTGCTCCCAGGAATGCAAAGCACCAGAGTGTTATTTTCAAATTTGAGGGCTAACTAATGAGTGTATCTTGCAAAGATTGGTATGTGGCTGAAGCAAAATGGGGCTATATTGAAGAGGTTATCTTGGGAAGAAGTGGATTAAGAATTCTGATGTTTAAATGGATAACATTTCTCTCCTGAAATAAAGATTAAAATATTTGTTAAAGGAGAGTAGAACTAGGTAAACAACAACATAACAGGCCAGAGCATAAAAAACCTTGGAAATAAAAATAATGATAATATTTTTTTACATGAGATGATAACACAGTCTTGCAACTACAGAACTTTAATGAAAGATGAAATTTTGCCATTATAAAAATATGAACGGAACTGAATAGGGACATACTAAGTAAAATAATGCAGAAAGAGAAAGGCAAATAACAGCTATCTCACTCGTATGTGGCGTCTAGTGAAGTGAAGCAAGGAAACCCCAAAGTCAAACAAAAATGAACTTTTGTATTCAGACTTCAGAACTGCAGTTTAAAATAGGAGAAAGACATTCTGGGTAACTCAGAGAAGGGAACACCAAATAAAATGTGGTTGGAGGTCATGTGGGGGAAGGGTGAGGCGGGCAGAATACAGACTAGAGACTGAACACAATGGCCACTCAACACCTTTATTGCAAACCACAACACCTAATCAGAGAGAGAGAACAAAAGGGAATTCCCTGCCATAGTGGCAGGGTGGGGTGGGGGGAGACGGGACTGGGGAGTGGGGGAGGGATGTTGGTTTTACGGGTGGTGGAGAATGGGCACTGGTGAAGGGATGGGTTATTGAACTTTGTACGGGGGAAGCATGAGCACAAAGATGTATGGATCTGTAACTGTACCCTCACGATGACTCTCTAATTAAAAATAAACTAATAAAAAAAATTAAAAAAATAAACTGAAAAAAAAAATTAAAAAAAAATAAAATATACTTGCTATATTTAAAAAAAATAAAGAAAAAATAAAATAGGAGAAAGAGGTCCCATTGTTGTGATGGAAGGAAATTGGTATATTGTTAATAGACAGTGTACTGACATATGTAGAATAAGTGTGATATTGTACCCTTATAATCCATACATTCTTGTAAAAGAACATTATCTCAATAACAATAATAAAACAAGAAACAACAACAACAACAAAGGGTTATGGCAGATATTTCTAGTGGTATCCAAGTATCTTACCACGAAGAATATAACATATCTGCAGAGAGTCTCTTGCCCCTTCGCCTGGCTGTCTTCCCTGGTGCCCCCTTAGAGGGGGTGGGCTTCAGTTTCCCTCCCCACCCCGAACAGAGGTCCCATGGTCGAAGACCTCCGGAACCCAGTCACAGCCATGCTCAAGGCCCCTCTCCACACATTCGGACGAGCCTCACGCATGAAGGAACCCGCAGAGGAACCCAGGTGTGTGGGGCCTGGGGTTGAGACCTTTAAGCCTGCTCGGATCGGGACTGGGCCTCCTCCGAACAGATTCTCCATTTCCCAGTAGCTAGGCAGTCACACCCAGGGACTACCCCCAGTGCCGTGTAATCCCACCAACAGCCAACATCCAGAGACTATAAAACCAAGCTCCTGGGAGCTCGGCTGAGAGATATCTTATAGCCTAGCTCTCCCTCTGGGAGAACCTGGCAAGTTAAGGAAAGTTTTCTGCCCACATGGGAGAACTCTCAAACTCTCCATGGTGTATTCATATGCTGAAACCAGTAACAATGATGTGTCTCATTCCCTTGACCCTGAAAGAGCTTCCAATGCGGCACCATTGGAAAGGACGAGTAAAGAGAGGCTTCTAAAATCTCAGGGCTAGGACGAATGGAGACATTAATGAGACCGCTCGAGAAATTCGACAAACAATGGGATGATGATGATGATGATGATGATGATGATGATGATGATGATGATCCAAGTATTTGTTCTGTCTTACTTTCTTAGGCCCAACAACATTGGTGTTCAAAGAAATTATTGCAATCTAGGAAACAAAAGTACCAATTGATTTGGAAGTCAGAGCAACAGTATAGGGCAATAGCCTTGCATGTGGACAACCAGAGTTCAATTGCCAGCATCCCAGGTAGCCTGAGCCCCAACCAGGAGCGATCCCTGAACACCACTTGGTGGGGCTCCCAAACCAACCAACCAAACAAATATGCAAAAAAACAAAAGGATCAACTGCATTCTTTTCTTTGCAGCTACTTATGGTCAAGTGACTTTTGCTAATGAGCTATAACAAAAGTGTCATGTTACATTCAGGAAATCTATTTCAAAGAAATTGGTTAGTTTCTTTCTGAATTTTTATCCATCCTTTTATGTGAGATGCAAATACTATGTTCTAGTAACCATGTCATATCATGTATATTCTGGGGAAGGCAGAAGAAAAAATTAGAAGGAATCTGGTTGTGTAAGCACTATAGGAAACTGATTGGTTATGTCTGAATTTGTTTTACATGGAAAATGAGCTTATCTTATCCAAGTCACTGTCTTTTGTTTTGTTGTTTTAATTTATGATACAGTTCATATAGGTTCAATTTGCCTTGAGTTGGAAATATTACTCAATTTTGAATAAAACTTTCATTAAAAATTTTAACAAAAAATTTTGATAAAATTTTAATACAATAGAATTTCCCCTAAAAATTTCCAAGTAAAAAGCTTCACAAACATTGATTTCTAATAAAATTATTGACTAAATTGCTAAACTACTTGAAAATTTTATTTAGCTTTGTGTACCAGTATAATGTACTGAAGACTGTGTCTTTTATTGTTTCATATATATTTAATTATGAATAGGTGGCAATTGTTCTATAATGTTAAATAGAAACAAAATTTGTTATTTTTGTTTTTTGGGTCACACCTGGCAATGCACAGGGGTTACTCCTGGCTCTTCACTCAGGAATTACCCCTGGCGGTGCTCAGGGGACCATATGGGATGCTGGGATTAGAACCCGGGTCAGCCACGTGCAAGGCAAACACCCTACTTGCTGTGCTATCGCTCCAGCCCCAAGAAACAAAATTTGATTAATCTATTTTTTCTATTTCCTTCCCTCCAAACGGTTTTTTTTTTTTTTGAGGCCACACCCGGCTGTGTTCAGGGTTTGCTTCCAGCTGTGTGCTAAGAGATCACTCCTGGCACTGCTTGGGGGACCTTATCGGGTATCAGAGAGTGAACCTGGGTGGACCACATGCAAGACAAGCACACTGCTTTGTTGCCCGCTAGTCTATATTTTTCAGATGAAAAACTGATTTCATGATTTGACAAAAGTTAGAGGAAAAATACAGCTTACTGCAAAATGAAGCTAGCAACTATGCCAAGTTTCAGGATGTATCTCCCTCCTACACTAGTGTTTCAAAACGGATAACATGTTCTCATTTTTGTCAAGATTTAGTTGCCCTTCAAACAAAAAATATTATTTTGTATATGTACTGAAAATTTAACTTTTACTTAAAAATATATGAAATTAAATAAATATATGTGTGTGAGTGTATGTATGAAATTCAGCTCTTGTAGTACAATGGGTAGAGCATTTGTCTTGCATGTGGTTGACTAGGTTCAATCCCTGGCCTCCCATATGGTACCCTGAGCACTACCAGCACAAATTGTTGAGTGCAGATTCCGAAATAATCCCTGAGCATTGCCAGATGTGGTACAGAAAAAAGAAAAAGAGAAAGAAAGAGAGAAAGAGAGAGAGAAAGAGAGAAAAAGAGAGAGAGGGAGAGAAGGATAGAGGAAGGAAAGGAGGGATGGAGGGAGAGAGGGAGGGGGGAGGGAGAGAGGAAAAAATTGGCATCAGTAATAGATTAAAGATGATGGTACTAGCTTTGCACAAAATAAACCTTGATTTGATTCCGACACTGTGCAGAGTCCCACAAACATGTGATCCTCAGGCATAGAGTCGCAACAAGCCCCAAGCACAGTCAGAATGGCCCAAGACCACCCCGATTAAAATGAAATTAAATTATTGAAGTTTATTTCAGTATGATTATATGTTCATATTCCTACCTTAGCTCTAGTAACACCTAAAACACAGATAATACTGCACAGACATGTTTAACATTTCCAATTCAATGAATGCTTAGAATGATATTATCTAATATATTCCATACTAAACTTTTCTGTATTATTTTGACATCTAGTTGAATTCACTTCTTAAAATCATTGCATTGTTCTAATAGTCTATTAAGACAGAAAAAATAGTTATTCTTTCCTATAGCTTGGTATACTAACGCATTTTTAAATTTTTGATAATCTTACTGTTATAATGGTTGTTGTAGAGATTCACCGTCTTGTTTGGAATATGTTATAATTTTTTAGGACTGTGGTAGTTAAGATAACCTCCACCAGATTTACTTCATACGTGCACTGCATGATTTCCAAGCATTTCAAGTTTTCTCTTAGCATGACTAATCTTCACCAGAGCATCAATGCCCTTCACTGTAGTGACAGTACTTCATTGTGTTGAATTACATATATTAGATGGATTGTTAATATGTTATGTTCAATCAGAGGGAAGGAAATGGGACTCTGAATATATACAACACAGGTAAGCCCACTTCTGACTCAGGGAAAGGGCCTAACTAAAAGCATAGTCTGCCAATGGTAAGGTGTCCAGTTAGAACAGGGCAGAGCATAAAGTAGGGCAATATTATGTGGTTTGGTCAGGCGGGTACATTGGTGCCAGATCAGAAATTGGGACCTAGCATATAATGCTACAATTTTTCAGGGAGAGACTCCATTCTCTGCAAGTAATTAAAGTCCTCTTTCGATCCAAAGATGGCATCAGATAATATAAGGCAGTGTGGAGATTGTGAGAGACACTGGCAGGGAGCCCAGGGCACTCTTCGCTCTCATGAACAATACTTGGACAAAAACATTCACTCCAAGACTATCAAAGGAATGAAACTCTTCCCTCTCCTGACTAAAATGAGACTGCTGTCTCTTTGCAGAAACAATGCTAACCTTGTTTTCCTCTTCTTGCCTCCTGGGTTAAAAGTATGAAGATGCTTGTGCTGGTTGTGATTGAACGTTACCCACATCTCCCTGCTGTGAAAACAGGTGGCTGCTGGCCTGGAGCGCCTCATCTTGGCAATGTAGGACACAGTTTACTCTGAAGTCACAAGCTCACTGGCACTCCCAGTCAGTGGCTAAATGTGATAGGGGTACTTAAGCTATTAGTTGTTTCTGCCCAACTTGAAACTCTCCTATTAGGCAGTCTGCCTTTCCCAACTGGCGTGACCAAGGTTTACTCAACACAGCTCTGCAGACAGAAGCGCTTCCTATCTGATATCTTGATACACTCTAGACCCATGACTAGCCCTGACTACTCCTGCTTCCTCTTTCTGTTATACATCAGAGTATTTTATATAATTT
Source organism: Sorex araneus (assembly GCF_027595985.1). NCBI lineage: Eukaryota > Metazoa > Chordata > Mammalia > Eulipotyphla > Soricidae > Sorex > Sorex araneus. The sequence continues at coordinate 55,744,705 of NC_073308.1, read as the reverse complement.
TCTTGCATTTCTTTTCTTTTTTTTAGTGAAATAAAATTTTCATTTAAAGAAATCTCTAAGAGAAATGTGAAGGGAGACAGGGAATTGTGTGTCCAAGAGAGAATATGGGCTTCTCCAGAGGGGGTTAAAACTGGAACACATTTAAAAAAAATTTTTTTTGCTTTTTTGGTCACACCCAACGATGCATAGGGGTTACTCCTGGCTCATGCGCTCAGGAATCACTCCTGGTGGTGCTTGGTGGACCATATGGGATGCTGGGAATCGAACCCGGGTCGGCCATGTGCAAGTGAGACGTCCTACCCGCTGTACTATAGCTCCAGCCCCCAAACTGGAACACATCTTAAGTGAAATATGGGACAGTTTCTGAGATGTATAATAGACCTCTACTGTATTTTTAACTTGTACTTTGCATCTCCTTTCCAGAGCATAATCTGACATAGCAGTCTTGCAAGTCGCCTGAGAAAGAACAAGGAAAGAGAGTTTCTCGACCGGGGTATATATTATCCGAGTAAGGACATCATTTTGAGTGATGTGAGGGTCAGAGATAATATTTGACATAAGATTATCTTTGGCACCCTCTTTGGCAGCCCAACTGTTGATGATTTCACCGGTGATTATCTGGAAAGATGACTTAGTGAATGGAAACGCCTCTTGCCAACATGCTGATTCTATACTTGAAAGGAATGGGAAATGTGCATATCTACATAGAGATGTAGAAAAATCTTACCAGTAAGTAAAATTGTTAGTTCTAAGCTGGGTACTTTCTTTGGTGGAAAGATATGAGTTTCATGGAGAGAATAAATGTAGCCATTTAGTCAGTGGTCAACGCCCTTGATAAGAACAGTACCCAATAAAATCAGAAAGAAAGAAATAAGACCAAACAACAAAGGAGATCACCAACAAAATGGAAAGATAGTATATCAAGTGGGGAAATTTATTTGCAAATCATTTATTTAGTAATTTATCTAAAAATTAAAAAGATCTCATGTAGCTCAACAGCAAAAAAAGGAAAAAGAATCAGATAGAATGTTTAATAGACATTTCTCCAAAGAAGGTGAATAGATGTCCACAAGCACGTGTAAAGATATTCAACAAAACTCTCCATTGGTGAAAAGATAATCAAAACTACATGAGATATCAGCGCATATCTGTTGGAAAGAAAAGAACAAGTATTAGATTAGCACTATGCAGAAAACTTATACAATACTGATGAGAATATAAGTTTATAATACTAACTGTAGTAAACAGTCTGCAGGTTTCTCAAAAATTGGGAAAATAACTGACATGATGCAGCAATGACATATCTGGACATCTAGTTAAAAAGGTAAAAATACGAACTCAAATATATGCATACAAATACACTTAAATATTGTACATATACTCATATGTATACCTTATTTTCAACAAAATTAATGACAATTTAATAAGTTAAAAATTATTAAAGAACTGAGGATATGGCTAAAAAGGTATGGATTGTATGCTTTGTAAAGTGGAAGTCCAGGGCTTAATCTCCAACTCTGTATGGTCCCCTGATTAGTGCCAGATGTGGTCCTCATACCAGAAAGCATTATGCTTTATAACAGCCACTGTATGAAAACAACCTGAGTTTACATAAAGAGATGAACAGATAGTTGTGGTATGCATACACACAATGGAATATTATTTAATCATGCAAAAGAGTAAAATCTTGACATTTTGGACAACATAGACAAACCTTGGGACCATAACACTAACAGAAAAAAGGCAGAAAGAGAAATACAAATATATTTTCTTACTTTGACTTGCAATATAAAATAAAAACACAACAAAAATGAAAAAAACAACCAAAAAAAGCTCATCTCATAGATAGACATCTGATGAGGTATGTGTGTACAAGTGCAAACATACATGTGATATAGTGAAAAGTGGGGAAAGATAAAGAAACTTCCATAGTAAAGTAAATGACTGGGGAGGACTAATATTTAGCATGGCAATTATATTTAACAATATGGCATTGCATATTTACAAGTTGCTAGTGAGAGGATTAACAGTTTCTATTACAAGGAAAACATTTTTGTAATTATATACAGTGACAGCTGTTAACTAGATTTATTGTGTTGACCATTTCACAATGAGTACAAATATTAAATTATTAGGTGGTACACCTGAAACTAATATTGTTAAAAGTCACTGACACTTCAATTACAAATAAAGTATAAACATGAAATTATTCACACTTGCTTATGAATCTAACAATGAACAAAAAATAGCTACAAAAAAGGGAAAGAGAGGCACAAAGATGGTGATATAGAAGTGATCATGAAGTATGAAGATGCTTTTAAAGAGAGTTCATACCTGTGGGAATTCATCTACCATAAAAAAGGCACTCAACAACTCTGACAAAATTATTTGATCTAACTTTGCCATCTGGCATCCAAGAACCTTCAGAATGACCTATAAATAGTGGACAATATGGGTGGATATAAAGCATACACAAGCACTCAGTAGAATTCCACTTAACTAAGCTGATCCAGCTTCCACTACCTCAAAATATCCAGCTTGACAGCAACAGAGAGACTTCTAAGCCCTAGTAAGACTATTTATCAAAATAAAAATAAAGAAAAAAAAACAATTTTCTACATGTCAGCAAATCACTTAGAGTTACAATCTTTGGCATGGTGAGAATGTGTCATAAAGATGGTCTAGCCTTTTTGGAAAACAATATAGGATTTCCTCAAAAAAACTAGAAATTGAGCTTTCATATGTTCCAGCAATATTATTTCTTGGAATATATCCTGGGGATGTAGAAATGACATCTGCACGTTTATGTTCACTGTAGCACTGTTCAAAATAGCCAGAATCTGGAAACAACCTGAGAGCCTGAGATCAGATGACTGGTAAAAGAGATTATGGTACATCTACACAATGGAATACTATTCAGCTATTAGAAAAGATGAAGTCATGAAATGTGTTCCTAAGTGGATGGATATGGAGAATACCATGCTAAGTGAAATGAGTCAGAAAAGAGGGACAGAGATAGAATGAATATAATTATTTGTGGAATATAAAATAACATAGCATGAGACTAACACCCAAAAAAGTAGAGACAAGGACCCAGAGGATTGCTCCATGGTTGGAATTGCTCCATGTGCTGGGATAGAAGGGGCTACCAATTCAATGATGATTGGAGGGATCACTGGGATGGCAGATGTGTGCTGAAAGTAGACTAAGGATCAAACATAATGGCCTCTCAGTATTTGTATTGCAAATCATAATACCCAAAAGGAGAGAGAGAGAGTAAGAAGGAAAGTGTCTGCCATAGAGGCAAAAGCTGAAGTAAGGTGGTGGTTGTGGGAGGGATACTGGGGACATCGGTAGTGGGGAAAATGTGCACTGGTAGAGGGATGGGTGTTTGATCATTATATGACTGAAACTCCATTATAAAAATTGTGTAACTGCATCTCACGGTGATTCAGTTAAAAACAAAAGAATAGATACATTTTCTGACAATGAATTTGCCTTTCATACCGAGTGAGTCTTTGAATATCAAATCCGCAGGAAGAAAACTTGATTAACACAGCATCTAAATCGAAGGATGATAGTTGGCTCAGTTTATTAGATTCCATTGACTCAATTATGTACCAAATCAAAAAGAAGCAGCTGATTTGATAGATCATTCACAGAACTTGGTGAAAGTGCTTCTGAAGTAACAGTTTGGAGGTAATAGTCTGAGTAGAAGTGAGGTCATTGTTGAAAGACATTGTATATCTTAAAGTAGAGACTACTATCTGTCCTTCCACAGGGAAAAAACACATTATAGAAATCATGTCATGAAAGAAAAAGTTGTTCCACTTACTATCACTGACAATGTTGTTCTGAAGATTGTGCTTCCAATTGTTGCAACTCTAGATTCTGCAATAGGGATAAAGGTGCTGGTCCCCCAAGATGTACTTACGCAAGTATGAAATACAATAAGGTTTTCACAATGACATAGCTCTCTGCAACCAAGATCCAGTGGGCAAAAAGAGTAGGGTGATACTGATCAGACAAATAGAGTGTGGTTGCTTTCACTTAATCAGCAGACAGAAATACATGTATGATGTACGTGATCACTTAGGTATCTCTTGGTGTTGCTTTTCAATTGTTATAGAAAATGGTCATCTACAACAGAATCTAAAGAAGTGATTGGTTTCTTGTGTCCGGATTCTTCAGGAATAAGGATGTCTAGTTCTCTATTAAGAAGGCCTAACCTCTGCAGAGGAGATAGCTGGGTGGGGAGAATTTAGATTGCATAGTAAAAGGGAAAGGATAAATACCAGCTGTGATCCTGAGATCAGGTGTGGTCATCGCAGTTATTATCCCTCTGGTTCCCTCTCCCAATTTCCTCCTCTGGGAGAAACAAAGACCTGTGGAAACTTGGATAGGATTCACTCTAGGGAAGTGATCTCTGATAAGAAGCACATGTTAATCTCTCTTATTTCTAAAACACATCTTGTTTCCTCTGAGTTACAGTGTCGTTTTCTGTAATTAGCCAAAAGCTCTCTCTCTCTCTCTCACTCTCGCTCTAAAGCACACACACACATACACAGACTCAAACACACACACACACAACAAAATAACAAACTGAGAAACCCCTCACCTCTTAACTATCTGCATATCTATCAGCATTTCAAAGTGTGAACTTCAAACTTTGGTTTGACTGGCAACTGTGCTAACGAATGTGGGAGATTTTGCTAGATCTCTTTAGCAAGAGTAGATATATGGATTGTCAAGAATTACATAATTTTCTTTTTCTAAAACCAACCTCATCTAACTCTATCTTTTTCCCATTAGAACTTAAACAAACAAAACACTCCTGGTGACTGTTCCAATCCACTCACCAGCACCCTGACTCTAAGCGAATATGTGTAGAGAAGGGAAGTCAGAATGGAGAAGCAGAGAATTATGGTAAGATCACTTAACATTGGACAATTTTACAAAAATCAGTGGCCATCTCTAACACACTGTTCATGCTTTTCTCAAGGGTCCTTAATCTTGTCTCAAGATTTAACTTCATTGGCTTCTAGGTAAATGAGATTGTCATATAAATAAATATTTTTATCCTTAAGAAACAAAGCAAAACAAGAAACCTATAGTCTTCTGCAAGTGAAGTTAACTTTATTTCCTTGATATGTAAGATTTGGAATGGTAGGTTTAAAGACAAGCTTACATTTGCGAACAAGGGAGTTACTGGTTAGGGTGAGGGGTGGGGTGTGCGGTGGAGATTGACATAGCAGAAACAGAGAGACAATTAAAAATATGCTTACCATAATGAGTTTTGGGGAAACTCCGAGGCCGTTCATTTGCAGCTCTACATGGCCATACTCGCCTGATGATTCAGGGTTTGAGTCTTCATTGCCGGGAATGGAAAAAGTATAATAGTCACATCCTGCAATGTTCAAGGCTGTATGGCCTTTGAGCTATCCCTCCAGCCATTAATGAAATTCTTTAGCAGTTTTTCTTACATGATGTGTGGTGTCCTTTTAGTAAAACTACACTATTGGTTATGGTGAAAATTCAGAATTTACTGTATTTTATATACTGTTCTCATTATACTGAAAAATGATTCAGGTTGGTCCAGTTACACACATGACCAGGTATTTGAGAATGGTGAAATAATGACAATATATTTCATGCTTACTCCGCACATTCTCCATTAAAAGAATTTCAAAGCTTACGCTTGGTATTCCTAAGAGTTATGTGGTAATAGACAGTCTGTGAGAATTAAAGTCATTTTACACATGTTCTGTTCTTATATCATTAAAATTCAAATACATTATAAATGAAAACAATTTTCTGCTACATCTATTTGCCATTACTTTTAAGTTTTGTTGGAGCAAACAATAGGAAGTAAATTCGTTATGTGCCTACCAAGAAGGTCAGCTGGAGGCTGGAGGACGGAAAGGAAATGGGACATCGGTGGAGACAGGGTCAACTGGTGGTGGGATTGGTGTTGGAGCAATGGAGGCCTGAAAAAACGATTATAAATCACCCTGTAAATCACAATGTAAACATAAATTTAAAATGAAATAAATAAATTTTCAGAAGAAATCTTGAAAATAAACAGAAAATATAACACTAGATGATCCTCACAGCAGTTATCAGAACTAGATACTATCCCAATCATGAATAAGATGGTGATTGAAGAATTGAAGAAAAAACAAAGAATTGAAAGCGCCCCCCGCAAAAGAAAAGATTTTCTAATTTGCGCAATGTCATGCTAACATAACAAGATGGGAGCAGAACTCAAATGTAGCCTGATTATGATGTCTGCAGTATATTATATGGACTGCCAAGATGTTATCTAGAAGCTTCAGGAAAATCTTAATTCAGAAAATTATAATAAAAGCTACTCTCCTAATCTTCTATAGTGTAAGACTAATTCATATATGAGATCCTACTAGTTGCTTACCAGGAGGGCAGTGTTTTGCTGTCACATACATACCATCTTTTCACTGAAGCTTTGGAGGCAAACAAAATCTGCTATTTAGAAGTCATGTAAATTACATGGGATATTATTCCTTTATTTATTTATTTATTTATTGCTTCTTGGGTCACACCCGGCAATGCACAGAGGTTAAACCTGGCTCTGCACTCAGGAATTACTCCTGGCAGGGTTTACGGGACCATATGAGATGCTGGGAATCGAATCATGTGGGATTCTGGGAATGTCGGCCACGTGCAAGGCAAATGCCCTATCCGCTATGCTACCGATCCAGCCCCTTATTCCCTTATTTTTAAGAAAAATAGGACTTAGTTTAAAAGTGGCAGTTATAGTAATATAATAACATGGTAATATTTATCACTTCTATTGACTAGGTATATCATTAATTTCCTCCCTTTTTAAAAATTGGGCAGTGTCACTTTCCAAAGATAGTGTAAAGATGAATATTTGTCCAAATTAGTATTTAAATTTGAACTAATATTTCTGAGAATTAAAAGCTCAGATTATTTTTGAAAAGTGGTTTTCCGCAATAAATTGATGAGTGTTGTAATATTTGATATAGCTTGTCCAAGAATGGGTAAAATTGTTCTATTTTCTTTTTCCAGTCAAATCTTTTCAGTGAGGGTTCCCTCCTGGTAGGTTTGGGAGACTATTTGCAGTGTTGGAATCTTGCTGGGACTGGTCCCATGCATAGAAAATGCTTTAACCTCTGTATTATCTTTCTGGCCCCAATGATTGGGAAACATTTAATATAGAATTTTCATCATGAATTTCTTAGAAATAAGAAATAGACTTCTCTAATAAGAGTGAAAATAGCTCTTCCACTATTGAACTCAAGACCTATTGCCTTTAGGTGTTGTTCCAAACTCTGAAGGTATGATTTATCACTGGGTAGTATAACTGTGGAATAATATTATCCCTTAGCTTAAAAATGCCCAGGGTAAAGTTCTTTTTATACTGATCATTATTAATTTATTCTACTCTGTTCATGAGATTATAAAATTTTGCAGCACTCCTCTAAGTTTGAACATTAAAAAATTCTAATATTTATAATGAGAATTTTGACCTCACAAAAAAGTTGAGAATAATTTTAGGACCAAAAGATATTTAGAAAAGCTATTTTCTTTTTTTTGAAAACATTATGATTCTGCACACATCAAAATATTATATAGAGAGCATGACTCATGAAAATCAATGGCATCAACTATTTTTATCATTACAAATCAATGAAGCTAACTATTTATTGGCATCATAAACATAGAATTTTATTGTATTAAACTGTCACTGTCACTGTCATCCCATTGCTCATTGATTTGTTTGAGCTGGCACCAGTAACGTCTCTCATTGAGAGTCTTATTGTTACTGTTTTTGGCATATCTAATACACACCGGTAGCTTGCCAGGCTCTGCCTCGAAGGCTCGATACTCTAGGTAGCTTGCTTGGCTCTCTGAGAGGGGCAGAGGAATCGAACTTGGGTCAGTCGCGTGAAAGGTGAATGCCCAACTGCTGTGTTATCACTCCAGCCCATTGTATTAAAAGGAAACAAAAAATCTTAGAATACAAATTAATTTTTATGGGTCTGTTAAATTGGTATTGATAAAAATATTTATTTTTAATTTTTTTCTTTTTGGGTCACACCCGGCAATGCACAGGGTTTACTCCTGGCTCATGCACTCAGAAATTACTCCTGGTGGTGCTCAGGGGACCATATAGGATGCTGGGAATTGAACCCAGGTCGGCCATGTACAAGGAAAACGCCCTACCCTCTGTGCTATCGCTCTAGCCCAAATAAATTTCCAAGAAGACTAAAAAAAATCTGAGAATAAAATCACATTAAGTTAAGATAGTAGGCTAGAGATATAGTATAAAGATTAAGGCACTTGCCTAGCATGTAACTGTAGCCAAAATACTTGCTAAAGTCCCAGCATCATATTCAGTTCTCTAAGCACTCTCAGGTATGACCCTGGAGCATAGAGCAAGGTGTTGGTCCTGAGCACAGAGCCAGGTGTGGCCTCTGGATACAATCAGCTGTGATCCCCCAAATAAACAAAAATCAAGGTCATAAATCTATTGTTTAAAATATATTAATAAAAGACTTTTGAAATGCATGAATGAAAATTATATATAAATCTATATTTTTCTATTAAAAATATATGAAATTTTGATGTGTAAAGGCTCTACAATTGTAATTTATTGCAAATTAAAGGAGGAGATATGTATGGTTCAAGAGCTGCTAAGCGTAAATGCTGGGCACCACCAAATGTGTTCCGAGAAAAATTTATAAAAAGGTGAGAAATGTCTGATGATATCAATTTAACAAAAAAATGTCATAAATTTGTCATTTGGCTATATAAATTATAAGCATGATTGTTCCTCTTTGAGTATGTATAAAAAAATAAACTGCTGATGCAACTTAGATCCTCTTTTGATATCTCATATTTCAGGGTACTTTCCATGCAGAGGCACTTATAGCTTTTGTTTGTGATGATTTTTTTTATAGATATTTCTAAAACTAACAGCCTTGAAAGATAAAAAGTCTCTCTTTGAGTCAGAGGTCAATATTGTTTTGCCTACTGTAGTAATAAAGATATTATCTTGTTCTTAGCAAAAGTTTATGTAGTTTTAGGTTTAGTTTTATATGAATCTTATTTAAGATTAGCATATCCTAAACCATAGACTCTTCCTGCTACACAATCCATTAGTAGAATTATCTGGTCCTAGTCCTGTGAACTGGTGATTATAAGAATTTGTGGAACTGGTGTATAAAAATGATGATATTCAGGATACTACTGCTGTTGTCACAGGTAACAAACTCTCTCTCACCACAGTACTTTATCTTCTGCTTAGCTGTAGCAACCCAGTTTGACTTCCAAATACGATAAGATCTTCAACCCCTCAGTTCCTGGCAGTTATCTAAAGACCTAGATATTGTCAGTCATACAGCATCAAAACAGGTTTTTCTTTTTCTTTTTTTTTTCTTTTTGGGTCACACCTAGCGATGCACAGGGGTCACTCCTGGCTCTACATTCAGGAATTACCCCTAGTCGTGCTCAGGGGACCATATGGGATGCTGGGAATCGAACCTGGGTCGGCCATGTGCAAGGCAAATGCCTTACCCGCTGTGCTATGGCTCCAGATCCTCAAAACGGTTTTATGGACCTAAAATAAATTTAAAAAGATAGTTGAGGTTAATATGTCTGTGGAAAGCAACTCACAGACCTACCTAAAAATTTGTAGGAAATCTTCTTCCGGGTTTGGGATAAGTCAGCACTCCTGGGATAATTATACTTGTTTATAACAGCAACTGATTAAAGAAAAGAAAAAAATCAGGTCAACTTAATTGTGGCTGAAAGCACAGATCTGGTATGAAAACATGATAGGAAGCATATATAAGCTAAGTAGCACATAAAGATGACCCAGACCAATTATTCTTTTTCTCAAGATTTTAAACGGGGAACAGTCAGACAGTCAAAGGCACCGCCAATGAGAAAATCAAAGACTATTAGACTCCCCTAAGCAAGAAGGAATCCCAGGCAAGTCAAAGTATTATAGAAGAAGAATGTGGAGGAGTTCTTAAGTAGAACTACTGAAGTGGATATTTGGTGAGAAGAAAACTATAAAAATATAAAGAACAGGAGAGAAGCTACAAAGCCACATGGCTTAAGAGAACCAGAGCCAAACGCAGGCTCCGATTCATCCTGGAGGCTGCTTGGATGCCTAACTGCGTTTCAGTTTCAGTTTATGCTCCTGCCCATGTGTGTTCCCACAATAAAACTCAATTCTTTTTATGTGACCTCAGTTCTCTTTATGTAAGTTCATGTTTCTTGCAACAAGAACAGAACTCTTAGGAGAACACGTATCAGTCACATCAAGGTAGCACCCTTTGTTCTCAACTTTGTTTTGAACTCCTAACAGACAATTAAAAATCTGAGGAATTTTTGAAAGACCACACATGCATATTAAAAGCCTGTGCATTACTTACGGTTGGTAATTCTCCAGTACAAATCATTGTGCATCTGTATTTTTTTCCAGAGAATCACCAAAATTTATTTCAGATGAGTAATTAAAAGGAATGGCATATATAAACTCTTCACAAAACCTGTGTCCACATACAAAATGTTTTCAGAAATCTGTTTTGATGGTGTCAAAAAATCACATAAAACTCTATGATTCAAAACAATGCTGTTTGTTTACTCCTTCAGCCAATATTTTAAAGCACCTTTAAGACATGTAGGCATTGTAAAAAGTTAGTTATAAAGAAAAGAAAAATATAGCCTTGGTTTCTGACAATACAGTCCAGTGGAGTTATTGGAGAGCATTATATCACTGTGCAACTACATTTCTTGGAAGCAAAGAAAGATTCATAACAGGGCTATTGTGATTCACGAGGTCAGGAAGCAATGCTGACTTAGAAACCAAGCTATCCTATGTAGTCTTTGTATTTAATATCTTCTGTGAGAATGGAGATCTTTAGAAATGAGCAATGTTATATCTTAGATTACCATTGTTTGGTTAATAGCAAAGCTATGTACTGATTTACAGCCAGGAAAAATCATCACATAGAAGGAAATACTAGAGTTGGATGTTGGAATGATTATTGTAGGCAAAGAATAAGAGTAGAATGCAATGTAGGCATTAGATTAGTTCTTTGTTCTGGAATGACTCAAAATTCTTCCATCCTTCTCTGAGCATTCCTCAAATATGTGGGAACAAAGCTAAAACAATAATTTCCTGGTAGTCCAGGTCTAGAAGAAAATTTGTGTTAGGCAAATTAGATATTTTGCTGCAAAACTTGGAATATGGCTATGTGGTAGAAACTATTTTCACTGTTGTTCAACTAGAAAATAAATTCCACGGAGAAATAACGGTTTTAAGGGAGCATTGCAGATCGACTTCATAGTCCAGTATCTAGTGGATCAAAAGGCAGGTGGCGAATTGCAGGAACCAGAATCAACACACCTGCGTCCAGTTAGCAAATGTCAAGGATATCTTTGAACTTCCTAAGTCCCATAGCAATCCCACGGCTGCCGCTCTAATCATTTTGTAAGCATTTAATTTCCTGTGTGAAATCTTGTTATGCTTGAAATATTTGTTTACTTCACTAGATTTTTGCTAAAACAGCATGTTTGGTGAAAAGAAATACAAAAAAACAAACCTGTGGTCAGGGAATGACTGGCCGCTAGTCATGGTCCAATCCAAGATGGACAGTGTTGGAAAGTACAGGTGACAGTGTATGTTTTGCAGGACTGTAAAACATTGATTTTTTTTTCTCCCAAATACTTTGCATCTAGATTTTCATGAAATGTTTGCCCTATAAAATTGTATTAAAAAACTGTAGAGTTTGGCGCTTGCTTCAAAGGTGGCAAAACCAGTGGATTGAAGAGCAATTGAAGGTTTTTATTTCATATAAAAATAGGCTAATGTTGGTGCTTCTCATTTATAATTCTCTGTGGATAACAGAGGGAGTGAGTTTAAAATGGAGAAAGATAGAAATGTCATCAGAGACTGGTCTGCAGATTATGAGGCTAAGGAAAAAATAATATAGTGCTTGGGAAACATTTTATTATAAGGGTTAAAATAAATTTATTATAAGAGTTTATTTAATTTTTAAAAATTTTATAAAGTAGTTCAAAATATTTGATTACATTTAATGTGCAAATACCAATCCCACCATTACACCTTCCCACCACCATATTTTGGATGTTTCATCCCAAACTCCAATCCCTGCCCGAAAGCAGAACCTAAATAATATATTTTGTATTGTTTGTTATGAAAATCTGCTGAGAAAGCTAGAAAAAAATATTCTTAGAGGGAAGAGTATGAGGATTGCTGTATTTCACCCCATTAAGCCCTTCTATAAGAGATCACTAACATGTTAAAGGTTGAGCCTTGTGTTATATATATGTATATATATTTCTGTAAAAAATGTATATTTCCTTCTAAGATTGGTTGCTTCCTATTTTGAACCCTGTCAAATATGGTGCAGTAATCCTGGAGTACAGGTAGAGTATTCGGTTTGAAGTATTGCACAGTCGCAAATGCAGCTTTGCGGCCCGGAATTGATGCAAGGAGTTTAAATATTAATCATGCCACATTTTGAGACTCTAAGAATATCAAATTGTTTTTTCAGCATTCATCAAGATCTAATATTAAAATGCTTTAAAACATTAAGGGAGACAAAATTATAAACTCCCTTAGTATCATCGCTACACAATAGCACTAATTTTACTGATAAACAGAAATGCTTTTCCTGTATAGTTAGTATAATGTGAATTTTGTTTATGAGTCTCAGACTGTCTACTGATAAGTTGAGATATGGGATATGAGAGCTTGATTTTATCATATAATATTATTGTGTGGGATATTTCAATAAGTTTTAGGAGCGTCATTTGGAGATCCTTTGTAATGGTTCACTACTGAAAACTGGGTTTGCTGACACATGCTCCCAAACTTTGGAATGAAAGTTAGATATGAGAAATACTCCAATAATGCCAAAAAAATTCATTCACATTACACTGTTGCATTTAAAATAAAAATTAAAAATATGGAACATAATGGATGGAGTGATAGTAGGGCACTTGTCTTCCATATGGTCAACCCAGTTTAGATCCCCTCCACTACATATGGTCCCTTGAGGTCCACCAAGAGTGATCCCTGAGTGCAGAGCCAGGAGTAAGCTTTGCACACTGCTGGGTGTGGCACAACAAAACAAAAACAAAAACGAAACAAAACCAAAAAAAAAAAAAAGCCAAAGACCCCAAAACCAGGGTGGTAAAATGAAAAGGATTTCTTTCAGGTCAGTTGGAGAGTTATAACAACTCTCCTTTGAGACTATACCTTCTTTCACATTAATTTTTATGAAAAAATTGGTAGATTATATTAGTTTTAATAGAAAGTCTTTGTGAAGTAACCTTGTAAACAAAATATAATCGCTTATATATCTCTGTTGAGTCATTTACCACATTATATTATAAGTACTTTTCCTGTATATTTTTGTGATTAAGAAAACACTGTGTTATTTGTAAAACCATTTCACTTCATTTTGGCCAAACAGATTCTATTTCTCACTTCCTTTTATGATTAGGTTGGAGTCATAGGATACACACAACTAATAAGCTTGGCTATAAAGCTTCCTACACTGTCTTATTTTTCTTATAAAAATTAATTTAAATTATTTTATTATTTTTATATCTTTTCATATTTATCTTTCAAGGCAATGATAAATTTGTATCATTGAATGCATAAAAATTCCTGCATGTTCTAGATTATTGTGAGCATTAATATTGTGTCTGCTTGGATTTTAGCTACTCTAATAGGCATGTAGTAGTTCTTTTACATTTAAAAAAATTCACGATATTTGGTTCTGTCATTTATTTACAGAGCAAATCGATGAGCAACTGGATGACCCGTGATACAAGTGATGCAAGTAATATTTATGATATGTCCAAACTGGAGAAAACAAAAGTTGGGGTTTGCATCTTAGTTTCTACATTTAATTTGTGTCCTAGTCTCAGCTTTGATTTACAAGGGAGAACTTCAAGGGAAGTCTTCATGGCTCAAGAATTAAAATTCTGCGCAAATTGCTTCATTCATCACTCACCCCAGTATTTCCTGGTTTAGATCCAAATGACCACACCACTGTGATGAGTGAATGAAATGACACTGTATCCCTTAAGAACTGCGGAGACAGTCTGAAAACTGGAACTAATGGCTCTACTCTTTTCCTTGAAAATATTTGAATATATCCCTCCTTATAAATTTGAGCTTGTTATAAAATGAACAGGTGGAAAACTGACATCGGCAGCTGCTATAAAATTCCTTTAAAAGCATACAATCCTTTCCTCTTATCCCTGTGGTTATAAGACCTGACAGATGGATCACATAATGGTCAGAGAATGGTCAGATATTAGGACACATGTACAGAGCTAAAGGCACAGATACAGTTGTTTATTGCAGAGTGCCAGAGATTTGTTAGCATTCTAAACTATCAGGTGATGAGTGATATTTTTAAAGGTGCTGAGAGTAAATAGCTTAAGTCTGCATGAGAAGCACATTCTGCATGAGCTTACATTACCCCCATGCTAATAAATGTGAGGTGACTGATCTAATCTGATCCTTGTATGTAAATACTATTTGAAGGATGAAGGCAAAAATAATATAATTTAAATTATATTGGACTTCTCATCACAAATGCTATGGCAAGAATAGAAGTTGGCTAAGTCATGAGCATTTTGCTATATATTTGTCATGCTATATATAAATTACTAATAAAAAGTCAGACAGAACCTGGAGGTCAGGCTGTCAATATTATGTTAGCACTAAAAAGTTACTTATTTTCTAAATTTACTTCAGTGTAGCACTTGAAATTTATTTAAACAGATAATGAGCTAACCATGTGTTTTGACATTAATTATAAGGAAACTCATATTATTTTCCCCTGATATTTTAATTACAAGTTGCCCATGATTTGTATAGTACCAGATCTAAATGCCATTACTGCATGCCTATTTACTTTAGGATAAATTCAATAGGAATGTTAGTAACACTATTTTAATGAGGAACTAAGTGGAGAGAGCAAGGATCTTATATGTTTTGGTTGATTTCAAAATAATAACTCGAATATTAATAGTATTCTGTAATTTGCAAAGAAATATAACATTTTAACCTCTAATTATCAGTTGTATTATACCAATACTTAGATGTCACCTTTGTTTCTCGTTATGACTACTTAGTAAAGCCAACAAAAGTTTAATAATTGTAATAGATTGCATTATTCTCAAATTAAGATCTTATATTTTCTCTTGCCATATAGAAAAATACCATTTTGTAATTTGAAAACCAAAGAAGCAACTTAATAGAAAATAAGGACTGTATGGCTTGGCTTGAAAACAATGTAATTTGGGAGGCTAGCCTAGAAATCCAAGGTTGTAGAGCAAAGTTCAGATGGAATAACTGGGATCTGCTTGAATGCCTTGATAGAGTTAAAGTGATGCAACACTTTATACATAGCTAGAACTTCCAGGAAAAGTTTGTATCCTTATGTTGGTGAATATGGGGATGTAAAGTTGGTGGTCATGCAGTGAGTATCTATGTGCATATACAACATGTACAGACTATGGCAGAGAAGTATCACGTTTTTGTGTATGGAATTGAGAAAATTAGTGACTGTTGGTCAAATGGGACTCCATTCTACTTCACAGAATCTATTTTGTCCCATCAGAAGTTTGGGGTCATCATTTGTACGAAGATATTTCCTGTTCACTCAAAGCTAAATGAATGTCTCCTCAATAGGAGTTGTCCCTAGCCAGTTGTTTCTATGCTTCTTTAATCTTTGAGAGTGCATCTCAGTTTGAGAAAAGGGAACAGTCCAGAGAGTTGATCGCAGTTTTTATTTTATTTATTTTATTTTATTATCAATATTGGACCAACCATACCAATTGCTTTGGTCAAAGGAATGTAGTAGAAGCAAGATTTAGAAAACTCAGAAATTTAATAAGACATTTCTAGTTTCCACCAACTTGTTAAGTTCAGCTAGATTTAATTCACAGACCAAGGTATATGTGTAGTTTATGTGATTTACAAATAACAAAAAGTAACATGAATAAGGACTAGAGCTATAGCACAGAGGGTAGGGCCTTTGCCTTGCACGTGGCCTACCCGGGTTCGATCCACTCAGAGAGCCCAGCAAGCTACCAAGAGTATCCCGTCATTGTGGCATAGCCTGGCAAGCTACCCTTAGCATATTCGATATGCCAAAAACAGTAACAAGTCTCACAATGGAGACGTTACTGGTGACTGTTCAAGCAAATCAATGAGCAACAGGACGACAGTGCTACAGTGCTACAGTGCTAATGAGAATAAACCCAGCACAAGTAATTGCAATTTGGAATCTCTTTTTTTTTTATGTTATGGGGCATGACATACTTAAAACTGACAAATGGAGACGTTAGTACTAGAAGCAAAGTACTTTTCATGAGAACAACAAATAAATGCAGCTCTTTGACACAGACTTAGGATTGATTGATTTGTCATAGAGAAACTTAGACGGACATGCAAAATGACCACGGATCTTACACAACAAGCGATATTTTTTTGAGTGCGGTCTTGAGCAAATACTTGAGTCATGGAGAATATACTTCATGTATTCCATATTTGTAGTTGGTTGTCATTGGATACATTTGTATAACAAGTATATATAACAAGCTCAGAGAAGATCTATCACATTTACAGAAAATCTACAGAAAACTAGAAAACTGAAAAATAAAATGGGTTTTGATTTTTAGATCAAATGGAGAAACCTCATAAGTCACAAGTTCTGATTAATAGAGCACAACTAAAGGTGTTGATTAATACAACACAACACAATACATCAAGTCTGTGACAATCATAAATTTCTTGAAGACTCCTGATTAGATTTGTGTGGCTTCCAGTAAATTTTTATAGTAGAATAAAATGCTTGAGGAGTAGCAAGACAGAACTTGGTTCTAGGGAGATCTGATCAACATGAATTACTTGTAGTAAAGTATAAAGGAACTTTATGTGGCTCAAAAAAGAACTGTGACATGCTTATGGCCAGGTCTTTAATAAAAACACAGGCCAGCAAAGTTTTAGAAAGAATTATATTGTTAACAGCACTGCCAGCCTAGACTATCCAGATGGATGGTTAGAGTAGACATAAAGTGATACTTTAGTTGGTAATTAGATGGGCCTAAAGTGGACTGTAAGGAATCTCAGACATTACTTTCCCTACCAACATCACAAACCTCAAAGGCCTCTTTGAGACATGAGTAAAGAAATAACGAGAAAAAATGTACTTCTCCAAGATTTCTCCAAGCTATGGAGAAAACAAATTAAGAAATTGCTCTCAGGAACCAAACTAGATACAAACAAACAAACAAACAAACAAAAAGCTCTACTTTCCAGTTATACCGCAGGGAAACTTGCAAGATGTGCCTAACAGAATTTCAGTTATGAACTCATGACTTTTTGTCTTTTTTACTTGCTCCCTTTATAGACATAGTGATGTTTATTGTCATTGACCTGCACTGTTCTACAATTGTATTTGTGTGTGTGTGTGGGTAAAAATAGTCTTATCATTTCATATTTCTCAAAATTAAGATCACATACATTTAGATTAAGGTAGAGATCTAGAATTAGACATGGTTCTATATTTAGATGAGATTTTCAGATTTCTTTCCTGCACAGGGATGAGTAAAATATTGTAGGGGGGGTAAAAAAAGTGAAAGTGACAGGGAGAGCCAACTGAAGCTGTATGTATTGTATTTATCAGATACACACTCTTCCATACACATATATATACACCTCCCTCATTAACACTGATATTGGTCTTAACCAAGTGATAGTCTCTTGCTATCAGGTACCAAAGTGATATTGAAATAGTTCTGAGGTGGAGCTTTGTACACCATTAAATTACCACCAACTTTCTTAGGCTCTAATGTTTTACTCATATATTTAAATCTGAAAATATAGTGATTTCAAAAATTATAATCTGTTATAGCTACCATCAGTAGAGAACTTCTGTGGTTAATATTTGGGCTAGAACTTTAGGTAAATACCATGATCAATACTCTTAAAGAATAAATAAAGTACATTAGCAAAACAAAGTATTAGATTTCAACTCAGGGAGTGGAAGAAAATTTCACTAAATTCTTCCCAACTTTTCTTTATCTATATCTGAGAATAGATGGTATTATTGTTCAGTAATGATTGTTTCCCCAATAATTGATTAAGGTAGAAAACGGAAATAAAATTGGTATTGACAATGACAATAAATTATGAAAATTCTTTTAGACTGAATGACTTATGGTCAGTGGATCATTTTAAATGGAAAATCAGTTACATGGAAGAAAGGAACTGGAAATGGTGTATTTCTCTGATTTTTATATACTAGCTTCCCCCCCATCCCCCAGATTGATGAAGGCATATACTGCATCTAAAAGATGGATAAAATCATAAGAGCAAATTTAAACTTTAAACTTTTATTGAAACTTATTAAAATTGGTTAGGAACTATCTTTAGGGTGATTTTTATTTTATTTTTATAGCGTATTTTAAACTCATTCTTTTCTTCTATATTTTAGCAAACAGCCTTCTAAACGAAGTGATTATGGTCTAAAATAAGAATCATTGAGCAGATGATTAACATATTCAAATACAACTCAAAATACGTTATTTATTTGTATAAAGGATCTCCTGTTATTAGTTTTGGACAGTTGGGTGGCACTCCTGGTTCTGTGATCAAGGGCCATTCATAACACTACTCAGGACAACAAACGTAGTGCCGAGACTGAACTTGGGTCAGCTGAATGGGAGACAAATACGTTATCTCTTTATACAATCTCTCCAGCAACTTCAAACAGAAAACCACCAAAATGCTCTCAGTAGAGTGGCTGCTCTGCTACCCAGGGGAGCCTCAATGTGGTCTAGGGGATATTCAGATTTTTTTCTTTTCAGCTTGCAGACTAAACTGCCCAGGTGGTGGAAGTCATGATCTGATATTTGTCAGCCTGATGTGCACATTTAATTTGGTCTGGGGCAGGCGCTAAAAATAGCAGAGTGACAGGCACAGAGACTTTCAGACCAGTGATTTTCTTGACATGCTGGTTGTAGACTTACAACTTCTTGAGGTTGTTTTTTTTGTTTTTGTTTTTGTTTTAGTTTCTCTTCTTCACTGGAGCAGCATTGAGATTCTCCCGATAAAGTTGGAATTTGGGTAAATGAAATGGGCTTCTAGTAATCAAATATGAAAATAAATCTAGAGCAATGTGTGTTATGCTAGAGAATGGGATTAGTTCCAGACCAAAAATATCATATAAATTTATAATTTAAGAAGAAGGGATTGTTCAAGACAAATGGAAATTACTCCTTCTAGAAGAAAATGTGAAGTATGCCCTTTGAGACAGTATTGAAGACTCATTGAGAAGTCAGAAGTATTGGCTATTATACTGATGTTGGATATTTCTTGTCCAACAAAAGATGTTAAAAGAAGCACAGTGACTCCCAAAACCAATCTCTCAGATTCTATCCAGACTTTTAGGGATCTTACAGTTTTAGTATTAAACTGTGGTATGGAGAGATAGCACAGCAGGTAAGGCCTTGATCATGCCTGACCTGGGTTCTATTTCTGACATTCCATAGGGTTCCCGAACATCACCAGGAGTGAATACAGAATCAGAAATAAACCTGAACAAATGTTAAACTGAACTACATTCCTTTCAATGTGTCATATCCCTTCAAAATATTGGACAATCTGATATTTTTGTGTCTCAGAGCAAATACCAGGTAAAAATCAACATGGAACAGGAAATCAAAGTGGTGGTGTCTAATCAGAGGTCAAGGGTTGAGAACATGTGTAGTGTCCAAAGGGCACAAACGTATCAGTGTTTGTATTTTTTTAAAAAATTACTGTGTATTTTTCTAAATGCTTACCAAGTCATTCAGAAATATTAAATTAGGACTTTTGAAATAAGACACGTGAAGTTTAAGCTACAAGAAATCTTTGGTCTTAATTACTTAGTAAAAATGACTGATAAAGTAGTAACTTTATCCCATAGGTCAGGTAAGTTTAAACAATTAGGCAGCATGAAATATAATAGTGTTAGAATTAATGTTTTAGGGACACACTGTCACTTCACCACACCTGCCAAAATAGCACAAGCATCCTTCTACCACTGTCTCTAGGAGCTGTCTAAAATAAGTTTCAAGTCATTATAAGTGTTGAGAACTGACAAAACTGTAGAAGTTTCTGGTCTGCATTGAATTGTAAGTGGCAGTTCATTTTATCATAAACTTGATGCAACAGAGGCCATTTTTATTATGGATATGAATAACTACTGTTTTAATTTAATGATTTC
Source organism: Sorex araneus (assembly GCF_027595985.1). Classification (NCBI taxonomy): domain Eukaryota; kingdom Metazoa; phylum Chordata; class Mammalia; order Eulipotyphla; family Soricidae; genus Sorex; species Sorex araneus. Next base: position 55,724,369 of record NC_073308.1, on the reverse strand, counting down.
ACAAAACTGACTTTATCTAATTAATTTGGGGAGGGGAATAGGCAATATCTGAGACAGATCCAGCTGTGCTCAGGACTTATGATTAGCTCTGTATGAGGGGTCACTTTTGACCATGCTCAGAGGATAATATGGAGTTCTGAGGATTTGAACTGGGGTCAGTCGTGTGCAAGCTGAGCCCCATAATCCCTGCACTGTCTCTGGCTCAACTTTTGCCTAATTCTAATTCTAAAACCGTTTTTCATGTTCATTGTTAAGGTACTTTTTTATAAAAAAGTAAGCTGGAAACTCAGGCTACTTAGCATTAATAACAAATAATAGTAATAATAATAAGACAGAAATCAACCAATGCCTTTACATAGTTACATTTACCTCATAGCCTTCCTAAACCAAGTACATATCCAAGTCTTGGAGAATAAAACTAACAAAGGATTCTCAATGCAAATTATTCCAAATGATTACAGTAGAATTCTGATTATCCTTGGTTTCTCCTGAAAATCCCAGATAGTAGAATAACACATATTTCTGAGCTTGACAAACAAAATCAGATTCTGGTCCAGACAATTTTAATATGGTATGATGTAGCTCTCTCAGACTTTTTAGATCTGACCTGTACCAGGTCTCTCTCTCTCTCTCCCTCTCTCTCCCTCTCTCTCTCTCTCTCTCTCTCTCTCGCTTTCTCTGTCTCTCTTGCTCTCTTTCAGGTTTTCAAAATCTAGAGGCAGATTTCCTTATTTCAACCCTCTCTCCACCATATTTTATTTGTCACCGTGGGTTAATTATTCAATAACGCTATGTATTTTAGTGTTCTCACCTACAAAATGGGGATTCTGTAAAAAAAATATTTTGAAAGGTAATTGTGATGAGTATTTGTGCATTTTAAGTTCTTTGAACATTTCTGCCATGTACTGAATCACATGTGAAGATTATTTATTTTATTCTTCTTTTTAATGTTATCACTATTCTTGGTGATGTTTGTTGTTTTTCTCCCATTTTTTCAAACTTCTATCTTTTACTCAAAGTTTTGTGTTTAATATTAAAATGTGAAGTATTCATTTCCTGAAAGTCCTGACTGTAATGCCAGTCTGTGACTTTTGAAGAGCTAGTAACCAATTCCATGGGCTCCCCCATATTTGCTGGTCTTTTGTTTCCCCCAGGTTTTTGGTCCTCATGAGCTAGAGAGAGTGGCAGAGCTATTTGACCAATAAAATAAATGTCAAATAATTGAGGTGAGAATGTGAATGTTTAAAAAAATTTTTTTTCAGTCTTTTACTTCCTGGTCCAGAAAGGAAGAAAAACTTACATTCCAGAAGTAACTATGGCATAACTTTGTGATGGAGTACACCACCTGCTAATTTATGTTGGATATGTACTACTGTGGCTGACACATAAGCAGTTGGTGTGTTAAACCACTGAGATTTCCCAGTTAGTTGGTTCCAAATCATAATCTAAATAATGTGTGTGCAATAGACCACTAAGCATCTGTCTCCTAATCAAGATAATGAAATCCAGGTCTTTTGCCTATGCAGACAGATGTCACGTGCTCATCACCTTTAAGTTCTCTACTAGTCTGAATGTCTAGCATTGTTCATATACAAGTCCAGTAGCTGAAACTGTTTTTCACTTATAAGTTCATTCAAGTCCTACAAATAAAATATTATATGGGCTTTCTGGTGGTTTGGGATTCTCTTTTAATGTCAGCTGGATTCTCAGAAAGAACAAAATTACTCAGTGTGACTATTATAAAAAAACATTTTTTATGGTATAGAATTGGAAGTCCCATGCTATCTCCAAGGCATTCTGTTGACCATGTAAGGCATTAAGAGTAGGCTAGACTAAATTAGAGTTCATTGATCAGGGAAGAGGGATATTAATTTGTAGTTGTCTTTAATCTACCACACTCCACCAATATATATTCATTTACCCACACTTATCAACACATATAAGGATTCCCTCATAGTCAAATTTTTGTAAGTAGGATCCAGGTCTCATCATCCTATCTGACCAGTATCTATCACTGAGATTGCATATACTCACTAGTAACTGAGGAGTAAGTCAATGAATGCCACATGCGTGTATATAAGTTTTCCTTAGGTCCTCCTGCAATTCCTTCAGAAACTTAACCTGGTTTACTCATAGAAAGATATATAATATGTATATATTGTATACACAATATATATCTCATATATGGTATGCTAAACATAAATGTTTGCCAACTGAACACATATAATGTAAATGCATAAGTACCTTTCTTTTGCATGGGTAATAGACTTTCTATTGCATGGGTAATTAATACACAGTGTAGAAAACAATTGGATATAATTGGAAACACTGGGTGGGTTATTTTAAATATTTATTCCTCTAGACAATGGACTCAACCTTTAGGTCAATATATATATATATATACATATATAGTCAATAAATATATATCAAGAGTCAAGAGCATTTCTAACAAAGGGAGAAAGTAACAGGCATTTCTATTTGTGGTACTAGGGTAGTCATTCCATTTCAAGGGTCACACTCAGGGTTTTGCACATGGTAAACCTTATTATCTGAGCAATTCCATGACCCTAATAATAATTTTTCTATTCATGATATCAGAAGAAGCAAAGGAAAAGATCTTTCAGAAATTAAAAACATTATTTGATTACTGTTTCAGAATGTTTAGGGAAAAAATATCCTCACATTTATTTGGTTTGCAAGTACATTGGCTTATTCTTCTAAGTCTGCATTAGCTGAAAACTCAGGGAATGTGAAATAGAATTGCCAATATTATGTCTGCATATTCATGGGACTCCAACGATGCTTGAGTTTGTAATTCATAACAGGAGCAGAGAACTGGACTTGCTTTCCTGGACCATCCCTGCTACTGAGACAGAGCAGCTACAGAACGTCAGAGAGAGCCTGAAACCTTCAACAGTGAAGTCTTGACTAATTTTAGAAGTTACTTTTTTTTATTTTGTTGCATCCTTTTGTTTGATCCGACATTCTCAATGTCATCTTGTGCAAGCCCTTGATGACATTAAAATCCCGAGTCTTTAGAATTCTACCCAGAATTCTATTCAGAAAAGAAATAAAAATCTGTTCAAAATGAGGTTTGTGTAGCAAAAAATTTTGCAAAAGTGTTTTAAATTTAAAATTAAAAGAATTTTAAAATACTGTTTATAAGGCTAGATGCTTAAGGTTCTCTTTCAACACATACTTCAATATCCTTCCATTGTTATTCATGAATTTTATTACAGAATTCCTTGGCTTCACATCCACCCAATTTTACCAGAGTTCTTATTGTCTGGACCTGGCTGAAAAATTAAGCATTTCTTTCTATTATTCTTTTTTTGTGGAGGGGTAGGGGAGAATGACTTCACAGCAGGGTGGATCTTGGTGGCTCATGTGATGCTGGGTACCAAAGTTAAGGCTTTATACATGCAAGATAGATAGCATCATCACATTATTTTAATAATAATTATTATATGGTTTCTTCCTTTTTGTGGTTTTTATCCATATAACTCCTTGAAGTTTAAAATTCAGATTTAAGATGTTCTCATTGATGAGAAAACAGACTATTTACTAAAATCAAATAAAATGACAAAATTACAAAAAATTAGTTTGAATTCAAGGGAACTAAACTTTCCTTTTGAACCAAAAATAGACTTTCAAAACTCAAATACAGTTTCTCAATTTAAATCCATGTTTTCAGAGAGGAAGAGGGGGAGGGAGGGAGAGAGAGAGAGAGAGAGAGAGAGAGAGAGAGAGAGAGAGAGAGAGAGAGAGAGAGAGAGAGAGATAGTGTTATTTCGTGCCTAGTAGTTTAAGCATGAATGGATTAGAGTAGTTTGACCCGGAAGTGTCAGATTCCAAAATTCAGTTTAACTTTTAAAAGATGTGAAAGATGTCAACTTTTTCTAAAACTGCAAATGTGTCTGAAATGTTGCCTGCTTTGTTGTGTTAAAGCAGATAAACATCTTCAATTGCTTTTTGTTGGAAAATAGAAGATCACATTTGAAAAACTTACGAAATGTAAAGTCAGACTGCAAAAGACAGCCTACAAAGGACGATGAAGAGAACGTACCCTATAGGGAAGATTAAGTGAGGTTGAAAAATTGTCCTTATATCTGAGTAGGGGCCAATATAAAGAGTAGAATAATAGCAATGTGCATAGGCCAAATTGTCTGATCTCAAGGCTCTCAGGCAGCTTCTGGTATCTAATATATTTTATTTCAAGTGCATATCATAGAATACTCTTTTCCATATCTCATATAAACTTTGTAGCTTAGTAAGTCAATCATTAAAAGAAGAACTCCACAATGTCTTTCAGTTCTTAAGAGTTCCAAAAAGGAAGCAGCATAAATTCCATGCTGTTAGATAGGCCTCAACACATTTTTAAAATTTTTTAGATAGACTTTTCCTAAGATGTCCAGAGTAGGTTTTGTCTAATATCTAAGTGTCACCTAGACTTGCAGAACTGACGTCACCAGATGTTCTGTGCACCTCCAGGGAAGCTGTTATTATCCCATAGATAATGTGATAATCCAGATATAAGAACACTTCAGAGAGTACTGGTTTATTGAAGAAAACTATCTTTAGTCACTTTGAGCATCTGGTTTTGTCACAAGAATCAACCTCATGTGAGACCCTCCTCTTTTCACTGATGCCCCAAACCCTTTCCTCAGCTCTGAAAGTCAACTTTATGTTCCTTCAATTGACTTTAGAATTTATAGCTATGTAAATTCTCTGTAAGTATAAAATTAAATTTGTTTTTTCTCTTACTACTGTGTCTGATGTTACTTTGTTTAGTTTACTAATCAGAGATTAAACCAAATGGGTGAAAAAATGTACCTCTGTACTTATACACGATCAATAAATTCAATAAATCAGTACTACTACATATTAATATATTATATGAAAATGTTAAAAATAAAATGTTTTATATTCTGTTGATATATGATCTTAGACATTTTATATGATTAATATTGTATAGTTCTCTCTAAAAACAAAATAGAAATTGGTCAGGAGAGGTTAACATCTAGTTTTCAATTAATTTTTTTAATACCCGTGCATATTGGATATGCCAAAAACAGTAACAATAAGTCTCTCAATGAGAGACATTACTGGTACCTGGTACCTGCTCAAACAAATCGATGAGCAACGGGATGGCAGTGACAGTGACAGAATAAAAAATAAAATCTGGTCTTGCCACAATTAGTTGAAGTCATATAATAAATACAACAGGGCAATCCCACATAGTGAAAAAGTTAAGCATATACTACATAGCCAGGTGTCTTTAATAATTACAGCATTCTTCTCTCTCTAAATTACCTAGTTAAGTTCTTTTTCATATTCATGGCACAGTTTTTTGGTACCATGGCTGGTAATACTGTAGTAAAATACCAAGGTCTCATGAAAAGTAATATACCAGCTCAGAAAAGAATGGTTTAATGGTGAACTAATTTCTCTATACAAGAGAGATGTTATGTGACAGATATTTGTAATAATTTTTGCCACTCAGCATTGCTGTCTTTATTTTGGACCCTACTTTCATGGTCAAATGGAAGAACTATAAGTAAATAAATAAATAAAGTGAAAGCTGTTTTCAGTTTCATTGCCTTTAGACATGATACTTTGCATTCAAGTTTTGCGACCAAATTCCTTCATTTTTTTTCTCATGCTCGCTCCTATTTCTCTCTGACAATTTATGGACAAGCTCATATTAACATGAGAGAATAAGGAGAAAATATCTCTTACCAGATGTGTATACACTAACATGAAAAACTGTAATTTTCTTTAGCGGGCTAGGTATACTTCTCAGTGAATTATAGCACTGCACTGTAGCACTGTTGTCCCATTGTTCATTGATTTGCTCCAGCGGGCACCAGTAATGTCTCCACGGTGAAACTTTTTACCGTTTTTGGCATACCGAATATGCCATGGGTAACTTGCCAAGCTTGCCAGTTTCAGTGGATTATATTATTTTTAATTGAACTATTTACAAAATATGATTGTTTCTTTCATGTTTAGTTATTCTAAATTTTAGATTATAACATATTTTTAAGTGCATCATTTCATAGGTTAAATCTCTAATAATAGGACTCTCCTCATTCAACAAAGATGCAAACCCTGGCAAATAAAAATTGTTTAAAATGCTTTCAAGCAGGATTCTTAAGATTCGGGTTATTAATTTTAGTAAATTCTAGTTGGGTACACGATTTACTTTCATGTTATATACATTTCCCCTCCCCCAAAAAATTATTAGGTTGAACTTTCAAAGAGAGGCACTGAATTGGAACAAGTATTTAGGTACACGATTTACTTTCATGTTATATACATTTCCCCCCCCCAAAAAAAAATTATTAGGTTGAACTTTCAAAGAGAGGCACTGAATTGGAACAAGTATTTAGCAGACACATTTAGGCCATAACCCTAACATAACATAAACGTGTCTCAGTGCTCTGCTTAATTTGACTATGACAAAGTAACCCAGCTTTAAATTTTGACAGCATATGAATTGTTTCCACCAAAAGTACATTTTGGGACTCTCAACTCAACTGCAGGTTGGATTCAAGTATCAAAAACATACTTTATGGTGTATTTTATGCATTGTATATGTTTTTGGTAGGTTGTGTATATAAGTTATAACTTCCTCACAAGTACATCCTTCATATTCTTTGTTCCATCTAGTACCCTGGGTTTCCTGATGTTGAGTCCAGCTTATTTTGTTAACTTGATTCTTGGGGAATATCTACATATCTTTGTCTCCTTACCTCACTACAAAGTCTTAGAGTTAAAATATAAGCAGATAAACGGACACATTTTCCAATATTTTCATTATGGTTAATACTGTTTAAATCATTGTGTGTTTTGCATGCAGAATGTTAACTATTTTAATAAGTTAGTTAAGTGGTATTACAGGACTAGAAAGATTCAATTCATTGGCTTTGGATTTAAAGTGTTAAGAGATTAAGGAAAATCCTTTCTCTGCCTTGGTGATATATTCACCTGGATCATTTCCAGATCTATCCTTGGAAGAAAAGATTATAGCCACTCTTGACCTATGTTTTGTTTTTTCAAAAGGTTGATAGGTGACATCCTTTAGAATAGTCATGCAGTGGACTAAAATCATTGAGCACATTCATTCTTTTGCTTATTTTTGTCCAACTGCATCCAGTCTTTGATGTTGATCATTTTTGTTGGCTCATTAATTCAGCTTTCCTTTGTTCAGTAAAAATTCTCCCCAATGCTGATGTTGAATTGCCAGGAATAAGAATACTGATGATAGAAATGGCACCAGAGAAATCATTGCTATTCTTGGCCACAGACATTTCCAGTGTGAACAATAGCTGTTTTCTTCATAGCTTTCAGCAATGTCATATTTTAAGCAGGGATTTTGTGAGTTCAACAAATGAATGGAAAAGACTACAAAATATGTTGCAGAAATGTCTTGCAGGTAGGCAGGAAATTTATAATAGATTATCAGAACTGAAAAGTTATAAAGAGATGTCCAGGTCAAAAGACAGAGAAAAAAACTGCTGAAATGAGCTTTAAAATATGCTGTGTTTAGTCAAAAGCTCTGCCACCATTTTCCTAGCTGATTTAGAATATTCTGCTGTATGGAGTGTAAAAGAGGGAAGTTAGAACATTCCACTATTAGAATATTTTGAAGCATTAAGAATTCAATTTTTCATAAGAATGTAGCTACTTTAGGCATTTAATTTTAATTAACTGTGATAAAGTTATTCTTTTTCAAATAATAACTATTTCAGCAAACATCTTCACAGGTGGAAAATACCCAGATTGTCAGGTCTAGAGTTTGGGGGATAAAAAAGACAGAGAATTAGGAAGACTAAGGTGATGTGCTCATACTAGAGCAATGTGGTTGCCCTTCCTGAATTTTCGATCAAAGCATGAGAGAGAGACAACACACATTAAAAAAAAAAATTAAAGATGATGTTATGTCTCATGTCCCAAAATTTAGAGTAATGAGAATTTGGGAATAGGGAGATTTTGGGCCACACCTTATGGTGTTCAGGGACTACTCCTGGTTCTGGGGAACACATGCAGTGTGGGAAGTAATAAGAAGTTTTACTGGAACTCCAGGGCTGGAGAGATAGCACAGCGGTAGAGCGTCCACCTTTCACATGGCCGACCCGTGTTCAATTCCTCCGCCCCTCTCAGAGGGCCTGGAAAGCTACTGTGAGTACCGAGCCCACACGGCAGAGCCTGGCAAGCTACCCGTGGTGTATTTGATATGCCAAAATACAGTAACAATAAGTCTCACAATGAGAGACGTTACTGGTGCCCACTCAAACAAATCGATGAGCAACGGGATGACAGTGACAGTGACTGGAACTCCAAGACCAAGGGAAATGTCCTCAGTTTATAAAAGTCTTTCTCCTTTGCTCTCAGCAGTGATGGTTGCTCTTCCAACAGTCTTTTCAGATTGATTTCCTTAATCTTTCTCTTGCTGTTTCTAATTTTTTTTTTTAGTTTTTAATTTTTTATTAATTGTAGTTGATTTTTTGTGGCTTAATTATTTTTCATTCTGGAGCTTTTATCATTACTGCTAAAAATCAGAAGATATATTTATATACATACATATATATTGATGATAGGATGAGAATGCTATTAGGGTATCCCAAAGAGGATATCATGTCTCACTCAAGTGAGAGAAGGAATCAGGAGTTCTGACCTCCGTCGATGGTCAAAAATCAGGGATACTGTCTCATTTGCCAAGGCATCAAAAATCAGATGGGCCGGTCATGTAATGTGATTCAGAGATGACCGCTGGAATAGAGCTGTTACCGACTGGATTCCATGAGACGTCAGAAGACCTGGTGGCTACCCACCAACGAGATGGTCAAATTTCTTTGTCAAATCCCTGAATGAACAATTTGAGGCTCTTTCTGTTCTTGGAGCGAGCAGATATCATTGGGCTGCACTAGCACGCAACAGGGACAAATGGAGACGTTACTGGCGCCCGCTCGAGCAAATCGAAGATCAATGGGACTACAAGTGATACATACATATATAAATATATATAAATTTGTCATTATGGGATGGTGGTGATGTTAGAGGAGCAGGAAAACACTGTTTTTCCCTTCTCATTTGTCTTAATGTATTAGTGAAAACTTCCCAGTTTAATGTGTATAGATCTCAGAGTTCTTAACCAATAGGCCAAATGGAAATGAATATTCTATTTTTCCTGCCTAAAATAACAAAACTTAATTAGTATTTCTCCCATTAAATCTTATGACACATTTCTTTACACATGATAATTCTGAAAAAAAATGCACTGAAATGAATTTTGCATATGAGACAAAACTATTGACTAGATGTAAAATGTGTGTTGCTCTTAATCAAAATGAAATATCTATGGTTTACCAATGAGTTAGGTGTAAAAAAAAAGTGTATCTCATATTTTATTATGACTTACTGTCATCTCTATGTGTTACACAAACCAGAATGCCTTTGAATACAACTTTTATATATACTAAATGTGAGAATTTAGAGAACAGTTGGAATCACTTCTAAAAAATAATTTTGAAGCCCAAAATCCACATATAAAATGTGCAAAAGTTAGGGGCTGGAGCAATAGCACAGCGGGTAAGGTGTTTGCCTTGCAAGAGGCCGACCCAGGTCAATTCCCAGCATCCCATATGGTCCCCTGAACACCGTCAAGACTAATTCCTGAGTGCAAAGCCAGGAGTAACCCCTGAGCATCGCCAGGTGTGATTCAAAAAGCCAAAAATACACAAGTTAAGTTAGATGAGTTATATGACAAAAAATACGATGATATATTTTTTCCTGTTAGAATAAATAAAATAATAATGACACTGGCTAATTCTACCTAATTTATTAATTTTGGTAAAAGTCACCATTCTGTGAGCCATATATGATATTTGTCACAAGAAAGTTACATACCTTAAAATATCATAACCTACATCTTCTATAAAAGGTGGTAAATAAATTACATGCTGCCTTTGATAAAAGATGTAAAAAAACTATTACATGATAATATCAATTTTTAGGTAAATTTCATATATTGTATCTGTGGGGACAGACTAAAGAATTTTTGGTGATACTACCTCTCTTCATATTTTTGATGATATCATATATCTCTTCCCAATTCTATCATCAGGAATGCCATATTAGAATGAGAGAATTTTATGAATATAGGAAAATGGTGTAAATCTTAGTTGTATTTTTTTCCACTCTAGAGAAATGATTGTTAAATATTTACTACACACCTATAGCTCTAGGTCACCACTTTTATTTGATCATAAGAACAAGAAGACAGTGATCTGCATGGAATGAATCACATCCTCTTCCATTCAAGAGAAATGAATATCCCTTCAGGCCACAGTTAGGAAAATACCATTTAACAGGCTATCTGATAACAGTGAAAGAAGGGAGATTTCAACATCCTCCATTCTTGATACATGAGAGTTTCTATTCCTTCTCACAACATTACTTTGGCTTCAAAATCTAATTCACTGATATTTCAAGTTTAGGTTTCTGCTATGTGAGAATCTTATTATTCAGCATGTACTTAGCTTGCATAGACCAAGAATATAGGCTTGCTAACGCAATCACACCAAGCATAAATATTAAAGCTAGAAGAGAATATCTTGATAGGTCAATGCTGATCTTAATATTTATCACACTTTTAAGTGTCAAAAATTACAGCCTTCAATTTTATTGCAAATATACTTTGTAATAGTTTTCATGAGTATTTGCTATGTATGTCCTTACATATCATAAAATATTTTTATCAGGACTATTATGTATCCTTTTGGTTCTTAACACTTATTTATCCACAAATGAAGTGAGAAACTGTTCAAACTTCCTTAAATCCCTCTTAGACAATATAACCCTTTTAAAATTGTCACTTTTTTTTTTTTTTGCTTTTTGGGTCACACCTGGCGATGCACAGGGGTTACTCTTGGCTCTGCACTCAGGAATTACCCCTGGCCATGCTCAGGGGACCATATGGGATGCTGGGATTTGAACCCGGGTCGGCCGCGTGCAAGGCAAACGCCCTACCCGCTGTGCTATCTCTCCAGCCCCAAAATTGTCACTTTTAAGATGCTTTCTAGTGACAAAAGAGTCAAATCTTCCTGAAGAAAAAAAGTCAAATAGAGGATTTTATGAGTTTTATGGTGAGTTGTCAAATAAATTTGTTGACTTAAAATTTGCTATGAAGGTTACCTTAGATATATTTCTCAATCTATCTTTATAGATCACTTCTTTAAAAATATAAATATAAATTCTTCTTTGATGAAATAAACTAATCATTACAGAATAAAAAGCTGGAATGCAAGGATGGGGTTTGAATGACACCATTTCATTTTACTTTAATGAAATAACTATGATATCCAAATGCCATTTTTGTTCCTTCTCCTTTCCACCAAGAATCTCTTTCTTCCTATCGCAAAAAAGAAGATGTATATACATGTATATATATACACATCTTAATACATACACACATATATATGTGTATATACATATATATATACATATATGTGTGTGTGTCCTCCATTCTGAGGATTTGCCTAAAAAGGTTGATTTGCTTCTCCAGTTTCAAAGATATGTCTCCTTAAGTTTACAAGCTGATTATACAGAATTAGCATGTATTTGCTCAATTAGTTTCTTTCAGTTCAGATTGGCCATCTCACACTACTGTGTTAACAACTTCAATGCAAACCAGAGCAACTCTACTCAGATAGGATGGTCACTAGACATATATAGCAATTTATACTTGAATGATAATTTTAGTGTCACTATATTTTGATTCCTATCAGTGATGCATCTGTCATAGAGGGAATTGCAGATATATAACATATTTCAACATTGTAGATACATCTTGGTAATATTTTTCAAGAGTGTTCCACTCAAACTATATTCTGTGGACCTGCCTCATAAGACGCTTTTAGAAAAACATTACTGGGATCTAGTCCAGACCCTCTAAGTTATAATCCCCTTTACTCACAGGATACTTGGTGTATCATGGAAAGGCATTACAATTCCAGGAAGAGGTAATTTTTGAGTCTTTATTAACTTCCTGACAGATTCACTATAGTGCAATACGCCTAATAATTTGAGATACAGAGATCATAACTGTCTCTGAACTTTTCCTTTTTATTTATTGCCAGAACAAAAATGAATTCCTTGCAAATTCATCTCAGTGATCAGATAATTACGATGTTTCTAATATACCTGGTTATCTTGTATAATTAAACAAGTTACTCCTTTGCTATGCTTATCATTGTGGGGACCTTGGAGAAAAAGAAGCAACAAATGGAAATTTCTGACAAGAGTCATTCACCTTGAAGTGCTGTTTAAATCATGAAAATACTATCTGCTCAACATGAGAAATACGATGCTTAGCAAAGACAGTAGAACCAGATTACCACACTTGCAACTACAGAATATATGAGGGTACCCCACTTTCAAAACTAAAGTTAGTAATATGCATGCAGTATTTCATACACCAACCTGAAGTATTTTAGTTTCTCTTAAGATCCTATAAAAAAATTCAGTTCTCCTTGTTGTAGAGTCTTTAACTGTCACCTGATTTGAAATAAAACCTTACTTCAACTATGTGAATTCATGATGTCCCATCAATTATTACCTCCATAACAGCTGTTTTGTGACAATAAAAATTATGCACACACCAACCAACAGAATGGTTAGTTTTCCTTAGGTTGACAGTTTGAGGTATGTTCTAGATACATGTTTTTGAAGATGGATATTTCGTTTTTTATAACAAGCTAAGATGCTAAAATGATCAATTCTACTGAAAAATGTATAGGTTTAAGTTCAGGCTCTGAAGGCAATTAGAAAGTTTCACAAATGGGCTGGTCCTGGATTTCAAACTCCTGAGATAAACCAGGGATCCAAATAAAATAAGCTAATCTGGCTCAAGCTTTAGAAAATCATGCCAAAATTCCATCCTTAACGGGTTACAATTCAATGTAATTTGTGGTGGCCAAACAAACAAAAAAACATTATTTTATTATGAATACAATGGTTCATGTATTTCTCTGAAAATTAAAATTTGTTTTCTTCTAGAGTAGTTTCAATTTATGTGCCTGATTGGTGAAGGAATTATTTAAAGTTAAAATATCAGACTTTTAACTTTGTTGATATGGAGATGTCGCTCCTCTTGCTATATTCAAAATGATTTTTTAAATCAAAAAAGGTATTGTACTTGATACTAAATATATATATATATATACATGAATACATCATAAGAAAGCAAATACTCTTACCCTGTTTGCAAAATGGTAGGCTGCACTACTTAAAATTTCACCATTCAGAATTTACATAAGTAGGCCTTACCTATTCCATGTAAACTCCAAAATATATTAACACAGAATTGCTTTGAAAGTTTTGTTAATGACAGGTGAGACATAATTATTACCATAATGAGATCCAAGTATAAAATAAATTTAAAGTAATATACACTACATTTCAGAGTTGAAAAACATGTATGTGTAAGAATAGGCATTTTGTTTTACTGTATGGTATTAAGAGGCTTTAATTTTCTTATTGACATAGGTCACAATCATCTAGTAATCACTAATTGACTCTTACCAATTTACTTTTTGATCATTCTACTTGCCAGTTCTTAAAGTTCTGTTGGAATAAAAAATATGAAGTAAATGTATTATGTGCCTAAGGGGGCAGATTGGGATTGGAGACTGGGGATAATGGTGGCTGGAAGTCATGCTGATGGGATATTCGGTGCTTGAAACAAACTGTGTAATGAACAACTTTGTAAATCACGGTGTTTTTAATAATTTTTTTTCTTTTTCTTTTCTTTTATTTATTTTATTTTTTAAAAAATTTTTATTTAATCACCATGTGCAAAGTTACAAAGTTTTCAGGTTTATGTCTCAGTTATACAATATTCAAACACCATCCCTTCACCAGTGCCCAAATTCTACCACCAAAATCCCCAGTATACCCACCGCCCCCGCCCCCCAGCCCCAAACTGTATAACTGAAGAATTTCACTTCATTTTCTCTATACCTTGTTTACGTTCCATATTGCAACACAAAACTCACTATTGTTGTTGGAGTTTCCCCCAAAGAAAGACAGCCCTACTAAGGAAGCATTTGATAATTGGTTTTCCATTAAAAGATTGCGCGGCCGCGCGGCTGGGATGTGTCCCAGTCCCGAAAGCCGGAGCCGTGTTAGTTGCTGCTCAGTGTCGCCAGGGCTCCATCTGGAGAAGGTGTTGTGGCTGCACCTCCTCCATCCGGATCCCCGGTGTTGTTGGCCGGGTTTTGGGTCCGGAGCATTTCTCTGGCCGCGTTGCTCACCAGAATGCCTGGCCTCTTCTCTGTTGAATGTGGCAAGATGGCTAATAAAATTTATTTTTAAAAATTTAATTGAAAAAAGAATTTGTTCAATTTTGACTCAACTTTTTATGTGTATGGACTTCTATTTCTTATAGAAAAAAATAGAATAATTTGTTGCCTTTATGTTTCAAAGTCCTGTTCTTTTTTCCAATTTATATTCTACTAAATGAATTCTTTTATTTGAATACTTAATTTTTTTTCTTTTTGGGTCACTCCTGGTGATGCACAGAGGTTACTCCTGGACTGTACTCAGGAATTAACCCTGGCGGTGCTCAGGAGACCATATGGGATACTGGGAATCAAACCCGGGTCGGCTGCGTGCAAGGCAAATGCCCTACATGCTGTGCTATTGCTCCAGCCCCTGAATGCTTACTTTGGGCTGTGGTTGCTTGCTAAAGTTTTAAGGAATATTATCAGGGATGAATGGACAGAAGATGTACTAGAACACAGAGATACCTATGGAGGGCAGATTTGGCCAGGGTACCAAAGGGGACATCTGAGTTTCCCGGTGCCCTGACATGCCCAAGGTGGAGAATCAGGTGATGGGCAATGAAGAAGAGAAGAAAATTGAAGGGTTAAATTGTTTCATTTTGCCCAGAACAGTAATTTGGGGATACTATTAGTTGCACTAGCTTCCTAATGCAATTAGGAGCCCTGTATTTTAAGTCTGAAGCTTAGTGGATTTTCTGAACTAATCTCATTAATTAGGCAGCTGGTGTTCCAGTTCAAAAGTTTTGCCAAGCAAAGTACAAGAAGCAATTAAGATTTTTCATATACCAATAAAGATTATTCAAATAACCACTTTACTTCTGCTACTCTGAACGTTTATGAGAAAATAATTTGGAGCCTGCATTGTCCCACAGCTCATGGTACAAAAACAGCTTCTAATTCACATGCTTTTGGACTAGAATAGGCACTGCTGTTTTACCAGTAAAATTGCCACTGTAAATCACTTGAGTCACCAAAACCATTTAAGGAGAAGACTACATTTTAGTAATTGAAAATTATAAATGTATATAGCTATGTTTCTAATTTTCTCATTTTGTGTAATCTAAACAAGTTACTTGCTTTCGATAATCATCAACACTGTGATTCAAGAAAATTATTTTTCTAAAATATTGAGAAAGCAAATACTAATAAAACAACATAACCAAATAAACATATGGGAGCAGCACTGAATATAAATGTCTATCTATATATCTATATCTATATATTATTTAAGAAAAAATAAAATTGTCTAAAACAAAAATTATTAACAAGTTGCACTTAAAGAAGTCACAAGAATTCACCTGAACAAAAAATAATAGCTATCTTGGAGCTGAAGTTATAGTACAGTGAATTGGGTATTTGTCTTGCATGTGGCTCACCCTGGTTCAATTTCCTGCATCCCATATGGTCCCCTAGCACCACCAGAAGTAATTCCTAAGTACAAAGCCAGGAGTAACTCTTGAGCATTACCAGGTATAGCCCAAAACAATCAAACAAATATAGCTACTATTTTATGTATTCATATAGTAACATGTGTAATTATATTATACACACATATAAATTTTAAAGACTTGTCACTTGTCACTTGTCATCCCATTGATCTTTGATTTGCTCAAGTGGGCACCAGTAGCATCTTCATTTTTCCCTGTCATGTGCTATCATAGCCCAATGACATCTGCTCGCTCTGGGAAAAGGAAGAGCCTCAAATCAAACCTCAAAAGTCAGGGTTTTGATGAAGTCTGACCATCTTGTTGGTGGGCGGCCATGAGGTCTTTTGAAGTCCCGTGGAATCCAGTCGGTTACAGGTCTATCTAGTCCAGCGGTCCTCTCTAAATCGCATTACATGTCCGGCCCATCTGATTTTCGACACCTTAGCAAATGAGACAGCGTCTCTGATTCTTGATCCCGGATGGAGGTCAGAACTCCGGATTCCTTCTCTCACTTGAGTGAAATGCGATATTCCAAGCATAGCCCTTTTGATTCCTCTTTGGGATACCCGAATAACATTCTTGTTCTGTTAAATTTTAAAGACTAAGCACCACAATTAAAACTATATGGACAAATTCTCAAATGCACTAGATTCCTAATGTAATCTTCAAATGCAAAACCCTGCATTCAAACATATAATTTTAAAATACCTTTATTATGTAATGAATCAGTCTGATGAGTATAATTATACTTTGAGAATAAGGCTCTAACCAGTATTTCTGAAGCACTATTATACTCTGTAAATTAATAGAAAAAATGAATATTTGTTCAATTCACTATAGTTGCTAAGTTTTAGATAGTCTTAAATAGATGTGCTTTGAAGAAGCAGTTAAATCATTCATAATTAGCACATATACTACATGCTTAATAAGTATTTAAAAAACTTTTATTGACAACTGAAACTTGGCTAGCTGTTATTTTCTTAGATTCCAAAACTATAAAGAACATATATTTAGTTTTATATCTTCACACAAAACTATAAGTTGTTGAATTCATTTCATTATATTTAAACTGCTAATTTCAACTGCAAATGACTAAAACCAAATAGTTACTTAAATTATATTTTTCATGGCTACTATTAAAATATAGATTATATTTTGTACACATTTTACAGAAACAGCTTATACTTAGTACTTTCCATCGCACTGCTTATATTTACTAATGAATCATTAAGGAATCTTTAAAGACAGTTTTACTGAACCCTACTTTGCGATGTACACTGACCTTAATATCTGATTCTGACATAAGATGTATTATTTCTCATGATTACTTATTTGGAGTGAAGGTAAATGTCCAAACATTAAATTCTCTAACTCTTCCATTTTCTTTTCCTGGCTATTTGTAGAGATACATAAAAGTTTCCATAATAAAGAGAAACAAATGATGTCTTTCTCTTAAAGTGGATTATCTTATCTGTCAGGGTCAAACTTTTAAATAGGGAAGATTTAATATAGGAAATTTGCTAGCCAGGTGTTGGAGGATTTAGGGGCAGTGGGAAATGCTAACTCAAGCCACATGCAGGAAGGGCAGGAAGTAGCTGACAGTGCAGAGCTGGGAAGTAAAGAGAAGAGATTAGGGTAACCAGAGCAGATAGTACCGGGCACTGCCTGACTGTGAGTGATAATCTCTAAGACTGAACAGAAGAACAGAAAGATCAAATGCTGAAATTAACTGCCCCTGCTAGAGAGATGGTGACAGTCCCAGCCAACAAAGAGCAATCAAGCCTTTCCTTCTATTCCTTCTTCTATATTCCCATCTTTCTGCTTCCTTCTATTGGTACAACCTCCTGGAAGGTAAGGTAGGGAAGCTGATAAGAAATCTGTGAAGTGAAACTCTTCAAGTGCCAGCTACAGATGTACAAGATAGATTTGGAACTGAATTACAGGCCAACTGTCAATGTTTTTTTTTCAATCTTTGATTATATCCTTCAAAATTCATTTCAAATACTTATAATCAAGCAATGTTATTAAAATATTTTCCCACAAAGTTACAGCTCTTTTGTTCTAAATGTGTCATGAAATTCTTAATATCATAGCACTGTCCTCCCCTTGTTTATTGATTTGCTCAAGTGGGCACCAGTATTGTCTTCACTGTGAGACTTGTTGTTACTGTTTTTGCACATTGAATATGTCACGAGTAGCTTGCTAGGCTTTGCTGTGCTGGTGGGATACTCTCGGTAGCTTGCTGGGCTTCCGAGAGGGATGGAGGAATCGAACCCGGTTTGGCCGCGTGCAAGACAAATGCCCTACCCGCTGTGCTATCAAATATTTTATTTATATTTAATTATATATTGTAGCACTGTAGCACTGTCCTCCCATTGCTCATTGATTTGCTTGATCGGGCACTAGTAATGTCTCCATTGTGAGACTTATTACTGTTTATGGCATATCGAATACATCGTGGGTAGCTTGCCAGGCTCTGTCATGTGGGCAACATACTCTTGGTAGCTTGGCAGGCTCTCCAAGAGGGACGAAGCAATTGAACAGCCATGTGCAATGCAAATGCTAAAATTGGAATGATAGAGAGAAGATTAGCATAGCCCCTGTGCAAGGATGACACAAAAATTTAATTCTATATTAAAATAAAAATTATTGAAATGGAAAATTCAGAATTTGGTAGTATTTAAAAGCAATAAACTTAGATTTAGCATCAGAAAAACTAGTTTTTAATCCGGTTTCAATCATTAATTAATTTTGGACAGATTTTTTTTAATTATTGTAGACAAAATTCAAAACTGTGGATACAACCCTAGGGTTAAAATTGATTAGATAACAAACCACAATATTAAATTCCATATTTGTACACTTTTAAAAAAATATTTTTTTTTGCCCTGCCACAGAGGTGGAGTGGGGTAGGGTATGGGATTGGGGGGTGGGAGGGATACTGGGTTCATCAGTGGTGGAGAATGGGCACTGGTGGAAAGATGGGTTCTCGAACATTGTATGATGGAAACAAGCAAGAAAATGTGTAAATCTGTAACTGTACCCTCATGATGATTCACTAATAAGAAAATAAAAAATAAAAATATAGTGAAAATTAAAATTTTTAATGTGAAAATTGTTGTATCTACCCAGAGGATTTATTTTTTAAATTTTATTGAATCATTGTGAGATAGTTAAAAGCTTTCATGTTTGGGTTACAGTCACACAATGATCAAAAACCCATCCCTCCACCAGTGCACATTCCCCACCACCAATATCTCTGATATATCCTCCATTTCCCACCCTCCCCTTGCCTCCATGGCAGACAATATTCCCCATATTCTCTCTCTACTTTTGGGCATTATGGCTTGCAGCACAGTCACTGAGAGGTCATCATGTTCGGTCCATTTTCTACTTTGGGCACACATCTCCCATCCCGACTGATTCCTCCAGCCATTATTTTCTTATTGATCCCTTCTCTATTCCATCTGTCTTCTCCCCTCCACTCATGAAGCAGGCTTCCAGCTATGGGGCAATCCTCCTGGCCCTTGTATCTACTGTCCTTGGGTGTCAGCCTCATATAATGTTATTCTATACTCCACAAATGAGTGCAGTCCTTCTATGTCTGTCCCTCTCTTTCTGACTCATTTCACTTAGCATGATACTTTCCATGTCTATCCATTTATAAGCAAATTTCATGACTTCATCTCTCCTAACAGCTGCATAGTATTCTATTGTGCAGATATACCAAAGTTTCTTTAAACAATCATCTGTTCTAGGGTACTTGGGTTGTTTCCAGATTTTGGCTATTACCCGGGGGTTGTTAAGTCCTTGTACTAAGCTCTTTTTTTGCTAGTTGAGCCTTCATGTAATTTGTTTTGTTTGTTTAGTTAACTTCTCTATTACTTTCCTATCAAATTTTGTGTAGTACTACTGGCATTCAGTATTGAGGAATTTAGAGTTGTCTATGTGGTCACAAAATCCAGAGACTTCAGGATCTACCGGCCAATGAGTTTTCAAGGCAGTGCCTATGAGAGGTGGGCGTGGCTGACAGGGCTTCCAAAAGTGCCAGGTGTGAGAACAGGAAACCTGGAAACCTCTACTCCAAGAAAATCCCAGAATTCTCAGCCTTGGCACCGGGGTACCTGATATTTTTCAGCTTGGTGTCTCTGCAGAGAGTTATTAGTGAAGCAGTAGACTTGAGCTATTGACTTTACTGCAATGGTGTCAGTGTGGCTATAAAGATTTTGGCAGGTTGGGGATTTGGCTGCCCACCTGATTTTGGACAGATTTTTAAAGTTGCCTGAATTTCATATTCCTCATCATCAGGTCTTATTTGAAGAATTATATTGTGATTTCAAGGTTAATAGATCTATATTTATTAATTCTATCTAGTTTTCTACCCAAGAAGATATGCAGTTCATGTAATTAAAGGAGAAACTCATAAGATTTTTTGTTTTTTATAAAGAAACAGAATTTACATATGTGATCATACATAAAAATTGGTGTTATGAAGAATACAAAAGAAAACAATTTAATCTACAGAGAGTATACATATACTAGCTGCCTTGGCATGCAAAATTAATAGAAGGGATTATATTTAGAAATAGCACTTTGTTGAAAGGTGTCTAATACAAACGTTTCTTTGCATTGTACAAAATTGTTGTGTTATTGCTAAAGATGGAGAGAACACAAGTAAAGATTCCCAGTATCTGGAGGACACTGTGATTTTTCAAAATTGTGCTTTTTTCCCTAAAGATTATGATATGGGAAGGGGTAAGTAGATACCCATTAGTTATTTTCAAAGTCATTAAAACTGTTGAATAACCAACATACTATATATAAAGGTGCTGGGATATAGAATAAATTAGCCTTTGTAAATACTTCCATTTATTTGGAATTTTAAGAATTAACTATTTTTTAATTTTAAAAAAATTTTGTTTTCTATTAATGTCTATCTCTCCACATGCTCGGACGAGCCTCACCCATGAAGGAACCATCAGAGGAACCCAGGTGTGCGGGATCCATGACTGAAATCTCCAAGCCTGCTCAAAGTGGGACTGGGTTTCCTCCACCCAGATCCCCAGTATCCCAGTATCTTGGAAGCCATACCCACAAACTTACCCCGGCACTGTGTAATCCCATCAACGGTCAAGATTCAGAGACTATAAAACAAAGCTCCTGGAAAAGAGCGATGCAGAATCTTGCATGGCAAAGCCTGGCAAGCTACCCCTGTCTTATTCAATATGCCAAAGACAGTAACAATAATGGGCCTCATTCTCCTGACCCTGAACGTGACAGGGACAAATGGAGATGTTACTGGTGCCCGCTCAAGCAAATCAATGAGCAATGGGATGACAGTGATACAGTGATACAGTGATTAATGAATAATAAGAAACAAAAACAGTTTCCAAAGCAGAAAAAAATTGAGTAGAAATAAAAACAACAGAAAGAGTGGACTAGACACAAATTAAAAGAGAAACTAGAGTCTTCACACTTGATCTAAGACATTATATTTTTATAGTTTATTAAAAGGAATGATTCATGGGCCTTTGGAAATAAAATCTGTCTATATTATTATATCCATGAGCTGCATATGAGGATACTGTGAGTACTTTTGATCATCATACTTTTAAAGTCAAAAAGGTAAAAGTTTTAAAATTTGTTTTTTATAATAGGGCAGTGAACTTACAGGGAAGTCTGTGTAATTAGAGAGATGAGGTCTTTGAGAAAAATTAGGACGAATTATTTTTTTCAGACCCATGCTGAATAGAATAGAAAGAAGAATGTTCAATAACCTCCCCAAAGTTCTTTTGTGCCTTCTTAGTTTTTAATTTCTTTAATCTAAGGAGTACATAGTTTTAAAATAGCTCAAATTTTAGTTTATATTTGAAGGACTAGAACGATAGCACAGCAGGTAAGGCATTTGCCTTGCACGTGGCTGACTCGGTTCAAGTCCTCCATCCCTCTCGGAGATCCCTGCAAGCTACTGAGAGTATCCTGCCCACACGGCAGAGCCTGGCAAGCTACCCGTGGTATTTGATATGCCAAAAACAGTAACAAGTCTCACAGTGGAGACATTACTGGTGCCCACTTGAGCAAATCGATGAACTACATGACAGTGCTATGACAGTGCTACAGTGCTAAATCTAAGGAGATCAAAGAAAGCTACCTCAATAAACCTTAGGAGGATAAAGTGTCCCCTTGATAGCTGAAGGTAGATTTATGTTTCTGGGCAAACAAAGTCTCTTCCTCATATAGGAAAGTGTTCCATACATCCTTTTCGGATTAGAAGAGGTATTTAGTCTAACAATCCTAATAGTTTAGGTGGATGACCTGAGAAGCAGGGTTCTTTTGTGTAGGGTGGTGGAGGAAGGATTTGACTGTGGGAGTTATAAAGGGTAGGTTCTGGTCATGTTCTTGACTCCAAGGATTATTTCTGAAGACTTTTTGAAAGGGTTCTCCTGACATCTGGGTGGTGATCCACTGCAGATCAGGCAGTTGAGGGCAAATAGCTGGGTTATGCAAATCCAAGCAATGGACATTCTTGTTTTACATAGTTCTGAGAGAGAACCTTTCTTTGGACATCTAGGAACCTGATCTCCTCGCAGATGGTGGAGGAGCAGTTGTTAACAGAGACACCATGTGGCAAGGAGAAGCAATGACAATGAAAGAACAAGGAGAAATCCCCTTTCTCTTCCAAAGAGGAAGAGGTGGAAATCCAGAAAAGAGAACAGGCTTTTCCTTCTGAAGTGAAGACTTTAGATTGTACTGAAAAAGTGACCGAGTGACTTTCCCTGCAGCCTATCTTGTAAGAGTAGTTATGCTTAGCAACAGTGAGAGTGGCAATATTTTTCACCAGAAGAGAGAAAAGTAAAGAGAATAAATAAGGATAAATTTAAAGCACTGAATTATTTGCAAATATTATTTTCTCATGAAAGCTACTGCTGATATGCTTGACCAGATCTCTGTCACCATCATCAATGTTCAGAACCCCATGAACCTTCCTCCACTTAGAGTTAATGAAAGCTGAGATTTTTATATTTAGTATTTACCATTGGTTAAAAAAATCTGTCTTCCCTTTAAAAATATATAAAGGGGGGCTGGAGCAATAGCACAGCGGGTAGGGCGTTTGTCTTGCACATGGCCGACCCGGGTTCGATTCCCAGCATCCCATATGGTCCCCTGAGCACTGCCAGGGGTAATTCCTGAGTGCAGAGCCAGGAGTAACCCCTGTGCATCGCCGGGCGTGATCCAAAAAGCAAAAAGCAAAAAAAATATATATATATATATACAGGGAATGCATATATTCTCTTTATATATTTAAATATTTAAAAATATATATCCACTATATAATATATATATATATATTTTAAGTATTTAAAAATAGATATCCACAATATATATACATAAAAGTATATATATATATTTTAAAATATTTAAAAATATATATCCACAAAGGAAGACCCAAATAACTCACCTCAACCTAGGCTCTCTTTAGTTTCAGAAAATCACTATGTATCATTACTTCCACCACAGTGGTCCATAGGATACATTAAATCTATGACTTTGTAGATCATATTCACTGATCAGACAGGGACTGATTATCATTTGGTGTCCTAGAAGTTAGACTCATAAAGTTTCACTGTTATTTCCTGCACATTAGAGAAGAAATATAAATATGAAATAAGACCAGATGAAAGTTCTTCTAGGAAATTTTTTTTAAAGTTCCAAAAATATTTTTTTAAAATCCAATTTTTGATTTAATTTCTAGCAAAAATATTATAAAAAGAAGCATTAAAGACCAATTACAAACATATATATAGATATTCTTAGTAAAATCTTGCTGGTCAAATACACATAAACACTTATGAAGTGAGTTTTCCCCATATCTACACTTAATCGCTGAAAAATCTGTAGGTGTAAATTGCCACACTAAAAAAAATCAGGGCAAGGAAGAAAATTCACAATTATTTTTATAATTATTGAAAAACCATTCAACAAAATTTAATGCTTACTTATGATGAAAATATGGAATACTAAGTATACAAAGGAAATTATTTATAAAAATATCTAGAAAATGATCCTAGAGGAAACATCAGAAACAATGATGAATACTCAAAGTATTTTCTTTGAAATTAGGAATAAGGATTTTCACTAAATATTTTATTCAACTTTGTTCTATAAAAAAAATCACTGTTCAGTAGAAAAGGTCAAGAATATAAACATAATAGAAAAAATAATAAAATTACCATTGTTCACAATAATCACATACCTAAAACATAGAAAAAACTAAAATAATTATTTAATAAGTGCATTAACAAGAAATTGGATATGAGTTCATTCTACAAAGATTGTTTTTTCTGCCAATAAAATTAAAAATAAAATGGAAAAATGATATCATTGCTATAATATCCACAAACTTCAAATACCTAGGAAAAAAGTCTATGAAACTACGTTCAAAGACTTTGTACTAGAATGCAAATATTATTATTATAATTTAAGACATGTTTACAATTGAAGGAATAATTTATGTGCATTGAAAAATATTCTAAAACTCAGTATTGTAAAGATGTGCATGTGTATTGATTACATAGATAAGGTGTGATCACGAAGAATAAATAAAGTGCAATTGCAATCACATAGTCAATATTGACACTTTTTCATATATGACCAGCAACGGTTGATATTAAAGGAAAAAAAACCCTGACATGACAAAATATCAACACAATTATAAAGCTGTAGTAATAAAATCAATGTTATGCTAGTAGCAGTATAGAAAAGTTAGAAAAAGGAACAAAATGAAAACTATACAAACTTCTGACACCACAGTGCCCTAATATACAGCTCTTACTTCTCTTAATAAATCAAGAGTTTATTTTCTCTCCACTGCCGAAAATGCTGCTAGAGATGATTTTCAGTCCTTAGCCCTTTATGAGATTTACTTCAACCAGAGAAAACTGGCTTCCTTACATCACAGTTGCTCCTGTCGTTAGTTTGCATCTGGTGACAGATCTACCCCTGTCCCCAACTCAGGACAACTTTGAAAAGGTTTGAAAGTCAGCCGAAGACTCCTAACAGACAAACATTTTCATGGGGTTGGCGTTACAACACATCCTCTTTCTGTCCAATCCTGTTTCCTTTCTTGGGAACTGGTGGATTCCTAAGTGTGCTTCTTAACAAATGTCTGTCAGGCTAAACTTCATTTTAGAGTGTGCCTCAGGGGGAGCCAAATTGCAGTACTTAGTGCCAGAAATATTCCAAAAAAGCAGATGCAAATGAGCAATTTCAAAGCTGGACCGCCTGCTGCTTCGCTGGTGAGTGCCAGCCTGCTGCTACAAACAGCACAGTCGTAGCCCCAGTTACAACGCTGGGGCCAGCTGGGGTTACCTTTGCTAGAGAAGAATAACAGGACATGATATCTGGTTCTTGATTCCATGCATCTATTCATTCCTATTATGAAAAGAGAGGATCATAACCTACTCGCGCTTATTCAGAATGCACATTTATAAACATTTTAAGTTTTGGGAGTCAGTGGCCCAACTGGGGTTCAATACTGAGCATCACGTAATCCTCCAAACACCACAGAGCGCACCCTGGAGGCCTAAGCACTGCCCATGTGGCCCAGGTAATCCCCAACACTGCCAGGCCCAAGCAGCACCACATCCTGGGACCCTCCTGTGAACTGAAGCAGGTTGGGTGAGAATAATGGAGGGGCACCCAAGCCTGCTAAATACCTGCTGGGAGGCTCCTCCAATCCTACCCCAAACATTCAGAGTTCAGTCCTAATGTGTTCAGAAAGACAGTACAGCAGTTTAGGTGCATGCCTTGCCAACAGTAAGACCTGAGAATAGTAAGTATGGCTCCAAAAGCAAAATAATAATAATAATTAATAATAATAATAAGCAAATGAATAAATATAAATAAAATACAAAGTACTGTTCTAAGGCAATGCTAAGTATCTTGCTCTGCTATGTAATAGTACAAGGAAATCCTACCTTCTGGCTATTCCACAGAATATCACATTGGTTCTTTGATTCCCTTGTACTAATAAGAAAGGATGAGTCAGAAATGGTTAGCCGATTAGAGATGTTGATAATCCTCTTGTGTCCCAGAGAATGAGAAAACAAGCTAGATTCAGGGACCCAACACATAAGTAAAAATGTTCCAGAAGTCATACCTTCCAAGGTTCCAGAGGCCATTCACCTTGCAAAATAAAGGACAAATTATAGCATTTTTATACCAAGTTAAATAGAAAATATAATTTATTTTACTTTGAGAAAAATTCAATTTGGATACCACTCGTGGAAAGCTCAGTATGTGAAGGAAAATCTTTCCTGTGGGTAGAGCTTTTGGAAGGTCCCCAGTTAGCATCTTTGTGTAAAAGAGAAGTGACTCCAAATAAGAAATCCATGAACTCATAGACAGTAGCTAATGGCTTTTTCTTTGCTTATCTAAACTAGTGAAATGACTTCTAGGCCATCTATCCTGACTCATTGATCTTTTTATCTATAACTAAGTGGTAGGGCGTTTGCCTTGCTCTCAGTCTACCCAGGTTAGATTCCTCCACCCTTCTCGGAGAGACGGGCAAGCTACCCGTGGCGTATCCAATATGTCAAACACAGTAACAACAAAATCTCACAATGGAGACATTACTGGTGCTTGAGCAAATCGATGAGCAATGTGATGACAGTGACAATGACCGTGACGGCATTAGTTTACAAGAGTATAACATTTATATGTTTTCAAGGTGAAAATACTAACATGCCAGGTCCACCTTAAGTAATGATATCTCTTCACCAGTCCATTGAATCCATTCAAGCCATTTCCTTTTTTGGTAACCTTAATTCTGTGTCAGTCTAAGGACTAGTTTACAATGGACATTATCTGTTCCACTGTTTTGTTTCTCTATAAGCCATCTATGAATGAGATCTGATATTTATCTATCTCCTTCTGACTTATTTCACTTAGTATATCTTTCTTCAGTTTCATTTATTTTTGTAGAAAAAAGCTAGATTCCATCTTTCCTAATAGATGTGGTTTGGTTGCACATAGGTGCTGCTTTTTGGTGTTGATTTTGGGTCACACCCAGCTGTGACTCTGCATTCAGGGATCACTTCTAGCCAATTCAGGGGTCCAGATTGGCATTGTAATTTTGATGTTCATTTTCCTGAAAGTAAGTGATATTGAGCACATTTTTATGGGCCTTTGGGTCATCTCTTTGCCTTCTTTGGAGAAGTGTGTGTTCAGCTCTTTCTCACTTTTTTTTTTTTTAAGCTATTGATTACAGTTTTGGAAGGGTCTCTCAAGTAGCTCCCAGGGAGCCAGGGAACCTCTCCTGGTGATTCTCAACAAACCAGGCTAGGTTCAATGTGAGGTCCAGAGATTGTAGCTCCTGGAGTTTCTTGTAGCATACTAGGTGGTGCTTGGGGCTTTTCAGGGAGGCACCTCACAATACTAGAGGGCCATGTGTGCTGAAAACCAAATGAGATATTTGTTATTATTGAGTCTAATGAGTGTTGGATATTAGCCCTCTGACAGTGCATGGTGTTCTAATAATTTCTCTTATGCAACTGGTTGTCTTTTTGTTTTAATGCAGTTTATTTTGTTTTGTTTGATGCACATCTGTCTGTTTCATTTTGCTTTTGTTTCCCTTTTCAGTGGAGGTGAATCACAAGATGCAATATAAAGCCTGTGGCATGAACTACCTATGTTTTGTTTGACGTGTTTATGGTTTCAGGTCTAACATCTAAAGTCCAGAGTCCAATTTTGAGTTAACTTGTACAAGGTGTGAAAGATTCACCCAATTTTATTTGCATGTGACTCTGCAGTTTTACCAAGTATATTTGTTGTTGGAAAGAGATTCTTAGCTCCTCTGTCATGAATTAGCCTATTGTTTTGGCTCCCAATTGCATTCCTCTGGCTTGTTAATTTACATTTATCCCATATATACTGTTTTTATTACTATAACTCATTTTTGGTGGGAGGTATATGGGTCATACCTGGCTATTCTCAGGACTTAACTCTTGGCTCTGTGCTCAGAGATCACTCCTGGCAGGACTTATAGGACCACACACAGTGCTAGGGATCAAATCCAAGTTGGCCCCATGCAAAGCAAGTGCCTTACCCCCTGTACTATCTCTCCAGCCCTGGTTACTACAGTTTTGTAGTATAAAGTCAGGTAGCATGGTGCCTCCCATATGTTTTGTTTGTTTGTTTGTTTGTTTGTATGGTTTATAGTGCTTTGGAATTTAACTCACAGGCAAGCACTCTACCACCACCAAACCAAGTCTCTCTTTTGTTTGTAATTGCTTTGGCTTCTTGGGAACTTGTATAGTTCCATACAAATTTTAGTAATGTGCGTTCTATTCCCTTGAAGAACCCCATTGAAATTTTTCATAGGTGTTGCCTGAATCTGTGTAATGCTTTAATGATTGGAAGGATGATTATTTAAAGAAAGTTAATGCTTCTAATGCATAATATGGGATATAATTTTATTTCCCTGTGTCTTTATGCACAACGATAGGTTGGAGCATAGCCATAGTGCAGTGGGTAGGGCGTTTGCCTTGCACGCAGTCGACTGGGTTTGATTCCTCTGCCCCTCTCGGAGAGCCCGGAAAGATACTGAGAGTATCTCACCCTCACGGCAGAGCCTGGCAAGCTACCCATAGTGTATTTGTTATGCCAAAAACAGTAACAACAAGTCTCACAGTGGAGATGTTACTGCTGCCCGCTAGAGCAAATCGATGACTAACCTGATGACAGTGACAGTGACAGTGTCTTTATGCATTTTTATACTATTATTCTCAATTTACCTTTGAGGACAAATTTGTGGGCTGGGAGATAGTTCAATTAGCACGGGATTTGCCCACAAGAGCTCCAGGGTTGATCCTCAGCACTGCTTGGTCCCCGAGGACTGCAGGGAGCAAGACCCTAAACACAATGCCAAGAATAACACACACAATGCCAGGTGTGCCCCCACATTCCAAATAAAAATACACAGAGTTGAGTTTCACAAAAATATTTTAAGTTTTTTTACGGGTTTCTTTGAATTTAAAAATTAATTTGAAAAGTGTCAATATTTTTATAGTATCAAATAATTTCAGTTGAGATGTATGGTCTAACTCTTCATTTATTATGTTACTTTTGTTCATTTATAATACAGTTCTCAAATTGTCTTAAAGAACAGATGACTTATTTATATTCCTTTCTAAATGTCTAATATTTCCTATTACTCATAAATTGAGTTTTCTAATTATAGTTTTTATATGTTATGCATTGAAAAATTGCTGTATTTTAAAATATGTTTGTGTTTTGAGGCCGGAGTGATAATACAGTGGGTATTTTCCTTGTTCTCAGTCAACCCAGATACGATCTCTGGCACCCCATATGGTCCCCTGAGTTGCTAGGAGTGATCTCTGCACTCAGAGCCAGGAGTAAGCCCTAAGGACTGTCAGACATGATGCCCAAGCCAAAGGAAAACAAATTTCTTGTGTTTTGTATTCATCATATGTATTTGTTACTTGTGACTTGAAGAAAAGAACAGTCATTTGTATCTCCTGGTTCTCCCCTTTAGTAACACTGTTCTTATCCCCATCGTTTTAAACAAAATAATACATTAAATTAAAAATTGAAGTCAACATGAAAATATTTAGATAAGTTAATTTAATGATAAAGCCAAATAGCTTTGCTAAATAGCTTATATAATTTGGCAAATTTAGTTCACCTGGTCACATGTACTGATGATTGCCTACAATTACTTAAAAAGTGGTGATTCCACTATGCTTCCACTCTTTATATTTCATGAATGTTTCTCTTGATGGTAAATTATAACCCAGAATTATACTGACCACATTGGTAACTGAAATCTGAAGAATCCGATTCTAGGTTTACAACCTAGATCTTATGGACAAGTCCATCATCTCACTTGATTTTGCCTATTCTGACATTTAAAGCTTTTCTTTATTGAGTTTCTGTGGTTTAAAATACTATTAATGATAGTTTCTCATGCACATGTCACTTGCCTTTTTGGAACACATCTAAACCCAGGAAACATCTAACATTGCTTTCAGACTACATGACAAAGTAGAGCATTTATTTATAGAGTATTGCTGGCAAATATTCATTATCTGGCACTGTAATTTATTTTTACTATAGAAAAATGTTTATCAACATCTGTGACAGAAAGTTCAATAAGAGATGTGCCAAGAAAATGTGACAGACTGAACAATATCAGAAAATACTCTTAAAAGCACAACTAAATATCTCTTGCAACTCTCATGAGCTTTCTTCTAAAGAATGCCTGATCAATCCACATTTCTATATTTTTAAAAATAGGTAACCCAAACCCATTCTGTTCATGTAGTTAGGGGAGAGAGATTCAAACTTTAATTTAGCAACACCACTCCTAGATATATGTACCATTATTATCAACCTTCTAATTTAAAAAAATACATAAGCCCTTTTTATATAACAGAGTTATTCACAATAATAATCAAGATATTTAATGTCCATCCAAAAATAACTGTATAGGCTCCCCACCCAGATGAGAACCAGAGAGGCCACACACACACGAAATGGCTCCTCTGCTCCTTAAAGACTATGATCCTGGAGGGCTACTAATCGCTTTTGGCACCCAGTGGCTTCTTGCAGAAATGCATCTAGACTGTGAACTGAGCTACAACCCCAGGCCACCCGGGGAGGGAATAGGTTTTTCTCTCTCAGCCTTGTCTTTCAGTGACTTCTGGCAGAAATATCTCTGGACTTAATTACTAAAATATCAGAAACCCAAAACCGTGCTCCCGCTGTCGCAGCTGTGCAAGTTCATATATTCTTCACTCTCAGCAATGGAAAACAAATTATCAAATGATGCCTTTTCAGCAGGTTTAATTTGGTGGGGGGGAAATTCTAAATAATAATAGTGAGTCCTCTGTTGAAATATTGAATGTACTCAAAGTATAGAGAGAGTAAAGTGAAGATCATTAGCCACTCAGGTGGGGGGGTGTGAGGGGGGTGTATAAGGGTTCTTGGTGGTGGAACATGTGCACTGGTGAAAGGATGGGGGTTTGATCATTATATGACTGAGACTTAAACCTGAAAGCTTCGTAACTTTTTTTCACAGTGATTCAATAAAATAAAACTTAAAAAAACTGTATAACTATGTTATTAGTATTTTCAAGGGAACACTTAGCTCTTTATAAAGAAGTTTTGCATATTAACAGTCAATAAAATTTGAGGTTATTATGGAAAGCAAAATAGGCATATAGTGAAAGAGAATTATTGTACAGTTTCTGTCATAAGTAACTAATGCAAGCAATAAAGCAAATTACAAGGAAAATAACTCTAGATTATGCCAAAAGTATAATGGTTTTAAATGGAAGGTGATGGAAGTGGAAAGAAACAGATATTCTCTTTCACTCATATTTTCTTTCAAATAAACTTTCAGTGTTAGTAGACCCTATGCTTGAGTGTATGTTTATAGCAACTCAGACTTCATTTCTAATTTATTGCATTTTATTAAAAAATGTGACATGCATATGTACTTTTTCCTGGAATTAGTTGAGATAACAATGTGGCCTTAGAAATAGTCCTTATCTGCTGTGGGGAAAGAAAAATGTGAAGTTTGGCTGTTTATCTATTGAAAATATATTAATTAACTTTTCTCTTTATGATAATTGTTACAAAATTGTCAGTGTAGTAGATCATTTGTGTTAATAGGTCTTTCAAATTGTATTCTCAGCATTCCATGCTTCCAACCATGGAACAGGGAGGTTGAATTCAGGGTGATTTTAGCTTCTTTCCATTTCAGTCACTATCGACTTACTCAGGTGCCAAAAGAATTCAATGCTTTGTTCATAAAAGAAGGCAAAGACATAAAACCAAAAACCCAACACTTTATTTACTTTTCACATATTTGTCTGCTTGTCTGACACTTTCTAAAAGAGGCATAGAAAATCTCCCATCATGACTGCAAAATTTTTTATTTTTGGCTTTTGTATCACACCTAGAAGCATTCCAGGCTTATTCCTAGCTTGGTGCTCAGGGATCACTCCTGAGCCTTCAGGGGACCGTCTAGGGCTACAGGGAATCAAATCCAGGTTGGCTGAAGGCAAGAATCCTACCCACTGTATCTCTCTGGTGCTCTTGTATTTTTAGTAAGACTTTTGATACACATGTTATCTATAAATATGATGCATAAAAATTTGAGATTGCCATAATTTTCTTCACTGTATCACTGTCACTGTCATCCCATTGTTCATCAGTTTGCTTGAGCATGTGCCAGTAACATCTCTATTTATCCTAGCCCTGAGATTTTATTTATTTATTTTTTATTTTTTTATTAATGAATCACCGTGAGGGTACAGATACAGATTTACATATTTTTGTGCTTGTGTTTCAGTTACACACTGCTTGAGTACCCATCTCTCCACTGGTGCCCGTTCTCCACTGATGACCCCGGCATCCCTCCCACCCCCCCATCCCATCCCCCCTCCACCTGGCCTCTATGGCAGGGCATTCCCTTTTGTTCTCTCTCTCCTTTTGGGTGTTGTGGTTAGCAATGGAGGTATTGGATGGCCATCATGTTCAGTCTATAGTCTGTTTTGAGCACGCCTCTCCCATCCCGATCGGGTCCTCCCACCACACTTTACTTGGTGTTCCCTTCTCTATCTGAACTGCCTTTTCTCCCAGCATGTGAGGCTGGCTTCCAAGCCATGGAGCAAACCAGGTACCTATTTCTGCTATTCTTGGGTGTTAGTCTCCCATTCTGTTGTTTTATATTCCACAGATGAGTCTTGCCCTGAGATTTTAGCAGCTTTTCTTTATTCATCTTTCCCAATGGTGCCTCATTGAAGGCTCTTTCAGGGTCAGGGGAATGAGACCCATCATTGTTACTGTTTGGGGCATATTTAATATGCCACGAGGAGCTTGCCATACAGGCAGGATACTCTGGGTAGCTTGCCAAGTTCTCCGAGGGGGAGAAGTAGACAATAAGAGATCACTTTTGGGAGCTTTGTTTTATAGTCTCTGGATCTTGGCCGTTGATGGGATTACACGGCCCTGGGAACAGTTTGTGGTTGTAACTGCCTAGCTACTGGAAGATGGGGAATCTGGGTGGAGGAGGCCCAGCCCCGATCCGAGCAGGCTTGGAGATCTCAGCCCCGGGTCCTGAACATCTTGGGTTCCTCTGACAGTTCGTTCATGTGTGAGGGTCATTCGAGCATGTGGAGAGTGGCCTTGAGCATGGCTGTGGCTGGCTCCAGAGGTCTTTGGCTGCCAGGGCCCTGCTTAGGTCAGAGAGGAAAACTCAAACCGCCCTCCTCTGAGGGGCCCCAGTGAAGTCAGCCAGGCATGGGGGCAGGAGACTTCGTCATTCTCTTCCGGGAACTTTGTTTTAATTTTTATTTAATTTAATTTGCCATAATTTTCTTAGTATATTTATTTCCATGTTTTTATCCTGCCTATTGCAGAATTCATCAAAGTTGTTTATTTTTTGTATGACCATCTAATCTTTGATAAGGGAGCAAGAGATGTGAAGTGGAGCAAGGAAAGCCTCTTTAACAAATGGTGCTGGCACAACTGGACAACCACATGCAAAAAAATGGGTTTAGACCTTGACCTGACACCATGCACAAAAGTCAGATCAAAATGGATTAAAGACCTCAACATTAGACCACAAACCATAAGGTACATTGAAGACAAGGTCGGCGAAACCCTCCACGATATTGAAGATAAAGGTATCTTCAAAGGTGACACGGAACTAAGCAATCTAGTAAAAACAGAGATCAACAAATGGGACTACATTAAACTAAAAAGCTTCTGCACCGCAAGAGATACAGTGACCAGAATACAAAGACTATCCACAGAATGGGAAAGGATATTTACACAATACCCATCAGATAAGGGGTTGATATCAATGGTATATAAAGCACTGGTTGAGCTCTACAAGAAGAAAACATCCAACCCCATCAAAAAATGGGGCAAAGAAATGAACAGAAACTTTACCAAGGAAGAAATACAAATGGCCAAAAGGCACATGAAAAAGTGCTCTACATCACTAATCATCAGAGAGATGCAGATCAAAACAACCATGAGATACCACCTCACACCACAGAGACTAGCACACATCCAAAAGAACAAAAGCAACCGCTGTTGGAGAGGATGTGGGGAGAAAGGGACCCTTCTTCACTGCTGGTGGGAATGCCGACTGGTTCAGCCCTTCTAGAAAACAATTTGGACGACTCTCAAAAAATTAGATATTGAATTCCCATTTGACCCAGCAATACCACTGCTGGGAATATATCCCAGAGAGGCAAAAAAGTACAATCGAAACAACATCTGCACATGTATGTTCATCGCAGCACTGTTTACAATAGCCAGAATCTGGAAAAAACCCGAATGCCCCAGAATGGATGACTGGTTGAGGAAACTTTGGTACATCTATACAATGGAATACTATGCA
Source organism: Sorex araneus (assembly GCF_027595985.1). NCBI lineage: Eukaryota > Metazoa > Chordata > Mammalia > Eulipotyphla > Soricidae > Sorex > Sorex araneus. The sequence goes on along the minus strand of NC_073308.1, from coordinate 55,690,155 downwards.
GCTGTTAGAAAAAAGGAGGTCAAGAATTTTGTAGTTAAGTGGATGGGCATGAAAAGTTTCATGCTGAGTGAAATGAGTCAGAAAGAGAGAGACAGACATAGAAAGATTGCACTCATCTATGGTATATAGAATAACAGAGTGGGAGACTAACACCCAAGAACTGTAGAAATAAGTACCAGGAGGTTGACTCCATGGCTTCGAGGCTGGCCTCACGTTCCGGGGAAAGGTCAACTCAGAGAAGCGATCACCAACTACATTGTAGTCGAAGGCCATGTGGGGGAAGGGAGTTGCGGGCTGAATGAGGGCTAGAGACTGAGCACAGCGGCCACTCAACACCTTTATTGCAAACCACAACAGCTAATTAGAGAGAGAAAACAGAAGGGAATGCCTTGCCACAGTGGCAGGGTGGGGTGGGGGGGAGATGCGATTGGGGAGGGTGGGAGGGACACTGGGTTTACGAGTGGTGGAGAATGGGCACTGGTGAAGGGATGGGTTCCCAAACTTTGTATGAGGGAAGTATAAGCACAAAAGTGTATAAATCTGTAACTGTACCCTCAAAAAAAAATAAATAAAAAAATAAAGTCTGAAAAAAAAAGTTGTTTATTTTTACTAGTCGTTATGATTTTTAGCATTTAATTTTTTTCTTAGATTTTCCATCTGCTTACATTACTCAACTGTTCTTGCATGTTGTACTTTTGTCATTGGAGCCATCACCATATTAATTATAGTAATTTAAAATTCTGTTTCATCATTTCAACACCATCATTCCAACACTGTCATATCTCAGTATTATTCTTATACTTGCTCTGCCTCTTTAGTCCGTTTAGCTCTAGGTGTTTGATGTGCCCTGTGATTTTGATGAAAGAAGATAGTATTTCATTATTATAGCTATTGTTATTATTATTGGATAATAGGAATGTGCAGAAATTGGCCGTAGAGTCATGTTTTATGTTAAATTGATTAGGATTGGACTTTACATACTGTTTGCTGCAGCCATAGTTGCTAAAGGTTTGAATGTTTTCTTGCATTTTTCTTTCCTTTCTTGGCTTTTGGTCTCCTGAGTATTTCTCCTTGAAAAGAATTTGTATTTTCCTGGTTATAATCCACTTTTGTTTTAAAGGAGCCCTCCATTGCCGTGGTTAGGTACTCATGAGAGTGTTCTTATAAGCTTCTTATTAAGACTGGTTTACTGTAAGACCTTTTTCTCTGACTTGTGATCTTCTCGTGAACTTCTTGTTCATTTTCTCCTCTCCTGATTGGAGGTAACCTCAAGGGCTTGAGAAGAGAATACGCTTTCCTTCGGCTCTCTGACAACACGCTGTAGAAGGGTATGTCTTGGTTATTGATAAGATTTTGGGTAAAATTCACAAGGATTTCTCTTCTTTCTCTGCCAGAACCATCAGCTCTTTCTCCAGCCTACCCAGGAATGGTTTTCAGTGAATTGTCAAAATTACTGTCTAGGAATTCCTCCCAGTTTGCAGCTCTAGAGGCTTCCTTTATCTTCTGTGAGATTCAAATTCATCTAATTATCTAAAATCAGGTGGAAATTTGTCCTATAAATTAAACTCTCTGATAGGCCTAAGGAAACTGATTGATTTGTTCCTTGTAAGGGCAAAGGCAAAAAACTCAAAGCTCTTTAGAAGTTCCAAATTAAGTCTTCAATATTATATATTTACATTTTTTTAAAAGCTAAACAAATTTATTGGGAGAATAAAGGGAGGGAAGAATAACAGTAAATACATATGCTCTCTTGGTCTTCTCCAAAATGGAGGAAAAAAATCCCAGTACACATCTTATTTTATTTGATATTTTGTTTTATTTAATATTATATATTTATTTTGAAATATTGACTTAAACATCCATGATTTACAAGGGTATTTACAATAAAGTTTTAGGCATAGAATGTTCTGATATTTTAGATTACCAAGTATTTAAAACATTCTTAGTCATTTCATTTTCAGACCCTTTGTCAAGCAATTCGTGGTTCTCTCTGTTCCTTATAGAAAGCTCACAGCTGGACTTTATTATTTCAATCCAGTATTATCCTTTTAATAGGGTACTTCAACCCATCACTGCCATCCTCTCATTTTTGTGAGGATTCCAATATTTGATCTTCCCAACTAATGACTTGTTTGGAGAAATCTATTTTGGTTTCCATCATTAAGTTTGTTATTTTCAAATATATTGTTTATTAATTTAAAAAAGCATCGATTTTCCCCCTCTCTTCTATTTTCTTTGAAATGCCTTCTTACATCATCTTGAGAACTGATTTTTTATTGCCTTGTATCTGGAGACTATCTTAGTAGGTGGTGAGAGTTTAAAACTCAATTGTCACCAGTTGGTTGGGCGGCAGACAATGGATTGGCAAGCTGTGACCCAAGATTGGCTATGATTGCATGTTGGCAGTAAGGGAAGTTCTTACTGAATGAGTAATGAGTTGCATTCTTCTGCCGGTTTCCCTTTCCTCTGCCACAGATCATTCCCAGGGGAGGCAGGTTAGATAAGAGCATGGCACCATCCCCTGTACTGTAATCCTAAAGCAGACAGCGACAGTTCCTCCGAAGAGGCGTGATTTGAGATATCATCACTTCAATTTCTCCATCTGCGTTCTCCTTTCCGACCATGTGGGTTGAATTCTTGTAAAATACATTGCATAGATATGGGTGCTCATAGAATTTTCTAGTAAAATAGAGTTTTTTTATAAGGTGGTGGAATATCCTGCTTTTCCTTAAAATGTAACCTTTATCTCCAACCTCCTAATCCAATAATCCAATAATACAGAGTATTAAATAAGATTATTAAGTAAGAGTAGTTATTCATAAGAAAAAGTCATTTTCTAGAATCTCAGATTGATTTTTCGCTTTGTTGCATGCAATAACAAGTTATAAAAAGTACCATTTAGGATCCAGAGAGATGGTACAGTGGGTAAAGCACTTACCTGACATGGGGCCAGACTCAATCCAGGCACTTTATATAGTTCCCCAGGACCTCCTCAGGAGTGATTTCCAAAACACAAAGACAGGAGCAAGCCCTGAGTGTCCCCAGACTACCAAAAAACAGTAACTTTTATATTGATATCCGTTTAAGCACAGCAGTGTATGCCTGAAGAAAAAAGACTATGTTAACTCTTTTTCATAAAATTATTTTCATGTGTGGGTCAGAGAAATAGTATAGTGTGTAGATGTTTACTTTTCACACAGTCAACACATCCTTGTATCCTATATTGTCCCCCAGAACTGCCAGGCATAATTCCTAAGTGCAGAGCCAGGAATAACTCCCGATTATCACTGGGTATAGCTCCCAAAAATAAAACAATTTTGTTCACATTAAAATTAGCTAAGGAAATATACCTATATCTATGTATGCAGAGTCTCTTGCCCCTGTGCCTGGCTGTCTTCACTGGGGCCCCTCAGAGGGGGGCAGGTTAAGTTTCCCTCCCCTCCCCGTTTGGAGTAGAGCCCTGGCAGCCGAAGACCTCTGGAACCCAGCCACAGCCATGCTCAAGGCCATTCTCCACACCTTTGGACGAGCCTCACACATGAAGGAACAGGCAGAAGAACCCAGGTGGGTGGGACCTGGGGCTGAGATCTCCAATCCTGCTCAGATCAGGACTGGGCCTCCTCCACCCAGATGCCCCATTTTGCGGTAGCTTGGCAGCCACACTCACAAACTGCCCCTGGCACCATGTAAGCCCATCAATGGTCAAGATCCAGAGTCTATAAAACCAAGCTCCCAGAAGTGCGCAGTCACATTTGCAGCCACGTGACCTCTTAGCTCTCCCTCTCAGAGAACCTGGCAAAGTACCAAGAGCATCCTGCCCACCAGGCAGAGCCTACAAGCTCTCCGTGGTGTATTCGATTTGCCAAATACAGTAACAATGATGGGTCTCATTCCCCTTACCCTGATAGAGCCTCCAATGCGGCACCTCTGGAAAGAATGAGTAAAGAGAGGCTGCTAAAATCTCAGGGCTAGGATGAATGGAAATGTTACTGGCGCCCACACAAGCAAATCGATGATCAATGGGATGACAGTCATGCAGTGATACAGTGAAGGAAATATAACTATATATATGTATTATAACAACAAATTATTTGTGGTTGGAGCTATCATGCAGCTGGTAGGGTGCTTGCTTTGCACATGGCCAACCTGAGTTCCATTCTCAGCATCTTATATGGTCCCTCAAGCACCGACAGAAGTAACCTGTGAGCACAGGGCCAGGAGTTAGCCCTGAGAACACCAGTTATGGCCCCAACCAAAAAAAAAAACTCCAAAGGATTTGGAATCTGGCCAAGCATAATTCATAACAATGATCTATTTACTTTTGCAATATTATCATAATAAATTGTGGAAAAAATACACTATTTAGGATAGTGTATTTGTGTCTATTTGTCAGTGGAAAATAAATTAAATACACTACTTAAAAAAACAGTGGAAACAATATTAGACTTACTGAGATTTTATTCACATGTTAGCATTCTAGAATTTGGGGCCTTCTTAAATTTTGGCATATTTCCTTCTCATTTTTTTTGTCATCTTCAGATCAATTTCCATTAGAAGTTATAAATCTGTTAAAAGCAGCATTTAAGTGTCCATAATGAAATCAGCGAAACTGCGATAAATGCCATATCTCATAAATTTTAAAATGTATTCTTTAACTAGCCTACTAAGGTTTTCATTGCTTTTAATCTTTCCATTCTAATTCTGCACCTGATTTGACATATGGTGGAGACACCTGTCTTTGTCCTCAACTGGGAGCAATTAAGCCAATCAATTAAATATATTTTCTTAGGAATTCATGTACACATGAATATGCAATAGCAATAAATTATTTCTGAAAACAAAACAAAAAACCATACATTTCTAAGGGGCATAGACATAACTCAAGTATTATATTTACCTATTTACATATGTTACCAATGTATATATATATATAAAATTTTATTCTGTATCAGAATAAAAACATATTTCTGCTTTGTAAAATTTAAATAAACCATTTATCTGGAAAGTTTTCAGATCAAAAATCAATGGATTAAGATTTATAGTAAAAAATTAGAAATTTTGACCTTACTGTTGTATGGTTTAATTTAACACACACAGACACATATATATCATATATACATTTTAAAAACTTAAAAGAAATATTCAATTCATAAAAAAAAGAAAAATATTCTCTATAGATGCTCAGAACTGCAAATCTTAGATATACATGTGTTTTCTTCCTCTTTAAATATTTCCAGTAAAATTTTGCCATATACACATATATGTATATACTTTTCACACTTTGCTTAATACTGTCTCCTGTCTCAATATCATGGTCCTAGTGAGTCATTGATCACAGTTTTATTTTTGATATAGATATAAAAGTTCCTTGAATACCATTAATTTATGCAAAAACATGCTTTCTTTTCAGTATCATCTTTATCAGCATTTGTTTACCTCAGGTGTTTATTTAACAAATACTTTGGTTGGAGAGCCAACTGGTACTTGAAGACATAGATTGATGGACATTCAAATTTTAAGCAAAATTTATCAGAAAAATTTAAAATTCTTAAATATTCAAAGTGACTTCCTGGATCAATTTACAAGTACCTTATTTTATTATTAATTTGTGTTTTTTTGGGGGAGATGGGGTACATCCTGTGGTGTTCAGGGTTTACTCCTGGCTCTCTGCTCAGGGGTCACTCTTGGAGGGTCCTGAGGGATCATATTCAGTGTCAGCAATCAAACTTAGGTCAGACATAATTTCCTACAGGCAAAGAATGCAATAGAAATAAGAGAAAACTAAAAAATATATCACAATTGTGACTCAGAAAATAAAATATCTGCAAATCAGCTTCATAAAGGTGGTGAAAGACTTATACAAATGAAATTATAAAACCCTGCTAAAAAAATTAAAGATTAATGTGGTCAAAATGACAATCTTGCCTAAAGCATTATACACATTCAATGCAGTCCCTGTTAAAATACCCTTGAAATTTTTTAAAGACATTGATCAAACAATGTTAAAATTTATATGGAATAATAACCCTCTTCCTCCAAATAGCCACAGCAATCCTAGATTAAAAAAACAAGATGGGAAGTTTGTATCTCTCAAATTTCAAACATGCTATAAAGCTTTAATAATCAAAATAGTATGGTACTGGAGTCAATTTACTTGTATCACTGGTCATCCCGCTGCTCATTGATTTGCTCCAGCAGGTGTCAGTAACGTCTCCATTCATCCCTGTTGCGTGCTAGTGTAGCCCTATGGCATCTGCTTGCTCCAGGAACATGAAAAGCCTCATGTTGATTTATTGGTTCAGGATCTTTCTTTTTTTTTGCTTTTTTTTGGGTCACACCTAGCGATGCTCAGGGGTTACTCCTGGCTTTGCACTCAGGAATTACTCCTGGCGGTGCTTGGGGGACCATATAGGATGCCGGGGATCGAACCCGGGTCGGCCGCGTGCAAGGCAAACGCCCAACCCGCTGTGCTATCGCTCCGGCCCCTGGTTCAGGGTCTTGATGAAGAAATCTGACCATCACATAGGTTGGCAGCCACACACGTTCTTTTGATGTCCCATGGAATCCAGTCGGTAATGGCTCTGTCCAGTGGTCGTCTCTAAATTGCATTACGTGTCTGACCCATCTGATTTTTGATGCCTTGGCACACGAGACAGTATCCCTGATTCTCGATCTTTGATGGAGGCTGGAACTCTGGATTCCTTCTCTCACTTAAGTGAAATGTGATACTTTAAGCATAGCTCTTTCAATTCCTCTTTGGCAGACCTGAATAGTGTTCTCATCCTGTTTTCATGTGGCCCAGGTCTCTGAGGTGTATGTTAGTGCAGGAAGAACAGTGGAGTCAGAAAGATGTGCCCGGAGCCGGAGGTTCTTCGCCCTCTTTAATAACTTCTTCGATGTTCTTGAAGGCATTCCATGCCGCTCTCTTCCTCCTGAGTAGCCCAGGTGCCAGGTCGTTTGTCACGTTGTTATTATGTGTACCTAAGTCAAGAACTCAACATGACAAACAACATGACATGACAGAGTCAATTTAGATTCTCAAAATAATGGAATAGAATTTAAAGTCCAGAGACAGATCCCCAAGTGTGTGGACAGTTCATCTTCAATAAAGGAGCAAAAAAATTCAAGTGGAGCAATAAAAGCCTATCCAACAAATGGTGCTGGGAAAACTAGTCACTTGTATGCTAAAGAAGAAGGAAAAACAAAGAAATCCAGACCCCTTTCTATCACCATGTACAAAAGTTAAAATAAAATAAAAGACACCGTGAACTTGGAGAGAATATTTGCTCACCACTCATTGAATAAAGAGCTGATATTCAAGGTACATAAATTGCTATTAGAACTCTACAAATGGCAGTGGGATCAACCCAATCAAAAAACAGTAAGAAAATATGAACAGAAACTCCTCAGAGAAGATGTACAGAAAGCTAAAGTGTATATGAAAAACTGCACTGCATCACGTATTATCAGGGAAATGCAAGTCAAAACAACATCTCATATCATCTCATATGAGTGAGACCTTCACATTTCACAAAGACCAAAAATAAAAACTTTTTGCTCTTTCCTCTTCCTCTGTTCGTGCTAATGATGTGATGGCCAGGGTAATGCCTCACATCACGCTACTCACACATTTCTTTTCCCTGTTCACTCACTCTGGGTTGCAGTGTACTCAAAATCTTCCACTTGTGGCCCCAGAGATCCCAACGGCAGCATAGCTGTGTGACTCTCAGCACTGTGGGGCTGTGTTGTGAATTGAATTTGCAACCTCAATACCTTCGAGGTCAGTACTCTTTTGCTGAGCTATGCAACAAGGTAAAATTCGTTTTCATTGATTTTTGATGTGTTTACTGAAGTCCCTTGATCCTCTAAGAATTTTTTAATCTCTTGGTCAATCTTCCATATTAATTTTACAAAACATAACTCAGATGTCATCTCAATGAGAATCTTTCCTTCACTCCACCCCTATTTTCTGTCAGTTTATGGCACATTCCTCAGGAGGCATGGGATGCTTCTCTTATGAAACTAGACTCTCTTATTTGTGAGGTTCATATGCATGTAACCCTACTATACACATAAAAGAGGTAATAATATTGTGGTTGACATAGCTTTAGACTGAAATATATGAATTCATTGGTCGTGTTCAAGTTTTCTTCTCTTTTCTTTTCTTTTGGAGAGTGGGGACTATGCCCAAGTTTTGCTCAGGGCTTACTTGTGGGTCTGTGCTCAGAAATCAGCCTTGGTAGGCTCAAGGGACCATCGAGGATGCCATGGATCAAATCTGGTTTGGTTGCTTGCAAAGCATGCACCTCTTTCCCATCTAACTCTCGCTCCATCCTTGATCTCTGAGAACCTATTGTTCTCTTTACTAGGCACACTGCTCTCTACTCTTATTCTTAGTCAGTCTGTTAATACCCAAAACTACCACCCAACTAGTGCTCTCAATAATTACTGGCAATGCAGCTATTATGTTAAAAAAATTTTTAAACAGAATGATATAATGCTACAGCTAAAAATATTATTTTATTATAATAATATTTGTAAATATTTAAATGTAGGTATAAAACCATTCTACATGTAACATATTTTGCAATAATAAATAAAAATTTATCACTCTAAAAAGTAGTTACTGACAATGGTTAAGCACTCATATTTTTCTGCTGATTTTCATGTTACTTGCATTTTCTCTTAGAACTACAAGTTAAGAAAATTTGAGTCATAATGCACTTTTTTTTTTGCTTTTTGGGTCACACCCAGCGTTGCACAGGGGTTACTCCTGGCTCTGCACTCAGGAATGACTCCTGGCCGTGCTCAGGGGACCATATGGGATGCAGGGAATCGAACCCGGGTCAAGGCAAATGCCCTACCCGCTGTGCTATAGCTCCAGCCCCCATAATGCACTTTCTAACGGTATCTGTATAACTATGCTCAAAGAATGCTGATTATCTCTTCAGAGCATCGCACTGTCACACTGTCTTCCCATTGTTCATTGATTCACTCGAGCGGGCACCAGTAACATCTCCATTGTGAGACTTGTTGTTACAGTTTTTGGCATATCAAATACACCACGGGTAGCTTATTCAGAGCATATATTAGATTTAATTATTTTTATTTATTTCCATGCTCTTCATTTAATTTTTTGTTATGATTTAGTTTTTATTTTGGGGCCAGACATAACTGTGTCAGGATTTAGTCCTAGTTCTTGTTCATGGATTATTTTTGGTAATGCTCCAAGGACCATATACAGTGCCAGGAATCGAATCTGAGGATTGAACCCAAGGTGACTGTCAGCAAGGCAAGCACCCTACCCACTGTACTATCTGACTGGCCCTTTCTTCATTTAATCTGATCTTTTAACTTATTCTCATTAGATCCTTCTAACCACACTCTGTACTACAAGTCTCCTAGATTTGTTAATGCAGTGATTTTAAAGTCTAATTTTAAACCACAGTAATTTGACTAATCCCATGGTTTTCTTTCTATATGATGCTTTTAATATTAGTAGGAACTTAACTCATTCACATGCTCTTTCTAAAATAATTGATAAAGTGATATACCTGATTACATTTATCATTGACATAAGTCTAAAATGAAGTTTCTGGTTTGGTAAATATGAAGAATTCCCCCACCTTGGCATATATTTAGAATTGTTCATAATTGATAATCAATAATTATTGATAATCAATAATCATTATAATTATCATAATTATTGATTATCAATAATTATCAAGTTAATAACCAATCATTGTTAAGTTGAAATTTTTGCTTACTCTAGCTTATTAGAAAATCTTTAGCAGGGCAAGAGAGATAGTATAGCATGTAGCGTGTTTTCCTTGCAAGCATCCGACCTAGATTTGATCTTTAGCACTGCATCCGGTCCACTGAGCAATGCCAGAGCAATCTCTTAGTGCAGAGCCAGAAGTAAGCCTAGAGCTTTCAGGTGTGGCCCAATCCACTAGCCCTCCAAATAATAAAGGCAGAAAATCTAGAAAAATATCCTCTTAATATTATCCAATAATCCTCCTTCAATAATGTTTGCCTATGTATTAAAAGATTAAAAAAATAGAAATTGACATTGTTGGCAAGATTCTAAAGAGAATTTTTTGGATCGCTTTCAGAGCACATACATACTTTGATTCAGAGGCAGATAACGCGTGGTCATGCACACTTCAGACCTAAATCCTGGGTGCTGGAGGAGAGATAGCAGGACCTCATTCGGAATCTGCAGTAACACCCGGACTGAAGATGAAAAGCTTGTCAAAACAGGGGCCTATAAATTGCTGAACCTTGTTGAAAACTGTGAGTCCTTTTGGAAGAGTCTGTTCTACTACAAGATTTGTGAGCCTGAGGTCTTAGTCATCACTTCTACCACAAAACTTGTTATGGTCTTAGAAGATTCTTTGGCTTTTAAAACCCCCATGAGCTGACTAGACTAGACTAACTATAAAATGAAAGAATAAATAATTCACGTTATCGGATTTGAGGATGACAATTAAAGTAACATCTATCCCAAATGTGAAGGGCTTAGGCTAAAACCAGTGACTTGGATATAATTGATTATGAGACTAACCTTGATAACTCTAAACTTTTAATAGCTGTCAGTTTTATCCAAAGGCATATTCTTTCATTTCAATTATTAGTGTCATTCATGTACAAAGAAGTTGAATATATTTTTTCTCTTAAATTGTTGAGAATATAGGTTTAGTTTAACAATTGTAATACATCATGTGGGTTTGCAGTGAATGCTCTGGTAAATATTAAAGTCTTGATATATAGTTTGGATATCTCCCAAACAGTGCTCAGGTGGCCTCAGGAACCCACAGGATTCTTGGTCATTTGTGCAAGTGTTTCAAAGCAAGTTCCTGAGGATGTAATGCTGAGAAGGTCCTTAAGTGTTGGGGGATATTCAGACCACCTTTGTAAAAAACTAAAGAGCGCCAAGGGGCGAGTGTACTCGCGGGCTCTGTCTCACCACCCGCGTTCGGTGCTCTGGAACCGCAGTGTGTGGACTGAATCGGGACGGCCGGTGGTCAAGGACAGGCGAAGGAAGAACGAGGACCAAGCTGGTTGCTGATTAGTTACCGTTTATTCAATCTTCAATCTTTCTCATCTCCCGCACTCCCAGCTCCCGCCTCTCTCTGGATCTACTGCTCAACTGCTGCCTCTCTCTGGCTTCTCTCTCTCCTCCTAGTTGTCTCTCCCACCTTGCCCTCTAGGCTACAACCAGCCAGGTAGCCAAATTAACATAAGAAAGCCCTTCCTGAGGGCAGGGCACTCCAAAGCCCTTCCTCACTCTTAAGGGTTTTTTCTTTTCCTTAGTCCAGGAACTTATTAACATCTTAATACTAGTTATTTTTGTATGGACATAGCAAGGGATACATTGAGGCTTGCAAAGCAGCTCTCCTGGCAACATCTTGCCACAGGCTCAGACCACAGCACTCAGGCCAGATTAATCATTCCTCACCCTAGCAGGGTCCAAATCTAGTATCACTGTTTGGATCATGACAGCATTTGTCCATGATCGAGCTCTTAACTTATAGTTAAGCATTAGGCACTTTGGCCAGGCCCATCTCGATGCCAGGGTAGCACACAACTCACCGCTTGCCCTGGGTCCTTCTTGTCCCACGTCGGGACCGTGCTTTGGGGGTGCTAGGAAGTAAGGGCAGCTGAGGCGTAGGTCAAGAGAACAGATGCCCTGGAGGAAAATATCATGTAGAGTCAAATGACTCCCAGGTTACAAAAGCATAACATTTGTTAAGTCTTCCTGTGTCCATACAAAAAGGACTTGCTCTAAATAAACTATGCAAAGGACTCAAGGAGAAGAGAAAAACATTATTTACAAGTCAACAGAACACTAAGAAAGAAGCTACAAATAAACAAAGAGGAATAGGAGCACTGTAACGGGAGTAACCCAATAAACCTAAACTACTGAGGCTATGTTATCCTACACACCTTGACAGTGATTAGGACCCTCCTGGGCTGAACAGTGCAATGTTTGGGGCACCATGGGATCTTAGGCAATGAACCCTAGTGGGGTGGAAGCTAGGTATGCTGCACTATATCCAGGCTCCTTGGTATCTACTTTCACCTTACACAGCCCCATTACAGACAAAGTCTCTCCAAAGTAAGGGCTGAAGATGGATTGGTGGCTATAAAAGGGGCCTTTTCATTGATTGCTTCCTAGATTTGATGAATCAGAAATAGGTGTTCAAAAATGTAACTACAAGAAACATTTATGACTATGTAATTGAATATAAAACTTACACAAAAGTAGCTATTGGGCTTAATTTTCAGAATCAGACATTGATAGGCAAGTAATTCTTACAACCATGTGCTAGCAAAATCACTTTGGAATAGTCACATGATGATGTTTCTTTTTTTTTTTTTTTTTTTTTTGCTTTTTGGGTTACACCCAGCGATGCTCAGGGGTTACTCCTGGCTTTGCACTCAGGAATTACTCCTGGCAGTGCTTGGGGGACCATATGGGATGCCGGGGATCGAACCCGGGTCGGCCACGTGCAAGGCAAATGCCCTACCCGCTGTGCTATCGCTCCGGCCCCACATGATGATGTTTCTGTATCTCTCTCTATAAATTGTAATTGTAATAAAATTTATCCCATCTAATTGTTTGAGGAGATAATGAATTTAATACACTTTTATTATACATGGAAAATAGTACTCACCCACTATTAATGACAAGATTACTATTAGTAGCACTATAGCACTGTTTTCCTGTTGTTCATCGATTTGCTCAAGAGGGCACCAGTAATGTCTCTATTGTGAGACTTGTTACTGTTTTTGGTATATCAAATATGCTACGGGTAGCTGTGCAGGCGGGATACTCTCGGTAGCTTGCCGGGCTCTCTGAGAGAGACGGGGGAATCAAATGTGGGTCAGCTGCATGTAAGGTAAATGCCTTACCCGCTGTGCTGTAGCTCCAGCACCAAACTATTAGTATGGTGAAGGAAAACACTCAAGCTGAAAACAGTTCACATATTGATCTATGGCATCAACCTGAGGTTGGAGACAAGAACCTAGATATAGCACTAACACAGTTTATTTAATTACAATGTTCTCATCTGTAGCCAGAATTCTATACAATGATGTCTGTGTCTGAACACCCACCTATGAAATTGGAGACAAATCTGAATGCCATGAAGAAACTTTAGAGATGAAATAATCCTGTCCTCCTTCCCAATTCTATTTCACTTCATAAATTAATTTTCTTTTCTGGGTTTCTGGTTTCTCTTCACAAACATGGGTAGAACAAAACTTACAATTTTGGCAAATTTTAAGTGTGTGACATTTCTTGCAACCAGTAAATAATAAAAGAAATATTTCTTTGTTTTATAGTTAGTTAAGAATAATTAGGGCACTGGAGAAAATTTTAAGAATAATTATACTGTGTCTGAAAACTTAAGAAGGTGATATTTGGTTACCAAATGCTATTTTTATTATCCTACTATACTATGACTGGCAAGTTATCAACATTTCCTAATAAATATTTTCTTTCTTTTAAAGTTGATTAATATCAAGTGGCAGGAGGGAATCTGGAGACATTGGTGATGGGAAATGTACACTGCTAAAGGGATGAGTACTGGAACATTCTATGACTATTCAGTCATAGGATGTACAACTTTGAAACTGTGTTTCTCAAGGTGATTCAAATCATGAATTCAAATCATAAATGAATGAATTAAAATCATGAATGAACAGATCATGAATTCAAATTAAATTATGAATTCAAATAATGAATGAACAAATCATGAACAACTTTGAAACTGTGAATCTCAAGGTGATTCATATTTTAAAAAGTAGATTAATATTACTTAATAGAATGTACAGAATGAACAATACTTAACATTATTTACTGGTTCATTATATTCATCCTTTGTTCTAATCTTTCTTCCTCCCTCCCTTCTTCCCTCCCTCTCTCTTCCTCACTCTCTCCCTTCTTCCCTCCCTCTCTCTTCCTCACTCTCTCCCTTCTTTCCTCCCTTTCTTTCCTTCCATCCTTCCTTCCTGTCTTACTTCCTTCCATCCCCAGCTGCAATTTCTGGTCATGAGGCTGGTGGGCAGTACTGCTGGTTGGGTTCTACAGAGTGGCACGTGTATCTCACCATCTTTACAGGTCTGAAAGTCTTCAGGGCTGCTTCTACTGATGCATGAGTGAACAGGTAGTGCTGGGAATCAAACCCAGGCAGACACACATGCTCTGATCTCTATACTATCTTCCAATCCCCACATTATTTATTTATTTACAATAATGAATACACAGTCAAAATAGTGTATAAAATAATAGTTTTAGAAATACAAGGGATAAAACAGCTGTAAATGCCTGACTTTTTAAAAAATATCTGGCAATTATAATTCCAGAGCCTGACGTTATTTATTTAATTTTAATTAATTTTTTTTATTGAATCGCCATGAGGTACAGTTACAAATCTTTCATGTTTGAGTTTCAGTCATACAATGATCAAACATCCATCCTTCCACCAATGTACATTTTCCACCACCAATGTCCCCAATATCCCTTTCCCCCATACCACCCTGCCCCCTGCCTCTATGGCAGACAATTTCCCTCTTAGACTTTGTCTAGTTTTGGCCATCATGGTTTGCAATACAGATACTGAGAGCTCATCGTATTTGGTCCTTTATCTACTTCAGCACACATCTCCCATTCAGAGTGATGTCTCCAACCATCATTGATTTAATGATCCCTTCTCTATACCTGCTGCCTTCTCTTCCAGCTCATGAAGCGGAGCTGGAAGTTTTTACTTAAAGAATTCATTAATAATTATTGCAACCAACCTATCATTGAAGACTTGATATAATCTCTTCATAGATAAATAGGAAAGGGAGACTTATACATTCAAAATTAATGCTTTTTGACTATTCAGAGAAAACAAATGTCATGTACATGGACAAGTGATTTGGTAAGAATAATTCTCTTCTAACATTTGGTTTCTTTAATTTTTTTGTAAAATATTTTGATTTTTTATTATCTTTATTTTAGTCACTGATTTATAATAATCTTTTTGTAAAAAAATAGGGTTTCATGCACACAATGTTCCAATACTACACTCTCCACCACAGTGTCCCTCATTCAACCTGTCTCCCTCTCTCATCCCACACTGTGATAGGCTGAGTTCTATAGAGTAAGTCTCAGGTTCTGTTGTCTTAGGCTATTTGTTATTCTCTTACTATGGTTCCCTGTAGCCCCACATATGAGAGGGATTATTCTGCGTCTGCCTCTCTCCATCTGAATTATGTCACTCAGCTTGATACTCTCCAGAAACATCCCCATAACAGCAAATTACATAGCTTTTTATGGCTAAGAAATATTTCATTTTTCTGGAGGGCCTCTGGACTAGATAAAAAGAAGTTGTTTCTGGCGTACATGGAAGCCCAATTCTTAGGGTTTTGAGAAATATCCTTTCTTTTTTTTCAAAAAGGTTGAGTCAAGTCAGCAATCCCACCAGCTATAAATGAGGTTTTCTTTTTTTCACACTCATGTCAATACTGACTGCTTTTGTTCTTTGTGATGTATATCATTCTCACTGGTGTGAGATAATTTCTCCGTTTCATTTTTCATCTGCATTCCTCTGATGATAAGTGATACAGAGCATTGCTTTTACAAATATGGATTGACCAACAGTAGATTTTCTTTGAGGAAGTTTCTGTTCATCTCTTTTCCCTACTTTTTGATGATTTTTGCTTTATTATTATGTCTTACAATAACTTTTTATATCTTAATCTAACACAAGATGTCTTGCACAGAATTTGAATTTAATTAAAAAGTAAAATAAAATTAATATATCCTACACATGATGGAACTAAGTGCATAGGAAACAGCAGAAACTAAAAATCTATTATTTCATTAAGTAAAAAAAGCAGGGGAAGCTAAAGGAATTAGTATATGATATGGTTTTTGGCTTTTACCACACCTGGCTTATTCCTGACTCTGTTCTTAAGGAACACTTCTGGTGGTCTCTAGGGAACATATGTGGAACTGGAGAGCAAATCGAGGAGGTCCATGTACAATGCAAGCACCTTATCTTCTGTACTATCTTCACGGGTACAAGAAATAACTATGGACTGTCTCTCATATACCAAGCACTAGAACAATCAACCTGTTTAGTTCTCATAAAAATCCTTCAGTTTATGTATTGTCATTTTAATTTAACTAATTAAATATGAAAAAACCCTAAGATTTAAATACATTTATTTAACTAGGCCAAGATTTACTGTTTCATGTGCAGCACAATTCTTGGGTCTTGAACAACATTAGTGAGATAAAATCCCCCCCACTCAGTAGACTTACATTTTAACAAGAACCAACAAATACTAATATGTTTTGTGATATGTTTGAAGGCATGATAAAGTACATAACATCTAAGAATGGGAGAAGGTGAAATAACTTAGAGGGGTATGGAACAATTGGATCTTTGTCGACCATTTTGAGCTCTTGCTTTAGAATCTGCATCGAAAGAAATAGTGGTGGGGTGAGACTGACATATTCTGATTACTAATATACTCTAACGATAATTAGCCAGTGTGTTAAGATAAGTAGGGATAACTGGAGAGCTGGCAATGGTAGGGAACCTGAGAGCATCTGCAAACCTGCTGCCATTACCCAGCTTCAGATGGTGGCATCTGAGGGGAGATGGTTGAAGTACAAATAAAACAAACAAAACAACAAAAATGAAACCTAAGAGGTAGTTGTTTCTGGATGTATTATGAGCACAACCAGGGTTTCCTCACAGATTAGATGATAGATGAAGGGGAATGAGAAAAGAAGAGGAAATAGAGAAAATGAGATATTTTGTACAGCATGACCTGAAGGCATTGCCATCAAATCAGAAGGTGACTCTGGAGCAGAATTTGAAGAGATGAATGTTATTTCTGTTTTGGTGACATGTTGGGTTTGAAATATTGGTTAATCATGCAAGTTCAGATATTGAGAAAACAGTTATATATAAAATATGGGTGATGCCCAGGTGTATGACCCACCCACCCTTAGCCAGCTCCCCAGCTACAGGGCTGCATGGAGGGTGGCCTCTGCAAAAGTGGGCATGGCCTCTCGTGGGGCCCTTATTTTCCTCATGCTTTTCAGTCTGGTGTCACATCTCAGTCTTCATTGCCTAAGTCCATGCATAACATCCTAGCTACTCTAAATACAGTAGGCCAATAGCGCTAGTCTATTCCAATTTCACCAAAATACTAATGAATGCAAGAAGCTGTGCAAACCCAATATAAAAGATCACATTCTCTGAAAGCTTCACTGGAGGCCTCACATAAGGAACAGAGGAACAGCTGAGAGAAAAGACATATTCTAGAAGGGGAACATAAAAAGTTGACCACCATCGATGGAGCTCATACAGAATCCTCTCTCTCAACATGAGGGAATAGGGATAGTGAACTGGAAGGTCACTCCATACTACCACAGCAACATGAAGAAATAGCGCAAATCCCCACCATGAGGAGAGGACAATGAAAAGAGTCCAGAAGTTTCAATGGGTGTTTCCCACAAATTAGGGCTTTCCAATAAAGAATTCAGAGATAAATGCTGAAGATGTTCAATGAATTCAAAGAAAGGATGGAACAAGTATCCAGTAAATTAAAAGAGGACATGAAAGAAAGAGTGGAATGGACAGCTGAGAAAATACAGGAAGAAATGAGAGCAGAAATAAAAAAGCTACAAAAAAAAGTGTCATGAATAAAAGATTTGGTAGATGAAATAAAAAACTCAGTGGGTGCCCTCAACAATAGAATGGCTACAGTTGAAGACAAAATCAGTGAGCTTGAAGATGAGTTGCAGGAAGCCTACAGGCAACAAGAAACAATGGGAAGAGACCTCAAAATAGCTGTAGGGTGAATCAGAGTCCTAAGGGATGATTTCAAGAGGAACAACATTAGAATCATCGGAGTACCAGAAGAACAGGGAGTCAACCCCAATGAAAAAACCACAGTTAAAGAAATCATTGCTGAAAAGTTCCCAGAGCTGGAGAATGCAGACATTCAGATTCAAGGAGCCTGAGGGTGCCAGCTAAAAGAGACCCTAACAAAAAAACTCCAAGACTTATCACAGTTAGAATGATGGATGTCATGGATAGAGACACAATACTGCAAGCAGCAGCATCAAAGAAGGAAATCACATACAAAGGAGCACCCCTTAGATTCACAGCAGACCTATCAGAGGAAAACCTCCAAGCCCGACAGCAATGGTGGAATATAGTGGAAAAACTCAATGAAATGAACGCTTCACCAAGAATACTTTATCAGGCTAAACTCTCACTCAAACTCGAAAGAATGATACACTGTTTTGTGGATAAACAACAGCCCAGGAACTTCATAGACTCAAAACCAAACCTAAAACAAGGACTAAAGGGACTACTTTAAGGCAGGAAAACCCCCTACAAACACAACAAACCCTTACAGAAAGATGGCACAAAACCCCAAAACAATAATCTCTCTCAATATCAATGTTCTAAAATCATCAATTAAGGGATACAGAGAGGCAAAATGAATTCAGAGGCTGAACCCAACATTCTGCTGCCTACAAGAAACACATCTGAACAGTCAGAACAAAAACAGACTCAAAGTCAAAGAATGAAAAACAATCCTGCAAGCAACTCCCTCAAAAAAGCTGGGGTGGCCTTACTAGTATCTGACAACATAGATTTCAGGTTGAAACATATTAGAAGGGACAGTGAAGGCTATTTTTTTATTAATCAAGGGATATGTATAGCAGGAAGAAATCACACTCCTAAACATATATGCAGCCAATGAGGGACCAACTAAATACCTACAACAACTACTAACAGACCTTAAGAAGGACATTGAAAACAACAAAATAGTTGGAGACTTCAACACAGCCTTATCAGCTCTGGACAGATCAAGAAGATTAAAACTCAGCAAGGAAATACTGGCTTTGAAGGTAGAAATAGAAGAGAGAGGGCTAATAGATCTATAGAGGATTTTATATCCCTCCCCCCAAAATAATATATATTCTTTTCCAGTGCATATGGAACATTTTCCAGAATAGACCATGTGCTGGGCCATAAAACAAGCCTCAACAGAATCAGGAAGATAGACATAGTATCAACTATCTTTTCAGACCATGATGCACTGAAGATAGAAGTTAATCATGTACAGATGCAGAAAACCAAATCAAACACCTGGAAATTAAACAACTCAATGTTGAACAATGAGTGGTTCAGGACAGAAATCAAGGAAGAAATCAAAAGATACCTGGAAACAAATGAGAATGAATACATGAGCTACCAGAACATGTGGGACGCAGCTAAAGCTGTGTTAAGGGGAAAATTTATAGTGCTGCAAGAATTTCTCAGGAAGGAAGAAAGGGCCCACATAAATAACTTGACTTCACAGCTCAAGATCTTAGAAATGAACTAACAAAAGGAGCCCAAACCAGGTAGAAATAAAGAGATAATAAAACTTAGAGCAGAAATCAACTGCCCGGAAACCCAAAAAACAATCTGAAAGATCAATGAAACCAAGATCTGGTTCTTTGAGAAAATGAACAAGATTGATAACACTAGCCGGACTCACAAAGAAAGAGAGAGAAAGAACCCTAATAAACCGAATCAGAAATGAAAAGGGGACATCACAACAGAAACCAAAGAAATTTCAAAGATCATCAGAGACTACTTTGAAAGTCTGTATGCCAAGAAACAAGAGAACCTAGAAGAAATGGAGAAATTCCAGTATTCCCATAATCTTCTAAGGCTGTATCAAGAAGATCTGGAATACCTGAATAGTCCTATTAATATAAAAAAAATTGAAACTGTAATCAAAAGTCTTCCCTAAAACAAAAGCCCAGGTTCAGATGGATTTACCAGTGAAATTTTTCAAACATTTAAAGAGGACCCATTGCCAGTTCTTCTCAAGCTTTCTCAGTAAATTGAAGAAACAGAAACTCTTCCAAACAGTTTCTATGAGGCTCATATCTCCCTATATCAAAAGCCAATAAAGACATCACACACACAAAAAGTTATAGGCCGATATCCATGATGAACCTGGGTGCAAATATTCTCAACAAAATATTAGCAAATAGAATTCAACAACTCATCAAAAAGATCATACACCACGACCAAGTGGGATTCATCCCGGGGATGCAAGGATGATTTAATATTTGGAAATCAAGTAACATAATCCATCATACCAACAAAAGAAAATATAAAAACCATATGATCATATCAATAGATGCACAGAAAACATTTGACAAGATCCAGCACTCGTTTACGATGAAAACTCTCTCCAAAATGGGTATAGAAGGGTGGGGTGGTGGAGGATGGGGTGGGGGTGGTGGGAAGGATGCTGGGAACATTGGTAGGGGAGAATGGGCATAAATGATCATTGTATAATTGTAATGCAAACCGGAAAGTTCATAAATTTGTAACTGTACCCCAGGATGATTCACTAAATAAATAAATAAATAAATAAATAAATAAAATATGGGTGATTGTACAATCATTATAGAAATATTTGAAAATATTCAAAATTCTGAATTTCATCACAGACTTTAAGTAACCAAGTCAAATCGATATCTAGCCAAATACCTAGATTTCGTTTTACTTGGAGCAACCTAAATCGTGAAGAGAACAGCCATAGTTGTCATAGAGACAATACTCTGGAAGATAAATAAGTTGATTTTACAAAAATGGTAAATGAAATAGGTATCTATTTCATTATCCAAATATGATCATTCTGTTTTTTCCAAACTCTTAGTAATCCCTTAATTTTTTTTGAAAATGAGGTTTCAATTTTCTTCAAATCTTAAACTCCCTTGGTTTCAAGCAGTACAGTCTTTACTTACATGGCTTACTCTTTGAAACATCTTATAAAAATTTATATAATCAATAGTTGTTTTTAAAATATATACATTTATAAATGATTAGTAAACCTTAAAATCAGGAGTCATCTCTGAAACCGTTGGGTTTGGCCCAAAACTAGACCTCGTAAGCCAAAACAATCCAGTCTCAACTATTACCAATTTAGAGAGTGCAAGCGGAGCAGTTATTTAAATTAAGTAATGATTGTAGGTAACAAAACGATTTGTGACGATATTCGTCATTTTCCATAAAACATAGCTCTTCTCTCTATATAAGTATATATGATATATGTGTATAAGTATACTGTTCAACATTCTCCTGCAAATTATAAGTTGAAAAATTTTCTTTTCATTGAATCCTTATTTTGTATTAGTAGATACATTCACAATGGGATGCTATATGATGCTATCTGGAAAAAGCTTTCTTAAATTTATTTATTTATTTATTTATTGCTTTTGGGGTCACACCCAGCGATGCACAGGGGTTACTCCTGGCTCATGCACTTAGAAATTACTCCTGGCGGTGCTCAGGGGATCATATGGGATGCCGGGAATCAAATCCTGGTAGGCAACGTGCGAGGCAAACGCCCTATCCACTGTGCTATCACTGCAGTCCCAATTTACTCTTAAATTTAAAGATAAAGAAATCATTAAGTATAAAGTCAGGAGTTAATGGGAAGGGTTGACTCTGATCTAAGAGTTGCATAATCAAATCAAAAGGCCATTCGGTAAAAAAAGATCATAAACACATTGTAAGGAAAGGCCCAACCCTACCTCGCTCAGAAATGTTAAAAATCAGACTTTTAGTTCCTGGTAAATTCCATTAAGTGTACGCAACTCTAATTCCTTAGCATACTTGAGCTTCACTTTCCTCATCTGCAAAACGGGAAGACAAAATATACGTAGAAAAGAATGTTGTGAGGGTCAGATGAAATAATACAAAGTGCTTAGTAAAATCCCCTACATACATTAATTGCATGACATGCATTAAAAAAATAATTACCTGCTAGATCTATATGGGTCTTGGTCATTTTGACCAAAACTAGTTTGTTTTGAAGAATTGACCTTCGAAAATAGAAATATGACTAAGCGCTAAAGGATTCTAAGATGAACACAAAAATGGTCCTATGTCCGTCTGGTCTAAGAAGGAAACAACTACTATTCTCTTGGGATTTTTTGTTTGTTTGGTTTTGTGTTTTGGTGGTGGTGATGGTTGCCAAACACTGATCCTAAGCAATTCTAGCTCCCTGGAAGGTTTTTATTTGTTTACCCTGGACTTAAAGAATCTTTAATCGTACACCCACTCCCCCTGGACACACCGTCTTTTCTGGTTCCCCCAAAGCCGGGTGATGGGGGTGGAGTGGGTATTCCATGCTTGGCCCCAACCTCTGCAATGCCAGGAGGGGAAGGAGCTGTGACGTCCTTGCACGCGCGGCGGGGACACCCCGCGCCCTGGCCCGTCTGGGACAGCGAGCCCCGCGGTACCCGCAGCATCCCGGCCCGCGGCTGCAGCATCCCGGCCGCGGCTGCAGCATCCCGGCCGCGGCGCGCAGGGCGCAGGCTCCGCGGCCCGAGCAGGCGCGTCAGCCCAGCTCGGCGGTGGCGCGGGCGGCGGGGACGCAGCTGCCCCCGCGCTGCGCCCGCCGCACCCCCCGCAGTCACCGCCGTCTGGGCCCGGAGCCGCGGGCCGCGTCGTCGTCTGGCGGCTGCGGGCGGGGGCGCCTCGGGGTAAGTGCCGGGGGCTCCGCTGGGGAGGGAGGGACCGGCGGGGACGGGGCGGGGACGGCGGTGGTCGGGGACGGGAATAAATGCCACTGCGGAGAGACCCGGGCCAGCCCGGGGTGGCGGCACTGCGGCGCGCCGGGGGTGGGGAGGGAGGCGGCGCGGGGCGTCCAGCAGCAGCTGCAGCCGGGTCCCCAAGGGGGGGGACACACACCCGGGCTGGACGGGGCCGGGGACAGCGGACACGCCGGGGATGGAGGGAAGTGCAGGGTGGGCGGGCAAGGCCCCTCGCAGGGGGTTGGACTCTGCAGGGGTCTCTACAGCTGTCCTCCCTCTCCTTTGAAAGACTGCAGGTGAAAACGGGGAGCCGGGATGCAATTTCTCCCGCCCCTTCAAAGCGCGAGTAGGGACCCCTAGGAGGTGCAGGTGGGGGAGGTACCTGCTGCTGCTGTGGGCAGAGGTGCCCGGGAGCAGGTGCCACCGTGGAGTGGGGGAAGGGAGCGCCCAGGGCTCCTGGTGGCCGAGGAGAGTCTGAGGTTGGATTTGACCCCCCCCCCCCCCCCAAGGTTCTCCTGCCTTGCTCTAGGGACTCTGAAACCTAAATGTGGGACATTAAGAATGTCTGGGAGAAAGGGACAAGGAAGAGCCTGCCAGCGAAGAAGCGAATTTATAAGGGTGAGATGGGAAGGAAGGTGATGGATCACAGGTCTAGAGGTGGCCGAAAACATTTTAGAACTGGGGGAAGGAAGGATTCAGGAGAGGTTGGAGTGTTTCAATGTTAAAAGCTTAAGTTTTTTTTTTGTTTGGTTTGGTTCGGTTTGGTTTGGGTTAGGTTTTCTGCTTTTTAATGCAGCGGATTCTGCCAGATGTGAATTCTTATTGGGCAGGGAGAATGTTATTAAAATATGATTAAGAGGATTATTTGGAAGTCAAATCATACTTGCTGCTTCATGTAATATTGCCTAGAATATCTAAAGTCAGAAATCTTTTTGATGTAAATGTTAGTATCATCTAAGTAGGAAAACCAAGCCGTGAACTTTAATGTTTGGTGTTTAGGTGAAACACAGCTGTGTTTAGTGTCTAAATAAAAGCATAAATTTAAAGTGTGAAACCCTTGGTCCTAAAGTTTGTATATCTGTCAGTTCATTAATACTTGCAATGATCTTTTATTTTAATTGGAAAAACTACATGCACCATTTATATAGTATAGAAATTGTAAAAATTCAGCTGCATCAGATCAAGATAAAAGTTTTAACATTGTATTAAACGTCCTTCCAGGTATCTTTCACTATACATTAATATGCAACTTAATTCAATATATAATTTTATATATGTATAGATTCATAAATTTTGCATGCTTAAGTTTTATGCTTCAGTGGGACCTCATTTTCTGTGAATCCTTCTTTAAACTAAAATTTACTA
Organism: Sorex araneus; assembly: GCF_027595985.1. Classification (NCBI taxonomy): domain Eukaryota; kingdom Metazoa; phylum Chordata; class Mammalia; order Eulipotyphla; family Soricidae; genus Sorex; species Sorex araneus. Next base: position 55,666,157 of record NC_073308.1, on the reverse strand, counting down.
TGAAACTGTCACAAAATATATGGTGATATATAAGAATATAGGATCAAGCAATAAGAATTTAATGTACAAATATACTTGATTATTTGGTGGTTATGAGTGTGCACTTTAAAGAGTTATTTAGTTATCACTTGCTTCATATGTGTAAATATTTTTTTCTTCTTTCTTGTAGATCCATCTTCTGAAAACTAACTTTTCAAGATGAAGTTTCTGTTGGCAGTTTTCTTTTTTATTTTAATTTCTTTTTGGGTTGAAGAAGCTTATTCTAAGGAGAAGTCTTCAAAGAAAGGGAAGGGGAAAAAGAAGCAATATCTATGCCCATCGTACGTTCTCCATGTCTTATACTCTAATACGGAGAAATACTGTTGTATATTTTAATCAAAGTAAGGTAGTTTACTGAAAGACTTAATAACCTAACTTTTCATGTGAGAATATGCAAGTATTTATTAATTCTATGGAGAATGACATCATGAAATATGATTTTAAATGTGGTAGCTGATTCTCAGAGTGAAATGCAAATCTTTATGAAGATTGGTTTAAAAAAGTAATATCTTTTTTACTCAAAATATGGAATTGAGATTTCATGTTTTATGCATGTATTATTTTTGAAAATTGATTAAAAACTGTTAATAGTGAGTTTCTTAAGAACTCAGATAGCTAACGTATAGTTTATATTTACACATGGCAAAAGAATATTCACATATTGAACAATTTTGATTTTTCAGTATTTAAGAAATTAGAATGTCTAATATTTCCTTTGTGACTTGTAAAGGAAAAGAATCTAAATTCAAAAGACTTTGTCTCTTCCCACGCCTCCCAGAGTTTTATAATTTGGATTCTATTATTTTTAAGTGGAAAGAATTTTAATAGTATTACTGAATAAGAGCTGAAATATCTGGTAAAACAATGTAACACTAGATCAATAACTTTCACAAAATATCAACTTAATGTAATAAGGTAACATATGCAGTGATCTGTAGAAAAATTTCTGATGCAGAATTTGTTTAATTTCAGAGACATACTATGGAATTTGTTAAATTCCCTAAATTATGAAATGATTCAATTATCATTATTCCTGCCAACCTGATTTGTAAACAAGCATCAATTACTGGGGGTCTATAGGTGTTCTGGAAAATACGTTTCAAGGATGGCAGGGAGATAGCACAGGCACCCAAGCCCAGTTTGATCCTCAAGACTGTGTGTTCTCTTGCATACTGTTGAGTGTATCCTTACAGGTCCCCAGTGCTCTTGATTGCTGCAGGACCCAAGGAGCACTACCTTTCAGACCCTCAGCAGCTGACTGCAGTATAACTGAAAGTGGTTCTAGGAGTTTAGAGCCATACTTAGGACGCCCCTTCTCTACCCAAAGACATTAAGATGCATTTGAGGCACTATGTTTTGTAAAGTAATGAAGGGCTTTATGTCTGAATATGTGAGAATAAATGACAAATTTGTAGATAGTATTTTTTCAGCCTTTAAAAATATTTATCGAGATACAGTGATGTACAATACTGTTGATGATGGTTCCGTGTCTCAGCAATCAACTCCACACCCATCACCAGGGTCCCAAAGCCCTCCTCCCCAAACTCAGTCTATAGAACAGTTCTTCAGTTCTGTTGCCCCTGGCTCTTTGTCGCTGCCTTACTGTGTATGTAGAGTCACATAAAGTTTCAAAGGAAACCTCCTTATTAAGAAATTACTCCCGAATTCCAGCTTTAACAGCCTAACCCATTCCAGCGCTGTACAGTTTGATATGAAGGTCAGACTTCTTAATGGGGAACAGGTTGGGCCTGAGTTTTAGTCATGTCGTCTCCTGTGTCTGCCCCGTGCATATGGAGTACCCATGGGGGCCTATTCAGAAAAACCGCCATCTGCAGTGATCACTACCCTCTACTCTTTGTGCCACAACCAGGAGATTAGAATTTCAGCAAATGACATTGCCAGGTCCTACACTTCCTAACTTAAAGTGTACATTCGGATGTTTTAGTTATGTATACTAATTTTTTATTTGATGAACGTTGACATAGTAACACAACTCTTGGATGTCGTATAGTCATGATTACTTTTTGCGTAGAGTGAAACCATCCTAAGTTGAGTTACTCTATTAGAGGAAGATGAGAAGGCTTTCACTCTCTTTCCTCTGCCCCTGCCCCTTCTTCAGGACTGCATTTTATTGTGCAATACTAGCAGATTCTAAGCCTTCCCCCCAAATATGTGGGGTGCATCCAGTTTATGAAGCTTTTAAAAAATGAGGGGTGGAGTGGGAGATGAGTGGATCAATAGTGCAGTGAGTAAGGCATTTGCCTTGCACACAGCCAACTAGAGTTCTATTCCTGGCACCGTATATGGTCACCTGAGCCTCCCAGGAGCAATTCCTGAGTGCGGAGCCAGGAGTAACTCCTGAGCACCAGAGGGTGTTGCCCCCAAACCAAAATATTTTTTAAAACTTGAGGTGCCACAGCTATAGCACAGAGGGTAGGATGCTTCTCTTGCATGCTGCTAGCCTGGGTTTAATCCTTGACACCCCATATGAACCCCCCAGAATGAACCACAGAATTACCACCCCCCCACACACACCCTGATATGGTCAGGAGTGACCCCTGACTGCAGAGCCAGGAGAAAGCCGTGAGCAGTGCTGAGTGTGGCCCCAAAACAAATGAAAAATTGTGCTCTCACCAAAAAAGTTTAAGTTAAAGTTAACAACAGTATGCAATGATTATGAAGTTGAAATATAGCATGTGCCATTTAGTCAAAGAACTCTTGAAGTGGGGCCAGTAGGTCGTGTCACCACATTATATCTATAAGATTCTTTCAGAGGGCATTCTATACCTATTTCAAATATACTTTTAAATTGCTTTCTGTAAATGAAAACATTAAACTTCCCATGTTTATAGTTAGTTTAGCAGATTTTAAAAGTTAAATGTGGCAAAGAATGAAAAAGTGAAGGCACTTTCCTGGTGAATGTAGAAATATTCAAGTGGATGACTCAACATATACCTGGTAAGCTGATATCACAGGATTTAAAAGTAATTGAAGTTTTACTATGAAATTTTCTATTGTGGTTTAAATTTTTATTTCATAATTATGAGGAAATATGGTCGATTAACAGTTTTCATGGGATACTGACAAAAATCCTGATTTACTAAAAAGTAGGTGTGCCTTATGTATTGGATTAATGTTTGAGTATTTTATTAAGAATTTTGATTTTAGAGCCTAGTTCTCCCTCTGGGAGAACCTGGCAAGCTACCAAGAGTTTCTTGCCTGCATGGAGAGCCTTGCAAACTCGCCATGTCATATTCATGTGCCAAAACCAGTAACAATGATGTCTCATTCCCCTGACCCTGAAAGAGCCTCCAATGCGGCACCATTGGAAAGGATGTGTAAAGAGAGGCTTCTAAAATCTCAGGGCTAGGACAAATGGAGAGCTCGGAAAAATTTTTTTTTTTTATTTTATTGTCACTAAATAGTGAACTTCAGAATTGAGATTTCCGCAGCTATCATTAGATGATCCATTATCTACAAATGTCAAAGTATATAATAGTAGACTGTGAAAGAATAAACAAATTATTTATATTTTAGGGGATGATCCAGTTTGCTCATTTTGTCTAAGTTGATTAAATATGAGGAATTTTAATTAACAGGAATACTTGGGAATACTTGAAACTGCAAAACAGAGAAGTTAGATAGGGACCTACAATAATTTTCCTCAATATGGTGCAATTGTTGGTCCGATGACATTTTGAATTATTTGTGTTCTCTTTTGAATAGTTAATGAAGCACTAGACGTGTGCATACTTGTGTTGATGCTGTGTTGCATAAGTATAGCAAACATAAATGAAGATTCCCCTTATTGCTGTTATAATATTTTCCCCTTTTAGATACTACACATGAGGGAAATGTTTCAAAGTGTAGAAGACATAAAAGATTTGGAGTTCTTAATATTTTAGGGTATAGTCTTGATATTGAGCTTGGAATACATCATACAATTTTATGACTGTCATGATTTTTAAAAATTTATATTATTTAGAGAAACTATAAAATCATGTATCTTGATCTTATTTTCATTGGATTTTATGTGTAGGTTAAGCAGTGTACTACCATAATAGAGATCCTAATAAATTTACTTTCAAATTTTCAGAAAATGTATTAGTGAATAGATATAAAATGTAAGTTTTAAAGAATAATTTTAAGTCTTTAGAAACATATTTTTAATTGTGTAGTTCACATTTGACATTAATCTTAACCTTAATCTGCGGTCTTTTACTGTTCTGTACATTTTGTTTGAGTGATTTTCTACAAATCTCTGCTAGTGATTGCTTTCTACATATAGACTCCTAAAAAACACCTTATGTGTTGCCCCACAATTTCTAGCTGATCATTCTTCAAACTATTTTCACATTCAACTAAAATTGTAAAATCTGTATTCAGTAATCTTTGCCCTATGCTTCCACAATGTTCTTCTTGCTACCAAATGATAACATCTTCTTTGCCATCCAAATAGGAATCTTGGAATTGAGGCAAATAGTGAATATGAATGACAGAATTGGCATACCAAATAATCTTGAAAGAATAAAGAAAAGGACTGAATCTCAGAAGATAAAACCATAAGTTTTAATTTGGGTTCAGAAATCACTCGTGCAAACATAGAATAAAGAAAACAGTTTTTTTCTTCAAAACACCTCTGGAAAAGATAATGGCTATTGTGATAATTAAATAAATATACATTCATCTTAGAAATTAATAACTGTGAGGAAATAAATCCATGTTTACTAATTCTAAGTATAATAAGCTATATTAATGTTAGGTATATTTCTTGATTTAATATAGCACAATTGTTTAAATAAACTTTTATAGAGACTTCTCTACTATTCTGCTTAGTATATTTAAGAGAGAGAAATATGAATAATTGCAGGGCCATAGAGCTAGGACAGGTGCTGATGTGCTTACCTTGCTTTCAGCTTTCCCTTTTTCTACCCCCAGAACTAAGTACTATCAGTAGTGATCCCCAATACAAAATGAGAAGTAAGCCCTGAGCAAGGTGAAACACAGTCTACACCTCAATTCCCCACCACCACACAAAGTAATTTATCTAAATTTAAAAAGTCACATTACAAAGATCTAAAGGATCTTAGTTAATTTTTTAAAAATTGAATAGTGTCATAATTTTTTTTGAAAACTATGTAGATGAGAAGATACTTTCTTTTTTTGGAAAAAAATAATAGCTGAAATCATGACTAATAAGTAAATGCTATGAAGAAGGGTATTTTTGGATCTTACTAAGATGGAAATTTTTAACAGAATTTGTCTAAATATAATTGATTGGGGAGAGATATGATGGAGTTCATTGAAATAAACACTTCTCTGGCATGTGGAATTATTACATGGAAGACATGTATTACAGAAAGTTTGAATTGGATGGGGAGATGACAATATTCAACATTTCAACTTGCAGTATTTTAAAAATTTCTAATGTATTGTATATCATTATAGCATTAAAATTGGTTAACAACAATGTTAGATATAAAAAATTTTTAAATATATCATTTTGATTCAAACATAAGTACATCTTTATTTTTGGTACATTGGCTTGGAACGCTCCATTAGGTGAAATAAATATAACTTGGTCTTATGTTAATGATAGAATTTCTTTTGGAATTTCATGAATAATAAAATTTTAAAATACCTCTGTCAAACACACAATAACCTTTCCAACTTAAATCCATAGGAAAAAACATGTCAGTTATCTTTATTTCAAGAAATGATTAAAGAAAAGCCCAGATATAGTACAGTGTGGAACGCACTTGCGTTCCACATGAATGACCTGGGTTTTATTTTTTTTTTTTTTTTTTTTTTTTTTTTTGGTTTTTTTTTTTAGACTTACATAAATATATTTTATTGAGGTAACTTTGATTTACAAGAAAGCAAGTGTTTATATTTATAGTTTTCCATATTTTCTTACCACACCCACAACCAAAGTGCCAATATTATTCTACCAGTCTATCAATATTTCATCCCTTTCTTTCTGTAAGCAACCTCAGTTTTATGATCTGAGTCTAAATAATTTGTTTTTAATGGTCATTATTTTCTAGTTTTGATTATTCATGTACCAAATATGAGCAAAGTAATTGTGTATTTGTTTTTCTCCTTACACTTGACGAAATAAATTCTCTCCTATGATTATATCTGTCAGAGTACCTGTAAAATGGAAATTTAAATTTTCAAATCTATATAAACAGTAGGAGGACATTGAAGGCAATGCTGAAATATAGAGCAGAGAAAGCATTCAAATAATTTGGTAAAGTGTATTAGGTAACCACAAGATATGGAGAGATTCCAAGATGTATTTTTAAGAAATATACAGCCACAAACACTATTAAAAATCCTGATCTGATTATGAAAGACACCACTGTATCACTTATAATTTAGTTTGCTGGCTACTTTATAATCTTCAAAGAGGAAATTTGCTCGTTCCAGCTTATCTATCAAAACCAGACAGCATGACAAGTTGCTGACACTCGTTCTATCTGAGCTTAAATTATATATTTAGGAGACATCAGATCAGCTATAGCTGACATTTGGATAAAACATACAGAACATAAAAGTTTTTAAAAATCTGTATACTGAGTCAAGACTGATGAGGAATTTCACATTGACTGGAATATATGTGGTAAGCAATGTTAATTCTGTGTCTAAAATTATTTTAAATATATATTTCTAACATAGTGACATTATATTAGTTGTGATATATATTTCCTTATCAATCTTTAGCTTACACAGTCAAAAATATGTTTTTGGGAAAATTAATAATATGTTAATTATCTGGCATTATTGAAGTTATAAAGCATTCACTTAATGTCTTGTAGTTTGCCAATTTTTAATACATTTAATTAAATATAAACTAAACAGATGAGATTTATATTCAGCTATTTTTAAGGGAGTAAATATTTATATGCCTTATTCTAGAACAATCTTTACAGAGAATAGATTACATACTATCTAAAAATTCTTTCAAATATTCAAGATTTGGGGTTAAATTACAGATAAATGAAAACTTCAGTGTGAAAATACAAAAAATTTAAAATAAGTCAGATCTAAGTTTAAGTCCTAATACTGCAAAACAATATAGGCAAATTGACATCATACAAGTCTTTTAACCAATCTGAAACATAAGAATGACCTGGGTTTTATACTCAGCGCCCCATACAGTCCCTCCAGGAGTGATCCCTGGACACAAAGTCAGGAACAAGCCCTGAGCACATCTAGGTGTGGCCCAGAATTTAAAAAGGAGAAGAAAAGATTTAGGAATGACAAATATAAATGATCTGAGCTTACAGCCATAATTTACGAGGTAGCATTGATTTATAGATTTGTATGTGTAAAATGTAGGAAACCAAAACATACTAATTTTCTTTTTAGAATTTTTGAATGTATAATAAAACAAAAATTTCTCCACTGAACAAGATATTACTAATGTTTTCTAAATGTTGTCATGGCAGACATAATAGTACTTTGTAGTACTGAATTTCGTCTGACTGTAGTCTCTTGGCACATACTTCTATTTTTGCTATTGCTGTATTATTCCCCTTGTTAAGAACTACTTGAATTTCAAATACCTGATAACTTAAAATAAGTACAATTAATATGCTTGCAAGTTACATTTTACGTCTTATTTTTCCCTTTTTTTGAGGATTTATATTATAGGTTTGGTCAGCTTAATAGGAATTCTTTAGTTGGTTTTTGATGAGATCTTACTACTATTTTCATTAGTTTGGTAATGTTAGCCTGTGCATATCCTATCTTCTAAATTATATTAATTTATCATCAAACTATCTGTAACTGCCAACACTCTATCTTTAAAATCACTACAGAGAGATTTCTATCTTTATTTTGGTTTAATATGCATATTGGGAAGCAATGCAATTTATTTATTTTAGCTTATTCACAAATTTTTAAAAATTGCATTTAAAGGTATGTTATGTCTATTATGAGTTTTTAAAATCTCCGAGAGTGATATTTACACCATTTAGTGGAAGCAATTTTACACATAGATTTTATGTAGTCAAATGTTAGGGATGCTATAAATATTAAATATTGAAAGTTGTCATTTAATCTAACTATACTAAGAGTCTCCTTTCTATTCTTATTTTCTTACCCATTGTTTATGAATAAGTTGAATTGATTTTAGTTCAGTTCCAGTTTCTTACACCTTAGCAGAAATGTTAAGACAAATGAACTGAAAAAGATGAAGGCTGATTAAGAAAGGATATAGATATTGATATTTATATAATGGGATACAAAGAGCACAACAAAAAACTGCATGTATTATTACTTTAACATCTAAGTTAAGTTTATCTGATGTTTAATTTAAATACACATATTTTATTATCTATTGCAAAGTTAAAATTTAGTGGCACACCATTTTTTTTGTAATCCAATAAAGTTATGATCTTCCATTCCAACTGATTTTCCAGGTTTTAAAATTTGCACCTCATTATTTCAGTTACTCAGGCATGCTGCTAAACTATAAAACTTTTTCTTTCTCTTCATATGATTTCTTGTATCCATCATGTTTATTGCATCTCTTACTATCAGTATATTCATCACAATATTTTCCTAATTATCCTACTTTTCTCTCTTCAGAATCATTAATCTTGCATATTGTTTTCATTTTCATCTTGTTAATTTTATGTTCAAGACTCACAATGCCTTCTTAATGTCTTATGATTCCATATTCCACACATCTTCTCTACTTTATTGAATATTTCTCCAATTTGCATTCTGAATTTAATGTAAAGCTCTATAGCCCCCTTTTTAAAAATTGTTTTTATTATTGAATCACTGTGAGATACAGTTATATATAAGCTTTCATGTTTGAGTTACAATCACGCAATGATCAAACACCCATCCCTCCACCAGTGCATATTCTCCACCACCAGTGCCCCCAGTACACCTCCTCTTTCCAACCCTACCCCTGCCTTCATGGCAAACAAAATTCCCCATACTCTCTCTCTCCTTTTCAATAGCCCCCTTTTTAAAAAGTGGTTGACCTTCTCTTGTGCCTAAACTTTACTTCCCATTATCTATGCTTAGACAAATATATATTTAGAATGAGAACTACCTGCTTATTGTCTACAGATTTTACTAGTTTTTTGAGGCTCAACTTAGATGTTAATTTCTAATATAAAATATATTAAATAATGAAAATATTCAAATAAGAATGACATTAATATGACTATTGTTCTATTACATAAAACTTTGAGGTCTTGTCTAGAATACAGAGCTTAGAAGGAAAATGTGTATATTTCATCATCATACTTGGAACATTGTGCTAAATTTCATTTGCCATTATTTAGGAGGATCAGAATTATGGAGGAGTTTGCTAAAATTTCATAATCAGGTTCTGTGGGGAAATGGAAAGCATTGTGTTTGATCTATTGCACTGTGGGTGGTGCAATAGATCAAAAAGAACAAAAGAGTAATCACCTGTTATTAGAGTTGTCACATCAGGTGAACTCAACTTCTTTTTGATTTTATTAAGTCACAGAACCAAGACCAAAGAGAGAACACAGAAGTAGACACATTCACTTTTATTTATTTTGGTTTTGGTTTGAGGACACAGAGGCATTGCCTAGGGTTTACTTTCATCTCTGTACTCAGAGTCACTCCTGGTGAGGCTCAGAAGCCAGAAATGATGCCAAGGATCTATCTAATGGGGTGAGCCGTATGCAAGGCAAATGTCTAATGCCCTCTCAGGCCTCTGATATCCTACTATACATTGTAAAAATTTTTTTTTTGCTTTTTGGGTCACATCCGATGATACACAGAGGTCACTCCTTGCTCTGTACTCAGGAATTACCCCTGGCGGTGCTCAGGGGACCATATGGGATGCTGGGAATCAAACCCGGGTCAGCCGCATGCAATGCAAACGCCCTACCTGCTGTCCTATCACTCCAAAACAAAATTTTAAAATTGTAACTTAAAGTTACAGTATCGTTTCATGTTAACATAGATTATTTTCATTAAACACTGAGAAAGAACATTGCTTTAAGTCCTTATTTCTTTAGTGGCTTATAGAAAACTGTTAACTGAATTATCTTCTTCCAAATCCAGTTTGTTGTGTTGTGTTCTTTCTGCTGGAAGCATGTGTTGTAAGTACGACCTCATGCAGATTTTTAATAGAAAAGGAAGAACACCTTATTGCCCTTTTTAATAATTGTGAAAACCCCTCTTTAATTTCATGCTGAATTTCAACTAGTGATATCTCTTAAAGTTACTTGTGATACAAAATTTTGAAATCTCACCAGTGAGCATTTTATTGTCAGTTGCTAAGAAATTCACTTATCTTGGACTTTCAATGACTCTTTTGCCCAAATGCAATTTTCCATTTTAATTACTGGTCATCTGAAATATATCAGTGATTTTGGGTTCTGCAGATCTCCCAAATGTTGATTTATTATACATTATCAGTATCATTATACCAGATAAAATAAATCATATCTGCTTGCTCTCTCTTTGGATCTCATGAAAGTCAAACAAAGTATTGGGAAACTTACAACCTCTTTGTGGTGATCATTAGATTTTTAATATCTGTGATATTTGTTTTAAAACTTATTATTGAAATTATAAAATAACTTAAAACAATGTGAAACAACTTAAAATACTTTCTCAAAGTTTTAAACTTTCTTCATTCTCTTTTGAAAAAATATTTGCAAAATACCCAAAAATACCACCAGATTTCTGTGGTGCCCCATGAAAATTGTGTAGCTCAGATAACCAAGTCAGTTCGTTTTGCATTGCAGGAATTTTTTCCTTGAAACAGTTATCATAGTTTAGATTTGTTTTCTGTAGTAATGTAGAAAGGGTATATTCCTTTTACCCACATAGATTATTAAAATAGATGTGGATTTATTTTTTAATTAAATTATTGAGTTAAATTAAACAAAATTAAGTTAAATTAATGTTTTTACTCTTTCTGTAAAAACATTACTCTAAGAAAACCCTTTTAAAATTTTTATCTGTTTGTTTTGTTTTGGGGCCAAATCTGGCTGTGCTCAGTGATTACTCTCTGGGTCTGTGCTCAGTCATCACTCCTGGATGGTGCTTGGGGGACCATATGAGTTGATGAAAGTCAAACCTGGGACAGCCCTATGCAAGGCAATCATCTCCATGATCTCCATTCCATCTTCCTAATACATATTTTGTTGCTGAGCTAGCAGTTTTATCCATCACTGTTTTTGAACCATAAGTATGAATGTTTAGAGTGTAAAAAAATTAAATAACACTTTCTTATAGAACATAATACATACAAATTCTAGAGATCTATAGATCCTAAAACTAAGCAAAAATTTTAGGCACTTTCAAGTATCTGTGGACTATACTTGAGAACTTTGAGATTCATGATGATCGATATATTTCAAACCATTTCTTCCTCTGTGACCATTCTTTTTTCTGTCCATTTCTGGTCCCTACCTCCAGTATCTTCTCTTGCTGTGTTAAAGAGCTAGATGTCCTGGTGAGTCAGTCCTGTTGTGTTAGCCATAACTACTTCCTAGAATTTGCCGTACCTCATTCCAATCCACGTGTCCCAGCCCTCCTTATCCTTCCTACCAAGTCAGTTGGTTTTTCTTTGCAGGATTTTTTAACTTGGAAAAGTTATCATAGTTATTATCCTTCTACACCCATTTCAGAAGCCACCCACTTTCCAAAATCCTTATGCAAAATAAAAATGAAGAGTGAATAAAATTAATAATGAACATTTCAAGTGAAATTCGTTGAGTTAAGATGTGGAATTGGATTGAAATTCAGGAGAATGGATTCTAGTTCACTTTTACTCATTATGTGCCCTCAGGTTAAACCACTTAAAGTCTTAGTGCTCTGATCTGTAAGATTCATTGCACTAAAGTATCTAAATTTCTCTTAGTAATTGAGAGAGAATCATATTCTTGAATTTTAATGCTTTGTAAAGATGTATTGTGTCTGAAGACCTTGATTCTATGCAGAACAGACCACTTAATGCTTTGTGACCTTAATTAGGTGAACTATTTTGCCTCTCTAGTCCTTAATTTAATTATCTATAAAATTTAAATAAACTCTCCCTTGTATATATCATTTGTCCTATAACTTTGAAACTATGTAGGAAAGTGTTTTCTAAACTGTGAAAGTTCATCAATGTAGTGTGCATATGCTTATGATATTAGCAGGTCTTAAAAAATATGGCTCAAGTGAGTCTTACACATTTCATATTTTTCTAGATTGTATCATTTTATTTTGTGAGCTGATTTTTCCTGATAAGAAACCATAGGTATATTTACCATATTTTTAGTCACCGCATTTCACAGATGTTTCTTCATTGTAGATTTTGAATATTAGGAATGTCAGGATGGATACAACATCTGTAATGTTCCTCCTTCATGTAAGAACAGGTGCCACGTGTTCGACATGTGACCCCCATTCGCCCACACGGTGGCTATCCAGTAGGAGATAATTCTTCCTTCTATATGTTGTGAATGGTGTTTGCGTGGCTTTCTTCAGCTCACTAGTATTCATAGTATCTAATCTAGGTGTCATTTCCGTTAACTATAAAGCATAAATCATAATCTAAACACGGCATAGATCAGAAGCAAACACAATTTGAAAGATAATCTCTACTGGTTTGTTTGTTTGGGGGCTGCATCCAGCAGTGCTTCAGGGGTTATTTTTATCTCCGTGCTCAGGGGACCATATGCAGTGACGGGACTTGAGCTAGGCTCAGTGGGGCACAAGGCAAGCCCCACACTGCTTGGACTTTGTAACGTGGTCAGAGAGTTAAGGCACTTTCCTTGCATGTGCCTCATCCTTTTTTGATCTCCGGCATCACATAGATTCTCTGAGCACCCTCAAGTGTGACACCTTAGCCCAGATCCAGCAAGATGTCCCACTGCTGGACGTGGCTCCTAAAAAATAATAAGCTTCTTCCCCCTTATAATAAGGAAACTGGCCACACAAGAGGTAAAATTGTTTTCCTCAGGAGAATTGGAGGCAAAACATGGGATGTTGGAGTCCTAGTCAGACTTTTCATTAGCTTAAGGCCACTTGCTTTACACCTATTGCAAATATTACTGTCACCATAGGAATACTTTTTTTTGTTTTGACTTCACTCATGTTTTGTATATTACATGTGGCTTTTGTTTCATGCCATGCCTGATGGTACCCAGGAACCACATCTGGCTCTGTGCTCAGGGGCTAGGCCTGGAAGAGCACTAGGAACCATAGGTAGTGCTGAGATTCAAACCAGGGTTGCAATTTTGATAGTGTTAAGCCCTATGGTACTCAAATTTTTCCATGTGATTTCCCTCCATTTTCTAAAAAGTTAAGGTAGAATATATTTAGCAAGGTACAGTGAATTTAAAGGTAAACCTAAGTGGATTTTTTACATATGTGTAGATTCTTGAATCTATCACTTAGACCATAAAATGTCTTTTAATTAAGACATTTTAAATATCATATCTCATTTAATCACTCTGAAGCAGTAACCATTATTAAGATTTTCATCACCTTAGACTGATTTTGCCTAGTCATGACTTTTTTACACGTGATTTCATAGCAATATATATTTCTTTGTACCTGCTGTTTCTTACTCGACCATGTGCCTATGAGAATTCACCTATCTTGTTGGGACAATAGTAGTTTCTTTCCATAGGCAGTGCCTATTTAATTATTTTTGACTGACCTACAATATATTTGTCCATTTTTTCTTGTTGGAAGAAACAATTCTAGACAATACTGAAAAAGAATGCTATAATAATAAGAATGTGCTGAGTTTAGGTCTGTAAGCATTTCAAAGATCAGGCCCAAAGGACTTTGTTATTTTAGAAAAAGACTACAAAGAATCAGGAGTTTGAGGTACCCTGAGCAACTAGTATGCTTGGATGGGTCTTTGCTATTCAACTCTTTAGTTTGAACTATTAGGATGAGAATGTCTCAATTTTCCATTGATTGCTCTAATTTCATGTTAAGGTAAAAATGAGGGGATAGTGGGAAGAAAATAAGCTTAACCCATTTTAAATATAACTGTATACCTAGATAAAAGTTTATAAGAAGACAATTTTTTTAATTATCTCTTTGACCAATTACTACACTAAATAGGACTTGAGCTTCTGCAAAGCATTACCCCATACTGTCCTTCCAGGACCTTAAAATTAGTGTATATTTTTCTTTGTAGCAATACCTGGAGAATAATGGGTTCAGTATATTTTAGGTCACCTTTTAGGTTTTGTATTGATACAGTGCAGCATCTTTCATCTGAAACTCTAAGTGCTTATGTAAGAATTATATTTTGGAAGGAATGCAAGACAGTTTTGGACTTTTAGCTTGAAACGTAAGGAAGAGAGTCTTTCTGACCCAATTTTCCACTAACAGGCATAGAATCATGAATAAACTCTCATTCTTTCCCTTTTATTATGAAGGAACTCCAATTCTTGTACCCACTGTTTACATGTCTTTTATTTCGACTTTTTCGGAAATAGGATTTAAAATTTATATTACTCTTTACCAGTTTATCTGTTCAATGGGATCTCCTTTGGAGGTGGAGCCACACCCAGTGCTGCTCAAGGCTTACTGCTGACTCTGTGCTCTTTGCAGAGCTCAGGAAATTATATAGGGTTCTGGGAATTGAACCTGGGTCAGCTGCATGCACGCCAAGTTCCCTGCCCACCCTACTTCTCTTCAGCCCAACAACCTGATCTTGTATAATTCAGCCCAATAGAACATAGGGATAAGAACATTTGTTTCTATAAAGGAGAGTTTCATAGAAACCTGTGATGTATATGTCCAAGAACTCTCAGCATTTCAAATTTGTGAGTATTGTCTTTAGGGAAGAACATAAGTTTTGTCAGAGTGCCAGTGATTATATGTGTCTTAAAGGACTGATAAGCAGGAGGGATAGTACGGTGGGTAGGGTGCTTGGCTGGCAAGGGGTTTGATTCCAGCTCCCTCTAGGGTCCCCTGCACACCACCAGGAGTGGTCTCTGCACAGATCCAACAGTAAGCCAGAAGCACAGCCAGGAATGCCCCCCAAATAATTTTTAAAGGTAAATTAAATTAAGTTAAATTAAACGTGCAAAAACTCACTGTCCTAGGATGAAAAAGGAGAAATAATACAACCTACGCATTATACATATTTAGCTTTTTCCTGCTGCTCTGTATTAACTTTAGTTCATGTTCAGCTGAAATCTTTGGAGCTCTCCACACTCAACTTACTCATGCCCACATGCAGTACTAGACTCATGTCTGAGATCTTTGACTATTGTTGCATTAGTAACTCTATAGAAAACAGCACAATCCCTTTGGACTCAGACCTCTGGTTTGATGGAGGCAATTCAAACAATACCCTCATGCATACATAGGTTGAAATGGAAATGTGCAGTGATCACTAAAGGGTCATGTAAAATAAGAACATTCTACAGTTAATGGAAAACTGAGCTTTCCCTTTAGAAAGAAAGTTCTGGATTTTTCCTTTAGTGCTGGAAAACATTACATCATACAGCTATACAGTCTGATGCATTCCATGCATAACTTACTTATTAGTAATGACATTGGTTCAAGTTTAGGCAAGTGAACAAAAGAGTACTGATTGTAAAAAGGCTTTTGATATAAAACCTTATTTTCCCTAGTCATTTGATCACGTTGCTTGAGTAGAGTGAGATATTTTCTTAAATTAATATCATATTTCCATGAAATGAATCCCGTTTTCTAATATATCAGAACTGTTGATAGATTTCTTGAAATAAAATGGCATAGTTCAATGGATAAAACATTGAACAGAGTGTAAATGAACTAAAAATGAAATAAGCCATTAAGTGTGTGACCCAGTTAAAATGATTTAACTCTATTCCTATTTCTTTGGTGTAAATATTAGCATTCACTTTAAGAATGATGATAGGCAGAAGAAAGTTTGCTTCATATAAGTAATTTTAGGTCTGGAAAAGTGTGGCATATCTCCTAGGCTCTTAAGATACACTTTAATGTGTAGCAATAAATTTAAGTCATTTAGTACTGGCTAAGATTAAAAAAATCTGTTTTCTGACATAGAAAAATCTTGTACATGGTATTGACTTAACATGGCATGTGACTTAAATTATAAAGTACTCTGAATTTTTAGTAAAAAGAGATGAAATATTGATTAAATATTCCTATCAGATTATGTACAATGAGACAAGAAAATATATTGTCAGAAAATTAAAGCAAAAAGTCAATAGCGTATTTGGTATATTTATTTTATTGCAAGGGAGTTTTGTTAGCCAATATTGAGATTTTAATAATTATAATAAATAATAATTTATTCTAAATATAGAGAGAAAAGTTTTACAACTGGCTAGAGGGAAGTATGACACTGTTCAGTTGTAGAAGGGGCAACTTCATATCTTCCAAGATTGACACTTTAAAAAATTAATAACTAATAGAACTTCA
This sequence comes from Sorex araneus, assembly GCF_027595985.1. Classification (NCBI taxonomy): domain Eukaryota; kingdom Metazoa; phylum Chordata; class Mammalia; order Eulipotyphla; family Soricidae; genus Sorex; species Sorex araneus. Next base: position 55,649,714 of record NC_073308.1, on the reverse strand, counting down.
GGCATAATATATATGTCCTAAAGAACAGAATGTACAGATGGTATATGATTAATAATGCTTCTCATCTATTAGGAAGCCTATGGTGGAGTGATAGTTTAATTTTGTATCCAGAGGACCATATTCCATTTGATTCTACCACCTTAAGACAAAACAAAAAAATGTCTTAATATGCTGTGGTTTATTTATGCCCTGTGACCTGTTGTTCCATTTGCTCACACACAATTTGTATTGTATGCTGATTTATTCTCCTTCTCTCTCCCTCTCCCATTTCTTCCCCAGTTTGCCCCTCATCCCCCCCCCATTCACACACTCACACACACACACACACACACGCATGCACACACGCACGCATGTACGCACATATGCATGAAGAAACAACTTTTACTGTGGTTTTATCCAAGTGAGTTTGATGATCAAAATGAAGTGTGTGATGGTGAATTTTTCAATTTCAGTTCTATACCAGACAATTGATCTGAGCCATCCATGATTATTATTTTTTTTTCCTCCATAAGAGTGGTTGGTTCAGCAGTGGGTAGTGGTGAGAAGCTTGTGAAGAAACAAAATGTCCTTTATTCTAGAAAACCTCAGGAAAAAATGCTTTCCTTGAAATGTTGATGGACCTTCACACAGGCATTTTGAGACTGAAACCTCCTTTGTAGAGTTGGGATATGGAAAGTGCTAGAAATGATGTGTATTTATACTGTATAAATAGAATATGGGAAACAAAAGGAAAAAAACATTTATAAATGTGTGAGAGAGGTGTTTTCTTTCATCTTTTCTGGAAAGGGGAGGTAAACTATAATTTAGAAGATATGATTTTTAAAAAAAAAATGTACCCAGGACTGGAGTGATAGCACAGCAGGTAGGGCATTTGCCTTGCACGCAGCCAACCCGGGTTTGAATCCCAGCATCCCATATGGTCCCCTGAGCACTGCCAGGAGTAATTCCTGAGTGCAGAGCCAGGAGTAACCTCTGTGCATCGCCAAGTGTGACCCAAAAAGCAATAATAATAACAATAACAATAATAATAATAATAAATAAGCAAATAATAAAATAAAATAAAATAAAATAAAATAAATGTAACCTAAGCTAGCACTGTAGCACTGTTGTCCCATTGTTCATTGATTTACTCGAACCGGCACCAGTAACGTCTCCATTGTGAGACTTGTTGTTACTATTTTTGGCATATCGAACATGCCACAGGTAGTTTGCCAGGCTCTGCTGTACAGGTGAGATACTCTCGGTAACTTGCCGGTCTCTCTGAGAGGATGGAGAAATTGAACCCGGGTCAGTCACATGCAAGGCAAACGCTCTACCCACTAGGCTATTCTCAAATCTCCTATTTTGACTTTTCCAGCTAGTCTCAGACTTTGTTATAGGGAAGTCGTAGAGAACTTGAGGCGTTTATTATTTGGAAGTTATGACAAACTTGTTATAAGGAAGCCATTAGAAGGCAATAGGAGCCATGATTCTGTCATAAGCTACACTTATAAGGTTTAGTCTAGTTGAAAATGCATCCATTAAATAATTTCCAAATAGTATATTTATCAGCTTTTTTTAAATTCAAGTAAGGTAGGGTGATTGAGGAAAGATCTCAGACAGGCAATATTGAAAGGCAGATTTGCTTTGACCTATTGTGAGGAGTGGAAATTATAATGTACCAGAAGTGAGAATGATTCTGAAATCCCAGAAGGGTCCTTCTTAGATAACTTTTGGTCAGGAGTCAGAAGAGCTACAAAATGAGTTTGACACCAGAGGATGATTTTTTTCCTTCTACATAGAGTAAATGGGTTTGAAATAAATTGACAGCAGACACAATAACATCGAATAAAAATTTACATTTATTAAATTTTAATACCTTATGCATGATGGTATCACTAGGGAAAAAAATGGCAAATGCCAAAATGAATGGTGAGATTTGAGAGCTTACATACTTTAATACAACAAGGAAAAAAGCTCTGAGGTTTCAAAGGGAGGGGAATTGTTTAGAAAAGAATGAACCTTAGAGAATAGACTGAGGGCTATGATAGGTGTGATAGATTTGAGCTGTGGGACCTGCTTCTAGTGGCCTCTACTCTTTGAAGACTGGCCTAGTTAGTGAAATGCCTGGTGGAACATATTCATGACAATTCAGTTCCTTTTGGAGATGTGGCCTTTGGTTGTTGAGAGAAAGTTGTTTGCTACATTTGCTATTTTTTTGTTTTTGTTTTGGGGTCACACCCAGGATACTCAGGGTTATTCCTAGCCTGGTACTCAGAAGTGATTCTTAGGGGACTGTATGGGACTTAGGGGACCTGGTCTGCCTCATGCAAGGCAAACACCCCACTGGCTGAACTAGAGCTGCATACCTTGCATTAGCTATTTTTTAACTGTCAGTGCAAAATAACTCTTATACAAAGAAGCATATTCTAGCTGCAAGGGAAAAAAACAAGCTTGAAAGTTCCCAACTACAAAAATTAATGTAATTGTTTAATGTTTTTTGCTCATTTTATTGCTTGGAAGGAATGTACTTGTGAAGGATTTAAATCGAAACAGTAATAATCTTTAATTGCTCCACTGCAAGTGGATTTTGCAGTCAATCAACTCTGTTTTCTTCCCTTAAAGGAAGATATTTATAGGTGGATTAGAACACTAATTGCATCTTAATGTCCAATTTTCCCACATAACCTCATTCTCTTAAGTGTTTTCTATCTTTTCTTAAGGTATGATACTTGACAATAAAGGGGTTGCAATTTTACCTGTAATGCATTGGAAAATCTCATTACCATCCCTGAATCTCTGCAGCTGTGGACTATCTCAGCCACAAAGGCCACAAGCATTTTTTAAAAAATGTGTATTCTCTTCTATACCTTGCAGGGTCTAGCTAGTTGTTATATTCAAAATATTTTGGGTTCTGCCTAGTATTAATTGAAAGACTTGTCTGTACTAATTCAGTGTAGTTTGATTTTTTTTCTTGATATCAATCACATTTCAGAGTGTTTGATCACCAGACCTTATAATAAACAGAAAACAGAATTGTCACAACTAGGCAGGTTTTCAAGGCAAAGTCCAGCCTACTACATCTGAGTATGCTTTGTACAAATGAATAGCATATATGAATTGACACTTAACCATACTGATTCATAAGCAGTGCTAGATATTTCAAGTGATTTTAATGTTGTGATTGGCTCAGAATTAATATAATGTGAATATGGGGTCACCTCCAAGTTGTCAATATAATGCTAACAATAAATTAAGTAAAATAGTAAAATGAAGCAAGAAAAATAAAGAACAGTTTCTACTGGTTTCTGAAGATGTTCCTGTAAAAAATGTTTGTTGAGTTTTGGGGCCACATCTTATGGGGCTCAGGGTTTAGGGATCAGTCCTGGTGGTGCTTGAGGACCATATTTTGTGATGGGGATAGAATCGGGGTCAGCCAAGTACAGGACAAGTTCCTTATCCTCTGTACTATCTCCTACTCCAGAAGCTTTGCTTTTTATAGGGCCACACCTGGAGATGCTTGGAGATCCCTAGGGCTGCCTGAGGGTGTAAGGATGAAGACACACAGGACCAAGGGTTGAACTCAGGGTCTTCCATATACTGAGCATTCTGCTTCTTTTTTCACAGAAGCTAACTCCCTCGAACTGAAATATTTTTAAGGTCTTCTAAAGCTTTCTTAAGGTCTTAAGTGCTGCTAATTTAGTCAAATTAATAGTTTAAATTTATTAAAATAGAAAGATATGACATCTTAAAAAATACTCCACTGTGGGGCCAGAGAGATAATACAGTGTGCCATTTATCTAATATAACTCAGGTATTTTTCCTTGTTTTATTTATCTGGTAATGGAGGATACTTTTGTCAATTGCTCCTTGGATTATTTATTTACTTAAAAAAAATTCAATGTTTGGGGCTGGAGTGATAGCACAGCGGGTAGGGTGTTTGCCTTGCACTCGGCTGACCCGGGTTCGATTCCCAGCATCCCATATGGTCCTCTGAGCACCGCCAGGAGTAATTCCTGAGTGCAGAGCCAGGAATAACCCCTGTGCATCGCTGGGTGTGACCCAGACCCAAAAAGAAAAAAAAAATTCAATGTTTATTTATTTATTTATTTATTTTTGCTTTTTGTGTCACACCTGGAAATGCACAGGGGTTACTCCTGGCGATTCTCAGGGGACCATATGGGATGCTGGGAATCTAACCCGGGTTGGCCATGTGCAAGGCAAACATCCTACCTGCTGTCCTATTGCTCCAGCCCTCAATTCTTTGAGAAATATATTTTGTAAGTGTACTATGATAGTTTTGTGGATTCTTAACTATGTGTGTAGTGATATATCTTTATTACTATTTCTATAGCCATTTCACATGCTTTTCACACATTTTTTTATTAGTCAGAAAGTGAATACAATATTCAAAAGTTGTATGCCGACTTTTTTTGGTCATTGCTGTCATCCCCTTTATGCTAATATAGACGGAGGTATATGTGGCTTCCCCACAAGTCAGATGTCTGCTTGGTTTTATGTAAAAGAAAGTGACGTAGTACTTAAGGCTGTGTGTCATGAAAAGGACAAATGAAGTGCTAAAAATACTTTTGTGGGGGCTTTGCTTTTTAATAACAATATGTACTGTCTACTCATTTTCATTTAGTTCTGTTTGGGGTAGTCTTGCTACAGTGGGGAGCTTTTCTCAAAATATAGTTCTTCTCTAATGAAAATTACCCATGTCTTTTGCTTGTTTTGAAATACTCATCAGAGTTTTGTCTTCATTTTTTTTTTTCCTCTTTAGCCAGCAATCAGCAGAGGACCTTGCCCGAGTACCTGCCAACTCCACAAGCAATATCTTGAATAGGCTATTGGTTAGTTATGATCCCAGGATAAGGCCAAATTTTAAAGGTTTGCTTTTTTTTAATAAAAACTTCATCTTTTGCAATTAAAAATGAATTATACCTATGTAAAATCTTTTTTTGGGTCATATTCAAAACAATAAAATTTCACATTGTCGAATAGTCTTATATACTTGAAATAAAAACAATTTCATGTTAAAAAAGAAAGCCAAACTATGAATTCATTTTGTATTGTTCCCATTTAAAAAATCTACAATATGCTATCTGTGAATTAGTTGACTACCTTTTTAATGGGTCTTCTAAGTATTTGTTACTCTTAACCTGAATAATTTAAAATTTCGATTTTGGATACAAATCTGGTTTTCATATATAGACACTATACGTATAAATATATTATAACTTTACCAATATATTCCACATACATACCATATATAGACATCAAAATTATAATTTGTAGGATAATTGTCATACACTCATTTAGAGATAGAGAACACCTCGATTAGATTCTTTTGAAATTTTGTTAGCATTTCAGATTCATTTAAAAAAGCACTTCCTTCTACACTTTTGCTACAAAATGATGTATAGGTTTTAAAAGCATTCTAAAACTTTATGAGTAAAGGTAATTATGCTTTCCACATTGATTTCACTCCAACAATATAATACTACATATCATACCTCTCAAAAGCTATAATTATACTTGCAATAAAAGTTGTAAGATTGTATAACCATGCAATTTTTTCTATTTCTTCCTTTGATTTTATGCTTATTTTGTCCTTTTGATGAGTTATATGACAGAAAAAGTTATAGGGAAAAAAATCTCATCTAGAAAACTAATCCTTGTTGCTGACTAAAGACAGGTATTAATGTAGATCAGATCAACATTATAAAGCTTTATTTTTTTTAATAGAAAAATAAAGTCAGCAGCTGCTTCTAGTCAACTGAAGTTATACAACTATGTTGTAAAAACAGAGGTTTTTGTTCATTACCAGGACCTATTCAGTTACTTTCAACAACAGCCGTGCTCTGGGTTGTCACATGTCTACTATATATTGATTCACCACCTGTTTTTCATCAGTCAGTGGTTATGTGGCTAAAAGGCTAAGTTCACATTTTCCCTTTCCCTTTGTTAGCCCAACCAGCAGCCACAATGAGTAAAGAAAGAAAAAAGAAAATTTCAAAATTATACCTTAGTTTCTCTGTGAACTTTTAAATTATACCCTAACAGGTCAGGCAAATGAATCTTTATAATGGATGTCTGATTAAATATGTATTTTTATAAACTAAACTTATGATATAGTAATTGTAAATAAAAGTTTACAGAATACTCTCTTATCAATGAAATTCTAAATAATATAAATTTATTATAAATACAAAATTAAATTATATCTCTAAATAATTTTTAAAAAATGATTTGTATCTAATTGTAGTCTACTAAATCAATTTAGATGTTGCAAGGTAAGTATATTTTTCCAGTCTTTACAATCTGAGTTGAATATTTATGAACAAATACCTTTGTAAAAAGAGCATAATTAATTTTTGATTTATATTAGTATCTCAATTTAGAAAAATAATTTAATAGCAATTGCAAATATGGAGTATTAAGATTATAAATATATAATTTTATATCCCATTTGAATTTTTAAAATATTTAAAAATCAAATGAATTAGCCATAAATGTATAAAGATTCTATTGAAGATTTTTACACCTACTAAGTGTATGCTTAATTTTTTTTCATAGGTATTCCTGTTGATGTAGTAGTCAATATTTTTATCAACAGTTTTGGATCCATTCAAGAAACAACAATGGTAAGAAAATTAACTTAATATTTTGTTATTAAAAAATTTAAGTAGTGGATAGTGATTGCGATACTAAAACAGAAAAATAAGAAAAAAGTTAAAGGAATAAGCTTAAAATATGCTTTCTCCTAATGTAAAACATCCTAATTTCCAGGTTTGGTTAAGCCAGTAACTTTAATGCCTATAAATTTGGGGTTTAAATTTAGCCTCTGCTTTATTTTGCTTGGGGGCCATACCCAGGAGGATGCTTGGGACTTACTCCTGACTCTGCACTTAGGGATCATCCTTGGTTGGCTCAGGGGACCATATGAGGTGCCTGGGATCAAACCTAGGCAGGCCACATGCAAGGCAAGTACACTGCATGCTGTACTATCACTCAGCTAAATTTCGCTTTACTATTTGCATTAAAATTTACAGAAGTAGAAGAATGAATATACTTACTTTCAACAACGAAGGGGATACAATGTGGAAATGAATTTATGCAATAAATACTCTGTTGTAATCCGCCCCTCTCCTACCCCACAATATCTTGATAGAGTTGAGGATTCAAAGTATTTAATAGATCAAAGTTACTTTTTTTCCCCACTGAGGAGTGTCATTGCGCCCTGTTGTGCCAATTCTGTGATACTTGAGATAGAAAGTTTTCAAATGTAAAGACAAAAATTAATTTTTATATAATAAAATGAGGTGCTTGAAGAGATTATGGATAGAGGAAAACACTTAATGAAGAGCTGGAAGGAGTATTGGGAAGGTTCCATGCTGAAAGGAGTGAAAAGGGTCTGTCACTTTAGGGACAAATACATTTATAAAGAACAACTAATGATTTTCTTTTTTTCTTTTTGGGTCACACCCGGCGATGCACAGGGGTTACTCCTGGCTCATGCACTCAGGAATTACTCCTGACGGTGCTCGGGGGACAATATGGGATGCTAAGAATCGAACCCAGATCGGACGCTTGCAAGGAAAACACCCTATACGCTATGCTATTGCTCCAGTCCCAATTAGTGATTTCTTGAGTGATGTTCAATGTTTTTCTCAGCTTCTCAAAAATACACTCAATAAAGTTTTCTTGCTTTTTGAGGTCCAGACTATTAGATTTATTCTCTTTTTGAAAAGCCACATGCTGAAATGATACTACGTGTAAGAGAAAGGACCATACTTAAAAATTTTTTTTTGAGATATTTATGGTTAAAAGACAGGTTTTTTTTCAGTTAGTGTTCCAGACTAGAGAAATAATGATTCTAAGTATTTGATCCTTTGTTCCTAGAAGCAGAAAAGTGTGTTATAAAAGAGACTGTGTATCATGGTTAATTTATGATAGCTAGTTTTGTATCTGTACAGAGAATGGTTTCTGGTTTCTGGTAGAATTATTTCCCCTAAATATTTGATTTTCAGATAGCATTGGAGAATTATTTGAAAAAAGGATTTTTTTAGATTTATTGGAAGAAATATTGGAAATTAGAGAATAGTTTTAGAGAATTATTTGGAAGAGGATCTTAGGAATCAAGTCCAAAATTTACTTCCAGTGACTCTCACGTTAAAGCCAACAACATGCAGGATAGATCACTAGAAGATGCTCTGAAAGAAGATATTGACTACTATAAATCACGTGACACAGTAGAACACTCATTACTCATAGATGCTATTAGTCTAAGTTCTTCACTTTACAAGAGTAAGAGATGTCGTCTTCTCAACGCGACTCTTTAAGGGACGTTTTTTGGTTTCAGTACTGTTTTAGCCTTCAAGGCTCCCCTCAAGCTTAAATATTTATGTGAGATGTTGCCTCTTTGGGGAACATCTCTACTCTGTCTTGCATTTGGGGGCAGCTCATACCAGGATTATTTTTCTCTCATATATCTGCTTGTGTTATGTCTTCGTGGGAATCATTAATATGTATATTATTAAAGAGTAAAAGAACATCTTATGTTACTCTATTACACATACCTAAATTCACAATTCTATTGAATGAAAACATGAGGGAGAATAAGATGTTAGAAAAGATAAAATTTTCTTTCAATTTATTTAAAAATTATTATAAAATATTTCACAATAGTTACTTACTCTCCTGCACAGATTCATCACTTTACTTAGTGAGCCAAAGTACTTATTGCTGGGAAGAAATCCAGCCCATTTTTTAAATCATGCAGCCTTTGACCTGCTGTTTTTCTCTGATCTTTACCTCTTATCTTTTCATCAGAGACCTTCATAGTGACTCTGACTCACTTTGTGCCCTTTTTCAATCCAGGTCTTTCATCTTTATCATTTGTTTGTTAGTTAAATCTGACAACTTCATTATTTTAAGTAAACGTTCTTGTGTGTTATTTCTTCTGTTCTCTAATTGACTATAAACGTTTTGAAGCCAGAAATAATGTTAACATACCTCTTAACATACAGAAAATTTAGCAACAATAGGTACTTACTAAATAGCGACTATAAGAAAACATAATTGTTTACTTTTCTAACGTTGATTGAGTAGGTAAACAAACTCTGTTCTTTGCCTTCCACAAAGTGAATCAAAGTAACCATAAAAAATTGGCAGGAAAAAATTAAACTCATAAGCTTCATAAGTCAATAATTAATTGTTACTTGGTTAAATAATGGCTGGAATAATGTTATTACTCTAGAGAACTAATTTTGGAATTAAAAAATCTTATCCCAAGAAGCCACATAATTTATAATTGAATCATGAAAACCAGTCTGCTTTTTACACTTCGCAGAGCAGACAGAGCCAGGTATTGGAAATTATAGACATACTCATCAATTATTTTTAATGTTTCAGTTTGTCATAATTTTAATTTTTTGCCCCCAGCAGTGTTTATTTAATAATCCCTATAAAACAGATTTTATAACTTGAATTTTAAGACTGTCAGTCTTTTATAGATTTGTTCATTCTTTAATAATAAATATTTTAATACATTATTGCATAACAGTTAAGGAAGGCACAAACTATTAAGATTTACAGATAGCATTAAGATGTCTTCTAAGGGGGTGAGGGATGGAATCTAGACAAAACTTGTTTTTCAATGCCTGTTACAAACATGACCAGAAGTGATAGTGATGACTCAAGAGGGGAACTAAAGGGGCACATGTATATAAATAAGAGTTATATTATTAAAATATATTTTCATTTTCCTTCCAATCAGGAGATGGGCTTACATTATTTTCCCCATTTCCTGAGACATATAAATAAAATTATAAGCTACTTAAAGTGTCTATGATAATATTAGTGTATACAGCTATGTATGATGATTTATGGTGAAAGTATTTCCCCATAAAGTTTATAATATGTCCACACTTCACATTTTATCTTTTTCTGACATAAAGTTTTAAGTTCTGCTCTTAGAAAAAATTTAAATTCTATAATTCAGTATTATTTATATAGTTGGAATTATAGACATACTCATCAAACACCTTTAATGTTAAATCCATAGGAATTACTTATTTTATGATTGAAAGTCTGTACCATTTCACCAACCAGAGACCCCTGACAACCTCTTTCCTTTTTATTTAAATTTAATTTTTTCCATTTATACATATAAGAAATAAAATGAAGGGTTTGTCTTTCTCTAGTCATCTTATTTCACTTAGTATAATTGTCTTTCTTTGTCTTTCCTATTTAACCATGTTGTTGCTAACAGAATTTTTGCCATTTTTTTTCAAAAGGTTGAATAAGTAGTTATCCCACTGTATATGTGTATCATCTTTCCTTGGTGTATTAATTTGTGACAACATGGCTTGATTCCATAGCTTAGCTGATGTAAAAATAAACATGGCCATTAGATCTGGAGAAATAGTATAGCAGATAGACACTTGTCTTACATGCCGCCAATGTGGGTTCAACTCCCAGCACTACATCTCCATATGATTCCCTGAGCACTGTCGAGAGTGATCTCAGGATTTAGCCCTTAGCGTAGTCATCTGTGCCCCCTCAAAAAATAAATGCTGAAGTGAACCCATGCAGAAAATGGTTCTGTTTCCTTTGGATAAATATCTAGTAAAGATTGCTAGTTCATATGCTAGGAATTTCCTTTTATTTGGAGGTGGGGGGCAGGGGGGAGGAAGGAGGGGATGCAGTATTGAAGCTACACCCAATAGCGCTGGGTGTAGACTAACGGGCCAGCTCAGGGACCATATGCATTCTCTAAGGAGAGAACCAAGATTGACCGTATACAAAGCTAGAACCTTAACCTCTGAACAATTTGTGTTCCCTGGTAGTTCTATTTTAATTTTTGGAAGACCTTTGCTGTTGCATATTTTAGCAGCTTTCCTGGTTTATAATCCTACCAGGTGTGCCCTACTGACCCTTTTTCTCCACATCTTTGCCAGCACATATCTTGTCTTTTTTTAAAAATAAATCCCAGAAAGAATTTTTCTTAAAAACAAAACAAATAAGAAATTCATCCAAAATAAGATGTTGGGAAAGCAGAGAGTATAAATTTATGTAAATACAAGATACATTTGCTTGGAAACAGAATTGTAAACAGCAGTGGTCTCCAACCACCTGTTGCAATGTGGGTGCTTGTTCACAGGTGTAGGAAGCTTGAAAACCACTAATCTACCTCCTTGATTACAACTACCTGTCCGTGGATCAGTTTGCAGATCTGATCAAATGGTTCATAGTACAAAAAGGTTGAATAACACTGGTGTACAGCATTTAAATCTATTTTGTATTTAATGCATTATATTCCCCAAAGCATGAAAATTGCAAAGAATAATACAACAGTAATTTACCTTCATAGTAATTCTCAGTGATGGGTTCTCTTTAGCATGCATTTGCCAACGAATATAAAGTTTTACATTAGAGAAAGCATTGAAGCAAATAGACCACTTATGTTTATTAGCAGCCTTTTATCCAGTTGTTTTTTTGATATTGATAATCCATTAGAGTAATTTTCTCTCCGAGAACCACCAAAATAACAAAGTTCTAAAATTCAGGAAGCTTCAGCATTTGCTGACATCTTCCTCCCTAATTCAAACCTTTCTACCTGAACCAGCAGTTACATTTTCCAGAAAGCCCGGGGCAGATGCAGAGCTTGGGGTTAAGAGACTATAAATAACTCAAAGTCAGGTGGCAGACAGATGTAGGGCAGCGCCTGAAAGGAGAGGGCTACTTATTCCTCCTGTGCATGAAGTTGATGATCAAACAAAGACATGGTCAAGGTTATAGACCTGAAGATTTTTATTAGGAAATTTTCACCATTTCTATTTGGAAAACATTCCCCCCACTCCTCTGGTTATTCAGTTTTGGTTTTGTTCTTAATTGAGATGCTGAATATCACTAGTTGATCCAAGGTTGATCTTACATTTGTGCACAAACCTTGATTCTGTTGTGGAGGAACATGGCAGCTACCACTTGCTTGTGTATTTTTTTATAGCTTAATCATTCCTATTTCCCATTTCTTCAAATTCATTTGCAATTTTTTACCTTATATTTTTGGAAGGTGTCATTTTGGGGTGGGGCGGACCCAGTGGTACTCAGGACTGTGCTGAGTCTCACACCTGGTGGTATTTGGGGGACCACATGTGGATCTAGGGATCAAATCAGGGTCAACCACAGGCAACACAAGTGCCTTAACCCCTGTCCTACCACTCTGACCCTTGGGAAGGTATCATAATTAATCCATCAAATGGTATATTCGGACAGTAATAGTAGCATCACCGAAATTGTCAAAGTAATCATCCTAATTTAAAGTTGCTATAGCAATCACTTCAAATCTTATCAACTCTCGTGAGAATGCCTGTGACAGGGGAAAGAACATTCTAGTCTAGTGAGAGATGGGTTTGTTAGATGCAGGTGGCATCTGTCCTATGTTTATGCTTATATTTGTTGTTTTTCACTCAGGTCATACATCTGACTTAAATCAGTGGGATTTTCATCATTGAAATGTGAACTATTGGACTGATAGGGGAAAAACTGGGTACTCTAGTTTATTGTAATAATCTCTACACAAGCACTTTGCTTCATCAGAAGTACAGTAGAGTTCTTTCATATAAATAAATCTGTTTATACAATGTACTTCCTTTCTTTGGTTCAGTCCTGCATGGTAATTATATTGAATTATTATTGCCTTGCAATGCATAATTATGTCAAAGTTTCTCTGACTTTCTCCTTCATCGTTGTCTATTTGTTTTAATAATAAATGTTAGCTCTCTTTGTTGAGCAACCTGGTAGTGCCTGTCAAGAATATATATTATCTATAGGTTAATTCTCAGAGACAAACTCAGTTTTTATCAGTGGCTCACCTTTATTGTTTTAAAAGGCAAATTTTAGATTTTAATTCTGTATATTAGTTTTAAGCACATTATTTAAAAAATTACCTTTGTTTCATATTCTTTTTTTTTCTTTTTGGGTCACACCTGGCGATGCACAGGGGTTTTCCTGGCTTTACACTCAGGAATTACTCCCAGTGGTGCTCAGGGAGCATATGGGATGCTGGGAATCGAACCCAGGTTGGCCGCGTGCAAGGTCAATGCCCTACCCGCTGTGCTATTGCTCCAGCCCCAGTTTCATATTCTTTATGTTTGTTATTTTTGTTAACATTCTGGCAAGATTTATTATAGAAGTATGTAGACGTAATTTTCCAGTTTTTTGTTTGGGGGCTATGCCCAGCGATATTGAGGGCTTTCTGCTGTCTCTGTGATCAGGAATCACTTCTGGTGGTTTTGGAGAACCGTATTATTGGTGCTGAAGAGAGAACCCAGGTCTCCTGTGTGCAAGGCAAATGCCCTATCCACTGTACTATCTCTCTGGTGCCTATTTTTAAAAACTTTTAGACATGAAAACCTTAAAATAGTTTTATATTAATGTTTCCCTATTATTCATATAAGGCATATACTGGGATTAAATAGTTTTTTAAATTTTTTTATTAGTTTATTTTTAATTAGAGAGTCATTGTGAGGGTACAGTTACAGATCCATACATCTTTGTGCTCATGTTTCACCCATACAAAGTTCGATAACCCATCCCTTCACCAGTGCCCATTCTCCACCACCAGTGAACCCAACATCCCTCCCCCCCTCCCCAGTCCCGTCTCCCTCCACCCCACCCTGCCACTATGGCAGGGTATTCCCTTTTGTTCTCTCTCTCTGATTAGGTGTTGTGGTTTGCAATAAAGGTGTTGAGTGGCCATTGTGTTCAGTCTCTAGTCTGTATTCGGCCCACATCACCCTTTCCCCACATGACCTCCAACCACATTTTACTTGGTGGTCCCTTCCCTGAGTTACCCAGAATGAGAGACCAGCCTCCAAGCTATGGATGGAGACAACCTCCTGGTACTTATTTCTACTATTCTTGGGCATTAGTCTTATAGTCTATTATTCTATATTCCACAGATGAATGCTATCTTTCTATGTCTGTCTCTCTCTTTCTGACTCATTTCACTTAGCATGATACTTTCCATGTTGATCCACTTATATGCAAACGTCATGACCTCATTTTTTCTAACAGCTGCATAGTATTCTATTGTATAGATGTACCAGAGTTTCTTCAGCCAGTCATCTGTTCTAGGGCACTCGGGTTTTTTCCAGATTCTGGCTATTGTAAACAGTGCTGCGGTGAACATATAAGTGCATATGTCACTTCGACTATACTTTTTATACTGGGATTAAATAGTGATTCTCCCACAATGTCCATACTCTAATCTCTAAAACTGTGAATATTATTTCAGCAGAATGGGAACATAGAAACATTGCATGTCTGATTAATTAAAGATCTTTAAAATTTGTGTTATTTGGTTTTGTTTTGATTATCAATGTGGGGCTTAATAAAATCACAAGCTTCCTTAGAAAAGGGAGGTATCACTGTATCATTGAATCACTGTTATCCCATTGCTCATTGATTTGCTCGAGCAGGTACCAGTAACGTCTCCATTGGGAGACTTGTTGTTAATGTTTTTGGCATATCAGATACACCACGGGTAGCTTGCCAGGCTCTGACATGTGGGCGAGATACTCTTGGTAGCTTGCCGGGCTCTCTGAGAGGGGCAGAGGAATCAAAACTGGGTCGGCTTCGTGCAAGGCAAATGCCCTAGTCACTGTGCTATCGCTCCAGCCCAGAAAAGGGAGGTAAGAGAACAAATTAGTGGACTTCAGGAAAGACAATTTGAAATTAGATGAGCAAGGCAAGAGTCCTCTACAGGTACATAAAAGCACCGAAATGAATTCTCTCCTCAGAGCCTCCAGAAGGTATCTGACCAAAAGACACTGACTCAGTCCAGTGAAAACAATTTTGACACTTGGAATTCCAGCACTGTTAAATAATGTGTTGTTGATTAAGCCTCTCCATTTTTTGGTAATTTTTTATAACAGCAAAAAATAAACTTATACTCAGGATGATGAAGACTTGTCAATACTTTTCTTCAAAATTGTCAAGCGATTATGTTATTACACTGAAACTTTCTCCAATGCTGGTACTTCCAATGCTGTGGTCTATACACCTATTTTCATAGTTAAGAATACCAAAAATGATTGGTTGTTTTTTAAGTCAGTTGTTACTAAAAACTTTCACCCACTAACAGTAATCAGAATACATTTTTCGCAAGAAAATTTGTTAATGTAGTTTGTTTTTGACCTAAAAGACAGAAACTTTCGACATTTCAATTTAGTTTAAAATAATATAATTGATCATGGCTACTTTTCCTCTCTATCGTTTGCCTTCCAGCAATATTCCTTAGAAACATTAGTGACTGATCACATATATACTAGAGTATTGTATTGGGAAATAAGGTAGAATGACAAACAACAAAGTTTTATTTTTTTTCTTCTAGTAATTTGTCATTGATATTGGTCAAAAATTGGGTGTAAGTAATTCTAGAGAAATAACTAAACCTGTCAAAATGTCAGAAAATAATTTTTTTATTCCCGTATTTAATAGAAATATATTAGGCATACATATCTAGTCCCACAGACTAATAATTTTTTTTTATTAATGAATCACCATGGGGGTACAGATACAGGTTTATATATTCTCGTGCTTGTGTTTCAGTCATATACAGCTTGAGTATCTATCCCTCCACCAGTGCTCGTCCTCTGCTGATGACCCCATCGTCCCTCCCACCCACTCCCACCCCATCCTCCTCCCCACCCTGCCTCTTTGGCAGGGCATTCCCCTCTGTTCCCTCTCTCCCTTTGGGCATTGTGGTTAGTAATGGAGGTCTTGGGTGGCCAATGTGTTCGGTCTATAGTCCACACACTAATAATTTTACAACTTTATAACTTTGGCACTGATGTGCCATGTAACAGACACTTTTGTTCAATATATGCAATATTAGTGTTGGTCTATAAAATGTTTAGTATGCACAAGGCATTATTTAAATATTTAACTGAAAATTTTACAAAATAACATAAAGAAAAAATTCACTAAAATTTGCCTCAGAATTTTATTGGAATTTTATTAACTTCAAATTCCTAAATGATACCTCTAAATTTACTGACTATATTGAAATCTTTTTTTTATTTTTTTAAAACTTTTTATTAAATCACCATGTGGAAAGTTACAAAGTTCTCAGGTTTATATGTCAGTTATACAATATTGAAACACCCATCCCTTCACCAGTGCCCATATTCCACCACCAGAAACCCCAGTATACCCCCCACCCCCACCCCCTACCCCCTACTGTATAACTAATGAATTTCACTTCATTTTTTCTTTACCTTGATTACATTCCATAATTCAACACAAAACTCACTATAGTTGTTGGAGTTTCCAACCAAGAGAGACAGACCTACTACATTTGATAATTAGTTTTTCATTGCTGGAAATGAAGAGATATGTAGCCCCACCGCTACAAGTACATAACTCTCTCTCTCTCTCTCTTTTTTTTTCCTTTTTCCTTTTCCCTTTTTTTTTCTTTTTCCCCCTCAACCCTTTTCCTGTGCCTCATAGTATGGTGTACGCCACGCGGCGTCAGCCAGCGTGGGGCTTTTGCTTAGTTCACAGTCCAGAGAGGTGGCTGCTACATTAAAAACCTTCAAAATTTCAACAAAAACTTACTGTTATTATTTGGAGTTTCCCTCCCCAAGTCAGACCTGTTCAAAAGGAACCGTTTCACATTGCTGACAATTATAAATGTTAAGTCGCGCGGACGCTGCCTTTGGATTTCTGTTTAAAGTCCAGGGAAAATTCTGCCAGAAATTACATAGCCCAGCTCACAGTCCCAGTGCATTGCTGTAAGAAGTCTCTGAATTCAAAGTCTTTAGGCGCAGAGGGTCCGATTTGCGCTCAGCGGCTCTGGATTTATCTGGGCCGAGGGCGTTCCGGTTACGCCCCCTTCCCATGAGTTCCTGGGAGCCCCAAAAGTAAAAACCGAATACCTCTGAGTTTGGAGTCACAGAAGATGGCGCCTGCCACGTGGGTGCCGCCAGGCCGCCACTTTCCGTGCAGGAAGACAGGGTGGGGAGGAAAAAAATCCACCCCGGGCAGCACAGAGTTGTAGCCCAGTTCGAAGTCCCAGTGCATTGCTATCGGATGCTGCGCTGGATGCCCGGATGTGTTACATCTCTGGAATCAAAGTCTTTAGGCGCAGAGGGTCCCTTGAAATCTTTTAAAACCAAACTTCTAATAGCTCTGTTGAGAGAACTTTAATTAAAATGCTGCCAAATGCTATCAGAACTGATACTTATTTCCTTCAATGTCTATTTTAAAAAGTAATAATATAAAGAAAATTAGTAAGTTGAAGATTAAGTATGTGTGAGTTTTGTCAAAATTTTATGTAATGAAAAAGCTATCCCAACGATATAAAATATAGTATGAATTTAAGCATATTTAATATTAAATGTTCAGTAATGAAGCTTTCCAAGTTCAGTGTTTGGTTGTAAAATGGTTTAATTGCTTTGAAGAAATAGTTTAATTTGGGTGTTAATTGGTATGACAAATTTTGGAGAACATTAATTTTCTGTATAATGACTAATAGTGAGTTATTTGAAGTGAACAATGAATACTATTTGTCTAGTTATTTAAAGTAGTTATTTTAAGTAATTTCCCACTGATAAAAAAGAAGCCTATTTCTGATGAAATTTGTTCATTACAAAGTAAATGATAGAGCAATAGTTATTGTGTTGAATAATTGAAAATTAAAATAAGTAAGTTTCAAAGATATTTATCCTAATATAAGAGTATTTGACATTCCAATAACTGCAATTACCTAGAAACACTCAAAGAACATTAATTAAAGCATACTAACATTATGCTTTTTAATTTTTGATGAATGATTATCTCAAACTAGTAATTAAACTGTAAAGTTATGAAATACTCTAAATATTTCATAATTACAAAACAAGACTTGAAATGGTAAATAGCTACATAACTAAGAGAAAAAACATCACTGAAACATTTGCATAGCAGAATTGTCACTGTCATCCCATTGCTCATCAATTTGTTCGAGCAGGCACCAGTAACATTTCTCATTGTGAGACTTATTGTTACTGGGTTTTGGCATATCGAATACACCACGGGTAGCTTGCTATCTCTGCGGTGTGGGTGCGATACTCTCAGTAGCTATAATAGCAGAATTATAACAGATATATTAACTGTTAAATATTATCTTATATATTTAATATAACTTTTTATTATCTGTATTATTAGATAGGAAAAGTTGTCCTCTGTTCAAATTTTAATCCTCTGCCATCTTGCTTTTCATACGCTGCTATGTCAAAACTATTTGTGCTTAGATGTTCAAGAGTTCCTCACTTACTGGAAGCATTCAGTTTTGTTTGACTTGACCCTTTTTGGAACTTGCTGTTGTTGACCTATCTCAAGCTTTTCCTCTCTTCTTCGGTGTAATTACATTTTCTTTTTCCTTTCTTTCTTTCTTTCTTTCTTTCTTTCTTTCTTTCTTTCTTTCTTTCTTTCTTTCTTTCTTTCTTTCTTTCTTTCTTTCTTTCTTTCTTTCTTTCTTTCTTTCTTCCTTTCTTCCTTTCTTTCTTTTATTTTTTTGCTTTTTGGGTCACACCCAGCGTTTGCACAGGGGTTACTCTTGGCTCATACACTAAGAACTTGCTCCTGACAGTGCTCGGAGGGGACCATATGAAATGCTGGGAATTGAACCAGGGTCTGCCGTGTGCAAGGCAAATGCTCTACCTGCTGTGCTATTGCTCCAACCCCTAATCACATTTTCATGGTTCTCTTCTTTCTCAGTTTTCTAGTCAACCACCTAAATTCTTGCCCTTCTACTTTATTGCCCTGGGTTCCTATTCTAAAAAGTAATAGTGGATAAGCTACTTTGGTCTTTATTTCTTGTTGTTGTAGTTTTCAAGGTTCGTTTATATTGTGACATATATGATAAATTAATTCCGCTGTATATCTGGTAATGACATATTTCTGATATCTTTTTATATTTTGGTAGACATTCATGTTGCTTCCTTCTTTTAGTATATGGCTAAGTGTCACTGTGAGAATAGTTTAAAAATACTTCTTGTAGTTTTTGTAGTTCTGTTTTCAATTCATATATAATATATATACATACATATGTGTGTATATATATACACATATATATATATACTTAAGAGTAAGAGTAGAATTTCTGTTTTTCAGAGGCATTCTGTATTTGGGGAGGGAATGTATGATGTTTTTAAAAAGTTAAATAAACAAACCTGTGTATAGGGAGACATGTCAGTAATTTATTGTACTCATTAATGAGGAGACCAATAGAATAGTAAAGTCGATGGAGAATTTGGAAAACTGAAGTAAAAGAAATTAGATCCCTAAACTGGATTTCTAAATTTGAAATTAGATCCCTAAATTACATACAGACTTGTTTATGTGCCACAGGGCAATAAAGGAATAAACTTTGGGAACATCTTTTCTACCTGACAATTCATTTGCATCTTTACCAGACAAAACTCAATTGTGATTTGTCAATCTTCTCTAAGTTATCCCATTTTGCAGATTTTGATCCTTAATCAATATTAAATGACAAGTCAGACAATTTTATATTTTCTTAGAGAAGCATATAACTCTCAGGTGGACTTGTTAGAAAGCCTTTTAGTTTGATATTGAATGGATATTGAAATTTAATGGCTTAATATTAAATGTACGGCAAAGTATTTTTTTTTTTGCCTAGTATTTACATGGGCTGGGGTGATAGCACAGTCGGTAGGGCATTAGCCTTACATGCAGCCGATCCAGGTTTGATTCCTCTGTCCCTCTCGGAGAGTCCGGCAAGCTACTGAGAGTATCTCGCCCACATGGCAGAGCCTGACAAGCTACCCGTGGCGTATTCGATATGCCAAAAACAGTAACAGCAAGTCTCACAATGGAGATGTTACTGGTGCCTGCTCGAGCAAATCAATGAGCAACGGGATGACAGTAATGGTGACAGTGACAGTATTCACATTTTTGCCCGCTCAAGCAAATCAATGAACAATAGGACGACAGTGCTACAGTGCTATTCACATTTTATATATCTTGTCAGCTACTCTTGTTTTTTGGTTATTCAGGGTTTTCTTGTTATTTTGTTTGTGTGTCATATTTTTCTTGTTTTCTTCTGGGTCACACCTGGTAGTGCTCAGGGCTTACTCACTTTTCTGGGTACAGGAATCACTCTTATGGGTCAGTACCAAATGTGGAGATGGAAATCAAATCCAAGTCAGCCATATGCAAGGCAAGAGCTCTACCTGCTCCACTATCTTTGTCCCCTATAATATTTTTTAAATTGTCACTGTCACTGTGACCTATAAGATGACCTGAAATATACTGAACCATTCTTCTCCTAGGTATTAATACAAAAAATACATTAATTTTAAGGTCCTGAATGGACAGTATGGGGTAATGCTTTGCACAAGCTCAAGTCCTGTTTGGTGTAGTAATTGGTCAAGGATCTCACTGACAATGCCACTGTCATTTGCTCGAGTGGGCACCAAAGTGGACTCCACTTTGAGACCTGTTGTTACTGTTTTTGGCATATTGAATATGCCTCAGGTAGCTTCCCAGGATCTGTCATGTGGGCGAGATACTCTCTGTAGCTTGCCAAGCTCTCTGAGAGGGGCGGAGGAATCAAAGCCGGTTGGCCACGTGCAAGGCAAATGCCCTACCGCTGTGCTATCGCTCCAGCTCATATTTTAAAATATGGATATTTTCATGGAAGTGTTTATGTTCACAGGAAAATTAGGTGAAAAATAATGTTTCCATATATATCCCTTGCATCCCACAGTACTTATCACCTTCCTTACTGTACCCCATCAAAATAGTACAATTATTAAAGTCAGTGAACTTACATTGACACATCACTTACAGTCCATAGTTTGTATCTTAGTTTTGTTCTTGGTATTGTACATTTGATGAATTTTGAAAAATGTATACTGTACATCCACCATTATAGCTATCTACAGAATTTAATTGTCATAGTCATTTTGGATAGTCTTTTGGAATTAAGGTTTTAATGTTCGGGGGTATTAAATGGCAGTCTTATGAAACTCTACATCAAGAAAATATAGAAAAATATAGGCTATTGCTTAAGAATTGAACCTGAGAGGTGTTTTTAATGATTTGATTCCAATTGCAAAGAGAAAAGAGAAATATTAAACAATGGGACCGAGTTATGATGACTTTACATGGCAAAAGAAACTATGACTAAAAATAAAAATATATTTACCCAATGGAGAACTCTTTGTACACACTCCAATAAACTAATATCCAAATTATATTAAACACTCACAAAACTTAGCAACAACAACAAAAATAAGCCTATCAAAATGCAGAGGGGAGAAAGACACTGTCAGGAAGAGCACAAATGAGTGGTAAACACTTATCAAAAAGTGTTCGGGGCCAGCGAAATGATACAGCAGGTAGGTAGGCCACTTGCTTGCAAGCAGCCAACCCAGGTTCAATCCCTGACATCCCATATGGTTCCCCGAGTTTGCCAGGAGTAATTCCTGAATGCTGAGCAAGGAGTAACCCCTAAATATTGTCAGGCATGGTACTGAACTAAAACAAGCAAGCAAACATAAAAGAGGACAGGCACTCAGAAAAGATAATATACTCTAACCATTAAAAGAAATTTTGTAAAAATAAAAATGTTCCTCATCACTTTTTTTCTAAGTGAAACTCAAATCAAAGTGAAAAATCAGATATCCTGTCCATGTGAGAATGACATGTATTGAAAGCACTGGAAATAATCAGTGCTGGCAGGGATGTGGTGAATCAGGGACCCTCAGTCACTGTTGGTGGCAGCATCATCTGGTTCAGCCCCTGTGGAAAGCACTAGGGGAATTTTTAACACCCCTGAGATTTTTATAAAGCTTTAGTTTTGCCTTTTTTAGAATTTCATATACTTGGAAATATATAATAGGCAGACTCATTAGGTTTTTTTTCACTTTGTAATATATATTTAAGGTTCCTCTGTGTCTTTTCATGGTTTGTTTTATCACTGAAGTATATTTCATTCTATAGGCTTAGCACACTTGATTTATTCACCAAAGAACTGCTCAGTTACTTCCTCACTTTGGTAATTTGGGATAAATTTTCAGTAAACTGTGTGCCTGTGTTTCTTTGTACTTAAGTTTTCAACTCTTTGGGTAAATGACAATATGTTTAGGGTACATTTTATTTTGTAAGGAAATGCCAAACTATCTTCCAAGCTGCATGTACCATTTTGCATTCCCAAGAGAAATGAATGAGTTCCTGTTGTTCCATGTTCTCCTTTGATTTTTTTTCATCTTCAGTGTTTTGAGCCATTCTTAGAATATATAGGTGTATTGTAATATTTTATTTTATTTTGCAGTGCCCTGAAGCATACCATGTAGATCACCTTTTCAAATATTAAGGATAGGTAAAAAATAAAACTGACAAGCTATTGGGGGATTTCAATGATTATAGTGAATTATGGTTAGACATACCTCTTGCACATTTTTCTAGCTATTCTTTTAACTGTTCTGTATATCAGTTCAGTTGACTCAATTTAATTGAATTCACTCTCAAATAGAGATCACCTAAGCAATTATTATAGATGATAAGTGAGTTATCAAGGTGCTACAGACATATCTTTAGAAATGTAGAGTGGTTAGAAACAACCGATTCTGTTTGTTGATTTGATTTTCAACTGCTGATGAGTAGAGCTCATGTGATAGCTGGGATCTTGGTTGAAGTTGGAAGATCCCCATACCCAAAAAATGCTAGTTATAAATTCTTTTTGTTCTACTACTACTGAATGCATCTTCTCAAAAGCAACAACAACAAAAAAAAACAAACATCCACATGTACTTTTTCAGGACTACAGAGTTAACATCTTTTTAAGACAGAAATGGAATGATCCTAGGCTGAAGCTCCCCAGTGATTTCCGGGGCTCGGATGCACTGACAGTGGATCCCACAATGTATAAATGTCTATGGAAACCTGATTTATTTTTTGCAAATGAAAAAAGTGCCAATTTTCATGATGTCACCCAGGAAAACATCCTCCTCTTTATTTTCCGGGATGGAGATGTTCTTGTCAGCATGAGGTACTGTGACCTTTCGTATTTCTGTATTTGTGCTTTCCTCTTAAATTTGGGAGATTGCAAAAATATAAAGCAACTGATTTCTAAGACTGCTGTCTCTACTTCCAGGTTATCCATTACTCTTTCATGTCCTTTGGACTTGACCCTGTTTCCCATGGATACGCAACGTTGCAAGATGCAGCTGGAGAGCTGTATGTACAACGACCATAAGTGACTCTGGGAATTCAGTTCATTTAAAAATGCCTAGGCAATGCAGTGTGCTAATGTCTTTTACAAAATGGTCAAGTTGAATGAGTTAGTTTAGAAATATTTATCAGAAGGATTATGTTGGGCAATTACAGTTATTGTGTTACTACATAAAATTGTATTAAGATCCATTTGTTTTTGTGTTTTGGTCACAGAAATGATGCTCAGGGCTTACTCCTTAGTTTGTGCTCAGGGATCACTCCTGGAGTGGATCAGGGGACCCTAAATTGTGCCAGGGATTGAGCCGGGGCCCACTTCATGCAAGGCAAGAGCCTTACTCCTGTCCTACCTCTCCAGACCTTATGGTTCTTTTTGTACTAGTTCTTAATGACATAGGTGTACACTTCCAAGTTACACCAGCTTTGAGTTAATATATCAACAAGGCTAAGGAAATATTACAAAATACTGTCTAAGATAAAAAAGAACAAAGTATTTTCAGAGCATCTAGTTTAGAAATACCTTGAAAGTTCTCTAAATTTTATCAGAAATTAATTTTCTATTAATGTATAGACAACTCATTGATTTTACAAAGTTGGATTTTCTAAGTTTCTGTATTTACATTTTTCAGTTATTTATGAGGCATAGTGCTTGAGATAGGCATAGAATTTAATTTGCTCTTATATTTATCTTTTAAATATAAAAGTAGGGGGCTTAGGAGATAACATATGGACTCCTGATTAAACTCTAACATCACATGACCCCTCCCACCACTGCCAGATGTAGCCCAGTATCCCCTTAGCACTGACGAGGTAACCTGAGGGGTCCTTGGCACCATAGGAAATGAGCCAGACTTCATGAAGCCATCAAAGCAACCCCCTGACTGACACAGGAAGTGATCCAGGTTCCCCTAAGCATTGCTTCCAATTCTCTATTTCCCCCTAACAACTAGAAAATAAAACTTGAAAAATTAGCACTGACCTAAGCAATCTTTAGTCTAAATCCATATATGTTATGACTATTTCAGGAGTTAAAGAATAATAAATACTTATTGTTACTATAAAATGTCTTGCATATGCTTGTTAGATGGGTTCTAAAGTTACTTTGTGGTTGCTGTTTATTTTTGCTTAAGTTGACGGGAATTTTTCTTTTACATTTGAACAATATTTATTGTTTTCTAATTATAAGTTTACAGATGTAAGTATACATATTTGTATACGTTGAATATTTGAGGCGTGTTTCTCTTTGTATATTTATTTAAGAAATTTCAATTATGTATTTACACTTAAGTACATTACAAAATGCAATATAGTATTTTTTTAAATAATCCATGCACTCTAAAATAGAATGATAGGATCCTATATGCTTCAAAACCTCATCTGATTACAGAATTATGGCCAAATGATTAAGCTAAGATATATACTTTAGGACGCTATAATAATATTTGTTTGAAGAATTATTTTATTGTACTCCTGTGGAAATTCAGCCACTTTAGGAGAATTTAAAGGTTTTTTGAATTATATTTTGATTAAAAAATTTGTGGTAACATGATTTTAAATTTATACTCTAAAGAGTTAATATTCCTTATAAAATGCTGTTTTATTGATGATGGTTGAAAATATTGATAGAAATGAACTGTTTACAATGCCTTAGGATTTGGGTTATTTATAAATTTATAATATTCTTTTAATATTACATTGTTTTTTTCTTTGAGCAAATTATCTGTAACTATTGTGCTAATATTTTCATTACTATCCACAAATGAAATTTTACATTATATTTTAATGAGTAATTTCATGTAAGGAAGCTCTGTAATTTAAAAAAATATTATATGTTTTTACAATTTTATTTAATTCTTGGATTATTAAAAATTTATACAGAATTAATAGTTGTTTCAAACTAATATTTTTATTTTTATTTGTAGTCGGTTACACAACTGATGATTTACGATTTATCTGGCAGTCTGGGGATCCTGTTCAGTTAGAAAAAATTGCCTTACCTCAGTTTGATATTAAAAAGGAGGATATTGAATATGGTAATTGTACAAAATACTACAAAGGCACTGGTAAGTAAGATTCTTTAAATTAAACAACTATGACCTACTTCAAAGCGTCAGTTTAGTAATAATTTTTTCCAGGGCAGAGTAGAAGAAAACAAGTTATAAATTAAAGGCATAAAGATGTAGTACAGGAGCTAAGATTCTTGCTTTTAACAAAGCTAACCCTGGCATTATCTCCAACCCTGCATTTACTTCTCAATGTAGCACCAGGAGTGATTCATGAGCACAGAACCAGGAGTAGCCCCTGAGCACCATCAGATGTGCCTCCCTCGCCCCTCCCAAAAGGAAATTAATCAGCTCAATATTTATAATCAATTTATCTCTACATTCACACTGAATATCTCATAAAATCAAAGTCACTAAGGTTTGGTTTTAAAAAATTATTTAGTAGATTTGCTTTAGTTTATATAATTTTTGGTAACATATAGCATTAACTTTTTAATTTTATTTTTTTTAATTTTTAATTTTAATCATAAAAACTCTCCCTGATTTTTCTTTTGTATTTGTATGGTTTTTCTTGGTATTACCAAGAAATTCTACCTTTGATAAAATTCATTTTACAGCCAAACATTATGGACACGAATGATGTAATTTAACTTGTCGGTTGTCTTTAAGGATTTTTTTTAGCTAGTGGTTGACCCAAATTCTGAATGTTAAAAAACACATCTTTATACCGTACATAAATAAATGTGTGAAATGATTGAACACAAGTAAATATTCTTGGCTTAGAGTACATAACAAAAAATTAACCTCATCCATTGAATTTATTATTCTTTTGCAGAAACAAAAACATTACTCAAAACTTTCATAATATGATTTACGTAAACTTTAAATTTGCTACTTTGAGTCAAGAAAACAATATAGGTTGTTGAGTGTTTATTCATTGTCTGTGTTATATAACGTATAATATTAATAAAGGGATAATAAATTTTGATCAGTACATTGAAGCTTATAATTAGTTCAGCAACTAGTACATTACCACAACATTTAAATTATGTACCAGGTGGTAAACCATTCAAAGACAATCTGCAATAACTTATAAGATTTAAAGAGATATTTAAGCTAAGAGGCTGCCATCATGACATCATTAAGGAAAACTGATAATTTTAAGTATTCTTGATATTGAGATAAAGGTTAGAGTGAATATTTGTATATCATCAATATTATAATAAATGCCAACACCAGTTACTCGGAGATAAAATCATGCAAACGTGTTGTTGATCTTCAAACAAATGACCAGATTTGATAACATTTATACATTAGTAGGAACAAAAAATAGTAGATATAGAGTTACTAAAATAACATTTTGGGCCTGAGAGATAGTACAGGAGATGAAGCAGTTCTCTTGCATGTGCTGACCCCACTTTGATCCCTGGCACTACATATGGTCACCAAAGCAAAGCCCAGAGTCAGTCCTGACCAGAGTCAGAAGTAAGCCCTGAACACCTCCCAGTGGGGCCCTCAAACAAACAAAGCAGATGCCTTTTGAAAAATATATCTGAGCATTAGTAAAATTTGACCACTAAAGAAATCAGTGAAGAAATCACAAACATACTGTTAGATACGAAATTGATGATTTGGAATCAGTTCCTTTATTAAACTCATGAAATAGGTGATGTAAATGGACCAAATCTCTTATCAAATGTCACCAGTGAAACAATTGTTAGCCATGATGATGTCTCTTGTCATTCATTCGGTTTAAGGAGACTTAATACAAGTTTTTGTTTGTTGCTTTTTGTTGTCATTTGTTTGTTTAATTTTTCTCTGTTTGAATTTTGGGTTAAGTGCAGTGGTACTCAGGAACTATTCCAAAGCTTAGTGCTCAAGATGTGTTTGGGGGTCACCCCCAGCAGTGCTCAGGAGCTACTCCCACTGTATTTCTATGGGGTTGCTCCCAGAAGTACTGGGAGGAACATGCAATACCTAATCAAACCTAGGTTTCCTGCATATGTTCTAGACTGTTGGATCTCTCTGGCCCAGTAAGGAATTTTTACAGCCCCTTCAGTTATGAAACACTTAAACTTAAAAGAAACACGTCTTTAGAAGATAACTTTTGGGGGAGTCTCACTTTTGAGCATCATTGCACTGCTTGTTAGGAATTCTACCACAATAATCCAATTAATTAAGAACTTTGCCTACTTGTATTTTATGCATCCATGTACTGAGTTAAAGCAACCTTGCTTGATGCTTCCTGTTGGGTTAGAGAGACCAATCCGACATTGCTCTGCTTCCCGTGAAATCAGTCCTATTTAAAGTAATCTGCACACTTCACAATGTAGACTAAATTGTTTTGGGTAAAATTGAAATAGAATTTAGCGGTTTCAAACTTCATCTAGAGTTGTAAACAAAGTTCATGTTGATGTTAGTTCTAAGAAAAAGAATGTGTCCAGTAGTAGAGAACATTTGGGGAATTACAAGATTTATGGTAAGTAAAGGGTTTTTTTTTGTGGTATTTTTATTAGGGTATGTAAGTCAGTGATACCTCATTAGTTACAGAAAATAGCAATAAAAAGTCCTGTGGCTAACATCATAATAATTGGTACTTACTATATTTCAGCAAAAGTTTTCTTTTTTTTAATCAGCACTTTTATGAATAATCAGATGAATATAGGTAAAAATAATTTTAATGTTTGGACAATATTTATAAACATAATTATAAATACTGAATATGCAAAATACATGGAACAATTAACAATGAAATAGTGGGAAAGATAGAGCACCACATAAATGATATGATGACCATTGCGTTCTTTGACTTGCTCAGAAATAATGGCTCAACTTCAACTTTGTTGAAAATTATGCTTTTTTTATAATTGTAGAAATCACAAAGATAGAGAACTGGGGAAACAAGAACACAAAAATGCTTAAGTTGAAATTCTAAGTAAATAATGAAATAAAACATCACAGGAAATAGAAACTAAATCGAATTTGCAGTGAACATTTATATCAATTAGTTGCCCACCTGCCTCTCATCAATGTAACAGTACCAGGAAATGATCAAAAAAAGATCGAGACGTGTCTCATAAAAGTTTATGGAGCAAATCACTATAATATCCAAGCATGTATTTTACTGCTGAATGCATCCAAATCTTGTGACGCTCCCCTAGAGAGTGACTTCATTAAAAAAATGTCATGGAAACTTGTTTCTGGAATACAGAATACAGATTATTTAGTTTTTGTTTACACATAGTAAAATCATGAAAAAATCTTGACATGGGAGCACTCTGCAGGAAAACTGTTACAATATTTCTGACAACTTTCACGACCTAAAAATATAGATCATTTCCCATTTCGCATTTAGTAGATGGGTATAAAATTAGATTTAGTAAGTGATGCATTACAAAAGAGTTTTTTAAATACCACTTTAAGAAATTCTGCGGACCACTTTATTGTAACAAAATATGTCAATGTTTGTGTATATTTTGGAAATTTTGCACATGAGATCCTATGTTAAAAACATTTGTTGTTTGTCTGGGCAGAATGTTGAGTAGTGTATAACAAAAAAGAGAAAGTATTTTTCATTGTTTTTCTTTTCATATTTTAACTCTATGCATGATGTAAAAGAATTGCTTTTACTGAAATGAAAATTTGAAAATTAATTTTAAAAACTATTTCTTTCATAAGTTTAAAATGTAAAAACATTTGGTAAAATTTACTTCAATTTAAATCAGCTATTTTTATGTATTAATTAGCTTTAATATCTTTAAATCATCTAACCTCGCAAGGATTATAATTAACACCAGAAACAGTACAATCTGAGTAGCTTAATGATAGAATGTGAATAACTATTCTTTTGTCTAAAATTTATTAAAATTCTTTGCATGAAAGTATTGCTCTAGTACAATTAATGTAAAAATATAAAGCTTATTTTAGTATTTGAAGAATATATATGCATATATATTCTTTCAAACTTAAAAAAATAATAGACAAAAACATGAGATCAGAATATTTTAAACTATAATTTTTAAGGTAATATTATCCTTTCCAAATATTTATTCACTGTCTATTTATTTGTTTCAACTTTTTAGCATATTATTATACAATTTTAGTTTAATACAAAGAATTTTTAGCTTCTTGTTCTTCCATGCCATAACCTTATAACCTTATTTTATTGAATGGCAGTTACTAATTGTTTAGTATATTGAGAGTTGTAGACATTAAATAATGCATTTAAATTGCTAACTGAAAGAACTAAAATGTTTCCAAAATAACCTCAAACATCTGGAATGTCTCTTTTATTTCAGTACTAGGAGGCTATTTGTGGCACTACTTTCTTTCCCAAGTCAGAAAAGGCTATTATGAGGTTGCCCAAAATTTGTGAATAATTTGGACCACCAGTTGATGTCATGTCAGCTCTAGAATTAAATTGTGAAGTAATTTTTGCATTTGTTTCTGCTCATAAAAACGTACCACCTTTCCCTCAATTATAGTACATTTCTGAGCCTGGAGGGGAGGAAGGCAGAATATTAGGAGGAATGAGAGATATTTGCCCTCTATAATCTGTTAACTTGATTGAAAACACCTACTTGCTAACGCTGACTTGCAATCCTTCTCTTGTTAAAGTTTGAATATCTTTGTAAATCATTTCTAGGTAAAAATTAGTGCCAAACAATTGTATCAGACAATGCAGAGTCTAGGAATGTTTCTTTTATAAGGCTGGTTCTACTTTGATTTACTGCTCTCCTTGTGACTCCCTGAGACCATTGACTCTGCGAGTACCTGTGTGGGTAATGAAAAGTTGAAGTCCGATGTCGAGTCTCTGAACAAAGACTTAAAAGCTGAGACACTGCCACAGTGGAGCAGCATGTGGTACCTATTTCTCAATGTCATAATGAAGCTGTGAAAGGTCAAGTGAGGCAGGGCCCATAATGTCATCCTTTGCGAGCCCATAAATTAGATATATTTAAAGAAAAGTTTTCGGTGTCAAGTTGCCTTTGAGGAACTGCTTCCAATAGATGTGAAACACTTCACAGGGCCCATAACTGGTTTTTGAACTTGCCTTTGGGAGAGAACCTCATACCTGTACTGTGTTTGTTTCTGCCAGGCTACTACACGTGTGTGGAGGTCATCTTCACTCTCAGGAGGCAGGTCGGGTTTTACATGATGGGTGTCTACGCCCCGACCCTCCTCATCGTGGTTCTCTCCTGGCTTTCTTTCTGGATCAACCCAGATGCCAGCGCAGCCAGAGTACCCCTGGGTAAAGAATTCCTTGCTTCTCTCTCTTGTCATAAATGAGTAATGTCTTCATGAACTCACTGGATCAAAACAATGAGCTGTTGAATTCAATGTAATCTCTTTCCTTTTGTTTGAGACTGACCTCAAAAAATCTGACAGTGCACTAGATTCCCTCAGCATGTTTGTCCTATATGTTACACTGCAGTTTTCTTTTATTGTTCCTGGTTGTTTTAAGATGATCTTTTCTACTTGGATTGCCAGAAAAAAATTGTTAACTAGTTTTTTCCAAGAAAACCAAATGACTAAATTCCTAAATAGTATCAACATTGAAATCAAACAATTACTTTGGTTAAATATTAATATTATGTCCTAAAGCACTTAATTAGGGAAGATATCATAGGATTTATATTTCTTAAAGTAACACCATCATTTTTTTAAATATAAGTTTTGTAGGCTATATCATCAGTAGTGACTTGGACAAATAAGGGCTGGTGAGCTAGGCTTTCCAGTTTGTTGTATTTTTATAGACTGTGGCATAGAAACATCATTAGCCAGATGTGAAAACTGCATCTGAGTTGGCCTAAGTCTTTGCTTGGAAAATAACCACAAATCCTTTTCTTGGAGAAAGTGAGTAAAATTCAAAATAAGGACATTATGACAACTCATTTTACTTAGAGCACTTTAATTTTTTTCATTACTGTGTGCTTGTTCATGTGAGTGAGAGAGAGAGTGTGTGTGTGTGTGTGTGTGTGTGTGTGTGTGTGTGTGTGTGTTTTGAATACCACCTGGAACTGATATACATAAGGCAGTGATAAATCTGACCTCTTGGTGAATGACTGGTTATAGCATTTCAGTTTTTTCATTTATTGAAAAGGTCTTATACAAATCTCCCCTCTGGCTTATTGGAGGAATTAAATGAAATACAGATTTTTATAAACAGGGAAGCATAAAAGAAGCAATGAAAATGACAATTTTATCTGAATAATAAATAAATGCACTGGTTCACTTTTAATAACAACCACAAAGACAAAATCTATATCTTAACAATTAGAACACACACAATGTCATCATTGATGCTACATATTCTCTATGAATATAGTGATAATTAATATATTAATTCATTTAGGAAATGAGACCTAACTCTATAGCATATATTCTGGGAATTAAACACCAAAATCTAGATTAAAATTCTTAGACTTGTGAAAATATTCATTTTCCCCAGATAATTTTTTTTGTTTGATTATTAATTAGAAGTATTTACTCTCATGCAGCAATATAAATTGGACAGTCCAATATTTAATAATACATAGAAGACATCTCAGTCCTGACTTGTCCTTGAAGGAATTTACACTATAAATTCTCATCAACATAAAGATTTCTAATATGAGTTCATGAACTGTCACTTAGGGTCAGATCGACCTGTTGTAAGGAGCAGAATTGATTAATCATTTAAAAATCAGTCATTAGGAGCCAGAGCAGTAGTACAGTGGATAGGGCAATTGCATTGCATGTGGCAGACCCAGTTTTGATCCCAGGCACCCCATATGGTCCTTTGAGCACTGCCGGGAGTTATCCTTGAGTTCAGACCTGGAGTAAGACCTGAACACTTCCAGGCATGGCCCAAATACTTTTTTTTTAAAGTAACAAGAGTAGAACCTGGGTTTGAACATTTGTTGTATGTTTACTAACTCTACAAGTTGAAAAATATATCTCACCCTTTCTTACACACTCTCTTGATATGTGAATAGGGTAGAAACATTTCCAAGGGTGACTTGAACGATTGAAAAGAATGAATACAGTCATTCAAGGCCCCTTATACCAGGAGATGGGACGACAGTACACTCCTCACATGCAGCTGACCCAGTTTTATCTTAGCATCCCACATGGTCACATGGTCCCCTAAGCCCACTATAAATTATCCCCAGCACAGAGCCAGGAGTCAATTCTGAGCACCACCAGGTGTGACCATCAAATAAGGAAACAAAATGACAAGACCTAATAGACGTCATTTATGTAGCACTATTTTATAGTTTAAAACTAATTTTATAAATTTTGATTTAGTTAAAAATGTAGTACACATACATGTTCAAAGAGGTAGATATAATTAGTTCATAAAAAGTTTCATATATAATAAAATAAATTCATTCATAATCCCATTGAAACACGGTGGTCTTTTCCCCTACATTCCAGCCTTACCCACCTGTGCTCAGGTCTTACTTGTGGTTCTGCACTCAGGAATCATTCCTGGTGGTGCACGAGGGACCATACGGGATGCCATGGGTTGAAATTAGGTCAGCTGTATGCAAGGCAAATGCTCTACCCACTGAACTATCATCCCAGCCCCTGATTTGATATGTTTACTACCCAATGACCATGACAAACTTAATTCTTTTTTATTAAAGAGCCATGATTTACAAAGTTTCTGATAGTTGAATTTTAGGCATACAACACATCAACACCAATCGCTCCACCAGTGTCAACTTCCCTCCAGCAGTGTTCCGAGATTCCTTCCCCATCCCAGTCCCCTACTGTCAACTCAACAGACACATTACAGAGTTTCAGCAGTTGCCACTTAGAACTCATGTTTTCTGTTGTTGTTTTGGTTATATGGCTATATCCAGGAGATCACACAAAATATAAACAAGAAAAGTTTTTAGTCTCAATGAATTTGTATTATCCTTGGAAGACACGGAATTAAGAATTAGTAGATAAGGGGCTGGAGTGATAGCACAGCGGGTAGGGTGTTTGCCTTGCACGCGGCCAACCCAGGTTCGAATCCCAGCATCCCATATGGTCCCCTAGCACTGCCAGGGGTAATTCCTGAGTGCATGAGCCAGGAATGACCCCTGTGCATTGCCGGGTGTGACCCAAAAAGCAAAAAAAAAAAAAAAAGAATTATCTGATAAGTTCAGAAATATAACAATGGTGAGGTTTCTAATGAATTTGGCTCTTCTATAGTTCCAGTGAACTGGGATGCCCATGAGAGCTTGTGACCATGATTTCATTTACGTTTTCACAATTTATCTTTATCTACTTAGCTTGTAGAGCAGAATGAGATGGAATGAGGCTCAAGGAAGGGAAGCAGGTTGAAATTTTAACAACTTAGCTGAAAAAAAATCATGGTATGGGTCAGGGTGTAGAAGTGGAGGTGTTAGTAAATAGAACATGGATATTTCAAGATTAACATGATTTAAGAGTCCAAGAGAGATAGGACAGGAGATAAAGTACTGACTTTGTCTATGGCCATCCCCAGTTCAATTCTCCCAAGGCAGACCAGGGTCAAAATGAGCACAATAGTCCCTGTGCATGCCAAGTGTCGCCCCCAAATGAAACAAACCAAATATAGATATAGAAATATAGAAATATATATATGGAAATATGTACAAGTATAGAAATGTGTATGTGTTATATACAGGATTTCAGAAAGTAGAATCAAAGGACTGGAGAGATCATGTAGGGGTAAGTGTTTGCCTTTCATGCAGGTGATCCCTATATAATCTGTAGAACTTCATGTGCCGCCCCCCCGCCCCAGGCCCCGGGATCATCTCTCAGCAGAGAGCCAGTAGTAGACTCTTAGCACCGCTGTGTGTGACCAACAAGAAAACTAACAAGCAAAAAGTGTGCAAGGAGGGGCCTGGAGATGATACAGTGATATACATAGCATGTGTGAGACCTGGCTTTGATTGCCAGAGAGTTATAGGGCTGTGAGCATCATCAGGTGCAGCCCTGGAGGTTCTTGAGCACCTCCACATGAGACCCTGAAGGCACCAGTACCACAGAGTCCAAGCAGCTCAGTATCCTGGAGCTTTGCACTGAACCAACGGCCCTCTTGGCCAAGAATTGCTAGTGAGCTCTGCTGGAAATCCTCAGCACAGGTTGCGAACACTTCTCCCAACACCAACGCACCTCTCCCCCCCAAAAAAAATAAATAAGAGAGAGGGCCATAAGGTCTAGATCTATAGAGGACATAAGTACTCCATCTCCATGCAGCTGACCGAGTTTGACTTCTAGCACCACACCGGATAGCACGGGGACTGCCGGGAGTGATCCCTGAGCACGTAGCTGGGTGTTAAGCTCTCAAACAACTGTCCTTCAAAGATGGGAAAGGACAGATGATCTAGAAAAGACAGAGAGAGACATCCTTGCTCAGATAAAGCGGTTGCTCTCAGGAATCAACAAATGCCCACAAAAGACCAGATGCAAAATGGTAGGTTTGTGAGATAAGCCATTTCTTTTCAACACCTTGAATTTCCACAGGTAGCTTGCCAGGCTCTGCCCCTGCAGGCAGGATACTCTCGGTAGTTTGCCCGGCTCTCCAAGAGGGGCGGAGGAATCGAATCTGGTTCAGCTGCATGCAAGGCAAGCGCGTAGGGCATTTGCCTTTCATGTGGCCGACCCAAGGCAAAACCCGATGTTTTGCCATCTTGCAGTGGCAAACAAAGCACATTCCAGCCGGACAAGGAATGACTTCTTCAGAGTGGGAACTTTCAGTCTTTCCTTTGTTTTTCTCTCCCCAAGGATCTTACCAACAAAATGTGGGCCTCTTCTGTTGGTCAGCTATTCCAGTGGATTTCTAGATGTTAAGTGAACTAAGGAAGTTGTTATTACTCTCCTCATATCTCTGAATAATTGGAATGGGTGATTTTCCAATTTGCATTCCATATATTGTTAAATTTTGTGGTCTTTTTCCATTAATCTTATAGCTAAAGACATTTTTGTTGTTGCTATTTCCAAGCCATCAGATTTGATATTATTGTTATTTTCATTTGTTTTTTTTTTCAATGATTTTATTTATTTGTTGGTTTTGTTTGGCGACCACACTCCCAATGCTCATGGCTAACTCCAGCTCTGTGTTCAGGGATCATTCCTGGTGCTCTCAAAGGGTCACATGTAGTGCTGAGGATCGAATCCTGGAGGGCCATGTGGGAGGGAATTTTTTTGTTTTTTATCTTATCCTGGAAGTTCAAATTGCTGTTTTTAGGTTTTTCTTCTTTCCAAATGTGGTCATTTGGCATTACACTACCTTAAGTACTGCGTTAGCTGCAATGTGTACACTTTAATATAATGTATTTTTTTCTTCCAGAAACATAACATATTTTTTTATCTTCAAAATGAAAAGACTAAGTTCCTTGTTATTTCTTTCTGATTCATGCATTCTTTAGAATTGCATACAAATAGTTTGATTTTTGAAAATTCAGAGTTTTCCTAAGTACTGGAATATGACTGATGCTTACTTCTGGCAAGAATGTACT
This sequence comes from Sorex araneus, assembly GCF_027595985.1. NCBI lineage: Eukaryota > Metazoa > Chordata > Mammalia > Eulipotyphla > Soricidae > Sorex > Sorex araneus. The sequence goes on along the minus strand of NC_073308.1, from coordinate 55,613,998 downwards.
GCATGCTTTCATAGAAAAGTGAGATTATATTACTGCCATTAAATTGTTAAATTTTCAGTTAACAGTAATTAGACTCACGACTCTTTCTATTTTCTTTCTGAATTGTTCCCAAGAAATCAGATTGTTAATTTCAGACTATTAAGGCATAGGTTTTTATTATCTCAAAGGAGAAAAACCTCATTTCAAATTTAAATCAAAGGGGAGATCAAAAGAAAGATCACTTTGCAGGTGGCTAGTAAAGTGGGGAGCAAAGGCCTGGGGAAAACAGCGGTTCCCTCTCTCTTTATACCTCAGACTTGGGAAAGGCCAGATCCCGGTCAGGGCTGGGAAAGTTGGCTTCAAGCCCTTACATGGCACTTAAGTTCACGTCCCACCAGCCCCTCCAGGCAGTCACCAAGCTGCTTCGAAAGCCACCTGTGTTGTCTAGCCTTGGAAAGGGTCCCTAGCACCCCAGTTTCTGGGGAGCCCTGGATTCAGGCCTGAGAAAAGAATTGCTCTTTACAGTCTTAGTCTTCACACAGCCATTCCAGATGCACTGCTTTCCCTTACCTGCAGGAGAAGGTGAGGAGGGGGGATTGGGGAGGGTTAGAGAGAGAGAGAGAGAGAGAAAGAGAGAGAGAGAGAGAGAGAGAGAGAGAGAGAGAGAGAGAGGGAGAGAGAGAGGGAGAGAGGGAGAGAGGGAGAAGAGAGCGAGGGAGGGAGGAAGGGAGGGAGGGAGGGAGGGAGGAGAGAGGGAGGGAGGGAGGAGACAGAGGGAGGGAGGAGAGAGAGAGGTGGAGAGAGAAGAAGGAGGGAAGGAGGGAGGAGAGAGGAGGGAGGAAGGTAGGGAGGAGAGAGAGAGAAAGAGAGAGAGAGAGGAAGGAGAGAGGGAGGGAGGAGAGAGAGGGAGGGAGAGAGGGAAAAGAGGAGGGGAGGGGGAGAGAGGGAGAGAGAGGTGGGAGAGAGTGGGGAAGGGGGAGGGGAGAGGGAGAGGAAGAGAGGGAGAAAGAGAGAGTGATGGGGGAGAGGGAGGAGGGGAGGGAGAGAGAGGGAAAGAAGGAGTTCCCTGTCTTAGGGGAAACACTTGTGCTTCCTCAGAGGGGCAGAAATGGTTTTTGAGAGGAGATCATACAGTTCTTCAAATTGTCCCAGTCTGAAGCTCACTACCAGGTGAAAGTTAGTCTGGGCATTGCCTCGGGGAAAGCCTTGTCCTGTTGGATGGACTTTCCTATTCTTTCTGTGACCTTAGATCCTCCTTTTGTTAGGGTCTGCTTTCTCTGGGCAAAGCCTCACTTTCTGCTTCTGGGTGGTGATAAGGTTCTCATTCTCAAAAGAACTCAGGACTTAACTTATTGTGGCCTTTATATCTTTGGGCTACTTTAGGGCTGGGCAATTTTTTCTTATTTTTTTTGTCCCAAAATCTTCTTGCTAGGCCCCCCTATCTATCTGCAATCTCCCCAAACTGGTATTTCAAAAAAATAATAATTTGGGGGGAATTATTTAATTTAGAATATTTTTATATTCCCTTAACTTTCTTTGAAATTATACCATTATGAAAAGAATCCATGTTAGCAGATTACTAGGTTTGTTTTTTTTTAATTTTTGGGTCACACCCGGTGATGCACAGGAGTGACTCCTAGCTCTGCATTCAGGAATCAGCGGTGCTCAGGGGACCTTATGGGATGCTGGGAATTGAATCCGGGTTGGCTGGGTGCAAGCAAATGCCCTACCTGCTGTGCTATTGCTCCAGCCCCGAGTTTAGTAGTTTTAAATTAAATTAATTAAATTAAAATTAAATTAATTTTAATTTTCATTAATCTGTATTTTATTTTCTTTTTTGTGAAGCAAAATAAAAAGCAAAATATTTTATTGAATGAAATTAACTGAGAGAGAGAGGTTGATCGTGGCAAATAGTTTACTTCAGTGTGAGTTAAAAATCACTTGGAGTTTAGGTAGTGGTTAGCATCTGTATACTCACAACTGCTTTCTAATTTGGTTTCTGTTGCTTGTTAATGGCAAATGGCATATGTTTCTTTCCTACAGCTTTTCTCAGCTCTTTTGTCTTCTTTGTCATTTTGCCTTTAGCAATCAGTACATGGCTTCCAGAGTCTATGCTGTTAATTATTTTGTCTCTTCTGAGTTTACCCTTTCAGTTTGGCTGCACAAGAAGGTTTAAATAGAAATTTACACTTACCCAACATTTCATTTGTACGAATTGTAAGAGTTGATATCAATTGTAAGAAGTGATATCAGTTTTATGACATTCTACCATTTGTAAGGATCAGCAGCAATTTTATAACTTTTGCCCAGATTTAAAATTTGCAGAATTCATTTTTATACCATGAAATAAAAAATTGGACAAATCATGATATTAAAAATATATTTTAGGAGTATACCAAGAAGTCCTGATAATTATTAAAGACAAATTCCACTAAATGTGGAAAGTTTATAAAAACATATATTAGAATAATAAAACCACACTTTTCATGAATGATGGGTTTTTATGTCTTTTATTTCATTAATTGACATTCAAGCAACTTTATTATGCATTATTCAACAATGAAGTCGTTTCATTTGAAAGCTATATTAAGATAAGGGCTGGAACAACAGTACAACCAGTAGGGGGCTTGGCTTCCATGAGGCCAAGCAGGTTTTAATCAAAGGTATCCCATATGGTCATCCGAGCCCACAAGGAGAGATTCCCAGGTGCAGAGCCAGGAGTAAGCCCTGAGCACCGCCAGGTATGGCCCCTAAACAAACAAACAACCCCTCCCCCAGCAACAGTGCTAAAATATCTGTTTAAAGAAATACATAGATCAGATGTCTTGTTTTAGAATAAAAGCAAATATTTGTTTTGTTTTTATATATTTTTCTGAAGAGTAGGTCCATATTGGAATTTACATTCTTTATCTTCATTTATATTCTTCTGCCTTAGAGATGATCATTTTAACAGAATTGACAACTATAACTTCTAACTTAATGACCAGTAGCATGCTTTCACTCTCCCCTGCAAATTTCATTAATGTCATATCCCTTCTTCTAAAGTTGTTCCCTTGTGTTCCCTACTTCTTACACCCTAAAGGAGCATCTTTGCTTCCAAATAACCATTTCAGAGTGACTTCTTTCCAAATGACACTGGCTGATAAAATTCACTATGCTCAGTTCCATTTCTTGCCTTTTATCTAATTTAACTCTGTTTTCATACCACCATCATTTATTTGGTTAGTCTATTCTTCCCATCTTTCACTTTTATTTTATTCATTCTGCTCAACCTCAATCCTTCATTTCATTTAAGTCAGTAACCAAATCTTTTAAAAGAATTTCTGTAAAATGTTTTGATATTGAGCCTAATCTTCATTTCCTCATTCTTTATTTCTGCAACTACTACTTTTTTTCTCAAACCACTTTGTACACTCCTATCAGAGTTTACTTAAACACTTCAACAAAACCATTTACTTCTCCAAAATTTAATTTTTAAAAATATTTCCTACCTAATAAAGTGAAAAATTTCAATAGCATTCCCAAGAAAGCTTCTCTAATTTGATAATATCCTCAATTTTGTCATAATTTCAGTTCCTAATATGCTGAAAAAGAAATTCAGGTCAATTTACTATAATATGATACATTCTGCTTTGTTGATGAGCATAAAGTGCTATGGAATTATAGAGAATAGTGTCAATATAATTTGTACCAAAGAATTAAATAAGACTTGATTTTGGTTGTTAGCTTAGCACATAACAGTTTTTATGAAAAATAGAAAAATTTTCTTGGAAAAGTAGTTTGCCAAATTAATGCCCAGAGGTATAATTAACTATAGCTAGAGCAATAATTGAGAACATCTTGAATTTTTATGTTACTTTCCACTTCCAACTTAGAAAAGACCCATATTAACTTTTTAAAATACAGTCCTATAAATGAGTTCTTTGCTTTCCTACGGACTAAGAATAATGATTGCTATAGTAAATTAGGTGCTTATCAAGTCTTTATGGATCTCAGTAATATTGGTTTTGTCTGTAGAAGTCATTATTTTTTTTCTAAAAGCCCTTCTAGTATAGTTTGTTCTTGAACACTTTAATCAACATCTGACAACTCCCAGAAGTTGATGCAACTAAAATCTATTTTTTTCAGTGTTTTCATTGAGTGTTAGTAGTAATATAGTGTTTCTATTTCAAGGGAAGGGAAAAGAGAGCCAAACACACAGACACACCTTTAGAAATTAGGATAATCATTCATTAATTCACAGAGATGGTCATATTTAGGAAGAGACAAGTGAATCTAGTTTGTGAACTCAGAGACAAGACAATGTGAGAATCCTCTGGCAAAGTATGGGATCCTTCTTGTAGTTCCTGTCGCAGGTGCTGGCTAGATGACAGAATTCTTGTTTTTATTTCCTTGGTTTTTTTTTTGCTGGTTTTGTTTTTTGGCTCCTGGGCTCTGGCTTACAATGAAGCTTGCATTCTACTGCTGATCTGGATTCTGTCCCAAAATTCTTTCCAAGCCAGAGTGTCCCTGATTGGGCCAGTGATTCAAGTTTCTCCTTCCTTCTTATGAAAATGTGGAAGAAGGTAGAAAGACAGAGAGAAGAATTGGGAGCATGATAAGTGAAAGAGATCAATGATTGCAATTCTTCGATTGGAATTTATAGTTTCTAGGTTTAAAATGGTGTATAAGTAGTTAGCTTTTCCTACACAGTTAAACTTAACATATAACAGAAGGTTATCTTTCTTTGAAAAGCTGTAATCACTTGTTTCTTTGCCTTTCCTAATTGAATATTCTATTACAAACCTTGCCAGAAAATTGCCTTGTATTTTCTCTGATTTTGTTTCAATAGGACAAAACTATGCTGTACAACATAGCTATTAAACATGAAGCTAAAAACTGAGTTAAGCTCGTCTCTTATCAGGACTCACAGCTTCTTTAAGATACTGTAGAACTCATTTTCCGTCTTTAATATTTGCATCAGATCCAAATTGGTTTCCGTTTTTTGCACATTGGCTTCAACTTCTGTTTTAAATATCAGTGTAATGTTAAGTTTAAGCTTGAAGTTTAAATATTTACAACATCCCTGGCCACAGTCATCCTAAACAGGAAAATCTATAGCTGTATAATTTCTCCTACCCTTTGTGTTTTTAAGAATCCTAATGAGTTTTTAGAGCCCACTGCAAAGTTACTGGAAAAGTGAAGGATTTAGTCAAGGAAAACATTTGCAGAAAATTCAGGCAGATTAAAAAGTAGTTTTAATTCCTCTATCTATTTCTGTAGGTATCTTCTCGGTACTCAGCTTGGCCTCAGAGTGCACAACGCTGGCAGCTGAGCTTCCCAAAGTGTCCTACGTGAAGGCCCTGGACGTGTGGCTCATCGCTTGCCTTCTCTTTGGGTTTGCTTCACTGGTGGAGTATGCTGTTGTCCAAGTGATGTTGAATAATCCCAAACGAGTTGAAGCAGAAAAGGCCAGAATTGCTAAGGCTGAGCAAGCCGATGGGAAAGGGGGAGCTGCTGCCAAGAAGAATACCGTGAATGGCACAGGGTCACCGGTCCACATTAGCACTTTGCAGGTAAGAATCAAATGACCCTGGGGCTGGAGTGATAGCACAGCAGGTAGGGCATTTGCTTTGCATGTGGCTGACCAGGTTTTGATTCCTAGCATCCCACATGGTCCCCTGAGCTCTTCCAGTCATGATATTTGAGTGCAAAGCCAGGAGTAGCCCCCGAGCATCACCAGGTGTGACCCCAAAAGAAAAAAAAAGAATCAAATGATCTAATGAGATGATTTTTCCCCATTTCCTCTGTGGTGTCAGGTATATATGGGTAGAATTGGTGACAATCTTTTTTTTTTCTATCACCAAAGAAAAGGAACTAATTACAACATACTTTTACAAAAATGGGGGTCTGGAGCAGTAGCACAGTGGGTAAGGCTCCCGAACCGGGTTTGAGTCCCAGCATCTCATATGGTCCTCCGAGCACTGCTAGTAGTAATTCCTGTGCATTGCTGGGTGTGACCCAGAAAGAAAAAAAAGTGAAAGGAAGAAATTTTACAAAAATAAATACAAAGTATTCAAAACATTAAATAAACAATTAAAAATATCAGCACCTTACCAATTTCTGGAGAATATTCCATAGGGCCCAGCTTCTTTAAGTGAATAAAGCTCTCGGCAGTTTCTCCATGTTATTTTCACTACCTGCTACCCCTGTATCTTTCCAGCACTGGAAGCAGCTGGTGGTGCCACCTACTTTAGGGATACTCTAACAGAATTTATAAATCAATTTGCCCACAAGGAAACAATAGCCCTGGTTAACCAAGCCCAGTGGTGAATAGCTAGCAGTGCACTGGAAAAGGTTCATCCTATACCTTGGATTGTCACTGACTTCAGGATCTTAGCAGTGCCTTGAGACACACATCCCAACTGATCGTGGAGCAACAGAGACAGTTGTCCACTCATCCTAGAGGGATTCTCACTCACACTCTGTGCCTAAGAACAAGGAAAGCAGGACACTGTTCCTGTGGATCAAGGTGTGATAAATGTCAAAGTCTGGTAGGTCACACTTTCCACCACCTTGAAAGCTTTACCTGCTTGACCTCACTTCCGACCCCCTCTTACTTTGCACAGTTCATTGACCACCACTTCTAGGTGGACCTAGAATATTGGACAAAGATGCTGCCTGTGATATTTCAGACATGTAACAAGCAAACTGCTCTTATGAGATGCTGTCCACCACTCTGGTTTCTGGGTGAAGTCATTCTTTGAGCAGATAGCCCAAACTGCAAATTCTTAGTTGTGATCTTGTGGGTTGTTTCTTCAACTCTTTAGGGCTATAATTTTCATCATGTCCAATTACCTGACCTTAAAGAAGCATATACTTAGCATGGCCCTTTTTCATTTTTTGCCCCCATCCAACATGTTTTATTTTAGCTGGATTTCTTACAGGCAACATATAGGAGCTTCGTAGTTTTTTATTTCCTCTGCTTACTAATGTTTTCATTGTATCCTAATGTGTCACTGTCATCCTGTTGCTCATCGATTTGTTTGAGCGGGCACCAGTAACGTCTCTCATTGAGAGACTTATTGTTACTGTTTTTGGCTTATCCAATATGCACGGGTAGCTTGCTGCTCTGGGCGGAAAGACAGTCTAGTTCTCTCTGATCTTCTCTAAGTCCACTTTAGGGGTACGGAAAGCATTTCAGTCAACCTCTTATGTGAGTTCTAATTCTTCAGCCACACATTCAGAATCTAGGTGACAGAAAGAAATAACCCAAACTCAGCACAGCATCGCCCCTTGGGTCCCAGAATCCTCAGTGGGTCCGCATTTTTTGTCTTCATCTTTCAGTCTTTGTATGCTCTTTTATAATGCTCTGTGTGTTACCTCTGTCCTTCTGTTAGCAGAAGGTCCTTATATTTGCTTTGTTTCTTCTTCTTTATGTTTGGTAAGAGGGTCAATGATTTGGTTTTAGGGCTACAGTGTTACCACAGGCAGGCCAGCGGCAAAGCTCAACTCTTCCTACATGGTTCATCTAGCCCTGCTCTTCTGCTCCCCTCTTGAGAGCACTGTGAGCATCAATGCTTACAGATCTGTTGTCAGAATCTAAAAGTTTCTTTTCATTGAACATTGCCTCTTTCCTTGCTTTGTTTCTGAAGGAGATGGTTTATTACGTGTCCGTTCCTTTTGACTTATCCTTTTAGCATGTCACCCTCTAGTTTCAAGCAAATAAAAGAAGGACGACTGTTTCCTGAAGTTGCACATTCCATAGTGTAGATATAGCACAACCTATATTTGGAACTGGAAAGTCTTCTAAGAGATATGGGGGACATTCCCAAGGAATATTTTGCATGTGATAGTTGTAGTGTTTGGCTTAGTTATGCTGGGAGCCCCCACAGCTATCCTAGGTGGTTCTTGGGTAAGCGGGCACACAGTGCTGGGGACTGACCCTGGTGCCTTGTGCACATCAAGCATTGCTCTAACTCTATGATACTCTCCGTCAATGGAGTATTTCCAGATCTTGGCTATTGTAAATAGTGCTACTCTGAGCATTCACGTCCATGTTTCTTTTCCACTTACTATTTCTGTATTCTTGGGATAGATACCTAACCTAGGTGTATAACTGCTGGATCATACAATAGTTCTGTTTAATCTGCTAGGAAATCTCCAACAATTTTCCACAGAGATTGAACCAATTTGTATTTCCACAAACAGTAATGAGGGCTCCCTTCTCTTACATCCCCACTAGCCCTGGTTTCTGAGCTTTTGTTATAGCTCTTCTCATTTTTGTTTTATTTTGTATTTTCACATTTTTTATAATGTAGGAACACTGCTATTTATTCAGTCATTAATTAAGCTGATTGAATTGGGCATGAATTCCACATTACTTTAATTTTTTTTTTAATTTATAACTTCACAATGTTTGATTACATTCAATATTCAAACACCAATTCCCACCACTATTACACTTTCCCACCACCAAATTTGGAATGTTTCCATCCCAAACTCCAATCCCTATCCCAGAACACAACCAAAATAATATATTTCATATTGCTGTTATGAAGAATTGATGAACATGCTTACAAAAAAGTTTATATAGGAAACAGTGTGAAGACTGCTCTATTTTGGCAGGAACTGTTAAAACATTCAACAGGATATTACTAACATGCTGTTGAAGTTTAGGTGATGCGAGCTTTGGTATATACATATATGTATATCTGAAAATATGTATATATGCATATATGTATATATTTCCCTCTATGGTCTGTTGCCTACTATCTAAACCCCATCAAATGTGGTGTGGTATTTATGGGGAATAAGTAGGGAGTGTTTTATGTTGTGTTCGTGCCCGCATGGTCCAGGAGTATATTTATTCATATGTGAGGCTCAGCCCAAGTGCGTGGGGAGCGGCCTTGAGCATGGCGGCAGTTGGGTTGTGGAGGTTTTTGGCTGCTGGGCTCTCACTCACCCCCCTCTGTGGTGCCCTGTGTGAAACAGCCTGGCATGAAGTCTGGTGGCATTGTTATGGTGGCCTCATGTTATTCTCCCTTTCAAGAGAAGCAGCCATGTGACCTGAACAGTAGACGATGATGAGATTATCTGGCGCCGCAGGAGGTGGTTTATGGCCGTGACCCCTGGGTCGCCGGAGACTGGGGAAAGTGGGGAGAGGATATCCGATCCTCGTCCCATTGAAGCCAGAGTCCAAGGTCACAAAGTCCCGCATTACCTGGGTTCTATAGGACTTCACTCATGTGAGGCTTGGCCTGAGCCTATGGGAGCAGCCTTGAGTGTGGCGGTGTTTGGGTTGTGGAGGTTTTGGGCTGCCGGAGCTGGGTCCCTGTGGGTTGGGAGGTATCTCACCCACCCCCCTCTGGGGCACCCTGGTGAAGACAGCTTGGCACGGGGTCAGGATATTCTGTGGTGCTCTCTTTCAGGAGTTTTCGTTTACAGTCCTGGGTCTTGGCCTTTGATGAGATTACATGGTGCAGGGGTCAGTTTGTGGGTGTGACTGTAAAGCTACTGGAAGGCTGGGGGCCTAGGGGGAGGAGGCCCAGTCCCGATCCAAGTGGGTCTGGAGCTCTCAGTTACAGGTTCCCGCCTACCTCTGTGCGACAAGCCCTAACTGCATCTTTTGATCTCTGTTGAGAGTATGGGTTTCTGAAATAAGACCAATAAATGAGCTTATATAGCTGAGCCGGAGGTGGTTTATGGGTGTGTCTCCCACATACTTAACTTTTGGCCATTTAATTTCTTGGTAAACTTGTCCCCAAGTTGTTAGGGTCTGGCCAAAGGCACAGCAGCAATTTGGAAGTATCTGAAAGTCTGAAGGCACCATCAGGCTGCTGATGCACTCACCCCACAGGTACGGGTTCACCTGCTGGCAGTACCAGACTCCCTTTCACAACATTGTAGAAAAGGGAAGTTAGTGTTTCACAAATATCTAACTATCGTTATCAAAAAACGTTGTATATACATTATGTATTGTGTTGCATTTAATTAAAATGTATGTATTATGCTTTATATAGTCATATACATAAAAGACTATAGTATAGTGTTAAGGTAAGTTATAGGTATCAGGGAATAAAACATTCATGTTATTCACTTTATTCTGAATTAAGGGATTTTTAGGCAGAAAATAATAATGTTCTGGAGAAAAGTTACTCAGTTTCTAATAGGCAGCTACATTCTCTGCTGTATTATGAGAACAGGGTTATTGCAGAATTTCTCTCATGTCAGAGAATAATGGAAAAATGATCTTGGGATAGCATATATTTCATGAATTGGAGTACTGACAGAGGGATACTTATTAGAGTAGAGTACTGCAGAACAGATCAACATACTTATGATTAACGATATAAAAGATAGATAATACTGATTAGACTGAATTACATTATTTGGGGTTTAGCTTTTAAGTGTTAAAATTAGCTGAATGAATAAAAGTTGAATACATTGAAGAAATTTAATTCTTTGTGCTTTTAGTTGCTAACTAGGAACACAGCTATAAAAATTATGAGAGTATTATGACTTTTGTTACTAAAGTAATAATTTAGATAAATGTTTGAAAACTTTTCATAGTTTTTTCATTGCTGGTGTGGGGAGATAACCCCAGAGGCCAGAGTGTGTCTCTGCACATGGGAGTCTATGGTTTTAATCTCTGACATCTTCATGGGCTCCCGAACACTTGTCAGGTGTTGCTCCCACAAAAATTGAGAATTGGTCTGAGGAACTGAACTTATCTTGACAGGGAAATGTGTGGAGTGGAAGACATTGATAAAATGGTTGTGGGAAATAGACACTTAGGTGGAGGCTGTGATGTTGGAATGTTGTATGCACGAAACTCTACTACTACAAGTATCATAGATAACAGTGCTCACATAACACTTGAAAAATAAAATGAAGCTAAAAATTTTACAGAAGTGAAAAACAAAATGTATTACTAGAAACTAGAGTCTAACAGTCAAAACTTGAATTTCAAAATGAAAGTATACTCATTTTACTTTGTTCATTTCCTAAGAAAGATTTCTAAAATGATATGAATCCAGAATAACTTCTTTTTAATATTTGTATCAACTTAGAGTAAATGTGTTTATTTGATAAAGTCATAAGATAGCTATACATTGACATGTGGAATAGGATAAGTAAGTGAAAGCTTCCTTTCTAATTTAATAATCTTGTTGAGAAATTACAGTTAAACTTTTAGTTTCAAAACACATAATTTGGCCTTGGGTATTTTCCTTTACAATTTTTTCTCTGAGTACTTTCAATCAGATAAAATGTCATTTATTTCTAGACAGACTGACAATAGTCACTAAATGGAAGTGCAATGAAAACTGGGTTATAGAAAATAATGGTGGTCTTTAATATTGTCCTTTCAAGGAAATAAATGATAGATAAGTTTAAAATGGGAAAATGAAAATCTATTATTATGATTTTTAAAAACATTGCTTGTATATTAAAAATAATACCATCATGCTGGTATACTTATTTAGGTTCCTCAGACCACAGATTTGCTATCTGCTCACTAATTTGCTTTCCACTTTTTTGTTCATTTATTTTTATTCAATAAGAACAGTTGAGGACCTATTGTTATGAATATCATTGTATTCCCAAACCTTGTACATGTTGTGTGTGAAATTTGCAGCAAAGGAATTATGAATAAAAGCAGAATAGTTTCCAGGCATACACACTTGAATAACTTAAAATACATAATTTGTTGTTCATGTGTGAATGAAATAATTGGTTTTTAATGATATGCTATGGTTTTAAAATTAGGACTCACTTAAATTCGACAAAGTAACTATAAATCACTTCTCTATATTTTATCATCTGTAGAAGATATTTTTATCATATTGAAATCACACACAAGTTTTCCAGTCAAGTAATATTAAATAAGGTGATTTGCCTTGAAGTATGTGGGACCTATACTGAGAAGAATGACAAAGAAAATCTTTGAAGTTAAAATTTGAATCATTAGATGCTTTTTCTGCACCATTTTTTATGTGTGACAGTTTCATTACCATACTGCCTTATTTCTGCTCCCAGTAATTTTGAGAAGTGATTTTTTTCTGATGAAAGTAAATGGGACACATATGAGATATTGAAGAAATTATGGGTTAGACATTAATGTCACTAACCACACTATTGGAATTTGTATATGTTTTATTTTGTACATATTTTACTTAATTATACTTCATGTGATATTATAGTTATTTAAAATAGTATTTTTTATAAACTATTTTGTTCTTTCGTGTACATATTTGGTAGGATATCTATGTGTAAAGGGTATTAGCTAAAAGAAAATTGTGTTTATATTAAATCCCTGATGAATAAGAGATGTGACTAGCCAACTAGTTAATGAATCATGAGCTATTTAAGGAACCTGAGGATTCTCAGTAGGAAACCTAATCTTATTGCTTATTCATTAGGGTCATGTCTTTAAAAATTAAATTTGTGGTAGAGGTTGTTACACACATATACACACTGCTACTCAGTTCAGATATAAGAATCTTTAAATATAATATTTCTAAAAGAGGTTATAACAAATTAAATGATTAAAATTTTATTATAACCAAATGAAACCTTTGCAGTGCTTTCTTCATACTATTAATTTAACATTGAAACTCATATTCTTGACTGACCTGTTTGCCAAATATTTTCTCCGAATAAAAATAATCTTCCACTTCTCTACATTTTGGATCAAATCTCTAACATTAAAGTTTTTGGAAGAACTGATAGTGTTTATATAAATTTTGTAGTAAGTATTTGTATGTAACTGAGGTTATCATATATAAATTTGGGGCAGGAGATAGTATAGCGGTGAGCTGCATGCCTAGCATGCACCCAGCCAAGATTCCATTCCCAGAACCCAGGGTTCCCTGATCATCGCTGAGTGCTGCCATTACCTCTGCCAGCATTTACTGGGTAGCTGGGAATATGCGCAGCATTGCAAGGCTAAAGCAGCGTCATGTCCTCAGGTCCTGGCACTGAACTACCAGTTAATTGGCTAGGAATTAAAAAGTGTTTCTTTGGCTCCTGAGCTCTAACATGTATAGTATATATTAGCACTAACACACACACACGCACACACATATGTATATGGCTGCTTGCTTAGAGATACTAAAACGCAGCTAATATTATGTATAAAATATTTATAGTAAATGCATTGCTTCAATAGCCTATATGTCTTATTTGTGAAAAAGTAAAAAATCTATAGAGAAAAACTTCCAGGTCTACGGGCCAAAGTTTGAATACACTTTTGCTTTGCAAGAATTCTAAAGCAAAGTCAGTGCATCTTAAACCTGTGGAGTGGAAATTCCTAATGGTAGAAAGACAACGGGGATACCCAGTCTCAGATTTTGAAACTGGAGCCGTTAGTTTGGGGACACTGGAGATTTGATACATAGAATTTGTCCTCAACTCTTATTCCAAAGTATGTGTTGTTCATTGACAAAAGTTTGCCCAGAGATTTCTGAGACTTACACATTCCTCAGAGAGCACTGAAAAATGAAGCTTTCAATGTGACTGAAGCACTCTGAGAGAAGGTGTGTGTGGGCTCATGGAAGTGTGTGTCTGCAAATGTTGCTGGGACCCCATAGATGGCTGGTGGAAAATGCCCTTCTAAAATTCCAAATCAGGGAATTTAAGTGGAATGTCTGGAAATAAAGTTTACTTATATGAGTCATTTCCAAAAGGTACAGAAATAGTTTAGATTGTAATCACTCTATGAATAAATAGATAGGGACTCGAATGTGGACCTATTGACGATAACCCTATTAAGAATAGTTATCTCGAGGCTGGAGCGATAGCACAGCATGTCGGGCGTTTGCCTTGCACGCAGCTGACCCTGGTTCGATCCCCAGCATCCCATATGGTCCCCTGAGCAATGCCATGTGTAATTCCTGAGTGCATGAGCCAAGAGTAACTCTTGTGCATTGCCAGGTCTGATTCAAAACAAACAAACAAACAAACAAAAGAATAGTTGTCTCTTCAGGACAGAATTACTCTTTTAAGTTCATTTGAGTTGTCACAATTGGCAAACTGAACTACATGTTAAATTCAATAGAGAGGAGTCCTTTTCTCCAGTTTGACTTCTACCAGCTAAAACAAAATCCTAGGGCCATAACAATATGTATATTAGGGAAGGCATTTGCCTTGCACGTGACCAACCTAGGTTCAATCCCTGGCATCCCTTATGGTCCTGGGAGCCTACAAGAGTGAGGTGTTAGGAAAGAGCCAGGAGTAAGCCCTGAGCACTGCTGAGTGTTCTCCCCACCACACTCCCTTCCCTTTCCTCCAAGTCCCATGGAATCAGGCAGGAACTATGTTTCCGTTTGGGCTTTTGCATGTAGTAAGTATTGTCTTTGAAGGTTAACATATTTATGACCCCTATATTTTCTCTAAATTATGAAAGCTTGAGAAGACTGAATTTCTAGAAGTTTCTCAGTCTCTATTCCTACTCATCAACACTTTGTCTATGTTGCTATCATTATAGTTGCATGAACATCTTTTTAAGACGATTTTACTCAGTAGTATTATATAATTATCTATGTAATGTAAAACATAGGCTAATGAAATCAGGACTTCTATACAAGCTTTAAGAACAGTTTTGTTTTGCTTTTTCAATTTTCATTTTAGGCACCCTGACTGAACGTAAATGATAAGATTTCACAAATACATTGATCCAGCACCTTACCCTCCACCACTGTCATAAAAATAGTATCATCATTTTTTATGAGTATTGTTGCTCACAATTATGAGTAACAGTACTTGCTCATAATTGAAAAGAGTGACATAATAACCTAGATGTATAATAAAAAAATGGAATATGAATCATTTAACTTATTTTTTCAGTTATTCTGTTTTGGGTATCTTTACTATTCACCTCTGAAAATTGTCATCTGGTCTCTCACCCAGCAAATATATCCCATGGATTACTCAGATAAAGGATAGTATCCTAGATCCACAATATATTGCCAGAGAATAATTTGTTTTACTTTTTACATAATGCATCATTTTACCCATAATTTTCACAATCTGCTAAATGTGAATAGAATCCATGTAACTACTTTATTAAACCTAATGAAGCAATAACCAAAGTAACTGTTCTATGTTTTAGAATGGTATAGTTTTCCTGTGGAGTGAAAAATGTAATAACTAACTATATCCAAGTGAAGACTCCATAGGTAAATGACAGGACTCCAATGTAAGAACAGTACATTAAGCAGTTGAGTGAAGAACTCATCTTTTTTGATCATTTATAAAATCACTAATGCTACCTTAAGTCATTTAGGTTTAACATATATCTATACTTATAAGAGCATTTGTGATTACTAGAGAAGCTCAGTGTAGGGATTTGGTTCAAGTTTAAAAATTAAGATACTATCAATGGAAAAAATATCCATAGCATGATCTGGCTGAAAAGCACACTATTTCTATGGTTTCATTAAATGAGGCTGATTAATTAAACACTATCCAACAAACTAGAGATGTCTTTCACTAGTAAATATTTGATTTGTGATCATAGTGACTATTATTAGTACTTATTTGTGTGATTTAGAGACATATTTGAAAATATAATCGACATAAAAATAAAGGTTAGAGATACCAACACATTTCTGTAGTCCTTATATTAGAGTAATATTATCTGTGTCAATAAAGGGTTTTTATTTCAACTGAGGACTTTTATAAGTCCCATTGGCCCTGGAAGAATTGAGATTAAGGACTGATTTGACATCTGCTCCCTCAACACAAAATATAAAGTAACAGTAATATAAATTGGCTATAATTATAAATATAACTTCTCAAAAGTTTATTCCATGACATAAGCCTTGCTATATAGTGATAATTTTAGATTCTTAAATGTTAAGGCAATCTGAAGATTTAAATATTTGAATATTATTTCTAATACTCACTGAATTGAACCATCAGATTTACTTGTAAATAACCTTTAGGAGATATATGCTTTATAAACAGAAAGATTCTAATGTAGTCTGTCTTTAATTTTTATACTCAGGTTGGTGAAACCAGATGCAAGAAGGTTTGCACTTCCAAGTCTGATTTGAGATCGAATGATTTTAGCATTGTTGGAAGCTTACCAAGAGATTTTGAATTATCAAATTACGATTGCTATGGTAAACCTATTGAAGTCAACAACGGACTTGGGAAATCTCAGGCGAAGAACAACAAGAAGCCCCCACCTGCCAAACCTGTCATTCCCACAGCAGCAAAGAGAATTGATCTCTATGCAAGAGCACTGTTTCCGTTCTGCTTCTTGTTCTTCAATGTTATATATTGGTCTATATATTTATGATAAATATTTTCCATTTGATACAATCTCATCTCATTGTGACCAGCCTCATTAATACATGCCAATCTGCAGAAATTTTTGCATTTTCATAGCAATATATTGCATTTTGGATGCCATTTGATTGTAACAAAAACCTGGCACCTTAATTTTGAATGGCATGATCTTGTTATGTCTGTGCTTTAATAAAGCTGTATATATGTATAGAAAACATATTGCTTTAAAATATAAGCATTTCATTGCTAATGAAATATAAGCATACTGCATAAAATAAATCCAAACGATTTTCTTCAGTTAGTGTAAATTGCAATTATTTCAGATAATTCAGATAATAAAATGATGTGCACGCCAAATCCTGTTGTGATCGCCATTCTAATATGTAGCATTTTAAATTTTCTTCCTTGTAACATTCAGAGAAAGCCATTCTATTCTTGTATAATGTTAGATGGTATTGTCATGGATTTAGCAAAATTATATTAAATATTATTTCAACTTTGTGAGTAGTAAAAATATCAGTTATAAATATGTGAGCTCTGTGGAGAAATAAAGTTCCAAAAATTGCTAATTTGTAAAATCAACTCATTTTGAAGTGTGCCCCCATGTAATCAAAATGTCAGATGATTAAAAACATGGCAAACATTTTTGAAACAATGGAAAATTTGGGTTTACTTAAATACATACTGAATTCTAGTGTCTCATAACAAGGGAAAGTTATATTAACTATTTCTGATAAAAAATTCTATTTAACCCACCTTTAAAATCAAATATATTTTCATGAACTTTATTTGTTGATATAGTATAAAAATTAATTGTGCCTTAAAAATCATAAATATTTAAAATTGAACTATGATAATGAATATGTAATTTTCATATTATTTAAGAAACCATGAGGAAAAAGTCTCCTGTTACTACCAATAGCAAGTTGGAAAAACCATAATCATTTAAGAATTTAACTTCTTTATTTTATTAAAAAGTTTTTTTAAGTAAGATTGATTTTTTCTGAATTTTTCATGTTTATTATTTTTTAAAAATTGCTTGAAACATTTAAATATTAAGTGATGTTTGTCTGTGTTAAACCTCATTAACTCTTTAGTTTCTTTCCTGCTAAAAGTCTAGACTATTTAGATTTACTTTGATCTTTTTCCAAACTGAAAATAGGCACCTTCTGCTCTACAAGACTTGCATTTCCTAATAATATCGCAGTCAATGTACCTTTTTATTTATGCATTAGCTAAAATAGCATTATCTGTGGTTCAGAAAATATGAACATATGTTTAAATAAGTATATTTACATGATTTGGAGTTTTTTGTTGCAGCTGAGTATTTGTATGGTCAACTCATTGACAAAATGTGGTTAGATGTTATTGATGCAAATTGGCATATGTAACTCAGTGCTCTTTTTTAAGAGTTTAATTTTTTAAATATTCTTCCACATTGCTAGTTTTTAAAATAATAACCTGTAATTTAATACTCTGTAATCCTTCAGCACTCTAGTTATGAAAGTTTAGCTGTGAACAGTTTTATAATGCCACAGTCACTCTGCTGATGGATTTTAATATTCTGCAAAGACCGGAGCAATATCATTTTAATGGAACTGTGATTGAAAAAAATGTTCAAATAGGATTTAAGCCTATACAAAATTTTATTTATATTAATAATATTTGCTAATTTATATCCTTTATTTTTGCAAAATTGCAATATTCTTATTAGGGAGTTTGATTTTAAGGCAGTGTTTTAAGTACAAGACATACAAATGGAAGATATTTCTTATATAGGAATTTATTTGTTGAAAATAATGTGAATGACTTTCTGTAATATAGTATTTTAGCCTCTTCAATTTTAATACACATAAAGATATATGTGCATATATATTATATATACCAATCCCAACATTAAGTACCTATATATAAAATGACAAATGGAACATTAGTGATCTTTAAAAAAAAGTATTATCAGTGTCCACTAACATTTCCTTTATAATTGTAATCTCAAAGATTTAGCCACTTAACTCCAGAATTGCTGTGGTCTGAGTACTTTAAATATTTTGTGTTTTTAGGAGACTGGCAGTATATCAATCTGAATATCAGTATCTCAAATTCAATGTCTACAAAATAAAAACTCTTCTCACAAGTCAATAGATTCTCTTATTTTCTACATTTGTTAATGCTATCACTACTCCAGTTACCCATCGAAATCTTTCTTTCATTCTGAAACTATAACCTTTCAAGCACTGAGATCCATAGCTTCTACCTCATATACTCCCACCCTTCCTTAGTTTCTGTGGACACTATTCTCAGTTTCTTGCTTATATTAATCTATCACATCTGTGCACAATCAAGTGTTCAGCGGAACCCATTTTGAACTGTGATTTTTAATTGTGCAGTACCAAAATATGTGGGAAAAGAGATGTATTTACAGTCCTTATTTAATATTATTATAATAACCTCTTTCTTCAAACTCCTCTTCTTTTTCTAGAGAACACCAATATTTTGTACTCATCTGGCCCAAATAATTGTATTTATAATTTGTAAATATAGAGTACATGAAATTAGCATTGAGGTGAATGAAGAAATAGTACAACCAATAGGGTGCTTGCCTTGCATGCAGTCAACTCAGGTACAATCTCTGGCATCCTGTCAGATGCCTCAAGCCTGCAGGAGTGATAACTAAGTGCAGAGACAGGAGAAACCCCTGAGCAGTGCCTGGTATGGCCAAAAAACTAAACAAAATAGGAACAAAACAAGATGTTGTACCAAAATTATGCCGATTTCAGGGCCGGAGAGATAGTACATCATGTAGGGCATTTGTTTTGTGTGCTGCCAACCTGGACTTGATCCCCAGCATACCATATGGTCCCCCAAACACCAGGAGTAATTCCTGAGTACAGGGCCAGGAGTAACCCCTGAGCATGTGACCCAAAAAGCAAAAGCAAAAAAAAAAAAAAAACCCTGGGTGTGACCCAAAAAGCAAAAGCAAAAAAAAAAATCATGCCAATTTCTTTCCATCAGTAATTATATATAAGATAATTTTAAACTACATCATAATAATTATAAATTTATTATATATGTACATCTTTTGGGGCTCAGGATATAAAAGTGTTACGTTTGCACTTAAGTGATGGCACTAATTTATTTTAAATAAGTTTTTGATCATAGCCTTCTGTTCAAATATATTTAATACCTTACATTGCCTAAGAATTAAACTAAAATTTTTCTAACTGCTCTGAGTACCACCTGATGTGGGGGCGGGGAGAAAGAAAACCAACCAAACCCAAAAAGAGTAAAAGGGTTAAGGCCCTTAATTTGCTCATGACAAATTCTGCTTTAATGCCCCCCCACACACACCATATAGGGACCCTTGAGCACTTCCAGTAGGTGCTCATTATAATCAGGGATCATCCTAAACAGAGTCAGGAGTAAACCTTAAAGACCTGCAAGTGTGGCCCCCAAAACCAAATAAAATAAATCTGTTCTACCTTGGGTGCAGAGATACAACATAGCGGTAGGAGGCCTGCCTTAAACTCAAAGGGTAGATTTGATGCTCTTGATGATGTGTTCGTCTGTGCCAGCACCATACACATCCTAACAAACCATGGCACAGTTTGTTTGTGTGTGTGTGTGTGTGTGTGTGTGTGTGTGTGCTCGCTCAAAGTGCGCGTGCTCAAAGTGGGCACTCTCTGGCAAGTTCCACAGCCAAGAACATGAATCCTGACTCTGACAATAACAACAAAAAAGGAAAGCATCGGGAACTCTTCATCTGACTTGAAATTGTCCAGCGTCTCTCTGCAGGGTTTCCTCCTCCACCTACCCACTGCTCAAATCTTAAAGGGCAACCAAACTGATTTTGATTTTCAGAGGATTTAGTAGATACTAAGCTTATCAAGGTGTCTTTCCTTTGAGATAATTGGTTAACTTTTCCCCCCACTATTTCTTTTAAATGAACCAATCCTGGAGTATAGTATCTTCAACATATTCAATTTAATTAATACATTTTTATTAAGTAGTGAGTGATTTTAGTGAGATGATTTCATTTCTATTGAACAATGAAGTTAGGCTATTGCTATTATATTTACTGTTCAAATTAAGCAGGTCTAAAAAGAACTCAGTCATATTTACTACATGCACAAGTTATTAATATTCATCAATAATATTATATTACTCATTATGTATGCACTGCCACTGCCACACCACCATCCCGTTGTTCATCGATTTGCTCGAGCAGACACCAGTAACATCTCCATTGTGAGACTTGTTGTTACTATTTTTGGCATATTGAATACCCCATGGGTAGCTTGCCAGGCTCTGCCAAGAGGGCTAGATACTCTTGGTAGCTTGCCGGGTTCTCAGAGAGGGATGTAGGAATTGAACCCGGGTCGTCCATGTGCAAGGCAAACACCTTACCTGCTGTGCTATCGCTCTCCAGTGGTGCAATTGGTTAGCTCACGGTACTTATAAGACTATTAAGTATAGGGGCTGGAGCAATAGCACAGCGGGTAGGGCGTTTGCCTTGCACGCGGCCGACCCGGGTTCGAATCCCAGCATCCCATATGGTCCCCTGAGCACCGCCAGGGGTTATTCCTGAGTGCAAAGCCAGGAGTAACCCCTGTGCATTGCCAGGTGTGACCCAAAAAGCAAAAAAAAAATGACTATTAAGTATATTATTAATAATTCGAGGGCTGGAGCGATAGCACAGCGGGTAGGGTGTTTGTCTTGCAAGTGGCCAACCTGAATTTGATTCCTCCACCCCTCTTGGAGAGCCCGGCAAGCTACCGAGAGTATCCCGCCTGCACAGTAGAGCCTGGCAAGCTGCTCGTGGCGTATTCGATATGCCAAAAACAGTAACAATAAGTCTCACAATGGAGACATTACTGGTGCCCACTTGAGCAAATCGATGAGCAACAGGATGACAGTGACAGTGACTAATAATTCAGTTGGATATATAGTCTTAAAATATCATAGTTTACAGAGAATTGTTTGAAACGTTTTTTGATTTAATCTTTCTTGATAGATTATTTTTACTTTTCTTTAGAAAAACAAACTTGAATAACATTTTTAATTAAATGTACATGTCTATAAATTTATCTAAATAATTTGGCATTCACTAAGTCATTGCTTCCTCCTTTTCTGATGAAAATAGTTTATTATAAATTAACCTTTTAAGTGGTTTGAGTCAAGTACTTCCAAGGCTTCACAGATATCTGGAATATAAAAATACTGGCGAGTCTTCATTGGTAACAAAAATCAATGGATAGTCTGGATGTCATATTCTAGTTTGGTTTTATATTCTTAGTATCTATACATAAATATATTATTGAGACACTTTATATATAAATTACTTTGCTTTCTACATGTATACATATAGATCCAGGTAATTGAATATATTTAGACAATTTTTTATCTTGCATATAATTTTATTTGTCTTAAATTACCAAAAATAATGAGAAAATTCATGAATTTTCTCATTGTTCCAACTGGAATTTGGGGAGTCAAAATGTCAATGTATATTCACTTCAGGAATATTTTAAATTTTTTCTAACTTCACATCTGACACTCAAAACAGTTCTTTCTAACTCCTCTAAAGTAAAATTCTGAGCAACCTATTGGAATTCAGTAAATGCTTTAATGTGTAAAAAAGGTCTTGTTTTTTTTAAAAAAGGGTCTTGTTTCCCCAAATCTGTAAAGATAAATTTAACATGGATCTAACTCTTAGATGAGAGTCAATAACATCAGAAAAAAAAACAATATTCAAATTAACAAACCAGTATAATATGAACCAGAGCAAGATGCCTTTTGTTTGGATAAAAAGAAATAATTGTTTTAAAATTTCATCTTAAGAGTAAGTACTTAAATACAGGTAAATACAAATTTATTTTACTAAATGTCATAGTATTTTAAAGCTAGGCCTTTAAAAGAAAGTTAGGAATTGTAAAGTACATATACATTGCAGTAAAAACTGTTAAAGTCTAAATTGTAAAAAATTTATTTCCCAGTTAACAGTGCTGAGGAAATAATGAGCAATAAGGCAATTTTTTAAGCTGGTGATGTCATACACTTTCCCTAATGTTTATTAATGAAAACTTCTATCTGATTGTAATCCTTGAAACAGTGAAAACTTGAAACAGTTTTCACAAAATTCAAATTTGCAGCCTGAGGCATTTTAAGTTCAATTTATATCAATTCAGAATGAGATGACTGCAAGGGTAAGCAAGAATTGTAGTCAAAATACCAGTCCTTTTACCAATTACATCATCAAATTGGAATTTTATTAGCCAATTAGTATCGCCTTGCCCTGTGCCATGGATGACACAAACAGAAATGCCTTTCGTGAAATGGTAAACAAGATGAAGAGGAAAATTATTTTAGACTTTGAGAAACTCTGCTCAGCTTATTGTACTTTCTCAAAGAATGTTCTTTTGAGAGTTCATTACTTTGAAAATGTAGCTGGAGGAAGCTGTGATATTTAATAATTGTGAGTACTCATCTGATTCTTTTTGAGAGCTACCACCTCATATCATAGAACTGTTAGGAATCTCCTCTTTAGGACAAATTTGGCACAAGAGAGTATCAGTTATATGGAGAGAAAAGAAATACTTTGCAAAGAGGCCGAAGCATTATTAATTAAACACTAACCAATCTTAAGCCTTGTCAGCTACAAAGATGTTTCTTAACATTAACCGAGACTATCAAATAGATGACATTAACAAGGACCACCTATTTAATTCTGCTTGATTCTAATAGAGTCTGCAAAAAGAGCTACACTTTTCTGATTCATGTAGTGGTATGTCAAAAGTTCTTGTATTCAAAAATCCCTAGGGTTTCAATCAGCTTACTAGCATCCAGGAAGATTTCAGATTTTTCGATAAGTTAATTTAAATATTAAAAAGCATCTGAAATTTCCTGGAAAATATGCAATAAAGTATGGTTATCATCTCGTTTTACCTACTACTACTTCTGCTACTGCAGTTGATGTTCCTACTATAGTATTTCTGATACTGTTTATCATAATGTTTTATTTTTTTCAAACTATCCTCATAAAAATCATGGGTATTGGGGCAAGAGAGACAGAAAAGAGAAAAGGTACTTGCCATGAATGTAGTAGACCCCAGTTCAATCTTCAGCACCATATAAAGTCTCTTGAGTACTAAGACTTTGTCCAACTTCTCTGCTCCACCCCAAATACTGACGGGTGTTAGGCTTAAATATACACTGACATCCTGGAAATAGATAAATATTACCTCTTTCCTTTAGATATCATAACACTCATAATCATTGCAATCAGTATAGGATATAAAATTAGAATAAGGAAACTAGATAAAGTGCATATTGTAATTTCTTTTAAGGAGTCTTTGAAATATTACTTGGTGACCCCAAATGTTAAAAATTGGTTTATGGGTAACACAATATAACAATGTCAAAATCAAAATCAATGGACTTAATTATTGTTTTCTATATTTATCCTAAAATAAGTCACTGTCACTGTCACTATCATCCCGTTGTTTATTCATTTGTTCTAGCGGGCACCAGTAACGTCTCTCAATGTGAGACTTATTGTTACTGTTTTTGGCATATCGAATATGCCACAGGTAGCTCGCCAGACTCTGCTGTGAGGGCGTGATACTCTCAGTAGCTTGCCTGGCTCTCTGAGAGGGGCGGAGGAATTGAACACAGGTCGACTGCATGAAAGGCGAACGCCCTACTGCTGTGCTATCAATCCAGCCCATCCGAAAATAAGTAACTAAATAATTTGGTAGTGCTGTCACTGTATCACTGTCATCCCATTGTTCATTGATTTGCTTCAGTGGGCACCAGTAGCATTTCCATTGTGAGACTTGTTGTTACTGTTTTTGGCATATTGAATATGCCACAGGGAGCTTGCCAGGCTCCGCCGTGGGGGCGAGACATTCACAGTAGAATGTCGGGTTCTCCGAGAGGGATGGGGGAATCGAACCCTGGTCGACCGTGCAAGGCAAACGCCCTACCTGCTTTGCTATCTCTCCAACCTTAAATATTAATAAAATTAAGTACAAATTAAGTAATAATAATAAACTATTCCAGAAAACTGCATGATTCCAAAGCTCTCAAACACAAAGGGTATGCTAACTTACTATTATTAATCTATTATAATAGATTTATATTATTTGTAACTTTTATTTATATTCCAATTCTTGGAAGATTGCTAATCTTACTATTGAACTAATTGCTATTCTTAATTGAGCAAAATCTTCAATTAGCCTAATTATGTGTAAATAAAATATGTTGTACACTGGACTCATGTTAAAATCTATGAAGTTAACCTGTACAAAATTATTTACTTCATCTTAAAGAAGTATATTTTATGTTATAGTCATCAAGTTTATCCAATTTCTTGAAACCTTTAGTAAACACTTGACATATGACAAGTATTATTGTGAGAAGATATAATTATATATTAGTATGTATATTTGTATGCACATACATCTATCCACACCTATATTCACACTATGAATATACATATGCAAACACATGTGCATCATATAATAACTACAGGTGTTTTATTTGAAGCTAGGAATACTATATTTTTGCTCTTTGGAAGTCCTACAAGATCCCTATTTTATTTATATATGGAAAAGTTTCACATTAAGTTTACATTAGAAGCTCTTTGAAAGAAATCTTGTTTAAAGATCATATAAAATAAGGGTGTGCTAATTAATATGAACCAGATGGCCCTCGGAGAAAAACAACCTCAGCACATTGTTCCATTTACTTATTTGTATGTTTATTAACTGAAAAGCACTCCCATTCTTGCGTATATCCCAGGTTCATGTTGCCCCACCTCATAAAATGAACTTCACCTTAGCCTGTGTCATAATTCTGTATATCAAGAGCAACTCCTGGTTTCTACATGCCAAATTGTTCTGAAAGAAAAGTCACACTGTCAACCTCTCTAGCCCCTCAGTCAGTCAGTTCTTATAAACTAAAACATCATTCATCACGAATCTAACTCCTTCCTCAAAGCCAAATTGCTCCTTTCCCTGAGGGCATTTGGCTTGGAGGGTATCATACTTTATTAGGATAATCCATCCCGGTACCCATGCATGAGCTTTCATTCTTGATCCAAATTTCAACCCTCTTTTTCTTACCCCCATTCCCAAGACAATGCTCTGCTAATGAATGGACTTTTCATTTTTCCTCTGTGTCTTCTGAAATGCCCATAACATGATACCTCAGCATTACTCACAGGGCCGAGGTGCCACTCCTAGTGATACTCCACCAACAAATTGGGAGTTTTTAGGGAGGGGCTACCCTGACTGTTTAGTGGCCTCCAAGACTACATCACAGTTACTCAGGAGCCCAATTAGCTCCCTGATCAAATGCAGGTTGGTCCAGTTGCTCTAAAGCTGGCTGTATCTCCTCAAACCCTGTGAAGCCTTTTATGGGTCTCATTCCTTCCTTTCGCATGATACTAATCTGAACTCGCTGAGAACTGTTTGTACTGTTTGTGAAGTATTCAACCAAAAACGAAATAGTAACTGTATTTTTAAAAGAGTGATTACTGTTTCTTTTCCTTTATTGTGCAAAGGTATGACACTTGGATCACGATTTTTCTTGCACCCTAATAATGCTTTTGATTTTTTGGTATTCTTCTGTTTCTTAATCAGTTAGAGCAGCTATAGCAAACTACAATAAACTATGTCACTCAAACGACAATCATCGACTCGCAATTCTGGTAGCTGGTAAATATAGGTAGGGTGTTGGCCTTGGTGTTAGCTAGGTTCTTGGTTAATATCTACTTTCCAGTTAATAGAGAACCATCTTGCAGTGTCCTCACATGTCAGAAAGAGAGATATCTCACCATCTGGCCTCTAATTATAATAGCACTAATCTCATTCACAAGCATTCCTTCCACATGACCTAATTCTATCCCAGAGACCACACCTACAAGAACTATGGCATTGGATCAGAGTTTCAACACATGAATTTTGGCCAGTGCAATCAACCAGATCATTGCATTATAAAACCCTTCCTCTTTTTAAAGCTCAAGCTGTCATCTTCCTGTATTAAATATCTAAATGCATATGTGTCTATGAGAGAGAGAGAGAAAAAAAAATGAGAGAAAGAAGAGATGGGGTGGAGTGAGAAAAACTTTAACCGGTAAAGGAAATATAATTAGTCTTCAACCCAGAGAATTACTGTGAGTTAGAGAGGATTAATTTATGGCAAAACAGGAACCACCAAATCGTTCTTGCATATGTAATTTGGATTTTTTTGACAATAAGGATATTTTTGAATTAAAAATTGTTATGGTTTAGCTAATATGTTTACAATGATATTGATATTCATGGTCTGGCTGTATACACTAACCTCACTTCACTGCCATCAAAATACCCACACACACTGCCATACTCTTTGTCACAGCCCGTCTACCTACTTCCCTCTTCATCAGGTGTTCTCTTTGTATCACAGAATTGTTATCAATTGGTATATATGTATATATTTATATGTCCCAGTGTTACCTAATGTCTCAGAAAATATAATACTCTCTTATTTTTTAAATTAGATCTTGCATATAAATTCAAAATACTCTTCATAACCATTTCTATATCTTAATCCACTGTAGTTATACCTAGAAGTTGCTATGGTTATCAGTATACTTATATTTTTATTAGCATTACCTCCAAATTTTATCTTTAAAAAGATGCATCCATGTTAATTATTTTAAATTTAGGAAATTATACCTTATTATATGCATCACTTACAATGTTGATTTTTAGGGAGAGCTATTTGCATAGATTACCTGGCTATTCCATCCTATCAATGCCTGCTTTTTTATTTAATTGTTTTTATTTCTTTGCTGAAATAAACATCTTTGTGTGTACATGTTAGCATTTACGTGGGGATGATTTCCTGTAAGATAGAACTACAGGTAGAATCCCTGTTGTATTAAAATATCAGGGTTCTTTTTTTAAGTTCAAATTTTTTTCTAAAATTAATAGTATAAATTTATATTACCTCTCAAATTAATATGAAGGAAATTATTGAATATAATTAGTTCAATAACTAATACAGCCAGAATTTGATACTTTTAAAAAATAGGCTGAAAGTGGTAAATACTCATTTCTAAAAGTTGCCATTATTAACAGTTTACTGTTTGGAGAACCAAACCCTGAATCCTCAGGAGCTGTTTTCGACTCTGGACTCAGAAGTGAGCCCTGGTGGTGATCAAAGGAACATATAAGGTGCTAAATTGAGCCAGGGTTGGTGAGCTCCAAGGCAAACTTCCATTCCCTCTACTCTCTCTGTGGCCTTGTCATCTCTATAGTTTGCAGGAAGCGTCCATCATTGGCCTGAAGCTTCTCTTGACTCTGTTTAGTAGCCTCTTTGCCATGATTGAGGGAACCTGTGGCACTGGGGCTCAAACCTGAGCCTCCCACACACAAAGAATGCAGTTAAGCCCTGCAAGTTATCTCATGCATCTCAGATTTTCACTGTTGAAATGATGCATTGCTTTTCTTCTATAAATTATAGTGCAGTTACTATATTAAAAATATTTCTAACATTATTTTATTTGGGGGCCACAGCTGTCTGTGCTCAGGGATAAGTCCTGGCCCAGTGCTCAGGTATCACCCCTGTCTATCTTGGGTGACTATATGGGTGCTGGGAATTAAGCCTGGGTCAGCCACATACAAGGCAAGAACCTTACTTGCTTGACTAACTCGCTGGCCCCAAACTTCCTATTTTAAATATTGGCATTCTTGAGATAAACTAATTTTTGTCTGTGATGTATTATTCTATGACATTTAGAACAGACTTTTAAGAGCTGTATACATTTCCTTTATCTGTATTTGTAAGATTGGTAGCACTGTAGCACTGTCATCCCATTGCTCATCGATTTGCTTGAGCGGGCAAATTATCTTTTCTTTGCCATTCATATTCTATTTGTAAATTAAGGTTAAATATATTTATAAATTGAGTTTAGTGATATTTTTCATTCCTGGACCTAATTTCAATATGTGCGTGGTCTTCCTCAGACCAAAAAGCAATTCAACTTAATTCTAATATTATCAATCACATAATAGCATCATGCCCCACAAATCAATAACTTATACCTCAATATTATCTCTAATTTCTTATTCCAGTTCCAAATAGTAGGTCCTGAGGTAACTCACTTCTATCCAAATGGTTCTTATTACTCTTTCCCCTTCAGATTCAACTAATTTGTTAAGGAATCAGAATTCTGGTAAAACTTCATGTACAAGTACCAGTTTATTATAGAAATACATAACAAGAGAATTGGGCGGGGGGTGGTGGTGGAAGGTGAAAAATCCAAAATTTGTTGCCAGGTTCTTTTGCCCATGAGTAGCCATATTCCAGAGTCACCTGGAAAGTTACCCAACATCACCTCACTAAATTAAAATACTCTCCTACCATGCCAGAAATTTTAAAAGTTACAGAAGCTGAGTGCCAGGCCCTTGGGTCAAAATTTTTAAGAAGGGTTCCTGCCAGATGACAAATGAGTAAAGGTGCAGGGCAGATATAGATGGTTAGTGGACTAGTCTGAGCTGGTTTAGTCCAGTTTTAGTTAACATTTTCTAAAGGTATGAGATCTGGTTGCGGTTTCATTTTAAACATGTTTTTAAACAAAACTGTCTAGCTACCCAGTTTTTCCAGCAAAATTTAAAAGTATATGTCAAATGATATTCCTGTCCTGTCTGTGCTAACACCTCTTGTGGTAGAAGTTTGGAAACTAGAGGTGCAGCTTATAGGGGTGTGTCTAGGGGAAGTACCTATTCCGAGGAACGGTGATAGGTACAAGAATGAACCTGTACTGACTTAAAAAAAATAGAATCCATGATGCTCTTTCTGGTGATCTTATCACTTAAAAAATTACAAAGACTTTAGCAGCTCTGTGTGATGAATCTATAGCAGAGACCAATTTACATATCTTGCTCATTTTCATCTTGTTATCATCATGGGCATCTTCCTATTCAATTATCATGAAATTGGATCATCCTTTTCCTATTAAAGCTAGATTGCGGTTCAGTTATAATATTCAGCTTATTTCAAAAAATGTATTTTACTGCACTGAGACTGAAGCTCCAAATGCCCAGGCCTCCATACCAGTCTCTTTTGGAGGGTCCCTCCTGACAGAACTCTAGGGCTAATCACTTCTTCTCTGTGGTCAGAGATCACTTCTAGCAATGTTCAGGGAACCATTTGTGGTGCCATGGAATTGTTTTATTTTTTTTTTTTGCTTTTTTTGGGTCATGCCCAGTGATGCACAGGGGTCACTCCTGGCTCTGCACTCAGGAATTACTCCTGGAAGTGCTGGGGGACTGTATGAGATGCTGGGAATTGAGCCTGGGTCGGCCGCGTGCAAGGCAAACGCCCTACCCACCGTGCTATTGCTCAAGTCACGAAATTGAATTGAGGTCAGCCAAAAACGAGTGACTTACCCCTGTACTATTGTTCTGTCTCACCTCTCACTTGTTTTCTCTTTCACATCATTGAGACATTTAATTTTTTTAAATCTCTTTCTTCAAATGTACTTCTTCAGACTGAGATTTTCTATTAACATATCACATGGATTGGTATTAATTTTTCTGTTTAGCCTCATATTGTATCTTCACTCATGCTTCTAAAATTTTACTTTAGCTAATGTTAAAGTTTTTAAAAACATTATCTTGACTGGCCTTTCATCTTTTTCAGATTACAGTAAATGTCTTCAATATTATAAAGTTTTGTCACAACCTAAGCTTGCCATAAAAGTCCTTTGTCACCCTGTATTTGTTACATGTCTGAAACTAAAATTTATTTGTTTTGCTACCTACTTTAATATTATTTTGGAATTTTGGAACAACAGCGACATCAGTCAGGCAAAACCTTTGACTGAATATGATGTGGTCAATCTCGTTGTGGAATTGTCCACCAGGAGACTCCCATGTCCAACGTCTAGATTCGGCTTTCTGGAACTGTGAGTAACCATGGATGGTCTTGGTCAACATGATAAACTCAGACAGTCTCTCACCCTGTTCGTTACATTCTAGGCCACGGGACCCAATGTGGAGTTCTTCGGGAGACCTCCTTGGTCCTATCTTGGCATTAAAATCACCAACAATGATCTTGTAGAAGGTGTGGTCTTCTTTATAGAACTTTTTCGGCTCCATGTAGAACTTCTCAATTTCTTCTTCGTCATAGTTGGATGCTGGTGCGTAGATGACGAAGATAGAAACTGCCAGCAGTGAGCCACATCTATTCAAACGTAATCATCTAATTCAGGTTGTTAAGCATTTGAATGAATCAATGCTCATGGCCAAGTTTGTGTTGACAAGAACACCGATGCCACTGACACCTCTGTTGTTGCATATTCCGAGGAACAGTTCTTCTCCAGTGTTGACAGTGGCATGATGTGATTAATGCCTTCTCGTTTTGGTCAGACCAATGATGTTGTACTTGATCTTCTGTGCTTGCACCATCAGATCCTCAATGGATGCTTCCGATGCCAGTGTATGTGCATTGACAGTCATTTTAATCGTTCTTTGTTTTGGCAGTCTAGTTTGACCCTGAGATTTTATCAGACTCTCCTTGCTCATCCTTCATTTTTTAATTTTTTTTATTTTATTGAATCACTATGTGAAAAATTAAAATGCTTTCAGGTTTTAGTCTCAGTTATCCAATGCTGAAACAATCATCCCTTCACCAGAGCCCATATTCCACCACCAAAAAAAAAAAAATTAAAACACCAAAAACCCAGTATACCTCCCATCCCACTCCCCACCCTGAACTGATAAGTTTCCCTTTACTTTCTCTTTACTTTGGTTACATTCAATATTTCAACAAAAACCTCACTATTATTGTTAGGAGTTCCACTAGAGTCAGACCTGTTGTGAAGAGATATGAGGTCACGCCGCCGCAATAGTGGCCGTGCAGTTTTTGATTTCTGTATTTTAGCAACTAAGCCCACGGAAGTTTCTTCCAGATATTGGATCATTGCAAGCTTGTAACTCTCATCTGCGGTCCTCATAATATGGCAGTTGCCACGCCCTTCACCCCCAGCAAGGTAAAAGAGAGAGAGAGAAATACCTTTCCCCTCCTGGGCAGGCATGGGGCCACGGCTTAGTTCTCAGTCTGGAGACATTCTGCAAGGAGCTGCCCATACCAAAAGTAGTTTAGCTGTATTCTGGAGCCATGCTTGTGCAGCTGTGGAGAGGCCGCACACGTGCGGCCCGTGGATCACATCTCGGCGGCCACTCATCCTTCTTAATGCTGCTGTATGGGGGGCACTTTCGGTATCAGGCTGATGAGGCCCATTGTTGTTACTGTTTTTGGTGTATCGAATACACCATGGGTAGCTTGCCAGGATCTGCTGTGCAGGCGGGGTACTCTCAGTAGCTTGCCGGGCTCTCTGACAGAGATGGAGGCTTTTAGATATTCGCAATGCTCGTCTGTCCTTTGCCAACTACAAGACCAAGATAACTGCCCTCCAATGTCCTGATGGATCTATCACATCTTCCAGAAGGGCAATGGAAAGGATTATTCACGACTTCTACTCATATCCCTTTGAAAGCCATGTCCACATCCACCATTTGGCCCACATACCAAATTCCGCAGGATGGATATGTCATTCACAACGTGCTCCCTTCCAAAATCCGACATGCCACTTTGTCGGTAAAACCACGTACAGCACCTGGTCCAGACAAAGTCAGACCAAACACCTGAAGAATCTGCCACCAGTACTCATCAATATACTGGCTCGGCCCTTCACACGCTACCTGTCTGAATGCAAGATTCTGTCCCAATGGAAAACCAGCAGGACCATTCTGTTGTATAAGAAGGGACACATCCACGACATCAACAACTATTGCCCAAACTGCTTGTTGTCTGTTGTCTACAAGTTGTCCACTCGTGTCATCCTGAATAGAATAGGAAGAACACTAGATGAAAGACAACCATGCAAGCAATCCAGATTCCGAAAAGGATTCAGCACGATCGACCATATCCACACAGTGATCAAGCTCTTTGAAGTTTCGTGAGAGTTCAAGATGCCTCTCTGTCTAACGCTCATCAATTTAAAGAAGGCCTTTGATTCTGTTGAGACTGAAGCAGTCATTGAAGCCCTAGTCAAACAGGGAGTTCAAACTCAGTACATCAAGATCCTCTGTGATCTGTATTACAGATTCACCATCAGAATCTCACCATTCTACAAGGAAGTGATCATTGACATAAAGAAAGTAGTTCAGTAAGGTAATACCATTTTCACCAAAACTCTTCAGTGCCACCCTCGAGAACATCATGTGATGACTGGAATGGGAAAGAATGGGAGTGAAGATAGACAGTCGGCCACTACACCACCTCTGCTTC
This sequence comes from Sorex araneus, assembly GCF_027595985.1. Taxonomy (NCBI): domain Eukaryota; kingdom Metazoa; phylum Chordata; class Mammalia; order Eulipotyphla; family Soricidae; genus Sorex; species Sorex araneus. Next base: position 55,581,403 of record NC_073308.1, on the reverse strand, counting down.
ACTGATGACAATGTTCTCATAACACCAAATATTAACCAAGTGACACAAATGTTGGTCGACTTTGACTGTGAGTGTGGAAAGGTAGGACTGCAGCTGAATCTCAGAAAAACAATGTTCATGGAAAACGAACTAGTCCCTGACATTCTATTTACTCTCAATGGAATGAACATCTCCAAATGCAGCAGCTATGTGTACCTGGGTTGAAAACTCAACATGAGGAATGACTTGGCACCAGAACTGCACAGGAGGAAGAGAGCAGCGTGGAACGCCTTCAAGAGCATTGAAGAAATGGTTAAGAGAACGAAGAACCTTCGGCTCTGGGCACATCTTTTTGATTCCAATGTTCTTCCTGCACTAACATACCGTTCAGAGACCTGGGCCCTAAGAAAACAGGATGAGAACGCTATTAGTATATCCCAAAGAGGAATTGAAAGAGCTATGCTTGGAGTATCACATTTTGTTCAAGTGAGAGAAGGAATCCTGAGTTCCAATGTCCGTTGATGGTCAAGAATCAGGGACACCGTCTCGTTTACCAATACGTCAAAAATCAGATGGGCCAGACATGTAATGAGATTCAGAGAGGACTGCTGGACTACAGCTGTTACTGACTGGATTCCATGGCACTTCAAAAGACCGCGTGGCCACCCACCACTGAGATGGTCAGACTTCTTCGTCAAAACCCTGAATCAACAGTTTGAAGCTCTTCCTGTTCCTGGAGTGAGCAGATATCACTGGGATGCACTAGCATGCTACAGGGACAAATGGAGATATTACTGGTGCCTGCTTGAGGAAATCGAAGATCAACAGGATGACAAGTGATACAAGTGACAAGTGACTTCAATATTATTTAGCTATGTATCACTGTGTCACTGTCATCCCATTGCTCATTGATTTGCTCAAGCAGGCAGCAGTAATGCCTCCATTGTGAGACTTGTTGTACTTTTTTTGGCATATCGAATATGCCATGAGTAGCTTGCCAGGCTCTTCAAGCGGGTGAGATACTCTCGGTAGCTTGCTGCGCTCTCTGAGAAGGGCAGAGGAATCAAACCCGGGTTGGCTGTGTGCAAGGCAAACGCACTACCAGCTGGGCTATCACTATGATTACCATAGCTATATAACTGTAGCTTGTCTTTATACAACAAATTTAGAAATGACATCTTTAAAATACCATAAATCCCAATCATCAAAATAGTGACATTAACTTAATGTGGTAACTGAAGTTTCTTTTAACGCTATTTGGGTGTTGGGGAGACAGTTCAATGGTCATGCTTTATACATGTCCAAGTTTGATCTTAAAATTGACATGGTGGGGGCTGGAGCAATAGCACAGCGGGTAGGGCATTTGCCTTGCATGTGGCCAACTCGGGTTTGATTCCCAGAATCCCCTATGGTCCCCGAGCACCGCCAGGAGTAATTCTTGAGTGCATGAGCCAGGAATAATCCCTTTGCATTGCCGGGTGTGACCCAAAAAGCAAAAAAAAAAAAAAAAATTGACATAGTGTATCCTAGAAATCACCATTTGGTGGTCCTGGTGATCCCAGCACCACAGGGTCAAAGCTGCATCACAACCTCAGACCCTAGAATTGTCCATTTGACTGAATATTTCTGGACAGGGTTCGCTCAGCACTGCCTGAGAGGCTCTCCACATATATAGAAATTGGAAGTAACTTTGGTTTATGTAAATTTCAGGTAAATGCACTGTGGCGTCATTGTTCAATACTTTATGCTCTTCGAGTACAAAATCAATCAAGTCAACCATAGCAAGAATTCACTACTGGTTATGTGATTTATCGAAATTCTTAGCATGACAAAATTTTCCCCCAATTTTCCCCCAATTCCTTTTCCCTAAAATGGCAATTTAAGTTCATTAACAGCACTCGTGTGTCAATGGGACTCTGATTTCATGGCTACTTCTCTACAGAAAATAAGTTTTTCTCTTGTTTAGAACTGAAATTTAAATTCAGTTCAGAAAATTTCCCAGTATCGGGCACCAATGAGTGCCTGTTGTGAAAGCACTTGGAAAGAATAGAGACTTTCATGAGAGATAATATACTGTCTTCATTTTGAGATTGTGAATCACTTATAAGCTCTTATTCAGTTTTTTATTATTATCCCTGATTTCCTCTTACTGGTCTCTCCTAATCAATCGTTTTTAAATGAAAATGTCCTATTGACCCAAAGAACTAATGACCATATCATTAAAATGTTCAAGCTAATCTAATTGTTTCTAATTATATTGCTCTCATTACTAGTATTAAATAATAACTAGTTTTTCTATTGTATTAGACATTTAAAATGTGGTAGGTTCACATAATTCTATTCTCTTTTTGTGTGGGTCTTTGTTTCGTTCTTTTTGGAAGACATACCTGGCTATACTCAGAGTTTACTCCTAGCTCTGTGTTCAGGATTTTCTCCTGGCAGTGCTCAGGGGACTGTATAGGACATTGGAGATGGAAACCAGGTAGGCTGCATGGAAGGCAAGAGCCCTACCCACTGCACCGTCTCTGACTGATATTTTCTTTCATTTTTTCTTAATTGTTTACAAGTAAATGTTTGCTCCTTGGTGTGGCTTTTGTTGTTTCTGTTGTTGTTTTTGTTTTTAAAGAAATAACTGAATATTTGGAGAAAAATGAGAAAATGTGTTTCAAACTTCTATATTTCCCAATGCTTTTTTTTTTCTAGCAATGGAAGAACATCTTAGGATGGACAACTCACAGAATGGAAGAGAAGATTTGCCAGCTACATATTTAATAAGGGATTCATATCCAATATATAGAAAACTTAGAGAACACAATAAAAACCAAAAAAGCAACTATTTCAAAATGAGTGCAGAATAGATTATTTCCCCAAGAAAAGTCCATAAGCACATGAGAAAGTGATGGTCAAGGTCACAAATCATTAAGAAAATGCAATGGACTTTAACTCATAGCCATTAGTATGGCTTCCATAGAAAATAGAAACAAGTATCTCTGAGGATGACAAGAAATCAGAATTGTGTGCACTGTTGATCACTGTCACTGTCATCCTGTTGCTCATTGATTTGCTCGAGCGGGCACCAGTAGTGTCTCCGTTGTGAAACTTGTTGTTACTGTTTTTGGCATATTGAATATACCACGAGTAGCTTGCCAGGCTCTGCAGTGTGGGGGGATACTCTCGGTAGCTTGCCAGGCTCTCTGAGAGAGACGGAGGAATCAAACCTGGGTCGGTCGTGTGCAAGGCGAACACCTTATCCATTGTGCTATTGCTCCAGCCCGCACTGTTGATGAGAATATAAAATGGTATCATGCTGTGAATACACAAAATGCTAATTCTCTGCTAATCCAAATAAAAAATAATTTTCTAAACGATCTATACAATCATCATTTTTATTTCTTGCTATAAACCGAAGGATTCAGAGAAAGATCTTAGAATATCTATTTATACACCCATGTTCATAAGACAAATGTGGAAACAACCAGATGTTTATTGACAGGGAATAGATAAGCAAAGGATGTTCTATCCATACCATGGAATATTATTTAGCATTAAAAAAAGGAAGAATGCATGTTTTATTTGTTTTTAAGCCATATCTGGTTTTGCTCAGGGTTATTCCTGATGCAGCTCTTAGGGATCACTCCTAGTAGTATAATTACTGATATCACCATGCAAAGTACTGTCATCACGTTGTGCATCGATTTGTTTGAGTGGGCACCAGTAACGTCTCTCATTGTGAGACTTATTGTTATTGGTTTTGGCATATGCAATACGCCACGGGTAGCTTTCCAGGCTCTGCAGCGCGGGCTCGATACTCTCGGTAGCTTGCCGGGCTCTCAGAGAGGGGTGGAGGAATCCAACACGGTTCAGCAGCGAGAAAGGTGAATGCTCTACCGCTGTGCTATCACTCTGGCCCCATGCAAAGTAGTGGGTCAGAAATTAAATAGTGATGTCAGGGCCTGGATTAAAGAAAGAAATGAGGAGCTATACACAGTTTCTATTTTATATATGTGTCTATGTATATATGCATGTATGTATATTTTGTGGGCTATGCCTGAAGATGCTAAGGCTCTCTCCAGGCTTCCTGTTCGGCGATCACTCCAAATGGAGTTTGTGGAACCCAAATCAGCTCTGAGTAAGGCAAATATCTTCCTCTCTCTGACCCTAGAGTTTCTGTTTTACACAATAGACAGTGAAAATATATGGTGCTGATCGTCAGCTCTGTGACTGTGTTTAATATCACTAAGATAGTTGCACTTATATATTGCCACATTTTAAAAAACTAAAAATAATAATATGGAAATGTGTCCCTCAACCCCCATGACTTAAAAAATAAGAACAGAAAAGTATAGAAAGAATATATGCCAATTCCAGTTATAACCTGCTTGCAGATCCCTGGGGCCTCACTGGTTGGAACTGAAAGTAATCAGGTTTGCAGATATTGATTCTTTCCCTGTGCACATTAGGCAGTTTCTTATTACATTAGCCATGTCATCAGGTGTCAGAAAATATGCCATTTCTCAGTCTTTGTGTACAAGACCTGAACATACACACAAATACCCAACTATTTATGAAGTCAGAAGCTAGGAAGATATATACCTTCATTTTCCAAACTTCTTAGCTGACAATAATATTTTATTTTGGAGCAGTTACATAAATGGGATTTAATTTTTCCTGGAGATCCCCACAGAGAATTTCATAATTGAATGCCTATCTACTTAGTGTTTTATAACAGTCTGGTCATCTAGAAACATTTGCCTGACCATAAACCAGAATTTTCTTGGTTTCTGAAAAATGTAGTAGAGAATTATGATATTGCAGCTGAGTTTACCAAGACCAGTGACATTAGTACCAGTAACAAAAGTTAGAGGGGAACGGATGCAACCTGTTTGCCATGCCTTCTCTGAGACATGAAGTTCTCCAGAAATATAGGAGAAATTGAGCATTATTATTTCATGAGCTTCAGCCAAATTTCCTGGTGCCAAAACCTGGCCACAGATTCAAATGCAAGAAATCGATGACATAATCCCAGGGAGTCCAGGGAGATGCCCAGAGATGTCAGGGAGGGCACGAGCATGGGACTTGGAAAGGCCCAACTTAAGGTCAAGTCCGAAATCCAGCAGATCTCTTGGGAAGTTTAGGACCTAATGCTCTACCTCAGAGTGATGGCACGAGGGCTTGGTGCCAGCACACTGCCCTTGCCGTGCTCCTCCACCCCAGTGCTCAAGAGCCTCCCTAGGAAATCGTCTACAGCACCTTTTTATTCCGAGTAAAATCACATCAGAGCTGAAAGATGAATAAAAAGAGCTTAGGGGGGTTAAGAAATGCATATATTTGATCAGTAGAGCTGCTTGTCACATTCTTAAATAAACGTGAAAGAACAGAGAACAAGGAAGAAAACAGGTGTGTGTGTGTGTGTGTGTGTGTGTGTGTGTGTGTGTGCGTGCGCGCATGTGTGTGTTTTAGCTTTTTGGGTCTCACCCGGCAATGCTCAGGGGTTACTCCTGGCTCTGCACTCAGGAATTCCTCTGGCGGTGTTCAGGTGATGCTGGGAATCAAACCCAGGTCAGCCACATGCAAGGCAAACAAACGCCCTACCCACTGTGCTATCACTCCAAGGCCCGGAAACAGTTTTAAGATGAGAGTAAGTGTATGTTTTTGTTTGTTTGTTTTGTTTGGGGGACAACTATGCTCAGGGCTTACTCCTGACTCTGTGTTCAGGGATCAGTCCTGGTGGTGTTCAGGGGACCATATGCTATGCCAGGGATCAAATCAAGGTCAGCAGCATGCAAGACAAGTGACTTAACCTCTTTGTACTAGCTCTCTGACCCAGAGAAACCACTCTAAGTCTTTCGTCTGTTTATTGTTTGGAGACCAAAGCTGGAAGTTCTCAGGGCTCACTCCTGGCTCAGCTTTTAGGTATCACTCTTGGCATGCTCTGGGAACCATATGGAGTGCTGGGGATTGAATCCAGGTCAGTCACATGCAAAGCAATTACCTAACCTGGTGTACTATCTAACTGGCTCCCAACCGGAAGTCTAAAATATTTAATTTTCAGTACAAAAGACAACAGTAAATAATGGCATACTTCTCCATTTTACCACTCAATTTCTTATACCTGCTATGTAGAGAAGCTTATACGTAAAACAGATAAAATCTCTTCCATGTCTCTGCTAGAGTCTATATGTAAGTGGATACACTGTCATTTTCCTTTTTATTTCATTTAGAAATCAGAGGGGGATTCTGTAGCTACGTGGTTAGAGAAACGGAGCACATTTACTTTATTGCATGAAGGGTTTCTTGTGTTATCATGGAATGACCATTTGTAAAAAAATCACAAGGGCGGCGCAAGCTGGAGGGAGAGACATGATGATACGTGGTGTTGTTCTGTTGTCCAAGGGCACTCGGGGCAGCTCTCTCTCTCTCTCTCTCTCTCTCTCTCTCTCTCTCTCTCTCTCTCTCTCTCTCTCTCTCTCTCTCGCATGCATTCGGTGCTCGAGTTTGGTGTTCTTGAGCCGCTATGTAAGGACCGAATAGGGACGGCTCCTCCTTGTGCTCTGCTTCTGTGTGTGCCGCTGTGCTCTCTTCTCTCTGTCTCTCTGTCTCTCTGTCTCTCTGTCTCTGTCTCTGTAGTCTCTCCACTGGTCTCTTTTGACCTCTCTCTGTTTCTGCTTCTGTGTCTTCTCGTCTGTCTCCTTCTCTGTCTCTTCTGTCTTCTTCTTCTGTCTCCCCTCAGTGCCCCCACTGTCTTAGTTTATATAGCAAATTACATAGAGCAGTAGCACAAAGGTGGGTTTAACATTAACAAATCAACAAAGTAGGGTAAGACCATTTCTTGAGGAGATTAACAAAATCTCATCTAAGGAAATCTCATCTAAGGAGATCCACTCAAGGGTGGGAGCCAAACCAGGGTGTGTCAGGGTGTGTCCCTTTCTTCCTTCCTCAGCAAGTAATCCACTTAAATAGTTATAGTGAATTTACTTCTAATATTTCTAGCAATGTCATTCTGTATGAGCACAGTAAGAGATATATCAGACTTAAAGTTTGGTTCTTCCTGAGGACATTCATTATATATTCCAGACCACAGTCCTCAGGCCAGGTTAGTCTTCCTAACTCCAGCAGGGTCCTAGTCTCGTTGTTACTTTTGGATCATGACAGCATTTGTTTATGATCATGCTCTCAACTTATAGTTGAGTATTGTGGCACTTTGGCCTGCCCATTTTGATGCCAGGGTAGCTCACAGCTTGCCCTGGGTCCATTCCATCCCTTGTCAGGACCCTGCTTTTGGGGTGTTAGGAACTAAGGGCAACTGAGTTGACAAAGCAGATTGCCTGGGAGTAAATATTATTGGAGTCAATCAGCTCCCAAGTTACAAGGCATATTATTAACTGTCTTCCTGTGCCCATACAGAAAGGCCATTGCTCTAAGGTAAACTAAGTTCCCTGTGGCAAGGCTAAAAGGACAAACCCCATGTTATCCTACCACCATTGACTATTTGGAGCATGCTTCTCACTGAGCACTTAAATTTGAGTTCAAAGAAGGTATGGTTCCTCCTTCTGCTCCCTGAAATCACAACTTCTAATTAGCTTCTTTGATAATTGTTCTTTAAGATGCAATTCTCTTTAGCACAATACTGATTTAATTCTTGCTACTTGTCACATTATATAACTATCTTGTATGCTTGCATATGTTCTGGTCTTTCTTGATCTTCCTAATAATATGAAAATATTACTTAAAATGCCCTCCACAAAAAAGAACCATTCTTGACTTATTTATCATTATAATTCTGACATCATTTGCCTAGCACAAAGAGAGAGATCAACAAATGTATTAAAACAGTAAATTGTGGATAAGATAATGAAAAGAAGCATGTGTGAGGTCTACTGCATGCCACAAAAGATGAAATTCAGAAATGAAGTATCAGACCTTATTCCCTCATTATTATTATTTATTTTCCACATAGAACAGTAAATCGTCTGCAGTTCTAAGAGTTAGACACACTCTATGTTTATGGCCTTGGTCTATCCCGTAATGGCGATGAGCTACTTAATTTTTGCATCCAGTTTATTACTCTTTGAAACACCATTATGGTGGTAGTGATAGTACAGTGGGCAGGGCACTTCTCTTGCACATGGCTCACCTGGGTTCAGTCTCCAGTACTCCAAATGGTCCTCAGAGGACTACTGTGTATGATCCTTTAATGCAGAACCAGGAGTAGGCCCCAAACTAGCCACCTCCACCCCACTCCCTACACCCCTGTCCCAAATCACCATTAAATCTAATGGTTCATAAGGTTAAGTATTTGAAGATGGCTGTTTCAGAAACTTTAGAAAATGTCTTTTTTTTCTTTTGCTATAACTGAAGCAAATTGCATTACTTTCATATTGTATGCAAATATAAACACCAATGTGAATACAAAATTATTTTCCATATCTTTAAAATGATATGTCAGAGACTCGAGATTATCCTGGAAGTCAAATAATCAGTTTTATTAAAATTAATAATTAATATTAATAATATTGCTCCTAATCCTTATAGCTTACAGAATCATTTTGAAATATTGCTGGGTTTTAAAGGCTTCTTCAGAATTTATCCACTAAACATACCAAATAGTAAATACAGAAGCACTATTTAAAGACTTCTTCGAACATGTGTGGTGATTTTAGACCCAAATTCTCTTACTAATCTAAGGAGAAACTTGAGCTGCATCATTTTAATTCTAACTAATGTTAGCCTTTCTCAGTACTTTGTCTTTGCCATAATTGGAAGCAAGTAGTTCAACTAGTTTCTAGGAATGTCTGCACTTGTGGAAAACGTTACATGAGAACTTTTCTGTTCTTATGGTTCCTTTGACCCCCACCTTGGAAAGCTGTTCTAAATCCAGGTATTCTAAAGGTAGCTGTAATATGAGTCCGTGATTATTTTTATCTGAATATAATAAATTTATTTTTATTTCATTTTCAACATGAAAGACATTGTAATGTTCATAGAAACATTTTAGTCTGGGGATTCATTTTCTGTTTTCTATTTCAAGTTTGAACCAGTACATCATTTTATCTTTAGAAATATGGCAACTGAAAGAGACTTTTCCTTTTTGATGTTGATCATGCTGTAGCACAGCCCATAGGTCGGATAAAGTATAAGTTATAAGGTATAAGGAAGCTAAAGGGTCTAAGATTACAAGGTATGAGGAAGGCTCACTGTATCTGACCTTGCTTTACAAAATTAGATTGTATCTGACTACACCCTTGCTTCCCCAGATGAGAATTCAATTTTGTCGTATCTTAAGGCAACTTTCCCTTTTCTAATGTCACATGACTTCTGAGAATTTCAGTAATTTCTAGAAAATTCAGCAAAGAATGACTCTCTCTAGTGCTTCAAGTCATTTTCTGAGCCAGGTTGTCCTTCTAAAGTGGGCAGTTTTGTTCTTCTGTGTAAGTGTGAGGGCCGAGATATTGGGTTGAGCCTCTTTGTCTCCGCAGACCACCCATTTTGTCTTCTATATCTTCTATGATCTCTCAGTTCTTTGCAATTTTATGTTTTGTGAAGAATAAATCTTATGAAAAATAACTAAACTCAGCACAACACCCATCTCTACCTTTTAAAGACACATTTAACAGGTTTAGATTCTTTTTTTTTTTAACCTTAAATTTCTGACTTCAGGACTACACTCTTCATTTTGACAATTTAATCCAAAACCCATTATATCTGATCCTCAGGGCAAAGGAATCCTTCTGCCTGTAGGACTCAGAGCCCAGCAAAAACATTTCAAAGGGGTTGAGTGGTAGACAGAAAATAGTTCTCATTCTTTCAGATTCTCCTATAAGAGGTAGAAAATTCTAAATTATTTATCTCTATAAATTATCTTGCCACTAATGGTACCAGGGCTTCTTGTCACTAAGATACACCCTATAATACATTCCAGTGCAGAGGAATGCTAATGGCACATCTCAATTAGAGTCTTGTGTATAATCTGACAGAAGTATTTTTCTAAAATTCATCATGAAGTATAAGACTGTTTTCATTTATAATTAGGTTCTCAAAATTTTAGGTGGTTGGTAAGGTTTTTAAGGCTTCATTTTATGATGTCAGTAAGTAACTTTGACCCAGAGATGAAATATAATGTCTTTTAATTTTAAGTTTTACTTTAATGTCTTCACCTGAAAAACATTTGGGGGATTACAACTATAACACATTCATCCCCCCAGGATTCAGAGAGGCAAAAAGCCTGTCACAGGTAGTAAACCAGTGACCCCACTAATTTAAGACTGGGGGACGGGTGGACGAGGAAGGGAGACAGAGGCAGCATACAAACAAAAAACATCATAATTACAACAATAAACTTGACTTTTTTGTGGTGATAATAAAATTATGTTTATTTCAGTTTTAAAAATAGCTGTCTAACCATAAAATGATTTAGCATAGTCATTTTAAAAAAATCTTAATTAATGTTGCCCCAAAGAAAATACTGAACCAGGATTTTGTGGGCTAAAATTTCTTGTATGGAACTCATTAGCAGTATCAGACACAAAAAAAATATTTATGATGTTATAAAACTGCTGAAAACAGAGTGGGTATTCAATATAGGTAAAGTTTATATGGGCCTCCAAATTCTTTCATGGTCTTGAAATTCTCTTAAGTTGTATGGGCAGTAGCAAATGATGTTTTTCCAAGTGAGTTTACAGCATTAGCAGGATTTATACAATAGTCAAGGCACAGCCTTGAAATGAGTCGGATCTTATATTATGTTCATAGCAAAAAATTTTTTTGAGTTACACCCAGCTGTGCTGAGGGATTATTGCTGGCTCTGTGCTCAGGATTGCTCCCAGCCTTGCTCGAGGGACCTTATATATGGTGTCCAGTATTGACCCAGGTCTGCTGTGTGGAGACAAACCCCTATCTGCTGCTATACTGTCTTTGTCTTTCTGCCCTCTTCATAGCAAATTCTAAGCAACCAAATAAGTTTAAAGATCAGAGAGAAAGTTTATTTTGTGTATAAAGTAAAACAATTTCTTCTTTGTTAGAATTAATCTTATTTCATACCCTACATCTATTTTGGTGTATATTCTTGTTTCTGCATCCCTTATCCCTACTCCCCTTACTTAACAGCACCCACATGATACGTTCCTGTTGAGTCCTAGCTATCTTAATAGGTCCCAAATAGAAGTATGACCTGTGTTTTCTCTGACATGCGTGTTAGTTAAAGTCAGCCATGTGACCCTGCAAGCCTTTTGAGATACATTCTAGTACATCATGTAGGAAAGCTACTACTAACATTTTCTTATTGGATTGGAGAGATAGTACAAAGGTTAGGGCACATGCCTTGAATGTAGCCAACCTGGGTTTGACCCTAGGCACTTCATATGGTCCCCCAAACACCACCAGGAATGATTCCTGAGCATAGACCTAGAAGTAAGACATGAACACAGCCAGGTGTGGCCTCAAAATAACTGCAACATCAAAATACTCACCAGAGAGAGCAACAGTTCTGGTAGTTGTGAGACTTCATAAAAGCCTTAGACTACTACTGACTAACAGAAAATTAAAGGGATGCATTGCTCAAAATGAACCATAAACCCTAAAATTATACTTCTATGAATCAATAAATTTATATTATTAATAAGAGTGCGTGCTATTTTGGTGGTTGATATTTTAATAGTAAGTTCAAGGATATGACAACCAGATTATACTTTTCAGAAAAGAAAAGTGTTATTTCTTTTCATCTCAGCTATAATACTAACTTTTTCTGTCATATTGACTTGTCATATGAAAATAAGTTAAATAGGGGCTGGAGCGATAGCACAGCGGGTAGGGCATTTGCCTTGCACATGGCCAACCCAGGTTCGATTCCCAGCATCCCATACAGTCCCCCAGCACTCCCAGGAGTAATCCCTGAGTGCAGAGCCAGGAATGACTTCTGTGCATTTCCTGGTTTGACCCAGAATAAAAATTAAATATTTGCCCTGGGGAATGAGCTCACATGCTTTGTTTGTGTGAGACTGTGAGCCTAGCCCCTGATACCTCATGGCCCCTGAGTACTGATGAGAATAAGCCCTTGTGTTCCCAGAGGTACACCAGAGGTGGCTCTAGAAAATGTTCCCTTTAGTCTTCAGTGTTGTTATGTATTTTGTCACTTGAAAAACAGTTGTGCTCAAATACAGGGTTATAGATGGTCCCATGACTATTCCAATTCTTATACTGTTATATGTAATGCCCAGGTGGAACTCAGTCTGTCAGCACAGCAAGATTTTACAGAAAGTTGGGGTAAGGAGAAGGGTTACATCTTAGAAGTGAAACTTCACTTGGGATACTCCAACTTTTATATTTTTCAGTAAGTGCTCTCTCCTTCCCAAGAACTTTTAACTACCTAATTGGTAAAATCCTGGTTTCTGTTATGCTTTGCTACTATTTGCTTCTGTTTTCTGATCTACTTACAGAGGATCTTTTGAAATTTCAACTTTCTTTCTTTTAAAAACAGAAGTCTAATTTAGATATCTCTGACTTTTCTTAGCCCCAAATTTGCTTTTTTACTTCCAAGGACTTGTTGAAATGATCTAATAAATAAAACATTAACCAAGTTGTGGCTTACCCTTTGCATTTCAAAACCAGCAAAGGCTTTAAAAATAAAGTCTTTTTCATTTGGTATTTCCACAAGTCTCTGTAGAATAGGTAATTTATTTGCTCTGTCATTCAAATCATGAATCTTCTCCTTAGAGAAGATATAACTCTATATAACATGTAATTTTTCAAAAACAGTTCTCTTTCTCACTAGACTGTGGAATCCCTGAAGTTGAAAATTATTATTAGCTTTGAGTTCTCTAAGTTCTCTCAGCATGCAAGTGACAAAATTTTATTCCTTTGTTAAATAAATTAAAATTTAAATGCATCATATAAATTAAATATTAGCAAAAATGTAAGTTGCCCAAAGAGCACAAACACATCCACAATAATTCCCTAGTAATATATTTACTTGCTTAAGTAAAATATCTTTGGATCAACAACATATTTGCTTATAACATAAGATTTGCAGTGGTTCGGATCTAGAGTATTGGGTGTTGTGAGTGGTGCTATGAATCAGACACCACAATAAGATTCAAGGATATATTGGTCACATATTTGAGGAGAAAGGGACAAGTTTTCACATTCCATACATAAGGGACAGGATTTGGATAAGTTTTTTCAGAACATAGTGTAAGGATTATTAATGTTTTCTCTGATGCTTGCATAGAATGGAGAAGCTAAAGGAAAATAAGATAGTGGGAAATTGTGTTGCTATAATAATAGTAGGTATTTAAATATTGGCACTAGTCATATTTTTAAGGAAAATATTACTTTGCTTTTCTTTACTAGTTAGCTTCTTTAATACCTCTGGAGAATGAATACCTGAGATAGAAGAAAAGAAAACATATGAGAATTAAAATTATACTGTGCATAAAAACCAAAAAGCATCCTTGCTACTTAGAATGAATTCTTCCTCTACTAAACTAAATTTCCTGAATTTGTGACACAAGAAAATCTAAGGTCTGATTTTAAGAAAACGGAGTTTGCAGTGCCTGTTAGAACACTGTATAGATGTTCTGTAATAGGTCTCTAATATAATGGCAGCAAAAAGCAAGTACAATGATGATGCTCTGAATAAAAACTCTCGTACAATATAGGAGTGCAGAAATTTCAAAGACCCTAGAATTCCTTATGCAAGAAGAAGAAATATTTCAACATCGAAAAGAAGCAAACAAGAAAAAAAATGTCATTAACATCTAAACATGGATTCCAAAGGAAAAACTGTGCCATCAAGTTCAAGCTTCAATATAAACTGAAAGGCGATCGTCCAGACCCTTCAGACACAATAGAATTTGAAGTACTTTATGGAAAAAATAAACATTCTCAGAGGTAGACTGAGCAGGAAAGTGAAACAGGACCGCTGCAGCAGGAAAGTGAAAGCAGAGTTATAAAGTAAGACCTTGCTCCCCTCTGCTGGCAACTCTTCTTCATGTCAAAAGCAGCTTCCCAACTTGATCCTGTCCCAGGGTGTATAGTGAACTCTGCAGAGAACACCACGTGATATTGCAAGTTAATATTCCCATTCTGAAGGAATGGCATGACCTGATCTCTTAAATTAAAAAATTGCACATGCATAGAAGCATTTTTCTACAAAATAGAAATTGTAAATCTGGGGTAGGGGTGGCAGTGCTAGAGGATGTGTTAGAGAATAAGATGAGGATGTTCATGGCTCACGGGTAGTAATACTTCATTATCTTACCAAGTAATCAGTAACATAGGTTCATATGTATAAACTCATAAAAAACAAGAATATTGAAGACTCAGTGCCAGAAGGAATGGAGGCTTTCCTGGCACAATAATAATTATGTTTAGATCTGTCATTTTTTAAAAAGTGATATAAATACAAAAAAAATTGAAAAAGTCCTTTCAAACAAAAGGAATGTTTGAACAAAGTGACTGTGGTTAGCTATTTAAGTCATAATCATATTTATATTTGAAAACTTTTGTAGGTATGTTTTATACTGTTTATTTCTTTTCCTACCCCTACTGGCCCCTCATATAAAAACATCACTGGAGGAAGTCTAATGAATGCTTTTGGCTAGTAACTTGCCCTTTTAATTTCAGTTGTTATTCCTATAGTAGTAATTGATCATATTTCTAATAAAGAAAAAACTCTTGATCTAGCTAAATTGGATAATGGGATTGTATAACATAATTAAAATACTATGTACAGTGATGATATGTGAGAGGAAAATTCTTGAAAAACTATGTTGGAATGTTTTGAAATGCAAGAATTTATAATTTTAATTCAGGTTATAAATGATCAAAACAATCATACAGTACTAGAAAATTCAAAAATTAAAAAGGATTTTGTCAAGATTTCTTCACAAATATTCATAATTTTGTTGAACATTTAAAGAATGAAGGTGAAAGATGTTCAGTAGATTCAAATTCAACTTAATGGACTTGGTTCTACTTCAAAAGAAAGGAGAATGATTATACATATCTGAGTATTAAGTAAAGAAAGTATTTGAACGTATGTGTGTATCTTATGATATTTATTTTTTTACTTTAATGGACTCTACATATGAAGCACCAGGAGGTGATAGTTTTCTGGGAATATTTTTGTGATCTAAGTAAGGTTCAGAATCATTTCTTGCATCAATGTAAAAAATATCACTGGAATCTTGATAAGGACTACCTTAAATCTATAGACTGCTTTGTGTAGAATAAAAATTTGACAATATTATTTCTTCCAGGAGTGCAGAATAACTTTTTATTTATTTGCATTCTACTCAATTTTTTCCATCAATGATGTTATCCCACTCCCCACCCTGGAAATTTATTGCCTCTCCTTTTTATCCTGATTTCCTTGTAGTTTTTTTACTTTCTATTATCTATTTGCATTAATATTCTCTAATAGTCTGTATATAGCATTTCATCATTTTCTTGCTGTTGTAAATGTACTATTTTCTTAATTTCCCTTTCCAATATATTTGTTGATGGCATATGGAAAAAGAACTGATTTTTGTATATTGATTTCATACCCTCAACTTTAGTAAATTTGTTCACTATTTCAAATAACATCTTGTGGAGTCTTTAGAAAATAGACTTTATGTGTAAAGTATCATGAGCTCTGCATAGATAATTTTATTTCTTTCTTTGCAATTAGAGTGCCTTTTAATTCTTTTGTCTTTCCTAATTGGTTTACCAAAACATCTCACACTAATTTGAGTAAAAAAATCATTTGTTGTTCCTAACTTTAAAGAAAGAACTTTTAGGTTTTTACCATTGTCATGTTATCGATCCATTTGTCACAGCTACTTTCTTTTTGGTTGTTGTTCATTTGTTTTTAGGCCATATCTAGAGATACTCAGAAGTATCTGGCTCTGAGCTTAGGGATCACTTCTGGCAGGGATCTGAGTACAATATGGGGTGTCATGGATTGAACTTGGATCAGCCCCGTGTAAGACAAGTGCCATGCTCTCTGCACTATTGACCTAACCCCTGTCATGACTACCTTTAACATGTTGAGCTCCATTTCTTTCTACTACATCCATTTTATTAAAAATTAAGCTTGAAAGAATGTAGAATTTGCTCACGTGAGTATGCAGTGTCTATTGAAATGTTGTGATTTAGATGCTTTACTTTGTTAATGTGATATATCATATCAATTAACCTGTGGTTGAAGACACCACATCTCTCAAAATGATAACACTTGATCACAGTGTATAATCCTTACAATACGCTATTGAGTTGCACTGCTAATAGCTTGTTGAGGGTTTATGCATGCAAATCTACCAGTTGCTCTGTTTTAATAGGCAGCATCACTGGTGTTGGGTCTGATAACACAGTGATTGGTTCAACAGCTGTGGTGCTTGGGTCTGGCAGTGCCAATATATCTTTTTTCTTTTTTTTTAAAAAAATCTTTGGGTCACACCGGCAATGCTCAGGGGTTACTCCTGGCTTTGCACTCAGAAATTACTCCGGGTGGTGCTCGGGGGACCATATGGGATGCTGCGAATCAAAACCGGGTTGGCCTCATGGAAAGCAAATGCCCTACCCATCGTGCTATCACTCCAGCCCCAAGATATCTTAACTAACACCTGTAAAGATACCGTTGATGTTAACTGGGGCAGTGTATATTGTGCTGGGGATCTAACTCAATATCTTATACATGGCAGACATATGCTCCACCCATAGGAGCCATATCTCCAACACCCTACGAGGATTTTTATCTGTTATTTTCTTTTCTTATAGTGTCTTTATTTGGTCTTAGTATCAAGGTAGTGCTAGTCTCACAAAATAAGGCTTGAAATAGTTCCTCTTTTCCATTTTATTGGAAGACTTTGATAGGGATCATTATTATGAATTCCAATTTTAAAAGTTCAATAGAATTCATCAGAGAATTCATCTGGTCCCGAAATTGTCTTTAGTGAGAGATTTAAGTGGTATTTTAAATTCAATCTCCTAACTGCTAATTGGTCTTCTGTGTTTTTTTTCTTTCTTTTTGACTCATTCATTATGACTGTTATTTTGAACGATATATGAGGGTAATTATATATCTCCATTTCATCAATATTTATTCCCAAATACTCACCTTCTTTTCTTTGAAATACATTATTGAATTTCTTCATTTTTCTTGACTCTCTGTGTTGGTATCTGGATGTTAAATGAAATAGCTCATCTCCAATATAGACAGACTTTTCTTGTTTAGGGGAAGAAATCTTGTCCTTTAGTCTGGACTAAGATCTGGGCTATCTCTCAAACCTTTGTGATCGTGCAAGACACCTTCCTCATTCTTAGCCGCTCCCAGTATGGAAATATGCCAAGTTCCGTCCGTGTCCTGAAATGAGGATTACATTCTGAGCAGATGTAACACAGGTCCTCGGGCAGCATCTGGGAAAATATGTAGTTAAACTCCTCCAGGGAGGAAACTGAAAGATGACATTTCTACCTGCTCACTCTGCAGATTCCTGAGCTTATTTGTCAACTGTTTCCTATAATTTTGAAAATGTTGCCAACACAAGCTTATTTTCTTTCAGAGGTAGGTTTTTGAGGTCCCATTGGAAGGGAGAATATTAAATGTTAGGACATTAGTGTAAATTCCAAACCCTTCTCAGCCCTGGGGAGAAAGTGAGAGTTGGAAACTCCCTTATAATACCATGGCACTATACTGAGAATGGTTTTTGGTTTTGGTTTTGGTTTTGTTTGTTTGCTTTGTTTGTTTGTTTGCCACACCTGGGGCCTTTGCTCAGGGTCACTCCTGGCATTGTTCAGGGGACTGTATGGGGTGCCAGGGATCAAACCTGGGTCTGCTGCTATTGAGAGTGGGCCATAATATGTATGATTACTAAGAATGTTAAAGCGTAATTAGAGGGACATTGTTTTTTACATTAAAACCAAGTTGGAGTAACAGAATTAAAATTTTACCTATAGGACTTATTTGTTTTATTAATCACTTATTTTAATCTAACTTATTAAATATATAATTAAACATGAACAACAAACAAATGCAGCAAAGAACAAAAATAATAAAGTGAAAATCAATTTATTTCTTTTATTAGTTTCAGTAACATTCCTGCTTTTGAAGTAACTAAGGTTTGAATAATTACCAAAATCAAACAGCAGAGGGCAGAAAATAGCAAATCTTCTAGTAATCCACTGTCTTCGAATGTACTCAGCAGTTTTGAAATTTTCAAAAATTGATCATTAATCAATTTGAGAAATAATCTTAAAAAACTTTGTAAATATTACAAATAATTTCCAGTATATTTTAGCATTTAAATTTATTTGAATAATCGTTTATTTCAGACAATTAAAATTTCTTAAACTTATATTAACAGTGTTCTCTGGTAAAAGACTACATACTATAACACATGAATTTAAGATTAATTCAATAATGCTAATATTGCAGACATTATATCCAGATATATGATCAAAAGTATATGTATTACTTTGTGGAAGATATTAAAGAAAAGCTTTTGAATTACAAGAAATGCTTAGTAATATTGTATCTATGCATCACAAGTGAACACTGAACAGTAATATTTTTCTTGAATTCTTATTTACTAGTATATATTTTATGATTCAGCAAACTTTATTCATATAATTGTTTTTATAGATTAATTTGGTCAATTTGGAAGTCATCTTTGACGTTGAAATAAAATACTTGAACTGTTCCGTTAAAAAATCAATTTAAATCAGTTTAAATTGCCTGAGGTCTGTGTATATATGTATAGATATTTACATATATAATGGTTTCTCCATGTTTAAGCTCGTCACTTTTTTTCTAGTTTTTCAACTAACAACTTCAAATATCTTTTTGTTCCTTGCATCATAAAAACCAAACATACAAAATTGACTTAATTTTTATTTGCATTACAATTTGGATGTATATTTGCATGTGTTTCCCTATATCTTAACATTTTTAAAAGCCTAAATTCATTTTTCATTCACCTGTTTAAAGGTTCAATATGTTCGATACCAGAATGGAATAAATACTTGGTGACACAAATTAGAAATATTTTTACGGAAAGCAGAAAAGCATGGCAATCCACTAAGGTTATTTTCACTCCCTGGTTTAGAAATAATGTAAGAAACAAAGGAAGTTCCAAATGGGAAATTACAGAATGACAGTATGTGAGAGCCAAAAAAAAAAAAAGACACCCTTTACTGACATATAAAATTAATTTACTGTAGAAGTAGAAGCTTAGAGCAGAGCTAGTATTATATGATTTTTTTAAAAGGGGGGGGGGCGGCAGGGAGGATGTTAACGTAACGATTGTGCCGGAGGCAGCATGGTAAAACTAATTCTCTTGGCGCTCTGAAAGATTGGTAGGTTATTCCGTTAGATCTGTGAAGTCAATTGCCTACCTCCTGAAATAGCCTCTCTTGTACAGTAGTCGTTCTTTCTTCTCTAATCTTTGTTTGCATCACAAAAGCCATAAAATTTAGAGAGGAATTTTTGAGGCAGAGGGAATTGCAGAGCAAATCCCAAGGTGTCATCTTAGCAAGTATCTTGAAAAGCCACATAAAATCTGCAAGGCAGGGCGATCTTACATTCTCCTTACCAAGTCCCTTCCTGTAAACTTTTAATCATTAACCTCAGGCTACTTCCCCAAAGATCTTTTGCATTCAAGTGTTGAGGACTTAGACTGCTTTGCAGGGAGCTGGTGGGGCGAGTAACAGTGCTAAAACCCATCACTTTTATGCGTCGAGTTTCTGGGAAAGATTCTGCAGCTGGGTTGGATTCCCCCCCTCCCTTTACTTGCTTCATCTTTTAAGTTCTTGTGTGAGCCTTTCCTTGAGAGGGAATTTTCTGTTGGCAATCCATAGACAGAGAGGTTCAAGTCTAACAGATCTCTACTAAGAGAGAGTCTGCAGTGGTGCCTGCAAGAGACCCGCAGGCAACTGACTTAGCAAATTGGCTTGGAGGACCCTTCTATGAAGCGCTCTAAAGGTGGGACTTCCATGCAGAGCAGTTTAGAGACTCAGTCCTGCGACCCTTCCTGTTTTTAGACTTTTGAGAGCGAATTTTCAGTTTTCCCCTTGAATCCTAGCTACATCACATTTAGCTCAAGTTCACAGTTTGGGGACACTTCTTGGCTGGGTATTTATTTGGTTTGGTTTCTTGGCTTTATTTCAGCGAGTCACAAGGAGATGAACGGCAGTATTTCTCTTATTTCTTAGGTGAGCTTTCAGAGACAATTGAAGACAAAAAACGAAATTACCTAGAACGTGAGCTAGCAGGGCCTGGCGAGAGGACGCTTCCCCGCCACCACCTCCAATTAGCTATTCGACTTCTGCACAGCAGCCGGAAATCGGCTTTGCTGCATTTGGTACAGGCTGGAGCATCTCTCGGCAGCTGCGGCGGCGGTTGCAAATGTTGCTGGAAGCGGGAGCTGGGCGCTGTCCTCGGTGCTGAAAAGCAGAGGGGTTGGGGGCGCCGCAGCTCGCCAGACCCGAGGTCTTGCTCAGGGTTAGCTTCGAGCCCCGCTCCGAAGCGGCTTTCGCAGCGCCGCCGGGGCTGTGCGGGGTGCGGGGTGCGGAGCGGGGGAGGGGGGGTGGCCGCGCGCTCCTGCCGCGAGTCGCGCACGCGCGCCCGGAACTGCCTGCCCCTCTCGGTGACTTGCGTGTGCGTGTGTGTGTATGTGTGTGTGGATGTGTGTGTGTGTGGATGTGTGTGTGCGTGCGCGCGCGCGTGTGTGAGAGAGAGAGGGGAGAGAGGGAGAAGAGAGCGCGAGAGAGGGTGAGTGTGTGTGAGTGCATGGGAGGGTGCTGAATATTCCTGGGCGCTGGGACCACAGCGGCAGCTCCGCTGGAAACTGCATCCAGCCTGTCCTCTGGACTTCGGCGGCAGGGACTGGGAGCCAGGCATCAGCCAGCAGCCGCCAGCAGGACCTGGGAAACAGGAATTCTTTTGCCTCCACTTCAGGCTTTTAGCAGCGTGGTGCTAAATTGCTTTCTCAAAATGCAGAGGATCTAATTTGTTGAGGGAAAGGAAAAACAAACAGAAAGACCCTAAAACGGCCAAAGAAGGAAGAGGAGGAAAAGGAAAACAAAAAAGGGTATTTTGTGGATGCTCTACTTTTCTTGGAAATGCAAAAGATTATGCATATATCTGTCCTCCTTTCTCCTGTTTTATGGGGACTGATTTTTGGTGTCTCATCTAACAGCATACAGATAGGTAGGTATCCTTTGTGCTCTGCTTTTGAATTGTGCATAATTCGGTGGTAATCTTTGTTCACAGTGGACAAATTAATTCATGTCATGTAGACTTATGTCATATCTTGACTGCATTCCAGATTTAAACTGCCTAGAATATATATGTATTTCTTAGGATAAAGCAAAAAAGGGGGGGGCAAAATTACGCCTTTGATACAATAGAGGAAAAGTGCTTCTGGTGTTTGGCCCGGAATTGTGTTAATTCTTCTTTAACTAGATTTTCCCATTTGTTCGGATGCGCTTGGGGTTTGGAGTGCAAAGCTTGTGACATCGGAGGATAGGGCGAAAGATTCTGGCCCCATTCCTTGCGCTCAGACCCTTATCCGTATTGTGACCCCTTGGTTAGGTTTGGACCCTTGAATCGGGGATTCCAAAAAAATTATGGATGGGTTTTTTGGGTCCGAAAAGCACGAATTCAGAGACTCGGGGCTGTGGGTCTCAGGCGGGGTACCCTCCCTTCCCTCCTGGTCTCTGACACTATTCTGCTTGCTGTTTGTTCCTTGCAGGGGGGCTATTTCCCAGGGGCGCCGATCAGGAATACAGTGCATTTCGGGTAGGGATGGTTCAGTTTTCCACTTCGGAGTTCAGGCTGACACCCCACATCGACAATTTGGAGGTAGCAAACAGCTTCGCAGTCACCAATGCTTGTAAGTAATGAATATTCATGCATTTCCGCCGGCCGCACGCGGAAAGCCAGCGAGTGTGAGTGTGGGATGGTGTGTGCGCGGCGGTGTGCATGTGTGTTCCTGTGTGTGTGTATGTGTGTGGTGAGTGGCTGCACACGCGCGTGCGTGTGACGGTGTTGGGAGAAAAGTGGCTGCAATCTGGGGACCCCCCGCTTCCTGGGGGAGGGTGAAGAAGGAGCGAAAAGACGTGGCCGAGGGTGCGCACAGTGGCGCCGGGGAGAGGGCTGGAGCTGGGGGTGGCTTCCTTGGATACCCGGGCTTCACGCTTCTCTCGAGTGCCTGCGAGCTTCCCCAGCCTCCCCGGCCGCCCCCCACGGTGAGCGCCTGCTGGCACCGACCCACACAGAACACGCTGTTCCCCTGAGTGCGCGGGCGGGCGGGCGGGCCGACCCCAGCGGGGACCCCGTCGAAGCCGGGCTGTGAGCCCGGGCCGCCGCAGCCCTCTCCCGGAGGCGTCAAGCACAGATCCGCTGCCTCCCCGCCCCCGGCCCCTCCCGGGGCCATCTCTCCGCAGACCCGGGGGGTGCTCTGGGCGCTGCCTCGACGGGACAAGTTGCTCTGGGGACCGCGGAGTTGGGTCCGGGGCGGTTACATAACGCCCACCCGAGGGGCGCGGCGCGGGGCACAGAGCGCGGCTGACGCAGGCCTGGGGGAGAGCGCGGTCCGATGCTCGCCGCTCCGCGGAGCTCTGGCCTGAAGCTGGGGGATGGGGGCGATGCATTGCACGCCCCCGCCCTCCCCCAGCCCCCGCCTCCACCCCCTCGGGCCCCCGGAGATCCGCCGATCCCCGGGCCCCGCTCGCTTTGTTCTCCCGGTGCGCGGCCGGCCGCCCCCCGAAGGCGCGAGGGGCAGAGCCTGGAGCCGCGGGAGCCCGGCCGGGTTGGGCAACGTGCAGCCGCCGATCAGCCATTTTAGTCTTTGCAGTTGTGTCGCGTCCTGAGCCGCGTCCTGGCACGCAGCGAGCGAGCTCAAGCGACTCGGCGGTGCCCGGGGGGCCGGGCTCGGGGGCCGCCGTCCCGCCGCCGCGCCCACCCCAGCGCCGGCCTGGGCAGTGCGGCCGCGGCCACGGCGCCTCCGGCCCGGCTCCCGAGCTGCCATCATTTCCTGCACACCCGCTCCGGGGACCCTGCCCGGCCGGCGTGTGCTCAGCTGCACTTCCTCCCGAAGCCTTGGGGGGCTGGGTGGGGGAGGGGAGTGGGGGTGGTGGAGGGGCTTTGCAGATGGTTCACCTCCCACTTGGGCGACAGTGTCGAGGAGCTAGCGGAAAATTACCACCGCCAGAAAGCCCAACTGCAGTGTTCCCACATGAGACAAACAACCGGTTGCCATGCCACGTCCCCCAGATCAAGCATTAATCACACATGGGGGTGCTGGAGCCCTGATGAACATAGCAAGAGCATCATCAACTCGTGTGGAAACTACTGGCAGCCCGGAGGAAGGATGGAGAGGTGATTTCCCCTCTGACTGCTAGAACGGGGGCCAGTTAACTATGGACACAGAAACCCAGAAACTCAAGATTCTGGCTTAGAAAGAACCTAGCTAAGGTTTCAGCTGAGAAAAGGAGAGAGACAGAGACAGAGACAGGCAGAGACAGGCAGAGATAGAAGCATAGAAAGAAGAGAACTGGAGATAAAAGGAAACATACAGGCAAAGAGAGGGCGAAAAAAGAGAAACTCAAAGTGGATTCTCGGGTTTACAGTATCTTCCATAAAAGAATCTGAGACTGTTGGGAAAATCTTAATTATATACATACATAAGAAACCACTGTAGTTTCATTTCTGGAGGCTCTTATGGTTGATTTCTTTGCCTACCAGATTTACTTATTTGATTGAATACCAAGTTTCCATTTCTTTTCTCTGAGAGACCATTATGCCAAGTATCTAAGTGCACACCATTGTACAAAAAACTCTTTGAGAAGCAAGGAATTTTGTGAAAATTCTTTGCAAAGTAACGATCTTAAGGGCAAGAATATGATTATTGGAACTTTGGAACATTTTTTTACATTTAGTTGACAGCTACATATTTTTGAAAAGGTCAGTGATTGATAGATTTGCTATTGGTGAAAATGACGAGAACGCCGGACTTCGTAAATAAAAGTGATATGTTAATTGAAGAAGATAAATAGTTCTTGATTTCAACAAATGTTGAATGACTGTATTTGGGCTTGGGAAATATCAAATATTGTGGTTAGTATGTTAGGTGGCTAGGTTAAATCCATAGTCTCAATATTTGTGAACGGATTTATTTTCAATAAAATTCTTATTGAAGCAAAATAAGCATGCAGAGTGTTTCCATATAACACATACGTAACACCACAGATTTTAAAAGAATAACTAGATCCATGTAATAAACCCCACATTTAATTTTTGAAAGACCATACTATTTGTTCGTCTGAGTTCTGAGAAACTGAGGAAATAAGATTTCATTTTACGTAGATTTTTTTCAGATGCTAAAGCTGAAATGAAACTGTGAAACTTCATATTCCAAAATTATTCCGTCTTGGATTATTTTTTTAGAACAGCAAAAAAGAAACGATAGGCTAAAAAAATTTTAAAAACGAGCATATTTTCCAATGTGGGAATTTCTAATTATTTGCACTCCTATGGTATAAGTAATATTGATGGTCACTACAAAAACTATTGAGGTTCTGTTATGAACAAGATTCATTAGACAGAATTTTCTGGAATTGACATTGAGTCATTGACTGGACAAATGACAATATATTTTGTGATTCATTTTAATTCTTTTAGGATTTGCGCAATCTAGAGTCTTTAAAATAAAACGGGTTATTTGTATCTCTCATTGTTTTGTTTTTGCCAAGGGCAAAAAGAAATACAAAATTGAATGAGAGAAAGAGAGAGACAAGGAGAGAGAGCGGAGAGAGAGACAGACAGAGAGATGTTTATATATTACACAATCAGAAAGTCAACAGTTAAGAAATGACTGGGAATTACTAATAGTAGATTTGTTAAATTGAGTCTCAATTTCATCCCTT
The DNA here is from genome assembly GCF_027595985.1 of Sorex araneus. NCBI lineage: Eukaryota > Metazoa > Chordata > Mammalia > Eulipotyphla > Soricidae > Sorex > Sorex araneus. Next base: position 55,556,521 of record NC_073308.1, on the reverse strand, counting down.
GTAAAGAATTTGCGTTCTCACCTTCTCAGTAAGGGGAATCCATGGTTCTTGCTCTATAGGCTGGAGTCAGAAGCATCAATTATGTGATCAGCTATAACCAATAGAATTTTTCCTTCAACAATCTATAGAATTTGATGCTTTCATTCTATTATTAATGTTTCAACCCATATATATAAGAGCACGTTGTTTCTCCAAGTTAAACCATAAAAAAGTGCATGTGGTTAAATTCATACATTAAGATTTTTTAATACCCTAATAATCTAATTTCAATAGAAAAGATTTCAGTTTACTAATTTCTGAGCTGGGGGAATTTATTTGAAAATTCCAGGGTTGAAGTTGATTTAAGGGTCCAGGGAGATCAACTGAGTGGGTTAAGGTTATGCAAACTAAATGAAGTCATTATATTCTCAACTGGTAAAAATGACTGTGCTTTGCACTGAACTCCCACATCTCTCTTTTTCACAGTCACTGAAGTATAATGCAAGTACCTATTTGTTCCCACTGGTTTCCATGGGTACCTGAAGAAATAAAGACAGATTGACAGATTTCCAATTTCTTTCTTTCCCTCACCCAGCCCTCCCTCAGATCCCCCTCCATCTCCCTTTTCTTTTCATTTCTTCTTAGAGATAATACAAAGGTTTTTTCCTGTTTTTTTGCTCCAAACATCTCTTCATTTTGGGAAAATACAAACAATAAAAGAAAGAGACTAGAATTTGATATGTTCAACAGTTGAAATTAGTAATATACCACAAGTCAGCCTTCTTTCCTTCCTTCCTCCCTCCCTTCCTTCCTCCCTCCCTTCCTTCCTCCCTCCCTCCCTACCTCCCTCTCTTCCTTCCTTCCTTCCTTCCTTCCTTCCTTCCTTCCTTCCTTCCTTCCTTCCTTCCTTCCTTCCTTCCTTCCTTCCTTCCTTCCTTCCTTCCTTCCTTCCTTCCTTCCTTCCTTCCTTCCCTTTTTCCCTCCCTCCCTTCCTTCTTTTCTTCCTCCTTCTTTCCTTCCTCTGGTTCACCTGCTTCCCTCTCACTCTCACCCTCCCCACTTGTACATACTTACTACTTATTAGAGAATAAATAGATGTTTTTCTCATAATTAATTTTTACTTAACGTTTGTCCTCTATGCTACTTCAACTAGTTGACAAAACCTTATAGGTCCTAATTGCTTTCATAGTGTCTTAGTACCAGTCTAAGAAGTTTAGTATGAGAAGATTCTGCTATTGTGGTGGCTTTATACAAAGGCCCTCCCTAAATCAATATTCTTGTTAAAATAGATCTTAATGTTGACTGATGGGCATGTATCACGTACTGTATATGTTTTAACAACAGGCAACAAATTTTAGGGACAGAGTAAATATTTTTGTATTCTTGAAATTTAATACGCAGTACTGCTGTGCTTAGAACTGAAGTTTGTTTAAAAGGAACTGACTAGAGGGAAATAAACACCAGTTGTTGACTCCATAAGGATTAGGATATAAAATATTAGCTCTGTAATGACTAACATCTTAGTCTATTCAAAAAAATAATTTTATATTATTGTTTCATAAAAATTAGGAAAATATTAAAGAAACAGCAGATAAAAATCTACTTTTTCTCTAAGCCACCAGATGGAGATGTTGGAGAAAATATTGTTCATTGGTAAAACTGTTGCGCACAATGAATACCTTTTGAGACGCTGTCAACAAATTTTAGAGAAATTGAAATATCTATGTATATATATATATATATGCATATATGTACTGCTGGTGTCTTTGAAGACTTAGAAGACAGATATCAGAAAATGATATCTGATACCCTGTAGAAGGTGTGCATTCGGTTTTATTTTGAAATTATATTAAATATTCCTTAACATTGCTTCATAAAGGTTTTATATACAGCATTGATTTTAAATGCCCTTCTAAGCACTGCATTCTAAAACCATGCTTCTCATGTTTAACTCAATTTTTCAGATTTCATTTTTAAGGTGTTTCTTGCCATTGAAAATTTGTCATGAATTATTGAGATTGTGTGTTTGTGTTTGTCAAATTAGTTCATGTTTATTAAACCTTTATTATGCTTTGCTTGAATACAACTCTGTGTAGGCTATATATATATGCATAGATGTATATCTATATTTGTGAGATTTTAGTTATAGATTTTAAGTAATTATATAATTTTTTGATTATAATGTTTTCCCATTTTCGTGGAAATTACTAAAACCGGAGTTACCAATTTTAACATATGCAAGCATTTCACAAAATAAGAATCACCTTGGCTGTTATTAAGAAATGATAGAATTGCCAGCATAAAGCAAGATACCAATACATAAACTTTAACCTGGTGGTCTACACATTGAGCTCTATTCAATTAGAGGTTGCAAAGGAAGAAATAGTTCTTTGTATGTAAGAATAATTGACTCATCGTTGAATATTGTGTAGTCTAATTCTCAATTTTATTTATCACAAAATATTTTCAGTAGAATGACACATTGACCATATTAAGGTTATGCAAACTAAATGAAGTCATTATATTAAGCAGTATGTAAAAAAGTGACATTGGTGGAAGTTTTCTACTTCAGGAGAAGAACAGTGAGGTATTTAAATAAAAATAGTATTTGAAACTATGGGAACTTGGCATTAATAAAAATGCTAAGTTAAAATTCAGACTTTTGTGATTCATTTTGGAGGTGTAGCTAACTTTAAGCTTCAAGTTTGATAGGTGTGGAATGTTTTACTTTCATCCCAAACCTTTACAACCCGGTTCGATTCTCCAACATCCCATATGGTCACCCAAGCACCGCCAGGAGTAATTCTTTAGTGCAGTGGCAGGAGTAAGCCCTGATTATCGCCAGTTGTAGCGCCCCCCCCCAAACAAAACCCCCCAAACAAAAACAAAATTTCCCCAAACCAAACCAAAATCCCAAAACCCGTAGATTCTTTGCACCGTGACTTTGTACCAGTGGAATGCTGATTCATGGCCACATCTCAGATTGTTACATAAGCTGTTTCCATAACATTTTACAACTTTCAAATCTCACGAAGCTTCCCCAAATTCAAAAGAAGTCTATGAATGAACACTTCCGTCCTTTCTCAGCTATTCCTTATGTGTTGACATATAATTGAGTTTTCAAAGACAGTACCTTTTTCCTCTCTTCCTGTTCCTCCTCCTGTTTAAAAAGTTAATAGGAGTTGCTTATTTGAAACAAGTGCTATTGCAAGAGATAAATTGAAATAGAGAATGGTCTCTATCTCTTTAAGGAGGAGAAGATACGTTACTGAGAGTCAAACTCTTGTACTACATTTACACATTTTTTAAGATCTTAATGGCTACTGCGTAAATTATAATTCATTCCCCCCCAAGATCTTCCAAAATGTTATTATAATATTAGCTGTTTTATTATGGCAACTTTCTGTTAAAATTTTTCAGGTATTCTCTAATGATCTGAATAGTTGCAAAATGTCTTACATGATAATGTCTCTTCATTACAATAGGGAAATTAGTTGTTGAATTTATTGTTAGAATTTTTAAACACCTTGATACAATAATGTTAGGCATCAAGTAGAATTCACTGATTTGAAAATTATTAATGAATGCAGATCTTTCAGTGCTGCTGGAGACCTATTGTTTTCTAATATTCAACATAAATTTGGTCATTTTTATTACTGTAATTTATAGCAAATAACTTAAAAATTAATTAAAAAATGAGAATGTGGACACCTTCTGTGCTACCTTCTTGAAGGTAGCATTGTACCATTGTACCTTTGTTGTACTTATATCCTACATAAATTTTTGACCAATTGTCAGAGATTTTATTAAACCATCCAATGCTTTTATGAAACCATCCAGTATGACAGCAAAATTTTATAATCATAAAATCATATTTTAATTCAGATTTTAGCCTTTGCTCTAGATTTAATTTTTAGAAGAAACAATTGTTATCTGCTTCAAATTGTCTTTGAATAGAGGTATATTTCTATTCTCATCTCTAGTCAAGATGTGTTCAAAGTTATTTTCTCTCTAAAGCTACACTGAGATGTTAATATGAATTGCTAAAGATATGTAGAACAGGCATTTTAAAGAGAAATTATAACTGCTAATTATAAGGACAAGCAAAAGCCATATTGCAAGTGGTTAGAGCATAGGAGTCCATTCTAAGATCCTGACAGTAACAGACATTCTTTTATTTTTTTTCCCTTTTGGGTCACACCCAGCAATGCACAGGGGTTACTCCTGGCTCTGCACTCAGGAATTACCCCTGGCGGTGCTCAGGGGACCATATGGGATGCTGGGAATTGAACTCGGGTCGGCGACGTGCAAGGCAAATGTCCTATCCGCTGTGTTATTGCTACAGCCCCAGTAATAGACATTCTTAGCTTCAATTCTAGTTTTGACTTCTAGTCACATGTTGTATAGAACATATTCCTTAAATGACCACAGAATTGTCAAATTTTGCTCTTTTTACCACCAAAATATTAAGACGATTTACTTTCTTTATTCTTTTAATAAAATTTGTTACTTTTTAATTTTTAAAATATATGTAAACATTTATTGAGTTACAGAACTGTGATTTGCAAAGTTATCGAGAGTTGAGTTTTAGGCATGCAATAATCCAATAGCACTCCTACCGTAAGGGTAAACCTCCCTCTATCAGCATTTTGACAAAATTCTTAAATAGTTCTAAATTGTAGAATACATATATTACTTTTAGACATAATCTATACATGAGAAATTTATAGACATAGTTTGTTGTAGTGGACCAATAATTCTAATAATTTTAATGAGACTTTTTTTTATATCCATCCCTTTTTTTCTGTCTTATTTTGTGCCGGCCGTCTTTAGGGTTTGTTTTCCAGTAATTTCCTTTGAGCAGTTTTTAAACTATCAGTAATTTGTTTTATCAAAAACAAAATGTTATTCTATTTTTATTTTTATACATTAATAAACATGTTAACAAAAACACCCCAAATGTCTATTTTTAATGGGCAGCATAAAAATTTAGAGTTTTGACATTGTATGTCATCAGCTAAATAGAACACGTAGGTTTGGGAGATAAAGGCTTTGATTATAGGAAAGGAATTTGTAATTTTAGAATTTTGACTTGCATAAACTTAAAATATATAAATTTAGAATGTTTAAGTTCTATTTACATTCAAGATTGTTTTAAATTTATTATCTTTTTACATCCCCTAAACAAATAACATGTACATTCTCTTTATAGCTTTGCTATGGAGATTGTTCTTTAAAATGGTACTTTGTGGTTTTTATAGTTTCCTTCTGGGTATGCTATTTTTTTGTTTCTCTATTTTTCTATTGATTTTCCAGTATTTACAATATGAGCACAGATTGCCTTAAATTAAGAAATGCTCACATTTGATTAGGGTATCAAATTTTTATGGAACTATTTATTTTCATGTACAATTAATTTCAAATTATAAATATTTAAATATTAATTTGTCTTAGGATCCTTTGTAACTTCCTCTCATAGAATTTCATCCAACCTCAGATTCTTTAAGATGTTATAGTCTAATCTTTCTAAATACCCAAACCTGCCAATGGGATTGATGTAAATATTTTTATATAAATTGTTCCAAGTAAATTTAAGTGAAGCGTTGCCGTACTCTTTATCTCTTAACTAGAACATGGCTTTGATTGTTTATTAGAGCATAACTTATTTCTTTCAGAAAATCTTGATATGTTGTTTCTCTTCTGTAAAATGAAGATTGGTTTACACTTCTCATAGTAAAATTTACAGATTTACACAATAGTACTTCCTCATTCTGATATAGTGATTTATGTTGCTAATTTCAGAGAATCAAAGTCCCCTGAGAGCATATTAGGCAAATATACTTAGCTCCATACTTATAGATGTACAGTAGAGAGGTCAACTAACAGGAACTAACAAGGTTTCTTATGTAATTTTCCAATTAATAAGCTGCATTGATACAATGATTTAAACTAATACTAGAGACACAGGTTTTAATTTATTTTCTCTTAGAAGGCTGATAAAATAAGTGTTTTCCAAGAAATTTTTAAATGGAATTAGTATTTTGTTTTATCTGCAAACACCAAAAAAACAACATTACTGAAAATTATGCAAATGTTAAATGCAGATTTGCTGGACTTTGTGTGAATTCTGATATTGTTCGCTTACTCTTTCCACTATCAATATATTAGAGTAAACAAGATGATAGTAGATGTGCTGCATGATTTGGTGACATTAAACACAGAAGTTTCATAGTGCTGTTTCCCCTGGGAATCAACTGTCTAAATATTATTGCTAATTAGTGCCTTGACCTTCTTTTCAGAATGAACAAGAGGCTTTGGGCAGGCTTCATTCTGTTTTACTAAGAAAGTCTCTTGAAAGTTTGAAAAATTCAAAAGAATTATTTTGTCAGAAATTCCTTCCATTAAAGAATGGAGAAATTGTTCCTGGGGGACTATTATAATTGTTAATGAGCAAAAATAAGGAAGTTCCATGAATAAGCTATCTTTTTTCCCCTCTGGCTTTCCTGATTCTTATCTACATTTTATAGTTGAAAACAGCTTGTGGATTACTTTATATGGCATAGTATAACTTGAGCAAACATTTTTTTGTTTGGGTTTTGCTGTGCATAACCCAGTGATGCACAGGGGTTACTCTAGCTCTGGTCTCAGGAATTACTCCTGGTGGTGTTTGGGGGACTATATGGGATGCCGGGGACTGAACCTGGATCTGCTTCATGCAAGGCAAACACTCTACCTGCTGTACTATTGCTCCAGCCCCTGGGAGCAAACATTTTTGCTTTTTGGGAAGGAAACCTGTATATTCCCAAATTCAAGTTGTATTAATACCTTTATATTTAAGCTAGGTATTAGACACATTGGATAAATCTCACATGCTTACCTACAAATGCTTATTGTTTGTTGTAAATATAAAAAAAAAAACCCTTACCATAGGGCTCTTCTTTACCTATTCAGATGTTAAGTATTACTAATTATATCCCAATTCATAGAGTAATGTCTGAAGTGACGACAGAGTAGTTTTTTTGTATTGGGAATTTTTCATGGGTATGGTTCTTAGAGTGAAACACAAGAACTCACACTTTTGGGTCAATACCCTCTCCCTGATACTGTCATTTAAAACTGCTGCAAGAGGGGATCTAATAAATATTGTTCTTTTCCTCCTAAGTCACCTTTCAGTAAATCATCTCTGTTTCCTGATAGATCCAGGTTGGATCGATAGTACAGCAGTAGGGCGTTTGCCTTGCAGGCTGCTGACCTGGGTTTGATTCCTGCGCCTCTCTAGGAGAGCCTGGCAAGCTACCGAGAGTATCTTGCCCACACGGCAGAGCCTGGCAAGCTACCTGTGGTGTATTTGATATGCCAAAAACAGTAACAAGTCTCACAATGGAGATGTTACTGGTGCCCGCTCGAGCAAATCGTTGAGCAACGGGATGACAGTGATGATGATGATTTCCTAATAGATACTATACACGCACATAGAATATATGTAACATACACAACTTTTTACTGCCTTGAATGTTCCTATTTAATTTAGTGCTCCCCACCCCATGAAAGTTTTATTGAAGTTTATTTAGGAAGCTATAAGAGGAAAGAAAGGGAGAATTACACATTCCATAGAGAACAAAGGTTTCTCCAAACTGCAAATAAGCAAACAAAGAAACATAGAAACAAGCAAGTTCGATCCCTGTTCAGGGATTTTGCTAAATATTAGTTCAGGGGAGAAGCCTCACTTACAGCTCATACACAGTTTTCTGTTCGTGTAGCTCTGTGGAATACTTTCAGGTTTAGTTTAGTTTGTTGAGTATTGTTTCCCTCTTTTTAATTTTTTTCTTTGTTAATTTTTTCCTTTTTTAAAAAGTGTGGAAATATAGGTTTGGACAACACGGATTGTTGTACAATACATTGTGAAATAGTAACAGTTTATTTCAACAGAAATTCTTGTGAGTGGAATAATCAAGCCAAATGTCTTTCGCATTAAAAAGTTTGGTAGCATTTGGGGCTGGAGTGACAGACAGTGGGTATAGTGTCTACGCCATTGAACTCTGCCAACCTAGACTGGTCCCCAGCACCATGTATGGTCCCCCAAGTCCCTCCAGGAGTGATCCCTGAGTGCAGAGGCAGGAATAAGCTCTGAGCATCACCCATTGGGCTCCCCTAAAAAAAAAACAATTTGCAAGGGTTGGGGAGATAGGGCAGGGGAGCCGTGTGTTGAATCGGGCTTAAACCAGTTTTAACCCCAGAGCACTTGTGCCACTGAGTGTTGCAGGGTTAGTTCCGGAGCGTTCTCGAGCACAATTGGGATGGCTCAGATCACACCCCCTCTCTCTCCTGCTAGCATCACTGCATTTTTGGGCTTTCAGTCAACCACTGCCTGGTTTGCTGGCATTGCTCATGGGTTCCCTGAATCCTACTTGAGAGGCCACCCAAATGCAATAAATCAGATTTTGCTAAGTATAAGATCAGGGAGATGATTCAAAAGACATGCATGTGCTTGTGCATGTAGGAGGCCCCGCCTAGATATGCTTGGTACCACAAGTATCAAAAAAGAACCCTGGAGCATTTCTTGGTGTGGCCCAACCTCCCCAAATAATAGTAATGTATATAAATATTGTATATATATGCATATATATAGTACATATATATGTTGTCAACTCTACTTCCAACGCATGAATGTATTGAGTTCTGTCTATTTTCTCTAGTAGTTGAGTATAGTAAGTTTTGCCATTGGCACATTACATAGATTATATTACAAATGATTCGTTTTCACTGAGTGTATAAAGTTTTAACACCAGTTTAAGTGTTTAAGGTTTAAGATTAAGGTTTAAGTGTTTAACAGTCTGCACATTTTTCTATGCGTGAACTCATTTTCTTGTTCTAGGTCTCGTTACTGTTTAATTTTTCACATTTAAGGTAATGCATGCTTTATCTTGTATTTTAGCAGTTTCTATCCAGTTTTATCTTTAAACATGTTAGTAAGGTTTTTTTTAAAACCATAATTTCAGCTGTAACTTTTTATGGAAACATAGATTCTTAATTTTTATTTAGTCAAATTTAGAACTTGTTTCTTGTACTTGTTTGGGATTTTGATCCTTGCTTAGCAAGGTTTTTTATTTCAAGCTTATTAATTTCAAGATAAATCCATACATTCATTTAATATTCATTGTATCTTTGAATGTTTTAAATGAATCTTTGGCACATCTTAATTTATTAGGTGCAATTAGTAAAAAAAAGCACTGCTTTTATATGTGTTTACTTTATAAAACTGGTTGTCACAACATATATAAGATAATCTAATTTTCACTCATTCTTTTAAAATGTCATCGGATTTTCTTCTTGAGTAAACAGCTCCACTGGAAGTAAATATCAAACAGGAAATTTTCTTAGAAAATAACAAGGCAGGATGAAGACTCTTTCACAGGCAGAGGATTGTAAAGTTATGCAGATCCATGTTCCTGACTGGTGCTATTCTTACAAATTGTGCTTTTGTGTCACTTGGGGTCTCAGATCAATAAAAAAGGATGTTAGATTTTGAACACTAACTGAGCCCAGAGGGATAAATAATGGATGTTGTTATATTTTTTGGCATGAGCCAAGCACTAAATTGACTTTTAGTTTTGCACATTTCTTAACCTATAAGGCATAAGTAATGCATTATGATTGTGACTTTTTTTTGTATATCAGTTTGAAGATCATCCCATGTAAAAACCCATAGATGTCACAAATAAAGTATTAAACTAAAACCTGCTAAAACCTGCAATTCATATGCAACAACATAAAGGAATTTAGGTACATACTTGGGATTTTTACCTCGATTTTTCCGTAAAACCACTTCTCTGCTTTCTTGCATACCTATTTATTATATAACTCTGACTTAAAGCAGAACACTAAATAAAATATTAAAATACTGTTTACATCAATGAATTCTTCTCAGTTAACTTTTCGGTTCATGATACAAACTGTGTATTTCTGGTCACAATCAGGTGGATTAAGAAGTATCTAGTCATTATATTTTGTGGAGCTCTGAACGGGCAAAGGATAAAAAAGGACCACAAGTTTGGTATCTAATTGATTACTTTCTATGAATATTAAAATGGAAAGATGGTAACTTTCAAAAAAATTCATAAAATAGATTTCATTATATTTTTGTTGACTTTTGTCATCTCTGTTTTACTATCTCTTTTGCTGAATGGAATTGGGTGAAAATCAAATAAATTTATCGTCCTATCAATCCCTTTTTGTCAAGTGAATTGTCCTGTCAATACTTTTTATGCTAACATTATTTTTAAAAAGTTAAATACTTTGCAATCATTGTTTTAGCTTTAGTGATTTATCATTCACTAAATCACATAGGGCAGAAGAAAGTAAAAATTAAACACCATTTGGCCCACTCTATTAAGCATGGATGATGTACACTAAAGGGCAGATGTAGCACAGTGCTGATATAACAAACAAAGCAAAGGTAGAATAAGGAGGCAGAATATTTGAAATTCTTTCATGCAACAATTGTCTTTTTAAATATTTTTCTATTTCTTTAGTCTAAATATGTATTAACATATATTATAATAATTTTTTCTGTAAACGAATATCTCAGATTTTCACTAGCTTTCCGTTTACATTTAATTTCCTTTGGCACTATCAGATTTGAGAGCACCCTTTAATCAGCTTTGCTTTCACCATTTTTATTCATTTTTATTTATTTCTAAGTTTCTCTCAGAGTTTTCTCATTACATTTCTAAGATAAATCACATGCAGGGCACAAATATTTAAATATTCCTCCAAAATTAGTATAAAACTATTTGTAATCTCAAAATATTTTTTAATTATAAAATTAACATATTAACAAGGTAGAAAATTAGAAAGCATTTAAAGAAAACTAAAAATCATCATTAACTTTGCCAAAGTGATAAATACTTAATACCTATGTGTGTTTTTGTGCCTAAAAGATTTTGAATAACAATAAGATTTTAAACTTAATTATCATATCTACATTATATTGTCCTGTAGTTTAATTAATAATTCTCCATAGGTTTTGTTTCAATCTAGTAGAAAAATATTGCTGTATATGAAAACTTTTCTTTACTTCTGATAACTTAAATTTTTTTGCATTTGTCTATCATTTCAGTCTTAACAAGATTAATTTTAAAACATTATTTTATAGAATATTTTGGTAACCATTCAGCACCAAATTTTAGCTGAATGTGTTTGAAACAGCTAAAAACATGAAAAGACAATGGAAAATCACTGGTCTCTGCTTACACCTACTTGTTCTACTCCTTTTCCCTACAAATTATCAATTTTAACCATTCTTCTATTATACCTCTACTAACTTTATGTAAATAACAAAACAGTTTAAATATTTTTGTGTTACTCTTGGATTTTCTGGTTTGTTTTGGGGGCCACACCCGGCTTTGCTCAGGGCTTCTACCTGACTCTGCTCAGGAAGATCTCAGGGGACCAGAGGTGGTGCTCGGAATCCAGCTGGATCTGCCACGTGCAAGTCAAGAGCCTTATCCTCTGTGCTGTCACTTCCAGCCTTGCCTTTCACTGTTAATTACAATATTATAGAAACATCCTTATTTTAATAGTTAGAGATGTATATTTTCAATTGTCTATTTTATGGAACTAAGGCTAGCTCTATGTGCTTAACATGCTTTGCGTGCTGGAGACCCTGCGTCTGATCCTTCACCACACATGGTTCTCCGGAGCATTGCAGGGAGTGAATCAAGAGTAAGCGTCATCAATATGACCTCAAGGCAAACAAAAAAAAACTCCAAAAACCCATAAAGCATTTTTATAGTCAAGATTGCAAATATTTTTGCAATTTTTGCAAAAATCATTTTCTCTGCTTAATTTATCCTATATTAATACACTTTACATATATATATATATATATATATATAGGTTAGTTTAACAGATAACTAGGTCATTTCATTCTAGTCTTATTAACACTTGTACCTTCTTATGCAATCCAGATAGATTTTTCTAGAGTCTTTGGTAGGACTGATATCTTGAATGGCAATACCTTTTCATTGTTGATAGTACATCTTTCTAATTTTAGCTAATGTATTTATTTTCTTTTGATTTTTGGGACACACCTGGTGGTGATTAAGGTTTACTTGTGGCTCTGTGTTCAGGAATTACTCTTGGAGAGGCCTGGGGGTCCATGTGGGTTGCTGGAGATTGAACTGGGTTGGCCACCTGCAAGGCAAGAGCACTGCCTGCTGTACTATCCAGCATGATAAATGTCTATTTTAATGATGAATATTTTAAATGCCTTTCTTGAGATACTGATATTTTCAATAGGTTGAGTCAAATCAACAAGAACATTGCAGAATCCACATGAATGGCATGTTCATTTCAGCTTAATTTATTTTATGGTTTTGAGATCCATATGCACATTTTTTGTTATTGCTTTGTTTTGCCTTTTGGACCACAACTGCGGGATTATTCTGGCTTTGTGCTCAGGGATCATGCCTGGCATGCTCTGGAGATCATATGCAGGGTCAGGGATTGAACCAGATTCAACAGAAAGCAAGGCACATGAGGAAACCCTGTGCTATCCCTCTGCCCCATCTTTAATCCAATTTGAGGTAATTTTTTGAGTGATTTAAGTTTCATTCTTTTGCTTGTAAGCTATTCCTTTTTTCCAACTTCATTTATCGACGATATTGTTATACCTTTATTGCATGCTGTTGGCTCACTTACTATAAACTAACTACCCATATTTATGAGACTTTAATTCCGGACTTTCAATTTTATTCTATTTATCTGAGTCTCTATCTGATTCCAGTACCACACTGTTTTGATTATTGTAGATGGGTAGGTTAGGTTTCAGTTAGGGAGTCTGATGCCTTTATTCTTCTTTCATCATCATCCCATTGATCGTTGATTTTCTCGATTGGTCTCAGTAACATCTCCATTTATCCTAGCTCTGAGATTTTAGAAACCTCTCTTTACTTGTCCTTCCCAACGGTGCTGCATTGGAGGCTCTTTCAGGGTCAGTGGAGTGAGACCCATCTTCTTTAGGAAAAAAAGAAATTATAAGTGGTTGTATAATGTAATATAAAAACAAATACTGATCATTGAAATGAAGAAAATAGAGGAGAAAAATTTGAGATTATGACAGTTACTTTATATATATTTATATATATGTACTAGTGATTCTTATATTTAATCTTGGCTTTTTACCATATTTGGTTATTTTTCTTTAGTTTTTGCAATCTTTCTGTAACATATTCACAGTTTAGATCTTTGTTACCTTGATCTTTTGGGAAAAGCTTTATATCAGTAGCATGGTTGGATATTTTATACCTTTTTGAATTTTGAATATAATGATTACTATGAGCTTCAATTCTAGCTTCTTCACACTGAGTGTAAGAAATATTAAATTGTCATATATATTTGACATATATGGACCACCCAATGAGCAAATCAATTTGTTAGAAAAAAAATGATTCATCAAGTTTATTTGATAGAAGAAAGAAGAGTTCAGAGAGTTAGGAATTTTATTTCTTATTGTAAAATTTTCATTGTTCTTTTTCTTATGAAGAATAAATATTATTTTAGTCTAAGAAAATAAGAGGCACTGAGGAGATAAATATATATATATATATATATATATATGTGCTGGGAGGTGTAAATAACATTTTTCCTCATGAGTTTTATTAAGACTGATTTTATGCATTTCAATGCTTAAAATAGTGTTAAGATGGCTGATCTTCAGAAGAGTTGAATGCTTCTTCTCTTAAAAGTATATAGAGTTTATCCTAGGGGCTGGAGCGATAGCATAGTGGGTAGGGCGTTTGCCTTGCACGCGGCCAACCCGGGTTCGAATCCCAGCATCCCATATGGTATCCTGAGCACTGCCAGGAGTAATTCCTGAGTGTAAAGCCAGGAATAACCCCTGTGCATCATTGGGTATGACCCAAAAAGCAATAAAAAAAGGGTTTATTCTAATTCTTCACAGTTATGCTATAAATCACTGCCAACACTAAATTACTTCATAATTAACCATTGCTTTTAGGAAATTTCTCACTTAGCCTCAAGTTGGAAATGGTACATGCTTTATATGGCATCAATAAGAAGTAGGTATCAATCTCTTTCTTCTGATGGATACTTCATTTTGGATGTGTTTGTTTTAGAGACATTTCTAACCATCAAGGAAGGTAGTTGTGAGCCTAATGTAATTAGGTTCTTGTGAGCGTCTGGTCATATTTTTATTTTATTTATTTATTTTTGTTTGCTTTTTTTTCGGGGGGGCTGAGGGACATTCTTGGCAATGCTCAGGGCTTACTCATACTCTGTCCAGGGATAAATCCTGGTGGTGTTCAGGGGATTATGTGCCTTGCCAGGAATTGGTCATGTAGAAGCAGGTCTTACCTGCTATATATATTTCTGGCCCCTGACCGTATCACTCCTATCAGTTCATCAGTAGGATCTAATTTAACATATGTTTTAGATTCAGACACTTGAAACATGTTTACTTTCACAAGTGTATGTTGGCACAGTTGAAGAACTGTAGTACTGTAGCACTGTCATCCCACTGTTCATTGATTTGCTTGAGCGGGCACCAGTAGCATCTCTCTTGTGAGACTTGTTGTTACCATTTTTGGCATATTAAATATACCACGGGTAGCTTGCCAGGTTCTGCTGTGAGGGCAGGATACTCTCGGCAGCTTGCCAGTCTTTCCTAGAGGGATGGAGGAATTAAACCTGGGTCGGCTGCGTGCAAGGCAAACACCCTACCTGCTGTGCTATCACTCCTTAGTAATCACATTAAAGCAGTAGTGATTTTTTTCCATTTGTGCATGGCCAGTTTTTTTGCTAGGAAAATGTCAAAACTTAGGAATCAAAGCAAGAATGACCACTGTCTGTCTCTATACACATCATTTCACCTCAAGTAGGAAATGGCTCATGCTTTATATAGCCCGAATAAGAAGCAAGTATCAAACTCTTCCTCTAAGGATATTTCTTTTTTGTTGTTATTGTTTTGGGGACATTTGTAAGCATCACAGAAGGTAGTTGTGAGGAAGATTGGCACTGCTACAATTTCAGAGATCGCCTCTGAGACCAGGGCAAATGAAATCAAAGAAATCAGGGGCTGGAGCAATAATACAATCGGCTCTTGTCTTCTGTGCGGCAGACCCAAATTTGATACACATCACCTTGAATCCTGCTGGGAGTGATCCCTGAGTGCAGAGCCAGGAGTAAGCCCTTAGCACTGCTGGGTGTCCCCCTCTCCCCACAATAATAAAATTAAAAATAAGAATGGTAAAAATTATAGGTTGGTTGAGATCTGTGTGAAAGGAAAAGAAAGGAAACCAATAAAGATCTAGAAGACACGTCATTAGCACTTAGAGTGCACTGATTTTAGAGACCAGGCAGATGAGAATCAGCCCGACCTGGAGGACAGAGTCCCTGAGAGAGGAAACAGGACGTACAAAGGGTCTCTGTTCGCAAGGCCTTGGTACACTCACTCATGGGGAGCATGCCAGAGAGACTGTTGGATAGTCAGAGGGCAGAAGAGTAGGCAAAGGGAACTAGAGAGAACAGCAGGAGGCAAAGCAGGCCTTTCCTGGAAGCTATGGTAATTAGGTAAATAGTGTATATTCTAATTTATGCATGCCCAAGGTTCACATAAATCTCAAATGAGAAAGTAAACAGTAAAGCAATAAAAGAGCTTAACCCTCTAAGTACTTAGCTTCATCAGTGCCAATATCAGCAAAAACATTCAGTGGGAAGTAAATATTATTTCACAGAAAAGTACCCTATTAGCATGACGGAATGACTTCTTTAGACTGGATTTGGATTCATCTTTTATTTGAGGCCGGCCCTGTTGGGATGAGCACTGACTGCTCTCCCCTCACGCACACCCCAAGAGTATTCTCAGCCACAGTGTTTCTGCTTAGGGGGCCAGTAGCCTTCTAAAGGAAGTTACCGATAATGTATGTAGCTCAGTTATAATCCCGGACTTTCAAATTCAGCCCCTAACTGCTACTTAGGCTGTTTTGTAAACAATAACTGTTATCTTTGACTTCTCAAATTCTTCTTTTTGAGAAACCCCGAGTTCGGGGGCTGGGCTGACCCAGCCTGTTTGGATTTGAGCATCTTAACCTGAGGCAGGCTAAGGAGTAAGGACGAATGGAGAGGTGACTGGTGCCCACGTGAGCAAATGGTGACTGGTGCCCGCTTGAGCAAATCGATGATCAGCGGGATGACAGTGATACAGTGATACAGTGAGCCTGAGGCAGATGGGTCTGTGTGGAAGGCTGAGGCCATTCCCTTGGGCGCTTCTGGACTAATGGGAGTGTTCCCCACTCCAGAAAGCCTGGGTGGAGAGAACCAGGAAACTTAATTTGCTTATAGTCTGATCTATCTTCAGTGACTTGGCCCAAACCCGGTCTGTTTGTGGGTAAAAAGTAACTTTTAGGCTTAAGAGATAGTGCAGGGCTTAGGGTGCTTGTGTTACACTGGCTGCTCTGGAAAAATGCTTCCCTGAGGCCCAGCGGGAGTGATCTTTGAGCACAGAGCCGGGAGCAGCCCTTAGCACTGTAGGGAGTGTCTTGACATACAAAATCCGAAGGAGAAAAATCAACTACTTCAAAGACATTCTGCCAGAAAACTGATCTCAGAGTCTCTCAGAGTCTTTCAGAGTTTCTGTTTTGCCACATTTGTCTCATGGACAAAACAGTCATCAGCACAGTGACTGAGGTAACATTTGTTTTCTTTTGCCTTTGGCGTCTACAGCCGGCAGCGCTTAGGGCTTCTCTCCGGTTTGGAGCTGAGGGATTCCTCTTAGTGGGGCTTCAGGAAACAGAGGGGCTGCTGGGGACCCAGCTCAGGTTGGAATTGTGCAAGACAGACATCCAGCAGGCTGTCTATTATGGCCCCTGAGGTAAGATTTTCCTCCACAGAAGGTAGCAGACATACTTAGTGCGGAGACAGCTTTGAGTGTCATTCGGGGAAGCGCCGATTCTTCCTGTAACCTCCAAAGTCAACGATTGCTCTATTTCCAGGTAATAATCAAGGCGCAACATCCTAGAGTTCAAGGCTTATTTATGCTGCCAGATCCGATTTATGTCTGCGAAATGAGCTGTGCTCTCCTTGTGAAAAAAAAAAAAAACCAAAAAAACAAATAAAAAAAAAAGCATCCTCTTTCCTTTTCTCTGTATTGAGTAATAATAGACTTAGAGCTACAAGTCATTCAGAGGAATGGAGCGTCTCCAACCCTCTTCTCTGCACCTCAGTCGGATACGTGTGCTTTCTGAATGGATTAGGAACCGTGTCTCTGGGGGGACACGGAGTATTAAGAACCAATAACTTTTGAAAATTGAAAGCTTAGGAGGCTTCATTGTATCGCTTGAAACATGTTAAGTCAAATGAAATCCAATAAACAGGTATCTGGTATAGAGAACAGCAGGATGGATGTAATGCTGGATAGGAAAGGCAATAAATTGTCAGTTTTAGGGGTCTGTTTTGTAGGACAAAACACCAAGCCTCTCTTGATAGTCTATTTAATCAGAAAATAACTCTCGTCTTGTTCAGAAGTTCTGCTTTAAGACTTCCGCTGCAATTTGAGCACATGTCTTTTCATTATCCTCTTTGGAAGAGAATAAAAGTTATCAGATTTTTCAGCCTAATCAGATTTCTTATGACTGGAGGCTTTAGCTAAACCATTCCTTTGTTTTATGCAAGAGAATAGACAATGGGCAATGTTCCTCTCAATCCACCCATTTTTTTTTAATGAATCACCATTAGGTACAGTTACAGACTTACAAACTTTCGTGCTTAAGTTTCAGTCATAAAATAATCGAGTACCCATCCCTCCACCAGTGCCCATTCTCCACCACCTATGATCTCCGTATCCCTCCCACCACCCCCACCCCGCCTCTGTGGCAGGGCATTCCCTTTTGCTCTCTCTCCCCTTTTGGGTGTTGTGGTTTGCAATATAGGAGTTGAGTGGCTATTCTGTTTGGTCTATAGTCTACTTTCAGCTCATGGGCCCGCCAAGCGCCCTTTACTTGGTAGACCACCCATGTTTTTCTTGGTTTATTCTCTGGGTTTGTTTTTCTTATTCTCATATCAGTTTTGTTTAATTAAAAAAGAAATGGAACTGAGGGGGCCAGGGGTAGTACAGCAGGTAAGGCAACTGCCTGGAACACAGCCACATCCTGTTCTGCCCCTGGTACTTTGTATGGTCTGGGAGCACTGCTCAAAGAGATCCTTGAGCACAGAGCCAGGAGTAAGCTCTGAGCACTACTGGGTGTCACCCAATAAAAATAAATCAAAACAAATCAGGAATTGAAGTCTTCTAATTATAATAGTAACAGTTTCAAGCTAATGCGATGATATTAGGGGATTTTGCTCAAGATAATTTGTGATTTCATATTGAATATATTATAATATTACATTGAGTTGTGAAATAATTCCATCAGGTTGATATCTAGTTTGATATCCATAATATATCCATAATCTATGTTTGATATCCATAATCTAGTTTGATAATCCATACTCAGTACATAGTCCATTGACCTTTTGTATTTGTTTTCATCTTTTTCCTGCTTGATTCTTTATTCAGTCAGGCGTCCTAATTGTGTTCCTTATAATGGCAGTTGTATGTTATTGGCACATTAATTAACTTTAATTTGACCCTCTTATTAATTTGTAAAATTTGATTAACATGATGTTGTATTTATATAAAATACAACAAAATATCTGCAAGGCAGATAGAAAATATAGAACACGTGTCAGTTTTTTCTTATTGTATTTTATTTGTTTTTGTAATATAAAATTGGGAAGTACATGTATTCACATAAAATGTTCAACTTTATTATATAAGTCAACATTATTTTAATATATTCAGGTTATCTCTGGTTTAGTTTCATACTTCACAATGATATTATTCTTTTTAATTATATAAATTATAAAATGGAAATCCAGTGTATAGAGTTTGGTTTGAGTTTTTACAAAATTTACTTACCACTCACTCAGAATTTACTTTTAGATTATTTTAAACTTTGGGGTGATAGCATAGTGGGTAGGGCATTTGTTTTGCACGTGGCCGACCCGGGTTCGATTCCTTTGTTCCTCTCAGAGATCCCGGCAAGCTACCAAGAGTATCTCGCCCGCATGGCAGAACCTGGCAAGCTACCCGTGGCATATCTGATATGCCAAAAACAGTAACAACAAGTCTCACAAAGGAGACTTTACTGGTGCCTGCTCAAGCAAATCGGTGAGCAATGGGATGGCAGTGATACAGTGATATCCTATTATGTACTTTGTAATGTGAAATATTAAAATTAGGATTTTGTTATTTGTATTTGATGTGCTTCCTTTATGTAAAAAAATTCTTTTGGATTAGAACTATTTTTTTCCTGAAAAATATTGAGTAGTTACTATTTTAAATATATAAATTCCTGAAGCATCTTAGAAAATGTATCTCCATCCTCATGCAAATGACATTTGCATTTGCATAAAACTTTTTTCTAATTTTAACTATGAATTTTCTACTCTTATAATACAAATATTGATAAAAATAGAGAGCTACCTATTATTTTCAATAAAATTCATAGTTACATCATTTATGCTATAATTTTTCCTTGTAACATAGGAACACTTTCGTTTCCTTTTTAAAAAATTCTTTGTATTGTCTGTTATGAAGAACTGCTGAACATGCTTACAAAAAAGTGTTCATGTAGAAAACAGTGTGAAGATTGTTCTATTTTGGCAGGAGCCATTAAGATATTCTATAGGATATCACTAACATGATGTTAAAGTTTGGATGATGTGAGATTTGGTATATAGATCTGAAAATATGCATATATGCATATATATATTTCCCTCTATGATTTGTTGCCTATTGTCTGAACCCCATAAAATATGGTGTGGTAATTATGGGACCTGGGTAGGGGGGAGTGTCTTATGATGTGTCCAGGAATATGTTCACTCATATGTGAAGCTCGGCCGGAGCATGTGGAAAGTGGCCTGGATTGAAAGAACACTTTTCTTGACTATTCCTTTTATTTTGCCATAATTATGCAAAGGGGACATCTGTTCATATTTAGGATTTTTCAGGCAAGTTTCTGTTACATATATGTACTAGAATAACTATTAGAATATCTAACACCATTATGGTTTTTCATAATCATCAAGTGCTTTCCAGGGCTGTTCCTGAGGCTTTGCACCAGAGGTTCAGAGGAAACAGAGGAAACAGATAAAGTTTCAAGATAATTCTCTTCCACATCTGATTGATAGACTAAGAGAAAAAAAAAAAACCACAAATGCTCCTTTTTCAAATATGAAGCTGTGTGTCCTGATGTATACATAAAGTAGAAAATGCAGAGATCTTTGTTATGGTTGAAATATGGGAATTCCCTTCGTTTGGTGCAAACCTGGGAGTAGAAGAAGAAAAGAGGTTTGATGTGGCTCTCAGAGAGGTGCCCCGAAGGTACCTAACACGTCAAAGGAATTCGGTGAAAGATGTAAGATGAGGTCCAAAGAATAGCTGTTTTTGACTGCATCTACACATATATAACTGCCAACAGGAATAGTTCCATTATTTCAGAACTGGGATCTGGGCCAGGAGGATGAGCAGGTCAAGTGAAGTAGTTTGTGCACTTGACTCCTAGCTGTGGGCTAATTTGGCGGAGGTGGGGCACTTGCAGTTCTTGTGAGCCCTGGGGAGAGAACTGAGATCAGAAGTCTCCAACCAAAAGGGAAACACAAACCTAGTCCTGATTTAAAAGGAATGTGAGGTTGCCGATGAGACAGGCAGCGCAAGTAGGGGTCTGCCCAGGGGATAGATTTCAGAGAGGCGCTAGAGAAAAGCAGGTACGGGCCAGTGCAATCGTGGTGCAGATAGGAAACTGCATCGTACAAAAGAGTCTCCGGTGAGATCTTTATTTATCATCAGTGGCTTTATTTATCATCCTCACTGCCAAAACACCTGTTATTGCTGTAGCAAATACAAACTCTTTCTAGTTCTAAAATCTCCTAACATCTTGTTCTTCCTATCTAGTAAACTATCTGATTAAATCAAATCCATTTCTTCCACAAATATTTTTGATATATTTTATATTCCAGTTACTCTAAAAGACTAAGGAACTGACCCCAATGGGGCTTTATGAGCCATGTAAGTCATTTTAACTTCCTGAAATACATCCTAAATGAGGTTCTTCAAACTCTGGCTATTCAAGAGCTTAGTATAATCTAAATATACACAAATTTATTTATAAATCAAGCTGGGGGAAACGCTTTCTCTTTTCTGCTATGTAAAGAATAGCTTATATTTTTCTTTGCTATTCCTTACAAATTTTGGCACGAACCTGAAGTTTTCAATCATTAAAATGTTTTTATTGTGAAGACTTTTAATTGTTCCTGAGCTTTACAGTAGACCATTAGCAATTTCCATGTGCCACAACCATTACTATAATGAAAATGATTATGGATTTTTAATATTACAAAGACATGATTGTGTGATTTGTAGATATTCTTAAATATGCAATTGGGCAGCGACTTCTAAATTAGAATTCTTGCTTTTACAATAGTGAGAGATCTAAGAATTATTGCATTCTATAATTCAAAGGAATAGAATCTTATTGTTGATTATATATTTAAAGTCACAATCTTTACATTTAGTGCTCAAGTTCAGTCACTCTATTCCATGAACTAAGATACTATTCACAGAAAGTAAAATTAGGAGCATAGCCTTGTTTTAGTATTTTACTTTCTGAAATCTTGAGCTGCTATGTGTCTGAACACAAACTAAATTAATGTATGTTAGAATACTATGAGCTCAGGAAAGAGCATATATGAAATTGATAATAGGTATAATATCTGTTGAAAGTCCTTACAAATTGGGGCTTGGACATTAGTACAGTGGGTAGAGTGTTTGCCATGCACACGGCTGACCAGGATTGGATTCTCAGTGTCCATTATGGTCCCCCAAGCACCACCAGGAGTAATTCCTGAGGACAGAGCCAGGAGTAACCCCTGAGCAAAAAAAGAGAAACCCCTGTGTTACCCTCCCCCCCAAAAAAGAAACTCCTTTGTCACCTGTTCCTACATGTCAATTTAGAGATAAACAATCCACTGAAAACTTATTGAGTCAAATTATAATAACAAGAATAGATGCAAATTTCTAGCTGACAAATAATTTATGGAATTGCTAATAAAGTTGGGTACTATTCAAAGTTGAAGGTGTATGAAGCATGCTTTCATGCTTACTTTGATATAGTCTTTCTTGCCTGGTGTGTATAACTATCCTATTTATCCTACAGCTGCTAATTTAACTTTATTAGTGATAGTCTCATGTAGGAGCAAATGCATAAGTTCATATTGTTTATTAAGTTCATAGTGAGGTACTAAGCTGAATAAAATGGTGCAAATTTGGAAACAACGTAAATGGGCCCGAGTATGAATAATTTAAATCAATGTTGACAAAAGTATTTGAACAAACTGCTGTATACTCATTAAAATATGTGCCTCTCTTCCTATAGTGAAATCTATTTTATATGTGATACAAAAATATGGTTATTTTATGGATAAAAAATAACCTTTATGCATCAGTATATTGTCTTTGGATGTACTGGCTCTTTACATAGATTCTTTTAAATTAGGGATACAATTATCAGAGACTTTCACTTTTATTTTTGATTTAGTGTTTAAATATTTATTATATTTAAATTTTGTTTTATAATTATCATTTACTTGTGATATAACAGTTTACATTATTAACTAAATTAACGTTACTTGAATGTAGTAGGTTGATTTAATATTAGTTGAATGATTCTAGTGAAATTAAGAGAGCATAATCAGTTCACAATTTTAGTAACTGATTTTAGATATAAGTATTCTTCAATTAATCCCACACCAGAAATTTTATTTTTAAGGAGTAAACTTTATGCAAGTTTCTCCCACTTTAAAAATAGTTTTATTAGAGAGCTTCCCACTATAATTTCATTGGCACATCAAACTGTCAGTAATATGATTCTAAATGAATTAATAACAAAAACTAGAGAAAATTATAAATAACCTTGATACCTAAAAATTATGACTAACTGTAAGATGTGTAGAAAGAGAAATTATTCAATCAGGAGATCCAAATTTGAATTTCCCTTTATATTACCTGATTTCCCTGATGATTAATTTTCTCAAAAATAGAATTAAATTATAACCCATTGTGAGTCTTAAATGAGATAATTTGTGAAAGTATATTTTGTGGTATAGATTTAATAATTAAAAGCTTATAAGCTTATTATTTGATTTAGTGGAGTTATTAAAAGTTTAACTCACATTGAAAAAAGATTAACTATATATTGGAGCAAATCATAACCCAAATGCAATCACTGTATTTATGTAGGAAGCATGAATTTCTATGTAACCTTGAAATGTACTTTCACAAAATTGAAAGAAAGTTATTGAAGTGTCATAAGGAAGTAAATAACAAATTAGTCAAAATGAAGACTAATATCAGGTAAATCTTAAAAAACTAGTCAGCAATTAAAGCTACAGTAGAGCAAAGCAGAAAGAATCCTGGCTTAATAGTTTCTATTATATCTCCATAGTTTCTGTGGAGAATATAAAATTACATCAGAGAATGTACATCTGTTTTTAGATATATGGCATGTTCCTTGTTGAGTTGAATCTTAAGTGCAATGTGTTGACTGTAAATATATCTTTCATAACATCTTAGTAAACCATAAACATTAATATGACAATAAATTTGAAAACTACAGGTCATAGTCCAAGGTAGTATATTAATTACCAAACAATGATAAGCCACCAGGAACTCCCAACTTCAGTAAAAGAAACAGAATAATAGGCATATAAATATTAAAAAGGAGGAAATTCAGTGAGGTCTAGAACAACAAAGAGAATTTAGTTCTAAAGAAGAGCTTGGGTATCCTGAAATGGATTATAGAAATAATAGAGAGATTGTCAGTAATTTTTTCCTTGTAGTTTTCACTTATGGTACAGTTTTTGTTATTTTTGATGAATTAGGAAATAGTACTTGATATAATGTCCTTGATCATATTTCTCTTCTGACTTCTGGCTTTTCTTTACTTAATAAAGACCAATGATCACCCAAGTAGGTGACTAGTGTTTAAAGAAACACATTTTCTATTTTTCTACATATGTATTCTTTTTTATCATACTAAAGTGCTTTCAAAGCTGGTGAACTAATTTATATGACTTCCACTAGGGGCTTCTATTTTCTTTCTTTTCTTCTTTTTTTTTTCTGGAAGCACTGGCATAGAAGAGTCACTCTTCTATGGTACTTGCCCTCGATGAGTGGAGATTGTATCACCCATCCTTCTCTCATCCAGACCCTATGTATTTTAATATCCATTTTCAGATATGTTTTGTGTTTTTGTCTTTTCAGTGTTTAATGTCTCTCTGAGGTTATTATTCATCCCTGGACTTTATTTTGCTCTTTTGTTGTATTGAATGAAGATTTTATCTTTACTACTATGGAGCCTGTAAGAATACATTTATTTTTGAAATATAGTTCTGTGTCAATGAGATTAACTCAAGGACTAGAGTTAAAGAGTTGCATGCTGGAGGTTTGGTTGGTTTTTTCATGGCAAGAAAGGGCTGGGAGGCACCCACAAGGTAAGTTGGGTGTAATCTCTATGGCTCTCAGTGAACTGTGACCTCCAAAATAAATTAAAATGTAGGTATATCAGCTTTAAAAGGTAAAAATATACTTTACTTAATTCCCTAAGTATTATTTGCTATGTATATTTGAAATTTTCTTCAATTTAAATCTAAAATATAACAACATACAAAGAAATACATTTGTGAAATTCTCAGAAGCTTCAAAAGTAATCAACTTTACTCATGAGACCAAAATATAATTTTATTTTGGCTTGAGCTTCCTTTTACCTAAGCAAGTATATTGATAATTATATGGCAGTATGAATAACTGAAATAATCTGTATACCTTTTACTATAAGTAACTTTGTTTCATACAATTAAAGAGTAGGAAAATCAAATTGTTCGGGCATCTAACTAACTGAACCTCAATATCGTTTTTTCTTGGAAAGCTGTCCTGATCTGAGTCATTCTATAGTAAGAAAAATAAATTTTAGAAGATAAAGAAGTGAGATGGGGCTGGAGCAATAGCACAGTGGGTAGGGCATTTGCCTTGCACGCAGCCGACCCAGGTTTGATTCCTTTGCCCCTCTCGGAGAGCTTGGCAAGCTACAGAGAGTATCTTGCCTGCACGGCAAAGCCTGGCAAGCTAGCCATGGCATATTCCATATATGCCAAACATACTAACAATAAGTCTTACAATGGAGACATTACTGGTGCCCGCTCAAGCAAATTGATGAGTAATGGGATGAGAGTGACAATGATGAAGTGAGGGTCCGAGAGATAGTACAGGCATTAAGGCACATGCCTACATGAGGCTAATTCTAATTTAATTCTTGACACCATGTGCCCACTCCTTCCCCTATCATTGCTAGATATCTACCTGGAGGTCGCTAAGGCTGTTGGGTGAGTCCCCTCCATGCACACCCCAAAAGTGAACAGGGTGGTTAAAACCTTTAAACTACCACCATTAAAGTAAATTATTGGATATCGAAATGTGGCTCAACACACTGAAACTGTGAGGCTTTTTGTTACTTTGTTCCAGTGGACCTATAACATTACCTCTTTGTATGTCTCTTTCCTTACCCGTGATAAATAGGATGGATTCAGATGATTAATGGTTTTGTCATTGTGTAGGTAGATTTTTTGACAGACCATTGGCATTCCAAGGTTAAGTTTTTTGTGTTTGTATTTGGCCATACCTGGCTATATACATGACTTTCTCTTGATTCTGTGCTCAGGGATCATTCCTGGCTGGGGGGGTCGGGGGGGGGGAGGTAGGAGGACTGTTGGGGGGGGTGTATATGCAGTGTCAGGGATTGAGCCCAGGTTGCTGAATACAAGGTAAGAACCTTACTGGCTGTTATCTCTCTATCCCCTGAACCTTATTTTTTTGCATCTCCTGTATTCTGGAGAAGAAATACAATACTCAAAAGACTAAAAGGAAGTACATTGTGCTGATTTTGTTTACTATTCTCTTTCTTTCTGTTGTAGATAATCTTCCTTCCTTTATTTGGTCATGATCTTCCATTAATGTTGGTACTTGAGAGAGTACCAAACATAAAAAACTAGCACTTGCTCTTCTTTGTCCAAATTGGTATTTTTCTATTACTTTAAAATTTAATATGCTATTGAACCTATGAAATTATGAGATTTTCTGAAAAATACTGTTTCAAACCAAGTCAAGCTGTTTTATTGTACAATATAAAGTTAGGGAAACAAATATGAATATAGTTCTTGTCTGTAAACAAACGCATATATAGTCACAGAATATATAGTCTTCTTATTCACTAACTTTCCAGTGCCTAAATGAGTTTATGGTTTGTCTTTAGGTGCCCAATTAATATTTACAGACTGATTATAATAATAAAATCAATTAAAATAATTACTATTCCATTTCAAAGGGACAGTATATCAAATTGAGTAGAAATTATGCACTCAGACATGGTTTTGTGAGAAAAAGCTTGCCTCTGCTCTGCTATCAGAAAAATGTTATATTAATTGTTTATCTGCAAAGTGGGAATAATATTTGAAAGTTAGTTTAGACAATACATACATAAAAGTAATTGTTAGACTTATAGCAGGTTTAGTGAGCCAAATAATGTCAATATTTTGTTCCAATGTTGGGATCAATCTACTATCTAACTTGCAGAAATCAAACAAAAGATTTCACTGGACCATTCATTTGTGATGGTCATGTAAAAGAAGATTTTGTGAACCAGTTATCCATCTTCCCATAGATACTTTGAGATAATACCAACTCTGTTTTGTACAGAAAAGCCATTTAATACTGTTTGAAGTATTAAATGATTATAATAATTGGCAGCTTTATGTTGTCTTATCCTTCTCAAATTAAAGAGATAATAGAGTAAGGTTCTTACCTTGAGAGACAATAGAGCAGGTAAGGTTCTTACTTACCTGCTCAGAGAATCTCTTGCCCGCATGCCTGGCTGTCTTTTCCGGGGCCCCTCGGAGGGGATGGGCTCCAGCTTCCCTCCCTACCCCGAGTAGAGCTCCCGGCGGCCAAAGACCACTGGAACCTAGCTACAGCCATGCTCGAGGCCCCTCTCCACACGTTCGGACAGGCCTCACGCATGAAGGTACTGGCAGTGGAACCCAGGTGTGTCTAATCCCATCAATGGCCAACATCCAGAGACTTAAAAGCCAGCTCCCAGAAGATATCTTGTAGCCTATTTCTCCCTCTTGGAGAAACTGGCAAGCTTCTGAGAGTTTCCTGCCCACATGGGACAGCCTTGCAAGCTTCCCATGGTGTGTTCATATGCTAAAGCCAGTAACAAGCTGGATCTCATTCCCCTGACCCTGGAAGAGCCTCCAGTGTGACATTCTTGGAAGGGCAATGTCCAGAAAGACTTCTAAGATCTCAGGGAAAGGACAAATGGAGAGGTTACCAAGCCTGCCTGAGAAATCGACGATTAACAGGATTTCGTGATTCATCATGATTGAAGCTTCTTTCTTAACTTGTGTGCAGCAACTGGCTGCTATCTTCACGTTCAGGTTCATTCCAATCTTTGTGCTGGTGCTAACAGAGATAATTAGGAAGATTATTATTACTCTCTACTTAACCAACTGGTGGGATTTCTAACAAAGTTGTCTTGCTAACCATCTCATATTTAGAAGGTGTCAAGAAAACCCTGAGTTACCATAAAACTCCTAAAGCATAATCTAATCTTAGTGTAAATTTGGCACCTATTTTTCAGTTATGGGCTGGAGCAATAGCACAGCGGGTAGGGCATTTGCCTTGCACGTGGCCATTTTGGGTTCGATTCCTCTGCCTTTCTTGGAGAGCCCGGCAAGCTACTGAGAGTACTTCACCCGTATGGCAGAGACTGGCAAGCCACCGTGGCGTATTTGATATGCCAAAAACAGTAACAATAAATCTCACAATGGAGATGTTACTGGTGCCCGCTCAAGCAAATCGATGAGCAATGGGATGACAGTGATACATTGATATAATGATTTTTCAGTTATAGTTTATAACATGTCTTTACAATGATGCTCAAGTTTATGGTACAATATGCAAAGTTACAGCATCACTGCTAAGTGCCCCAGGTCCTCCACAAGTGTCTTTGTGTCACCCATGGTCCAATCTTCATTTCTTCCACCCAAAGTCTCTCAACTGCTTGGTAATCACTTTTGTAATGCAAGGTCAAGGGTTTGTCATTATTTGATATTGTCTGTTTCCTTTTGACCCAATTAACAGGACAAAGTATTATTCCATCATTTAATTCACTGCTTTCTGACTGGTGTGTAAACAAATATGTTAGATTCTTGGGGACATAAGAAACTCATTAATTGCAATCTGTCTTTTTTATCCCAAACTAAATTTCTAATAGCCACCAATTGCACATTTGATTAAAGTCATATAGTATGAAAGTATTCATTTAACCCACAGTAGTTAACAAGTGTTTATTTAAAAATTGGCTTTTTTTGGCATTTAAACTTGTCAAGGTAAGTCTGAATAGCAAGATTTTTATAAAGTAGATCAGAGTTTTACAGCTATTTATTTTCTGCGGAAAAGCAGAAAATGTATCGTATTAACTTCTTCAATTCAAAGTAGTTGTTACTATAACCTTACTTTTTCCAAAATGGTATTTTTCTGCTATTCTCATTCCCTCATGAATACCCAAAGCAAAAAACAGACATTAAAATTTTTCTGTGAATATGGCTTTCATGTTTGCTTTACATAAATTATAAATATTTAGGCCCAAATGATAAATTCTACTTTTTGAATGTCTCCATTTGAAGAGTTCTTTTTGTAGTGATTCAAGAATTTTGTTTTCAGAGCTTAATCTCCTAAATAATCTATTTGTGTTCTTATTTCTGTTTTAAAAATTCAGACCACATGCATTATAATTTTATTTTACTTTATTGGAGTTAATTCAGAAAATATGTCCCACCAGATGTTCTCAGAGGGTTTTCCTCCTTTTGAAAATATTAGCATATAAACACACTACAGCATATGGTTAAAGGTTCATTTGCAGGTGTGACAGCTTTTGCATCTTATTGTCCTAAATCAGTGTAGTATTGTGTTGAGTTAGCGATCCTGGTAGAGATATTTAACTGTTTAAATTGACTGAACAGAAATTAATATTACTGCAGTAAGTTTAATAGCCAGGAAGGTGATCTCAGGAAGGTCAAGGTCATAGGTGCCAATATTTCTGGTGGGAACTGCCACTTAAAAAATGTATGAATTATTATGATTTATTGTATTTTGTTTTCCTAATGTTTTTGGCTTTTTACATTTTTTCATTGTTAAAAAAATGTAAAAAAGATGGACACATTTTTATATGTCTAGGTACAAAAATGATGGACATATTTTTCAGAGATACAAATGTAACAAATGAAGCTAGAGATCATTTTCATGGCCCTAAATGGAACTATCTGAATAAAATTCCCAAATCCAAGTTCCACTTTGGAAAATTGTTTTATATATTGATTGGAACTGCATGAAAGTGTTTGGGTTCACAAAAAAAGTGCTAGTTTTTTATTGCCGCAGTGGCAATTTACCACAAATAGTTGTTTAAAACACCTCATATTTATTATTTTACAGATCTCAGGTCAAAAGTCTGAAAATAGTTCTGAAGAATTAAAATCAAGATCTCAGCAGAACTACATTCTCCTTTTGGAGATTCTCCAGGAGAATGTATTTCCTTTCTTTTACTTCCTTCTCATAGTCCATTTAAATTTTTTAGTTTATCTTCTTCCATCTTCAGAAATTCAGAAATGGCAGATTAAGTTTTTCTCACATTTCCAGATGTGAGAGCAATTTTCTCAATGGAACATTGTCCCTTTCATGCATTCCTCTTACCTTTAAGGAACTTTGTTTTATAAGTGCCTTCTAAGAAGAACCTTTTTCATAATTATAAATACAAGAAAATCAGATTAATCCAGAATAATATCCCCTCTCAACATTAAATCATTAACAACTTCAGTCTATTTTCTGTGTAACCTAACATATTCACAGATCGCAGAATTAGACTTGAGAGTCTTTGACATACCATCATTCACATACTACAAGTTATGGTATAACATTTTAAAAAAGACAGAACAAGAAGTAGGAAAGAATCATGGAAAAACAGAGCTGAGTCAGGAAAGCAACTTGTTTGTTCCAGCTCTTCAATCAACTGTTCTTCCATCAACTCAAAAAAAGTTCTTCAGTTCTTGTGCTTCATAGTTAATTATTTAACAAAATAAATAATAGTTAGCAATCGCTGGGGACCTCCGCTAATCCATCTTTTATATGGGTATTACCTACTATAATCCTCAAAACATTATTACTGTAGCAATCAAATTGTCATATGAATTTTTATATTAAATTTTCCTGTTAACTCAAGAGCTCAATGAGCAGGCATAATTTCACTCCCAAAGAGCTCAAAAATTTTGACTGTTTGCCTACATTGCCTCCTTGAAATTGGATGGCAATCATTTATCTCTTTGTTGTTTGAAGGCCATATCCAGTGGCACTGAGGACTTAACTCCTGGGCTCTGTGCTTAGAGATCACTCGTACAGGGGCTCAGGGAATCCTATGTGGTGCCAAGGATCAAATCTTGGTATGCCACATGCAAGGCAAGTACCCGCTGTACTATCTCTCTGGCTCTCATTTATCATTTTTTATTGTTCTCTCTTTATTTGAAACAGCTAGCGACTATTCAGATAGGTATTAGCATGTTAGTGAACAAGCAAACCATATGTTCAGTCTTTACAAATTGGATTATAAAGGAGATGAGGTTCCTGTAATTTACTGTTGTACAACAAAATGGCCCAAGATTTAGTGACTTAAAATGATAATTATTTAATTATCTCTCATGATTTGATAGGTTTACCAATATCAACTGGATAATTCTTCAGCCCCACGTAAATTCAACTGGGACTCGTGGAGCTGAAAAATCCAAGATGACTCACTTTTATGACTGGCAGTGATGTTGTTGGCTGGGAGCTTGGCATATGACTTTGGCTTCTAATTGCACGATGGCTGCATTCCAGGGAATGTACCAAGAATGAATGTTCCAAGAGGGAGGAAGCAGATGCTGCCAGTCTTCTTTAAGACCAGGTCGGGGACTTACACAACATCACCTCTGCTGGGTTTTAATACCTAAGCAAATCACAGAGCAAGTTACTATTCAGGAGGAGCAGAAATGTTCTGTAGGCTTTTGGGAAGAGATTCCAAGAAGCTTCAGTCTATCACAGAGTAGAACACGGAAAGTTAATAAGAGAGTTTTATGAACTGAGGCTGAGAGAGAGGAAATCAGTCAGTGGCTTAATCATGTAAATCCGGCGCAGGGAGATTTTTGGACTTCAACAGCAAGACTTTGAATGTTTTTCAACAGGAAAATATAAGTATAATTAAAAATGAAATTATGAACAAGATCAATTTGGCTGCAATATTCGGAAAGGAATACACGGTGGTAATATCAGTGATTTGGACTGGACAGTGAGATAGGGATAAAGCAAACAACTCAAATAGCAATGGCAGTGTGACAAGTTATGTGGCTTTCACATGGAATAGGATGTAGAAGAAAGCAAGGCCAAGCTTTCTGTTTTGAGTGACTGATAATATTATATTATTTACTGAATTACGTTGGACTGGAGCAATAGCACAGCGGGTAGGGCTTTTGCCTTGCATGTGGCCGACCTGGGTTGGATTCCTCCGTCCCTCTCAGGGAGCTCGGCAAACTACTGAGAGTATCTCACCTGCACGGCAGAGCCTGGCAAGCTACCTGTGGCTTTGCCAAAATATGCCAAAAATAGTAACAACAAGTCTCACAATGGAGACATTACTGGTGCCTGCTCGAGCAAATGGATGAACAAAGGGAGGACAGTGCTACAGTGCTACATTGCAATGGAAGAAAACAATTTCTTAAAGGAGAATGACAAGCTCAGTTTTGAAACAATTCATTAAATATAGGATCTTTGAAATGTCCAGCTATAGTTTCTAGAAGACTATTAGATGTGTGGCCTAAAATTAAGGTACAATATTTAGATTTGAGATAGATTTCACTTTACAGTTTTAATTGAAGATAATATTAATTAAGGTATCACTGTCATTCCGGTGTTCAACGATTTACTCGAGCGGGCACCAGTAACATATCTATTACACTCAGCCCTGAGATTTTAGCAGCCTCTCCTTACTCGTCTTTCCCAATGATTGGAGGCTCTTTCAGGGTCAGGGGAATGAGACCTATCGTTAGTTACTGTTTTTGGCATATCAAATACGCTACAGGTAGCTTGCCAGGCTCTGCTGTGCATACGGGATACTCTCAGTAACTTGCCAGGCTCTCTGAGAGGCTGTATATATCTGTTACTGTATTTGGGATATGAATATGCCACGGGGAGCTTGCCAGGCTCTCCTGTACGGGCAATAGACTCTCATTAGCTTGTCATATTCTCCAAGAGGAAGAGCTAGACTATTAGATGTCTCTCGGCCAAGATGCAGCCGCACACTTCTGGGAGCTTGCTTTTATAGTCTCTGGATGTTGACCATTGATGGGATTACACGGTGGGGTGGGGGGGGCAGTTTCTGGGTGTGACTGCCCAACTACTGGAAAATGGGGGATCTGGGTGGAAGAGGCCCAGTCCAAATCTGAGCAGATTAATTAATTAATTAATTAAGATGAATTAATCCAGAATTAATTAAGGTAATCCAACATAAAATGTGATTTGGAAAGTGTGCTTAAGACACAATTCTGACAAAATTCAGTGTGCAAAGAGATTGTCAATTAGTATCATTGGAGACTTGTAGCTTAGTAGAGTTTGGCTGGTGCCTCAGAGTAGAGAATGAATGATTAGAAATGAACACACTGAGACTGGGTGTATCACTGTAGCACTGGTTTTTTTTTTTGCATATCAAATATAATGAAGTAAATTGTATACTGGTGCCCGCTCAAGTAAATTGATGAGCAACGAGAATACAGTGATACAGTGATTTATTTATTTTTATTGAAACACCGTGAGAGCAGTTACAAAGTTTTTGGTTTAAGTCTTGGTCATTTAATGATGAAACACCCGACCCTTCACCAGTGCACATTTTCCACCACAAAAAATCCCAGTATCCCCCCCCACACACACACATCCTCCCTCTACCTGTGGGGCAGATGCTTTCCATGTTGCTTTCTCTCTACTTTGATTATATTCAACATTTCAATACCTAAACCACCATTATTATTTGGGATTTTACCCCAACACTCAGTGTTGTTGTTTTTGAAAAATAGATGTTCAGCATTGATTTCATATTGTTTCACAAAAGTGTTCCACATGAAACTCAGGTAGTAAATTGCATATGGTTTAAGGGGAACCTTATTTATTTTCTTCTATGGGATTGGTCTTTCCTATATCTTTATCTTAAAAGTTAGTAGTGTAAGATATTCAAAATAAACAAGCCTTATGCTAATACTTCAGGAAAAAGATTTCTTTTTAAAAGGTTATAATTTGTTTTACAAATATAATACTTGTTAATCTACCAGAGCACACTTAATATTGGATGATTTAACACATTTTTTATTCTGATATAGTTAACAAATCAGGACATAAGTAATTTACCCTGAATTATAAACTTTCTTGATAATAAATTATAAAAAAATAGAAAATAATTAAACACTAATGAAATTGTATATTAGTTACATAAGTATGTCTTTTTATTTTGCTTGGGAAAATGTAGCTATAAATACATATTGGAGAAACTTTGTTGCATAGATATTATGTGAAATTAAATCTACTCTAAATCACTGTACATACGCATATTGACTTGCATGTCTATCCATGTACAAACATGTCCATATGTATATACACATATATTGCATAGGCTGTACTCTAGTGCTTATAATGGAAAGTATGCATTGCTTAGTTAGGAAGATTGTTTTCTCTAGCTGCTTGTTGAATTAGTATTTTTATTCAAGAAAAGGAAATTAATGAAGAAGTGAGGGAAAAGGAGAACTGACCCCAAATAGTTTCTTTAAGTTGGAAGAAAGAGAAACATGAAACCCCAAGGCATCTATGAGAACACACAGACCCTCCCTAATGGTCAAGTCAGAGTGCATCATATTGCCATCTGGGGACACTGGAATCCTTAAGGCTATTGTAGGACCTGGTTAAAGTTGGGGGATACTTGCTGTTTAAATACCTGAAGAGGATAGATTCTCAGGGGAGTGCTCTCTCTCTCTCTCTCTCTCTCTATATATATATATATATGTATGTATATATATGTGTGTGTATATGTATGTATATATATGCATGGAAAGGATGTGTAAAGAGAGGCTTCTAAAATCTCAGGGGTAGGACAAATGGAGATGTTATTGAGACCGCTCGAGAAATTCGACGATCAACGGGATGATGATGATGATGATATTGCATACACACGTATATATTTTTATTTATTTATTTATTTATTTATTTATTTATTTATTTATTTACTTTGTCCTGAAAAGGTGGCAGTTGGCTAAGTAAATTTGGGAACCTCTAGACCTTATAGGTAACAGTGACATTAACTGTGAGTTCAATTGTCCAGTATGTTTGCTCCTAAAACTAGGTTTGAAGCATAGTAATTTAATCTGAGTTTTAGACCTTGAAGAAACCAAGGGGTTATTAAGAAATGCCCACATTTTTTCTTTTACAAATTACTTAACTTCAACCCTGACAGTTTAAGTAATTGACCAGGATGTAAATTAAGAGCCAAATCAGCATAAAGTCTTGGACTCTTCCTAGCCTGCCCTCCTCCTTGTCATTATTATTACAACCTTCAGAGTCATAACATAAAATTCCAGTGAATTTTATTTCTTCTTTTAGTTGTATGGTTGGTCTGGGTCTTTTGAAGAGTATATTATCTTCAGAATCAAATCAAGAACTTTTTGACATTTCAATTTTTGATAGATACAGATTCCGAAAACAATTTAAGATGTACATTTAAATTTCTATTAGATTTTATTTTAAAATCATTTACTTTGGCATCTATTTTATATATTCTTGTTCACATTATGATTTTTATGGCATGATTTATTTTTGAGTTTTCTTTTTTTTTTTGCTAATATAAAAGAACTTGAAAAGTGGGCCCATCAATTTTCATTGAATAAATTTATATCTACTTTATTATCCCAAACTACCTGACATAATGTCTGGCCTTCCCCACTAAAATGGCTCCTTTGGAGGATCTTTTGTAAAGTCTATTGATCAGGCTGCAGAGACAGCTCAATGGGCTGCATGCATGTATGATACCCAATTAGATTCCCAGCAATGCCTGATCCCCTCAATGCTATCCACAGCAACCCCTGACTCCCAGTCAGGAGCAGTACCTGAGCACTGCCAGATGTGGTCCCCCATGGGCCAGAGTGATAGCATAGCAGGTAGGGCGTTTGCCTTGCACCCGGCCAACTTGGGTTCAATCCTCAGCATCTCATAGTCCCCCAATCACCGCCAGGAGTCATTCCTGAGTGCAGAGCCAGGAGTGTGTCACCCCCCCCCCAAAAAAAAACCCCAAATAAATAGGCACAATAAAATATATTGATCAAATTTCTCCTTGAAGTCCATACTAATTTCATAAAGAATTCAAATGATCATCCTTTATTCTGTCAAAACTTACAATTATTTACCGTACTGGTTTTTATGAATGAGGGACACTCACTCTCTGGCTGAGGTAATTGACTTTCTAGATGTGTCACGTATCTGTCAGACTTATATTAAACTCATGACGAAGGTGATAAGAAGGAGGATTTCATAGTGTTGGATGTTCCTCTTCTTCTCTTGAGGAAACGTTCCTGATTCTTAGGTTTAATGTCTTGATTTCTTTGGATGTCAGTGATGTCAGGTGCCCCTGCTGTGTCCTGCTGCCTTTTGAGGAGCGTGGCCTGCGTTTTGCTTAATGAGCCTTTTAGGGAGAGACACTCAGAACTTGTGGCGTCCCACCCACAGGTATTGGCTCTGTGTGAAGACTGTGACTATGGTCGGCATGGCCTCGCCAGCTGTGTCTTCATGTTTCTTGAAGTCAAGTTGATCAATTTGTGTAAGACATTTTTGAAGATATAAAATGTGGCAGAGATTACTCATACTGAATTACTAATTCAAACAGCATCGATTTGCTTATGTTTTTATCACTAACTCAAGATTCTTGACCTTTGGCTCATTACATTTGCTAGATCAGGCTTTCTTAAACTCTTCCCACCTGAGATCCCTTGGTGCATGGAAAATCTTTATGCAATTTTGGGTATATGAAATTAGAAAAAAATAGGCATATAAACATTAGTGTTTTATGCTTTAAAGAAATTTTTAAAGCAAATTTTTAAAGGTATTTTGCAACTCTATAGGATGGTGAACAACAGTTTAAGAAACTAGGTCTTAGACCATTTCCTGTGCTAGGAATTAGAGATGAAAATGTGAAGTATAGACTCTGAGTCTATCTCATAATTACCCTGGAAGTACATACAAGCTAAAGGAATATTAGCCTATCTATGACACTTTCAGTGGTTCCTGCCATAAGGACTAGGACATCTGGGGTATTTTCTCTCTCCTCTCTGTCTCCTCCATCTCCTACACATTCCTCTATTAGTGTGTATGTGTCTGAGTGTGAGAATTTTAATAAGTCTTAATTTTTTAATTTTGATTTTTGTTTAGGTGCAGGTTCTCAGGAATTATCTGATGCTTGGTTCAGGGAAACTCCTGCTGGTGCTTGGGGGACCTTTTGTGATGCTATGGATTGAAAGCTGGTCTTCTGGGTGCCAGGCAAACACTGCACCTACTATTCTATCTCTCTGACCTAAGTTTATGCTTCTTTAGACATTCTTAGATCAGCATTCCTGTTG
Organism: Sorex araneus; assembly: GCF_027595985.1. Lineage (NCBI taxonomy): Eukaryota > Metazoa > Chordata > Mammalia > Eulipotyphla > Soricidae > Sorex > Sorex araneus. The sequence continues at coordinate 55,519,645 of NC_073308.1, read as the reverse complement.
ATTCATGAAAGAAGAGGGAATACAGAGGCATAAACAGCAAGATGCTAGATCTGTTGGATCCATTAGGGTAACAGTTTATCACAACCTGCCCTCTGGTCCCTATGATGAATGGGAAAAATATTCCCTTCTTCCAAAACACTCAGTCTTATCCAATAATGGTCTTAAAGCCACTGGTCATAACCACATGAACCACTTCCAAAGGTAGCTGGCACTCTTAGTTCCACTCTGTTTTATTTAGAGAACTGGAATAATTTATGTTCACTCTCTCTTCTGCCTACACATACCCCAGACATTATTAAGAGGAACAGGAAGATCTAAGTAATTCAACCATAAGATGAACAAAAGGCACAAAGAAGCTACTGTCCCACAGCATTGCTGAATATACTTGGCATATGGTCCAGGGTTAGTGAATGTTCCCTAATTGGGTCATTCTGCTTCTGACTAGTTTCCTTGATTCATTGTTTTCTGCTGTTCTTGGCTCTCTTGTTAGGCTATTTAGGCTTTTCTTTATTTATGGAAGAAAACGTTCTGTCTTGCAATTGGAGAACTACCTTTCTCAGTTTGTTTATGGCCATACAAAATTAATTTTGAATACCTAATCTTCTAGGTTTTTGTTATGTTAGCACCTTACCTATGGTCAGCAATTTCTGCTGTAGTTACTGCATTAGAAACATCACCCAAACGAACAGTTTCTAATGACTATCACTTTCTTTACATCTAAAATTATGGGCACAAGTTTAGATATTCTTCCTCTGGTCTTGCTTGGGGTCATCCATGTGAGTACATTCAGGTGGAGGATAGATCAGGGAAGATTCCTTTAAAATGACTGAATGCTGAATACCCCTCTCCTCTAAACCCCTCAGCCTTATCCAAACATGATCTTAAGATATCATTATTGCATTATTCTACACAGGTCTTCCACCTTCGAGGAGTCTGTATTGAAGTTAGTGTCAAAGCAGTGATCCAAGAAGGCAAATTCTAAATATCAAAATACATTTATGTTTCTGTTTATATGATGCTTATAATGTACTTTTATTTATACAGTCAATCACCTGGCCAAACCCACGCTAAAGTGAAAGACAACTAATCAAGAACACTCAAATTGGAGAGATAGTACAGCGGGTTCTTGCACAAGGCCAACCCACATTGGATCCCTGGAATCCCTTATGGTCCCCCAAGTCTCACCAGGAGTGGCCCCAGAGAACAGAGCCAGGCATAAGTCCTGGGAAATTCTGGGAATAATCCAAAGACCAAACACCAAAGGAAAAACAAACTCTAAAACCCAAAATTGTTTTGGTACTGGGATATGTGATGATTTATTACAGAGGCCTGAGCACAACCATCGATTTCTTATATAGTCGCTTTTTTAAGCACTAAGTATGTATTTATAAAATAAGATTCTTGAAAAATAGTATCTTCCTTGGACTGAAATAAGAGTACAGCATGTAGGGCTGGCCAGAGCACAACAAACTATCGATTTCCTATATAGTTACATTTTTTTTAAGCACCAAGAAGTATGCATTTATAAAGTAAGATTCTTAAAAAGTAATATCTCCCTTGGGCTGAAATGATAGTACAGCATGTAGGACACTTGCCTTTATTGGTACATGGCCAACACGAGTTAGATCCCTGGGAACCTAGACGGTCCCTCGAGTCTCACCCAGAGGGATCCCTGAGCACAGAACCAGAAGTAAGCCCTGAGTAAGTACTTCCAGCTGTTGCTTCAAGACAAAGTGCAAAAGAAAAAAAACTATCTTCCTAGATAAGACCACTTGGAAGAATTATGAGAACTGGCAGTATAGATTTAGGACAAGTTTCAGAATAAGTAAAATGGAGAGGTGCTAACACTGGATTGTCAGGGGTCTGGTGAATGCCAATATAAAGATGATACAAGACTGAGGACGGACAGACCTGAAGAGGAGGAAGACAAAGTAGCCATCAGAAATTTGAGCTTTGAATCTGGGAACAATGAGGATGTGCGATTGAAGTTATTGTTGTTCATCCAGTGTAACATTATTAGCTGTCCTTTTGTTTGGGGGTTGACTGTGCTCTGCAGTAGGCCGAAATCTGTTTTACAGAAGGTTTACAGAAATTCCAAACAAGAGCACAATTAAAATTCATCCAGACATCTGTATAGAAACAATGCTCAGATGTATTTTTTGCAAAGTCTTCTGATCATTGTCATGACTTGGCCCCAGAAGAGATGCATGTGATGAGATTAATAAAAGTACCCACTCTTCAAACACATACTGTAACAAATTGGGTCAACCATGTTATTCACTTATATATGGTTTGCTTGCTTATGCTTTTAGGAGTCTCTCTTTTACAACCCCAAGTTATGTCTACAAATACTAGAATAGCACCAGAACGTAAAACATTTTTTTGACTCTTGTTAATTTTAATCTTAGCAGAGGGTGTCTAGACTGTGGAAATAGCTATAGTCTAGACTTTGTATTTTCTACAGATGGAAGCTCTCCGAAGTTCCCAGAATCTCCCACAAGTTAATGTCCAGTCCACTCAGAGAGAACGCCGTTTTTATTTAATTTTGTTCCAGCACAATATGGTGTCGGCAGTAAAATAAAGTTTGGACTCTTCCGACTTTCAGAAGAAAGTCAAGTCATGCATGAGGGAGGCAGCGATGTTTAATCTTTCCAGTAATAAGATCTGCCTTCCAGATTAATTCGAGGCCTGAAGTGTTGGACTCATGGTGAATGTGACAAATGCTACCAAGAGAAATCCCAATGACTAATGTACTATTGTTTAAGATTTAAATTATTTATACTATAATTGTATAATTAAACTACAAGAGAACTATAAATATATTCATGCCTATTTAGCTTAATTAAATTAAACAAGTTCTTAACTAGCAAAATCAATTTATTTGGTGCAGAAATCCACCTGAGTCACTGGCACTCTGTTAAGACTTTGCAGTTAGATGGTATGTGAAAATAGACTGTATCTTTTTTTGCTAATTGCAGAGTCTTATCACTTTTATCTCACATATCTATACTAACAATATACTTTCATTTTCTCCACTTAAAAGCTGATCCAAAAATCTGAATGAGACCAGTGTCATTTTTAAGTAAATATTACAATTTAAGCAGTAGCTTGGGAATTTTTTTCCATGTTTAGAAAATTAGATAAATCTTTACATGTAAAATATTAAAAGCAGGAATTACTACCCTTGGCCATTATATTACCAAAGAGATTCTACTAAATTTTATTTTAGGGGCCACAACTGGCTTATCCCTGACTCTCTGCATTCAAGGAATTCTCCTAGAGAACTTAGGGACTACATGGGATGCTGGGCATCAAACCATGGTCTGCAAGCATGCAAGCCAGTTACCTGACCCACTGTAAGACCTTACTCCAGTCCTTCAAAGAGATTCTAAATGAAATTATCATTTGAAGGTCAAGGAGTAGAAATGTCATCAATTATTAATGGTCTAGATTTTTAAAGTCAAAAATCACTTCTGCATGATACCGGATAATTTATCTTTTTTTAAAATAGTGACCACAAATGGGGCCAGAGAAATAGTACAGAGGGTAAGGCTCTTGCCTTGCATGCCCCAGGCCCGGTTTCAATCCCCAGCACTATATCTGGAGCCCTGAACACTACCAGGTATGGAACGCCCGGTAATATGCAGCAGTTGTGCTAGGGACCCAAGGACCACCTGGGGAAATTGTGTTTCAAAAGTCCTACTCAGACCAGGGGTGCTCAGGTGCCATCAGGACCAGCCCTACAGTGTTTGGGGAGATATTCAGTCATGGGCATCCAACTTAGGGTGTTGTACAATACTAGGCATATGCTTGATTACATGAGCTTCGTGAAGACCCCTGATACTATCCACTTTTAAATATATGGCATTAATATAAAAATTGTATAGAATATACCATGTAATTTTCTGAGAAAGAGTGGACCTCAGATTTCTTTAAGACAAAATGTAGCTTGACGTTTATAGTTCTGTTTGTATGTGGAATGACCCAGAAATTATTTGTAAAACATAATTTACAATTCTCTGAAGTGCAAGTTTGATGAAGAGAAGTTGATGTTGCCTGAGAAGAACTGGGCCAGCGAGTGCATTTAATTAAGCAGTCAGCATTTATTTCTTAACATACTTTGGTAGTTCCTTTATTGGGAACAACAGCAAAAGCCCCATTAATTAGGACATTGTAAGTGATATTAAACTTGCCCTGCTTAGAATTTAGCAGATTTGCATTTACTTTGCTGTTTTCTGATCCTCATCTGTTCCCAAATGACATTACCCAGGGTCTCTAGATGCCTTCTCCAAAACACCCATTGTTCACTGAAATTATTTTATTAAATGTATCAGACTAAGATTTTGGATAAAATGATTGGTACCATTATAACAAACATTCCTATACAAAGTGGCCAGATTAATATATAAAAGATGGCTAAGGAAGTTGAAATGCCTTGAATCCCCTTTGCTATTATATCCCCTCAACTTAGATCAATTGAGAGTAGACAATTGATGTTGTTTCTGTGTACTTTGCTCATGTATTTCTTCTAAATATAGTTTTTTAAATATATTTCTTATTTTAATGAATCATCGTGAGATACAGTTACAGACTTACAGATTTTTATGATTATGTTTCAATCAAACTATGTTTGAGTACCCATCCCTCCACCAGTGCCCATTTTCCACCACCAATGTTCCTGGTGTCCCTCCCATCACTCCTACCCCACCTCACCACCTGCCTTTGTGGCAAACACATTCTCTCTTACTCTCTCTCTTCATTAGGGTGTTATGGTTTGCAATATAGGCACTAATCTTCTATCATGTTTGGTCCATAGTCTACTTTCAGCATGCATCTATTGTCCTGAGTGATCCTTCCAAACATCATTTACTTAGTGGTCTCTTCTCCATCCCACCTGCATTTTCCCCCAGCACATGAGATTGGCTTCCAAGCCGTGGAGCAATCCTTCTGGCCCTTATCTCTACTATGCTTATTCTCCTATTATGCTACTTTATATTTCACAAATGGGTGCAGTCATTCTGTGTCTGTCCCGCTCTTTCTGACACATTTCGCTTAGCATGATACTCTCCGTGTTGATCCATTTATATGCAAATTTCATGGTTTTATCTTTTCTAGCAGCTGCATAGTATTCCATTGTGTAGACATACCAAAGTTTCTTTAGCCAGTCATCTTTCTCGGGCACTTGGATTTTTTCCCAGATTCTGGCTATTGTAAATAAATAAACATACAAGTGCAGATGTCATTTCTATTGTACCTTTTTGCATCTCTGTGATGTATTCCCAGAAGTGGTATTGCTGGTCAAATAGGAGCTCAATTTCTAGTTTTTTGAGAAATGTCCATGTTTTTTTCCAAAATGATTGGACCACTTAGCGTTCTCACCTGCAGTAAAGGAGAGTCCTCTTCTCCCCACATCCACGCCAACATCGGTTATTTTTGTATTTTTGGATTTGTGCCGATCTCTGTGGTGTGAGATTTTATCTCATTGTTGTTTTGATCTGCATCTACCTGATGGTTAGTGATAAAGAGCAATTTTTCATGTGCCCTTTGACCATTCGAATTTCTTCTTTAGAAAGTTTCTGTTCATCTCATCACCCCATTTTCTGATGGGGTTGGATATTTTACTTCAAACTTTCTTCAAGCAAAATATCATTTTTGTAGTTTTTTTCTTACTCTATAGCACAGTGGGTAGGGTGTTTGCCTTGCACATGGCTGACCTGGGTTCGATTCCTCTGTCCCTCTGGAGAGCCTGACAAGCTACTGAGAGTATCCCGCCCACACGGCAGAGCCTGGCAAGATAAACGTGGCATATTTGATATGCCAAAAACAGTAACAAGTCTCACAATGGAGACATTACTGGTGCCCACTCAAGCAAATCGATGAACAACAGGATGGCAGTGCTACAGTGCTACACAGCACATTTTAACATATTACAGCATTTGCATTTATAGGCCTGGTTCATCATTTTTATGCTATGATTTATTCCATTACATAGAGCAGAGTATGGTAGCTTGCTGAAGAGTATATTAATAGCATAGAAAATACTTCCATGAATATTTTACATTTTTGTATTTTAATGAGAATACCTTAAAAAAGGGAGTAATTACTTTAATGAAAATACCTTAAAAAGGGAGTAAGCACTTTAATTCTATGGGATCTTGTCTAACCTTTGAAATAAATGAATCAATTCATATACCTACTCTATGTATGAGTTCTAGTTTACGTATTCTCATCTTGACATCATCAAACTTTCCACCTTGCCATTTTATAGATATGGAAAGATAACTCAGTGCTTCTTATAAAACATTTCCCAGCATGTAAAAGTGCTTTCATGGCTTTCTCTCTTGCTTTTTTTTGGGGGGGCGGCATCCAGTTGGTGCTAAACGACTATTTGTGGCCTTGTGCTCAGGAATGACCCCCAAGAGTACTCGGGGAACCATATGTGGTACCAAGGAGAGCAGAATGGTAGTGAGTGTCCTAAACCCTGTACATCCTCTCTGCCCCTCTGTTCCTCTTTTGAAGCAATGTCAGTTCATATCATTTTTAATTTTATATTTTTCCTTTTTAGTAATCTTTATTTTGATTATAAACTACATCGAATTAGATATCTTTGAACAATATTAGGGGCTAACTTTTCATGTTTCTTATGGTATATTTATATTGACTTGAAAACAGCACAATTTAAATCAACAGTTTCCTTCAGGGATGTTTTCTCTGTCTTAAAAATTTTTTTCCTACAATTAGCACGACCTAAATCTACAGACCTATATTATCTCACTTTTTGGTCTTATCTGAAACATCTTTTAATTTTCAAATACCTAAGAGTTATTTTGCAGTGCACATATGAATGTTGATTTTGGGCTTTTTTTTAATACCTGTTGATAATTGTTCTTGATTTTTTTGCTTTATGTGTGTATTTCTTTCTAATTATAGTTTGCTTCTTAGTTTTTTAGGTTTTGTGCTTATATTTCGGTATTATTAATTGTTTACATCACCATCACCATTAAGGCATTTGATTTGAGATTACATAATTTGTGCGAAGGTACATATATAGTTGATTCAACTTAGTTATTGGAGTTCAATTGGAAAATACTTTAAATTAATTTCCTAGCTTGAGTATTCCCAATGCAAATTGAAAATGCAAAACTAGAGGGTTGTGTAGCTTGTGGCTGTGAATTCTCAAGGGTGGTTTTCTTTTTTCCACTCCAGCAAAGCCAAATACGAAGTTTCCCTATTTCATCCCTTTGCTATTCCACCATTTTACTACTTTATCCAATTTTCTCACCTAGGGGAGTATCCAATCTTTCTCATTTCCTTAATGAGCCATTAAAGTGAAGATTCCATTTGATTCCCAGCACGGCAAATCCCCTGAGCACTGCTGGGAGTGACCCCTGAGCACGGAGCAGGGACCCGCCCCTGAGCATTGCTAGATATGGCTCAAAAACCAAAACCAAAATTCAAAACCCAAAACAAGGAAAGAGGTTAGTTAATTATGTTAGATAACTGTCCCTTTGGAAAGCAAAAGAGTTTTTGGTATCCCACCTAACATTTCTGTTGTTTCTAATTTTTCGAGGTTTTCTTTTTGTTTTTGTTTTTGTTTTTGTTTTTTTGGTTTTGGTTTTGCTTTTTGGGTCACACCCGGCAATGCACAGGGGTTACTCCTGGCTCTGAACTCAGGAATTACTCCTGGCGGTTCTCAGGGGACCATATGGGATGCTGGGAATCGAACCCGGGTTGGCCTTGTGCAAGGCAAATGCCCTACCCGCTGTGCTATCACTCCAGCCCCATCGAGGTTTTCTTTTTTGCAAGTCAGCTCTGCTTTTGTATAACATTATATTGAAAAAAAATAGAAAAAATTTTTGGCTACTGAGAGTGCTGGATTTCTGGAAATGAAAGTAAAAGTCAGAAAATACTGAAAATAATCCTAATAGAGTGTCTTTTTAAAATGGGTCTCTGTTTGAGAAGATCAAGAAGCAAAACAATTGAAACAGGAACCCAAATTTGATTTTTTTTTTTTGCCCCCATTGTGTTTCCCAAAGTGGTGCTCAGGGGGCCAGAGCGGACTTGCCTAGTAATTCTTGTCGAACTAGGTCAGCAGTTCAGTGCAAGAGACGGGAGATGCAATGCAGGACCCTGTAGTGCCAGGAAGACCCACGCCATCCTTGCAATGCCCACCAGGCCCAACAGGCCCACAGGGCTGTACCCTTCAGTGCTTAGGAAACCTGCTAAGGTGAGGGATCAGACCTGGGTGGACATTTGCAGGGCAGATGCTTTATCCCCTGTACCATCTCTCCAGCTCTTCAATGGTTTCTTATTCTCACATGTGCAGAGTTCTAAAGTAGGATCCTAGGAAACTGGAATGTTGGTGCACGTTGAAAAGAAACTTCACTAACTGAATCTCTAAACGGAAAGTGACCCCTGGAGTCATCAGATTCTGGCTTAGCTAAGCTCTGTTTTCGTTTAAATATGTTAAAGCTTATTTTGTCTTTAAGACTTCCATCAATTATTTTTTCGACCCCACCGATACATCTCCATGGCATCGTACAATAGCTTTTTATGAATATTGACAGCAAGTCCTAAGCATTTGTTTTAGATTTTTGTAAAATCTTCCCTGTTTCAATCACTGCGTTCTTGTGTAGTAGCTCTGATGTACAATCCTCGCCGTGGTGCTCACATATTTAGTTGCAGTGCTCATCAGCTATTGCCCGTCAGGATGTGGTACTCACACACACAGCTTTTCTGCTCACAGAGGAGGCTTTTGTGCTTGCACATATATTCACTAGGAGTGTCCCTTCCTGCTTACTGTGCTTCCAGATCCTTTCAGCAGTATGATTTGCCAGGAAGCACGTCCTGTGGCTGTTCTCGCACACCCCTGACTATGGCATAGCCAGAAATCACTGGTGCTGCAGAGGCTCAATGACAGCAGTCGCCAATATGTCACTTGGCATATATCACACGGATTGATTGACCTTGTGGATATAGGCTTGGGAGAGGGGCATTCTAAATCAGAGATATTCCTCTGTGCCCTGTGTCCTAATTTATTATTTATTTAATTTAATTTTATTTTTTGCGGGGGAGGAAGATTGCACTCAGCTGTGCTGGGAGCTGTCTCCTAGCTCTCTGCTTAGGTAGCATCAGGTAGCACTCTTGGCACGGCTGTGAGTGAGGTGCATAAAGGGTGCCCGGGAACCACATCTCTGTTGGCTGTTTCCAAGGCAACCTCCCTACTTCCCCTCTATTACCTCTCTGCTCTCCTGATTTGTTAAAATAAACTTGAACATTTAAAGGAATTATTTAAAGGATGTACAGTTGGTATCTTGACTTTAATTCTGTATTCCTTTTACAATACCTATTTACTTAACTGACTCAAAGTTATCTGTGTTTATCTTAAAAGTTTTAAAATCTCTCTTCCAAAATTTAGAGAAGTTGGGCTAACATTTTATAATGTAATAGATAATTTAATCTTGGGAATGAGACAATACTCCATCAAGTTCATGTTAAAATTTATGCTGGTTTGTGCCAGTAATAAACTTGCGACCACTGGGACATTTTGAAGGATCAAAGAAGTTTACAGTCAGCATTTTCTCATGAGGCCTTCCTTTATTCAACATACTGCCATACTGATTGTTTACTTTGTTTTGAGTAAACAAATATTTAAACTTTTATTAAATGTTTGGGGCATGTTGCAGTGATAACTAAAATGTTGAACCATATTAAAAATAAACTTGAGTCCTTGTTTCGGGTGAAAAACGGAAAAGTGGTCTGTTATCATTGAAATATTATAGGGGCCATTCAAACTGTTCAGGGGCCAGGAGACAACTCCTGGCAATATTTAACCCAACACCGTGGCCTGATATGTGTTGGGTTATGCCTAGAATGGGTCAGGCAGCCATGTGTAACAAGGACTGACCTTGGGTTCAACAAACTTGCTCCAGCCCTTGGAACTATCACCACGGACTCTATTTAGTTATTATTTTTTTTGAAATTTTCTTTTTTTTTTCTGCAGTTTCATTGCAAACCTAGGTGGGAAGTAGCAGAAAGTAACTGGCAGTCTGCTGTGACCTGGTGTGAGGAAACTTGGAAATTCAGATGTCTAAGCAAATTAGTCTGAGAATGTCTCTTTTTATAACTGCTACAAAGAAAACTGTTCCACTTGTATAGGGGATTTGGGGAACGAATTTGCATGTCCTTTGAAATGTTTTTTCCAGAACACTGTGTACATAAAGAAATAAAAAATTTTAAAATGACTTAGTACATGGACTAGATAAACAAGATCTATTGGGTAACAGTGAACACACACCAGTCTTTGGTAAAAGATGTATGTGTGTAAGGATGTTGAGCTATAAAGCTTTATACTGCATTGTAGCCCAATGTACCTCAAATAAAAAATAATTCAAATATAAAATAATTTCTCTGGTATCAAAGAGAAATAGTTCAGAGGGTAGAGAGAGCACTTGCTTCACATGTGGCAGATCCCTGAGCACCTCCAGGAGTAGTTCCTGAGTACCGAGCCAGGAGTAATTTCTGAGCATTGCTGGGTGTAGTCTCAAGACAACAAAAACATAATAACAAAAAGATAATAATTAACTTATTATTTGAGAATTAAAAATAGCTTTATTTTTAATACCTGAGTTGTGCTGTCTTTTTGTATGAGTGCATCAAGTGTTACGATGCATGTTTTAAAATTTAAAACACGTGTTGTAATTACCTATAGATGTTAAATTGATCACACCTTAATTATGTGCTTAATTATTTGCTATGAATATGGTAATCAGATTAGGTATCTTTTTGACATTCTCTTTTTTGCTGTTGGGTATAGAAATATACATAAGAAAATACATATATATGAAACTTAAAGTTTTTAAGAAGCTCTGGATACATAGGTAAATTCATGTGTAAGTCTTACCTTCAATTAGTTTCGGTTTTTTTTTGTTGTGGGGCAACACCCTATTGTGCTCAAGGCCTACTCCTAGCTTTGTGCTCAGGGAGTACTCTGGTGGTGCTCCATTGACAGTGCAAGGGATTGATCATGAGTTGGCTGTGTGAAAAAAATTAAACAACATCCCTTTTATACTATTTATCTGCCTTCTTTTTTTTTTGGGAGGGGGGAGTCACACCCAGTGATGCTCTAGGATTACTCCTGGCTCTGCACTCAAGAATTACTCCTGGCGGTGCTTGGGGGACCATATGGGATGTCGGGGATTGAACCCAGGTCAGCCGTGTGCAAGGCAAACACCCTACCCATTATACTATTGCTCCGGCTCCTCTGCCTTATTCTTCACCTTTATCTTCTCATGTCTTATGATTTATTACCATGGAAAGTCACAAGTGACGGAATATAGAACGTATTAGCATCTATAGATAAAATTTCTAGTTCAGTTTTTAATCTACTTGAAAGTGTGCCATAGGATAATGCATACCCATATTATCTCCTTAAATTAAGAATTCTACAGAATAACTTTAAGTAAATGTCTAGAGAGATTATCTTTGCTAAACCTGCTTGAGTTGTGATATTGGTACTGAATTTAATTTTTTTCTCATATTTTGAAGTTTTACACACTATGCCCAACCAATGCCCTATCTATTGTAGAGGACTCTAGTCCCTCCATTTTTAATTCTTAAAGAAATCTCCATACTGTTTTTTGTAGTAGCTGTCACCTGTCACCTGTCTTCCCATTGATCATTGATTTGCTCAAGCAAGCGCCAGTAACGTCTCCATTTGTCCCTGCCATGTGCTTTTATCAGCCTCTCCTTACTTGTCCTTCCCAAAGCTGCTGTATTGAGGGCTCTTTCAGAGTCAGGGGAATGAGGCCCATTATTGTTACTGTTTTGGGCATATCAAATATGCCACGGGTAGCTTGCGAATCTCTGCTGTGCAGGCGGGATACCCTCAGTAGCTTGCCGGGCTCTTCAAGAGGAATGGAAGCTTTGGGGCAGCCTCTAATTGCTCTTTGTAGTAGATACAGTAATTAATAGAACAATGTATAAATTTTATTTCTTTGCATTCTAGCCAATACTTGTTATTCCCAATTCTTTATGGAGACCATTCTCATCAGTGTGATGCTTTGTCTTAGTAATGGCTTTGATTTTCTCCTAATGATAACTGATGCTGAACATATTTTTATGTATTTGTAGACTATCTATACGTCTTCCTTGGAGAAATATTTATATATGTCTTTTACCCATTTTACTAATTGGGTTTTTATTTATTTTTGGTTGAGTTGTATGAAATATGTATGTTGAATATCAACCACTTGTCAGACAGATCTATGGTGTGTAAGTACTTCTGTCTAATTGCCTGGAGTCTTTTGGTTTTTCTGATAGAATTTTTGTTTGATTTTGTTATTTATTTATTGTATAAAAGCTTTTAATTTGAAGCAGCCCTGTTTCTTTATCCTTGACTTTGTTTCAATGCCACTGGTTTTATTCTCCAAGTCTTTAATCCATTTTGCGTAATTTTAGTTAGTGTTGTTAAATTATAACTGTTTTATTGTTTTGCATGTGGCAGTTCAGTTCTTTCAATGGAATCTGTTGAAAAAGTTTTGCTTCTTCCTTTATATGGTTCAAACGGTGTCATTGATCAGATGTCCATTTATAAGTGGGGGTTTGTTTCAGTGCTTCCTATTCTATTCCATATTGGTGTATCTGCTTTTGTCCCATTATTGTTTTGTTTATGGTTGTTGTATAATGCAATTTGAAATTGGGGTGGTAATATTTTCCCCTTCTCAATCACAAAATTGGTTTGATTTTTTGGCGGTCTATTATGGTTCAATACAAATTTCAGAACTATTTGTTTTTTTTTTTCTTAAAAATGTTATTTTTAAATTTATTTGGCATCGTTTCAATAGTGTTACATTAATGCTTTTGATATACAGAGCCTGTTCTGGTAAGATTGCACTGAATCTTTGTACTGCTCGAGAGATGCTGACCATTTAATGATGTTTTATTCATTCAATTGATGAGCACAGTTGTCTTTTCATTTCTTTGTCTATTCTCTAATTTTTTAGGGATAATCTTCTACATTTTATTGTATAGCTCTTTCATCTTTGTTAGTTTTACTTCCATATATGTTATCTATTTTAGTGCAATTATGAAGGAACTGTCTTGTGAAAGCCCTCTAGCTCTATGCAAATTTCTATGTATTGGTTTTATATTAATTATTTGCTTTTTCATTTTGCATTTTTGTTCAACACCCTGGGTGTTTAGGGCTCACTCCTGCCTCTGTGCTTCAGGGATCACTCTTGGCAATGTACAGGGAATCGTATGTAGTGGCAAGGATTGATTCAAGTTAGCCTCATGTCCTTAACCCTTCTACTATATTTATTGCCTTTGTATCCTAACATTTCACTGAGATCATTACTTCGTTTTTATTTTTGTGAAGTCTTCAAATTTCATAGATTACCTTATAAATCACAAATAGTGATAGTCACTTATCCTAATATGATTCCTTTCAATATCTTTTTATTTATGATTCCTTCAATATTTTTTCTTTTTCCTTTTCTTTCCTCTTTGCTCTGGTTTGAACCTCTAAAGCTATGTTAAAAAATAGCAATGGGGCTAGACATCTTTGCCTTGTTTCAGATAAGGAAAATCTCTAAGATTTCCATTATTTAGATTCTTGTTAGATGAGGGGTTATATATAGCATTTATTATGCTGAGAAATGTTCCCTCAACTCCTAATATTTTTAGTGTTTTATCATAATGGGTAGTGAATCTTGTCAAATGCTTTTTGAATATCTATTAATTCATCATGTGATTTTTTAAATCTGCATTGTGGTGTTTGGCACTAATTGAGTTGATCATGTTGATTTGATTTCGTTCACAAATCGTGATCTATTGATTTAATTATGTTAATTATCCTTGCTCTATGCATTGACTTTCACTTGGTCAGGATGAGTGATTCTCTTGATGCATTGCTGGGTTTAATTTTGCTGATTGGGGTTGAGGGGGCATTACCTGTGTTCTACAGGTAGTACTTTGCTTTTGTATGTGAGCATTAGAACCATATCAGCCTAACCAAATTTTCATGGCTAAGAAATGATATTTATGGCATACATTTTTATTTATTATATTATTATATAAAATAAAATAAATACAAAAATAAAGCAGAAATAATAGCTCCAAGAAAAATGGTCTAAACGTGAGTTTAATAATATACCTATGGAAGTAATTGTTTGCATTTTTTTCACTTATTACGAGTTTTTATTATCATTTGGGTAACGTGATGACAATAGTGTTAAAGATTATGGTGTTGACATACAAAGTTGCTGCATCCCTCCACCACCATAGTGCGCATGACCTTCCCCTGTTATCCCTATGTTTCCTCTTTTGAGATCTTTGTTCCTTCACATTCTACCCCCAACTCTTTGTTATTTTACAGTTCAAGGCCCTGGGATTGTCATTGCTCAAAACTGTCTGGTCCTTTGTTTTATCTGTATATTCTGCTGATGAGTGAGATCATTTGTGTTTGTCTTTTTCCCTTTCATTGAAATAATGATTTTCCACATAGGAAAATCCAAGGAAATGAACCAAGGAACTCTTAGAAAAGATTAGTGATTAATAGGACCATTATGTATAAAATTAGTTTATAGTAAATGACTCCTGATTACTATCAGCATCTAAAGTATAACATATAACAATCCTAAAGTACAAAATATTCAAGGGTAAACCTAATAAGGATGAAAGGTATGAATAAAAATAGAAAAATCTACAGAATCATAAAGCAGTTCAAGGCAGCAAAAATTGGCTATAAAATATTAAAAGCTATCAATTATTTTGTGTTTCCTAACTAAAATTTGGAAGAAAAAATATAAATTATTAAAAAGGAAATATTAAATCACTGTGTCACTCAAAATGACTATGAAAGCAGTAATAATTTCCAAAAAGGCACTATAATTAATACACTTGTCATCTTCTTTGGAAATAAATCCAAGAATATATAAAAACAACTTGCAATGAAGACAATATTTAAGTTTAAGGAAAAATAAAATAAGATTTGCTCGAGAGTGCACCAGTAACGTCTCCGTTGTGAGACTTGTTACTGTTTTTGGTATATCGAATATGCCACGGGTAGCTTGTCAGGCTCTGCCGAGCGGGCGATATACTCTTGGTAGCTTGCTAGGCTCTCCGAGAGGGGCGGAGGAATCGAACCTGCCTCATCCATGTGCAAAGCAAAAACCCTACTGCTGTGCTATCACTCCAAAAATAATATGTGGAAAGCATTCTATTTCAAAATTGTGTAAAATTCAATGCTGAGATAAAAATAATTACAAAGGGATAATTAGAAAATATTGAAGATCTGGTTACAAATTATATTATAAAAAAGTGACAAGTAAGGACAAATGTTCCATGTAAAAAGATTCAACACATAAAGCTTTAATAATAATCTAAAAGTAAAAATGTGTGTTAAGAGAGGAAAACATAAAAATAAACATACGTTTAACTAATAATTTTAGAAATTCAGTTTTTCTGAAAAAATATAGTAGTACAACTTAAAGTGCAAATTTTACCTGAGCCTGTCATTTACTGTATTATTTCTGTCATCTTATGGTATATTTATATAATAATACTTGTTTTCAGGTTTATTTTTTCATCTTTAAAATGTGTATAATATTAACACTCAGGTGAATATTATGAGTTTGAAACAGTCATTGAATCAGAATTTCAAAGTTCAATGCTATCCATTACGAGAACTCAAATGTACTTGTCATTATTAAAACAATAATGATGTGATTTTTTTGCACACCAGGTAAAAAAACAGTAAAATATTTTAAAATATCCACTACTAACAATAAGAAACTATCTTATTTTGTTGATGGAAATAGGAAATGTTACACTTCTTGGGATAACAACTTGAAAGCACTAGTGAAATTGTATCTGGTATAACATTCAGTCTAGCAATTCTACTTTTAAAAATCTGCCACACATAATATTAGCACAAGTGCAAAAACATTCCTAGTGTGCTTTTTGCAGCCTTGTTTGTAGCAGCAAAATTCATGACACTAAGCATCTCATCTAGAAATTGTCAATGAAAAAAATCACACATTCAAATCAGGTAGTACTAGGGAAAGGTTTAAAAGAACAAATTAAGTCTGGAGTAACCATGGTTATTTCTTTGTCAAATGTCAAAGCAAATCATATGAAAGTTATCTTGTGTTTTTTATTAAATAAAAAATGAAGCAAATAATTACAGTTGTATATGCAGTTGCTAAGTGGTTGTTATCAGGCCTATTTCCCCCCCCTAAAAAGAGTAGGAAGTAAAACAGAAAGAACAAATTTAAAAAAAGGAAAAAAGAAAGAAAAAAAAGAATAAAAAGAATAGGAAGTAAAGGGAAATTATCCTTTTAAAGGATATACTTCAAATTTATAAGAGTCTGTTCCTGTCATAAGTATTTTGTTAATTATATTGAGGTGGTTGTAAAGGACTTACACAAATTATTTACTCTTTTTTGGGTGGGACTCTTCATACCTTTGGTTCTATGCATCTGTTCTTTTTAGTAACTTATTTTTAATGAAAACAATGTGATTTATAAGCTATTGATGAATCTTAGGCATAAAATATCCCAACACCAACCCCACCACCAATGTCAACTTCCCATGTTCCCTTAGACTCCACCTAATCCCCAACCCTTATCACCTTGACAGGCACATTTCAAGGTTCAGTTTGGTGGTTGTAGTTTAGATCTCATATTTTCGGTGTTCTTGAGTCTGTGCTTTGGATATATAGGTACATTATTCTCCTATATCACCTGCATAACCAATCCCTTAATCCCTGTTTTCCCATTACCTTCCTTTCTCGTCTTCTTCCTCCCCACCTCGATTGCTTTCCCTCTTTGTCTGTTCTCCTGTTATTAAACAATGTTGTTAAAGTGAATTCCATGCACTCTGACCAAAGTGAGACAAGTTGTGATACATACATCCAAGTGCATGTGGTATGTACATATGTAAGAGGTACTTATATCAAGTATGAGTGAGTCTATTTTGCTAAAATTAATTCCTCCAGTTTCTTTGGCTATGTGATTTATACTACTATTATAATAGGACTTCAGGCATACAGTGTCCAGCATCATTCTAGCAATTATAGATGGTACTATAAAATGCTGCCATTTTGTAGTACATTTCCATAATTTCTCAATACTATAAATTCCATTTTACCCCTTTGATTCAAATTCTTGGTTTTTATAGAAATTCATATGCATAGAAATCATCATCTCATTTATCAAAAAGTGGAATAAACAGGCCCTGTGAAAGCTTCAAACATGCTTACCTATTCAAAAGCAAGAGGGTTATCAGATAACAGAGTTAGATAGTAGAGGAAATAAAGTTCTTTATTTTACATGTCACTTAAAGGACTATTCATTTAGTTGATTGTTTGTGGTTTTGTTTGTTTGTTTGCAGGGGGCACACCCAGTGGTGCTCAGGGCTTAATCCTGGTTCTGTGCTGAGGGATCACTCTTGGTGGGCCTTAAAAACCATATGGACTGCTGGGGATGGAACCCAGGTGGGCTGTGTGCAAAGAAAATACCCTACTCATTGTACTATCTCTCTGGCCCCACGACTATTCATTTAAATAAAAATTTCATGGCAGAGAGTCTCTTGCCCCCGTGCCTAGATGTCTTCCCCAGAGTTCCTCGGAGGGGGTGGGCTTCAGTTTCCCTCCCCACCCGAGCAGAGCTCCCTCGGACGAAGACCTCAGGAGCCTAGCCACAGTCATGCTGAAGGCCCCTCTCCACACGTTTAGACGAACCTCACGCATGAAGGAACCAGCAGAGGAATCCAGTTGTGTGGGACCCGGGGCTGAGACTTCCAAGCCTACTCGGATCGAGACTGGGCCGCTTCCAATGATTCTCCATTTTTCAGTAGCTAGGCGGTCACACCCAGGGACTGCCCCCGGCACCATGTAATCCCACCAGTGGCCAACATCCAGAGACTATAAAACCAAGCTCCCGAAATTGACACCTTATAGCCAGTTGTCCTTCTGGGAGAACCTGGTAGGCTACCGAGAGTTTCCTGCCCACATGGCAGAGCCTCACAAACTCCCCAAAACCAGTAACAATGATGGGTCTCAATCCCCTGACCCTGAAAGAGCCTCCAAATTGGCACCATTGGAAAGGACGAGTAGAGGCTTCTAAAATCTCAGGGCTAGAACAAATTGAGACGTTACTGAGACCACTCAAGAAATTCAACAATCAACGGGATGATGATGATGCTGATGATGAGAAATTTCATAGGTGTTTGAAATTTTTTCAGTGATACGTATTTAAAGTAGACTTTTGTCACACACATACAAACTAAAACACAAAAACACATACCTGGACTACAGTTTATTAAATCTGTCTTGGAAAAGCATAGCCCTTCAAGCTTTATATACTTTAATTATAACAGATACGTTGAATAGCTGTTTCTTCAGGCATAAAGATTGAGAAGTCTATGGTGTTAAGGTACTTTGGCTCAAAGCAGAAATAAGCATGAAGAAAAGTGAAACAGGAAATAGGACAAGTGGCTAGGAGAAAAATATAAAATGTAGAAATCAGAAAAATAATGAACATGTAGAGAAGTTCATAATTTAATCCGCACAAGTGCACTATATCTCACACACTCATTTACATGAGGAAGTGGGTGATGAATGATAAATATGCACTACCTGACATTTAGTATAATTTCTCTCTTTGATGTTTGGCTGCACAAGCCCAAGTTTAAGCTCTATGGGGCCTTTGAGGGCACTGAGACATTTGAAAGCTGAGATTTGCCAGACGCACAACAGCTGGCTGCTGTCAGCACTGGGATTCAATGCCAGGCCTCCAGACATTTATCCAGCCGTCTTTACCCACTACATTCAAATTGTAGCCAGCATCAGTCGATCAAGAATCTATAGAGGCTGGAACTCTGAATTTATGAGCAGCAAATACTTGTCCAAGGGATGAGGAACGGGACTATCTTTTGTAATATAGTGTCTTAGACAAACGGGGGTAATTCTCTTTAGTTTACATGTCCAGAACTCATCATTAACATTCACACGAGAATTATGGTCTATTACTGCCAGTGCTTCTATTGCCGGCTATGCCTGATGATGAATGGAGGCGGAATAAATGTTATAGATTTTTTAAGCTGCATATAATACGGGCAACAGCAATAAACTTGTGACATTTCACCTCACTCAGCAAACATAACAGGAAGGTCAGGAGGGATAAATGTTTGTTAGAGGGAAAGAAAAATGTATGGTCACGATTTCATTGAGTCATCTCCTATTGAGTGATGATACCTACGTCGCATTTCATATTTCTATGAAAAATGGCATCAAAATGTATGCACAGGAGAAGTGATCAATCACAGCAAGGATTTGTGGCAGGGCTGTAGGAAGAACCATCAGTAAGGCAGTTTATAGAAAATGTCATTTTGGTGTATGTTTTTATTCTTCACATTTTCTTTGAATAATTTTGCATTACATTCAATGGCACTAAACCAAGTGTGTGTACTAGAAAACATGCAGAAAGGAAGGAGGAGGAGTGGACAAAGTGGAGGCTTTTAAGGAGATGAGATTTTTTGTGTGGTGCTAAGCTGCCAGCTCTCAATGGGAAAATCCTTCCTGTCAACTGGTAGAAAAAGAAGGCAATTCCACGTACACATAGACAATGTTAATAGTATCACTAATGGAAATTAGATAGTTGTACTCCACTTTACTGTGAGAACAGAATGTGGGTTTTGCCAACACTTCCAAAGACGAAGGAAATAAAGTTCCATATTTAGCTTTGCCATATTTTTACATGCATATTACATATTGTCTGTCCCACTAGTTGCATTTTGACTTCATTTCCCCATTTTTTTTTCATTTTTTGCATCACATTCAGAGATATTCAGGGCTCACTTCTGTCTCTGCACTCAGGAATTACTCTTGGCAGTGTTCCAGGAGCCTGTTGGCATGCCCAGGATTGAACCTGGGTTGGCAGTATGCATGGCAGACTCCCTGCCCGATGTTTCACTCTATTATCTCTCCAGCAACTTCCCCTTCCCCCAAGCACACACTTAGTTGTTTTGTTAGAACAAATTTTGATTGCAAATCCCTGGTGGTGGGGCTCAAAACACTTGGTGTGAATCTTCCACTCAATAGTATCTGTTCTATTTGCATCTTGTCCCTTGTTTTAAGGGAGGATCACCACTGCATATAAATGCACACACAAATGTATGGATGCATGCATGCATGCGCAAGCACACACACACACACACACACACACACACACACACACTTAAACGTACTGTACTTTAAGCTACAATGGAAGTAACGGCCAAGTTCCAATGGATTTATAAACAGGGGAAGTCTGATTTTTTTAATGGAAATCAGGTAAACATCATATTCCATTGTTGTTAAGTAAATTAATGGAAAAATTACTATTTTATAGCTGTTTATTGCTATCATCTAGCGGTTACGTGCAGTCTGTGAAGGTATGCATTGCTTTACTTGTTGCTTACTTTTAAAGGGACTTTGGATCACATCTGGCAGTGTTCAGTGTTTACTCCTGACACCATGTCCTTGTGGTCATTCCAAAGAGTGTGGGGGGACCATTAGAGTGATGTTGGGGGTGGAACTTGGATTGACTGCCTGCAAGGCAACTAGCACTTTATGTTTTCAAGGATAGAACAAATCATTAGAATTTGACTAATATGCAGGAGTACAGGATTGCTTTAGAAATACATGTAGGAGCGGCATATTATTCAGATTACACATCAGGTAATATCTGAGCACTTACATTTTAATTATTCTCTAAGTAATTGGGAGATACTGATGGATATTCTTAGATATATTTTTTAGAAAAATATTTATGTTAAAGAAGATTCTTTGGAAGGTTATTGCAATAGTGTAGACAATCAGTGTTTAAGTACCAAATTAAGGGAGAGTCAGCAGAACTGGAGAACACAGATTGGAGAGGTCGTTTGAACAGTATTGGTAAATTTGCATGCTGGAGACAAAGAGAAGCCTGAGCGATTCTCTTTTTTGTTGTTGTTTGTTTGTGTTTTGGGAACACACTCAGGTGTGCTCAGGGATTACTTCTTGTTCTGCACTCAGGAATCACTTCTGGAGGGCTAAGGGGACCATATGGGATCCAGAGGATCAAACCCAGGTTGGTCACATGCAAGGCAAGCCCCACTGTATCATCTCTCTGACCCTGAAGATGATTCTTTTTTTTAATAAGAATTTTATTTTATTGAATCACCATGTGGAAAATTACAATGCTTTCAGGCTTAAGTCTTAGTCATACAATGCTGAAACAATCATCCCTTCACCAGTGCCCATATCCCACCACCAAAAAAACCCCACAGTATTCTTATATTCTGAAAAGGGAAGCTATTTCCAACAGATGAGCTCTTGTGGAATTGATGACATTTATGCAAGGGAAAATGTCAGTGAAATCTTTTAGCCTGCTTGATAAATAGTTAAAATCAACATCAATTTAAACAGGGACTAAAAAATATGGAAGTATTACTAAGCAAAGTGAAATAAAGTGATTTTTCCAACTAAGTCCAGAAAGGTTAGCAGAATCAGGATTCAGTTCTTTCTTGTTTTCAAATTTAACTTCCGCAACTGCTTCATCTTACGGTTTCAATCACAAAACCTTTGGATAGAGAATAGAAAATGTTTCTGTGATACATAACATTTGATATTAAAATATTAAGCTTTAGAAAATGTAAAATAGTGATGTGTTTAATGTAATTTTTCTTGTTTCTTTTAGAAAGCTTACATCTGGGGGGTGTGGAGTAATAGTACAGCGGGTAGGGCTTTTGCCTTACATGCAGCTGACCTGGGTTCAATCCCAGGCATCCCATGTGGTCCTCCAAGCACTGCCAGAAGTAATTCCTGAGTGGAGCACCAGGATTAAGCCCTGAGCATCACTGGGTGTGATCCAAAAAGACAGCAAAAATAAATAATAATGATAAAATAAGAGAAAACTTACATCTGAGGTTTTGTAAAAGGTATTTAACATTTTAATTCAGAATTATATTAGCAAGAAGATCAAAGGAAATGAACGTGAAAATACTTGATTTAAAAGATTTATTTATTGGGTTTTGGGCCACACTTGGCATACTCAGAGCTTACTCCTAGATCTGCACCCAGAGATCAGTTCTTTTTATTTTTTAATTTTTTTAATTTTATTGAATCACCATGAGATAGTTACAAGCTTTCATGTTTGTGTTACAATCTCACAATGATCAAACACCCATCCCTCCACCAGTGCACAGTCCCCACCACCAATATCCCCGGTATACCCCCCCTTTCCCACCCTCCCCCTGCCTCTATGGCAGACAATATTCCCCATACTCTCTCTGGTTCAGGAGACCATATGGGATGCAGAAGACCGAACTGTGTTTGCCACCTGCAAGGCGAGCACCTTCTCCGCTGTATGATGGGTACTATTGCTGGAAACCTAAAAGCAGTTAAAAAAAATAGATACCTTGACTTACAATAGTGCTGATGATAGAGTTTCTTGCATATAATGTTCCAATGTCACACCTTCTACCAGTGTCCCTCCCCCACTCAGTCCCCACACCATGGTAAGCTCAGTTCTATAAACCATGGTGATTCAATAAAATTAAAAAAAAATTAAAGAAAGAAAAAACAGTGCTCAGGTTCTGCTGACTTTGGGTTAGAAGCTAATACTTGTGGTATATTCTCAACTACAGAATCTTGTGGTATAGTCTCAACTACAAAATCCCTCTATATGTAGTATGCCTAATATATGTATATATACTTACACATAGAGCATATATACATATAAATGTACATATATGAATATATGTATATATATATATATATATTTGTAACATATATCACTGGAGTGGTAGCACAGCGGGTAGGGTGTTTGCCTTGCATGCGGCTGACCTGGGTTCGATTCTTCCCCCCTCTCGGAGAGCCCGGCAGGCTATCAAGAGTATCTTGCCCACATAGCAGAGTCTGAAAAGCTACCTGTGGTGTATTCGATGTGTCAAAAACAGTAATAACAAGTCTTACAATGGAGATGTTACTGGTGTCTGCTCAAGCAAAATCGATGAGCAACAGGATGACAGTGACGACAGTGATATTTGTAACATATATATTATATGTATATATTATATGTGCATATATAAGTATATGTATATATTTTTGTTTCACTGCATAATAGCATGCAATATACTTAGTTTTATTTTATAAATAATTAAAGAAAACTGGGGTGATGTAACTGATTGAAAGGTGTTTGCACAAACAGATCTGCAGTGAGTCACTTTGATCTGGTTTACTTTTCAAAGAGTAATATAAGAATAGCATATATTGAAGGAAGGAAACAGAAAGTGGGGAATTCAAGGTTTTCTTAGAACACGAGGTAAAGGAAAAGAACGTGCAGCTGCCAGAAACACTTCAGAACTATAGCATACAAAAAATACCAATACATGGAGACTTCACTCATCACTCTTAACACTGCTTCCCCGATACCCAGAGAGGTTCGTGATAGGTCCTTAGCAATACTTAGTTAATATTGAATGAATGAAGTAGAAGAAAATATAGATGGAAATATATGCCATGAGAAGCAGAGGTAAGAGTAATGAATTAATTATTTTGAAATATAGAAAATCAATGATTATGAGAGTTATGGGGCAGAAAGGAAAAACAATCAATGTAAAATGTGATTTATAGGATAATATTTTTAGGATTTTTCTTGATTTGCTTTTATTGAATAGCTGGAATGATATAGAATTGGGAATTTTTCAACA
The DNA here is from genome assembly GCF_027595985.1 of Sorex araneus. Taxonomy (NCBI): domain Eukaryota; kingdom Metazoa; phylum Chordata; class Mammalia; order Eulipotyphla; family Soricidae; genus Sorex; species Sorex araneus. Next base: position 55,495,909 of record NC_073308.1, on the reverse strand, counting down.
AGTGACACTGGAGGGTGACTTATTGGAAATAATGAATCAACTCCTGCTAAGAATGAAAAGAATATACTGATTGTTTTTATGGAATTTTCTAAATATATGACCAGGTTAATCAAATAGAATATTTAGAACTATTTGTTCACTAAGTAAGTGGGCAACGGATGCCACAGACTTGAAAATAAAGATTTGGGAAACTTTCATAGATAATTGAATTTGGCCTTTTTAAAGGGATGAGATCACAAAGACAGGATGTAAAAGAAAAAGAGAAAAAAGTAAAACACAAATTCTTGGAGAATTCCTTTTTAAGTTAGCATGCAGAAGAAAAGATCTTACAGTAAAGATAATTGGAATGAGAGAACAAGAATCAATCACTGATTGTTCTTTGCAGCAATATAGAGAAGTAATTGGTAGAGGACATGAATAATAGTAGCAGAAAAAGAACTTAATGAAGCAATTTTTGATGAATAAATTAAAAGAAATGAAAAAACTCATTAGCAGAATGATCAATGAGTTTAGAGAATAGGAAATGACCGCTTTGAATTGATAGAAAAATTTCATGAATAAAATTAATATTAAAAATATAAGGGATGGGCTTGAGAGATTGTATGGCTGGTAGGGTCCTTGCCTTGCACAGGGTTAACCTAGGTTTAATTCCTGGCATCCCATATGGTCCCTTGAGCACTGACAAGAGTAAAATCTGAGTGCAGAGTCAGGAGAAACCCCCAAGCACTGCCAGGGTATGGCTCCAAAACAATATAAAATAGCTTAGAGAGTTATGTCAGATGTTTTGTGGTGAAACAAGGAGACAGATTTTATTTGGCTCCATATTCTGAACTCAGGATTGCTTGGTGAAGTAGCTTTCTCCATCCATATGATTCAGGATTTAAAGGACATGTCATTGTTCCTGCTTATGAAGCAGCTTTTCCTGTTATATTGAAGTGAATGGCAATTTATTAGTAAAAGATTTCAAGCAAAAATTGGTTATAACCTGTTTTTCTCCCTTTCAACTTAATAATCATGTGGGTTTCTCCATCCTGACTCCAATATGCCACATTAGCAACATCAATGAGCAAAACGACCCAAGAGAAAAAGATGTGAGTTGGATGCACTATCAGCACTGCTAGTGGCTTTTATCTTCTGGGCTTGTAATAAAAAGTGGAATAATCAGCAAATTACTCACACCCAGGAGATTATTTTTTTTTGCTGTTTGACCTAAAGCATCTTTAAAAGGACTTGGATTTGCTGAGCTTCTCAAAGTTGAGTTTAAATATTTATTTGAAGTAGAGCTGAGTGAGAGTATCTTTATCTGCTTTGTGGCAATCAATTTTGAGTCTTAAGACCTACATTATTTCAATATTAATGAGCATAATAATTAGGAGACTTATTTTTTCACAAGGTTATTTTATATGCCTTGTCCGAGGTTAGTGGTGAGACCAAAATTTCTCTTCTTCCTGTTTCCAGAGATGACATAAGAAAATAACTATGATATACAGGGTGTTGATGTTATTATTTCACTTTAGATATTGTTCTAGGAATTACTGCTGATACTCACACGTATTATTTGTATATTCTCAGTGATACTACATCTTTCACTAAAGACTGACTGCTACACAAATTATTTTAACTTTTAATTTGGTGGCATTGCTGGGAAATAAGGTAGAGATCGAAACAAGGGCATTATTTCTAATCAAATGAGAAGTAATTCCCAAGTAGTACAACTAATGATGTTTTGTATAGATGAGGTCCTATATATGTGCTCTTTTGGAGAGATATCCCATATCAGAATACACAGAGTCTTGAATGTTTTAAATGTGAAATTTAATATTTACTTATTGTTCATCTTGAGAAGAGATGAGTAAGCAAAACTCCTTTGATCAAGTAGGTATTCTCATTGAATTTGTATAAATCTGACATGAGTATCATACTTGGGGACAAGGAGCTTTGTCTACTGATAGTAAGGAGAGGAGATAAATAATATTGACAAAATGGCTGTTAGTACATGTGTACTGTAGGGACATTATGAGATAAATCCTCTGAGGATGTGATTCAAGTGGTAAAGAACATGTCATTCTTTGTGATGTCCTGAATTTGATCCCTGAAACCTCATGAACCCCAATCCTGAGCACTGCTGATTATGAAGTTTGTGGTCCCCAAGTACCACAGATAGGTCCATCATTGAAGTTCCCTCCTCAATAGCAGCAGCATAAAGATAATTATATATCTAGAAAACCAGAGAAAGTATGCAATTAGCTGCTGGATATTTTGCTAGGAGACATAAAGGAGTATGGGAAGAGGACTGAGGTAGACGAAAGATAGGAGATAAAGACTGTGCTATAAAATTTTGTTCAGTGAAGATTAACTGAATTATCTGGTGTGTTTTGAGTTAGATTTGTAATTTCTTACAAATTACTTTTTATTTATTTATTTATTTCTTACAAATTACAAAGTCTCGTACTGCTTATGTCCATTGTTGGGACAAAACCAAGTGTTACAGATGGCCATGATAACCAGGAAGGCCCTTGAAAACTCACTACAGAATCTAAAGCAAATGGGAAACAAAAGACTTATCTCCTTATTAAGACAGTTTAGGTATACAGAGTGACCGCTTTTATCAAGCTTGATGCTGACTGTTATTTCTGTCTGCAAAGATATTGCACGTGAGAAGTCATGCAGAATAGTCAAGTCTTGAATAAACCTTAAGATTTAAATTATACATGTCAGTATACACATATCTACATGTAAAATGACAAATCCCTGTACAATGTTCCTAGAGAGTCTGAACAGTAAATGAATTATTCATATATGTGAAGAATTAACATAGTCAAATGCATTAAATTTTATTTTCACCTTCTGTACTGAGACATAAGGAAAATTGTGAATGTTAAGCATAGACAGTCATCACATCTATGCTCTCCATTAAAGGATGAAATAAATGCGAATACATGTAGCTAAAGGTTGGAGAGATAGTTCAATGAATTGAGTGCATGGCTTTTATGCTGGAGACTTGGGTTCGATCCCCAGCATCCAGTGGCTCATTGGAAAACTCCAGGAGTGTTTCCCCAATCATGGACATAGGAGTAGGGCCTGAGAGCCACTGTGTATGCCGTCAAAGAAAACAAACTAAAAAGAAATGAAGCCATTTATCTTCCTTTATCTTTCTTTCTTTCTTTAAACATAGCTCCTGATGGTGCTTTAGGGATCCTTGTGTGGTACTCGGGATGGAATCGTATCACTGTATCACTGTCATCCCATTGCTCATTGATTTGCTTGAGCAGGCACCAGTAACGTCTCCTTTGTGAGACTTGTTACTGTTTTCGGCGTATTCAATACTGCACGGGTAGCTTGCCAGGCTCTGCTGTGTGGGTGGGATGCTCTCGGTAGCTTGCTGGTCTCTCTGAGAGGGACAGAGGAATCAAACCTGGGTCTGCCGTGTGCAAGGCAAACACCCTTCCCGCTGTGCTAAGACTCCAGCCCTATGCAGCACAGGTATAGAGTACACATATATGAGGTCCTTGGTTCAGCTCTTCTCTTGGAAAAAGAAAGACAACTTTAACTTAAGCCAAAGAGACCCAGAGATCCAAATGTGTTTTCTGGGTTGTCAGTTTGTTTTCCAAGAAAAGAGATGGAATTGTAATACCTAAAATCCTTTATTGTCTCTCTGGGCCCATGTAGCCAGTTGCTTTCTCAGAAATATATTCAACTATGTAGAAGAATAAAAGAGGAAGCCTCAGTTTCTTTTGCCAACAAGAGGGGAGCCCATAGTTTCCCCTCACCAGAATTTCCTTTTCTTTCCATCTACCTACCACACCTCATCCTCTAGGCCCTATCTTTAACATTCCTGGAGTTTCCCAGAATTATATCATTCTGTTCCAGAACTGGGAGTCACAAGACTAAGATAATAAATGATCAGAAAGACAAACGAGGGGAACCACCCTGTAGATTCCCTGCATTCTCTGTCACACAACGATCTGATTTTCAATAAAAATCTCACAAAAAGAGCCATCGTTAACTTAGCCCTATACTAAGTTCCTCCCCAGTTGGGGAGCTCCTTTTATTGTCTCTTCTACTTTCCAGTAAACTTTTATACTTTCCAACTCTGAGTCTGAGCATCTTTATTATTCAATATTCAATATTTTTATTCTTGAAAATATTGAAGAAACTGGGAATTGCGAATGAACAGAGACCTGCCACCACGACTTTTGGCTCTCCTGAATCAAGACTACTATAAAGAAATCAACTGTAACTGTCACAATAGCCAAAATATGGAAACAACCCGAGTGCCCTAAAACAGATGACTGCTTAAAGAAACTTGGGTACATCTACACAGTGGAATATTATGCAGGTGTTAGGAGAGATGAAGTCATGAAATTTGCTTGTAAATGGATAAACATGGAAAGTATCATGATAAGTGAAATGAGTCAGAAAGAGAGGGACAGGCATAGAGGGACTGCACTCATTTGTAGATTTTAGGGTAACATCACATGAGGCTGACACCCAAGGACGGTAGATACGAGGGCCAGGGGAATTGCCCCATAGCTGGAAGACTGCTTGATGAGCGGAGGGGAGAAGACAGATGGAATAGAGAAGGGATTACTAAGAAAATGATGGCTGGAAGAACCTGTTGGGATGGGAGATATGTGCCGAAAGTAGATAATGGACCAAGCATGATGACCTCTCAGTGTCTGTGTTGCAAGCTATAATGCCCAAAAGTAGAGAGAGAGTATGGGGAATATTGTCTGCCATGGAGGTAGGGAGAGGGTGGAAAAGGGGGGGTATTCCCGGTATATTGGTTGTGGGGAATGTGCACTGGTGGAGGGATGGTTGTTTGATCATTGTGAGGTTGTAACCCAAAAATGAAAGCTTGTAACTATCTCACGGTGATTCAATAAATTTTAAAAAATTTTTAAAAGAAGAAATCAGCTATAAACTACTCAAAGATAATCAATAAATTTTAGAAAACCTTCTATGTTAAAAAGAGATATCTTAATATTGCTAAATTTTATAGAAAAATAAAAATATTGAAGAGATTAGGGCCTGTCAAGGAGATAGCTAATCTTGCTTTCCTTTCTTTCAAATCAATGATATAATTTAAAAAAAAAACATTGCTTATTATTGATTGTTTGGAGTTGGTACTCAAACTGGCATGTTTTTTGCAATTCTACGGATAAGTCAAACCTTTATTTCTATAGTCTGCCTATTTTTGTAAGAACATAAAATTATATTAGATTAACTATCCTTTACATGTGATTAATTGAAAATGATGCTTGGTATCATGTTATAAATTGTTAAATTTTGTTACTGAATAGTTACTTTCTATTCCTTGGGTTAAAATTGCCCTGAGGCATCAATTTACTCAGAACAGCCTGATTCATCTGAGTGAATTTGAGCATGCGGTATGGATGGTTTCTATAGTACATTGCACTGAGCTCTTGGGGAAATTGAAAATGTTAGTACTACTTAACGGAGTCATACATGTTGAGAGCTGTCTCTTCTGAGATCTTTAGGGGATATGCACACCTTGACTGATCTCTGAAAGAGCTTTCTGGTTAACATTGGAATGCCTCATAATGACACTAACCTTCTAATATACAAGCATAATTAACATAATAAAGCCTCCAAAGAGAATGAGATATTCTGAGAAATTAGTTGTCATTAAAATTAATTGGTGGCTGAAAAGATACCACAGCCGGTAAGGCACTTGCCTTGCACGCAGGTGATCTCAGATTTGACTTCCAGCATCACATATAGTTCCCTGAGGTCTTCCAGGAATACCACTCCCCGAAACAAAATATAAGACCCGGGTACCTGCATTTTATTCATTGAAAAACTAATTTTCCCTTTCCACTTCTTTTTTGCTTAAGCTTTCCAAAATTATGCACACTTACATATTTTTAAAGAATAATGATTATGTTTATGTGTAATTCTTTATAGTTCTTTTCTTTACTCAAATAGAGTATTAACTTAAGTATGCATACAACTCATGTCTTACTGAGATTAACTCTATTGTTTCTTTTTGTTTATTGTTATTTTATATAACAGCACGAGTTTTTGAGCAAATCCATGTGTACTTGTATGCAAATTTCAATGATTTATCATTTCTGGTTTCCCCTTTCTAGTCTGCTCCCAATTTTCAAGAGGAGTCTATGCCATTTTTGGATTTTATGACAAGAAGTCTGTAAATACCATCACTTCATTTTGTGGAACGCTCCATGTCTCCTTCATCACTCCCAGCTTCCCAACAGATGGCACACATCCATTTGTCATTCAGATGAGACCTGACCTCAAAGGAGCACTTCTTAGCTTGATTGAGTACTATCAATGGGACAAGTTTGCATACCTTTATGACAGTGACAGAGGTAAGTGACACCATCCTTGTCTCTTTCAAATGGGTCCAATTTATTTTTGACACATTTCTGTGATGCTAGCGCACTACCTAGTAAGTGGTGAAATCAAAGGATAAATGGCTTTTTATCCTTTTGCTGTGTACATGAATAATGCAACTTAAATCTTGAGAAAATATAGAATGAAACAAAAATTGCAGTGAAAGTATAATTTGCAGATATAGATTACGTCAGCCTAATGCCCACATTTGCTGCTGTGATGTTGCAAACACCTTCTAGAATCAGCAACTAAGACCCTTTGGTGACAAGTCAATACTCCTGTACTAGTACTCCAATGTTGGTGAAGTTGCTATATTGAAAATTGGTAAGGATACTTTAATGAATAAAGCAAAATAGATTAAAAGGAGTTCTTCATATGTGAAAGGTTCATCTGGTTGGTAGTATCATCTTTAACCTTGCTTTAAAAAATGCACAATTACCCATAGTATATGAAATAGTTTATGATAGTTTTGATTAGCATGTTATTGGATGGTGATTTGCCTCATTATTTTGAGGCTGTATAGTTGTTGTTTATGGGGGGACATGTGTTTTTATGCTTTTGTTCTCAAATTCCTTGTTGGAAGTTTGGTATTCGCAGAATTATCAGAATTTTATGTCAGAAAATCCCAACTATTATTAACCATTCTTGGTTCTATGTTTTGTCTTTGGAAGATCTGTGCACTTCCTAAAAATCCTACAAAGATCTTATGCACTTGGTCACGTAAGACATTTTCTTGAGAATATTTCTCTAGTCAAACATAAAATGGTTAAGTGTCATTATTGTAAGGAGACCTACATGCCCAGCCATCCTTCCTTCAGCAGTTTACTGGAATATGTCAAGATTCAAGTAAAAATTAGAACTCCGTTTTGATCAAGATAGGGCACCTTGTTAACCTGCAAAGGGCAGACACGAAGCCAGCCAGCCGTCAGTCAATTCTCTATTGATCAGTTTCTAGGCATTTCTGCAGCTCCCTGGAATAAGGAGTCATGTGAGGTGTTGAATTCTCTGCCCACTCCTTCAAGTCCCAGAAATGAGAAGACTCAGTGGAAAAGTCAGTCAGCACTATACAAGCTGAAAAAAAAAAAAAGCCCTGGCAACAGCTCTTCTCTACGTTGGGAATGGAGAACTTACCTAGTTCCATGGGGCAGGAAGAACTAAAACAGAGTCAGTTAGTGTAAATATGTACTGGCGGATTCTGAAATGTACTTCCTATTAATGTGATTGAAAAGTTTATAAAATGGAACTTAAGCATACTTTTTCCTCTTCATCTCCACTCACTCCTTTTAAACTTGGTTATCTTAATAAAACTAGCTTGAGGTCTGGGAATATTTTTACTTTCTTCTATACTCTGTATCTTTTTGATATGATTTATGTTACCTTAATAGATTTTATTTCCAGACAGTTATTTTTCATTGTCATTATTCCAGACCAAGAAACTATCATGTGCCCTTTCTCTCATCTCTCTATTTCCGTGTTGTTTCTTTTTTATTCATTTCCCACAAAGTAGCCAGAAACTTCAAATGAGTTTTTAACTACATTTTACTTTTGCTTTAAATGCTCCAATTACTTTTCATTGTAGTGACAAAATTTAAACCTTTTCACTTAACTATTAGATCTTATAAGATTTAGTTTCTGAGCTTTACAACTGCTCTGCTCAGTGACTAAATTAAATCTATCTACTTTTTCTTCTTTTTTTTTTTGAATCACACCTGGTGATGCACAGGGGTCACTCCTGGCTCTGCACTCAGGAATTACCCTTGACAATGCTCAGGGGACCATATGGGATTCTGGGAACCAAACTCAAGTCATCTGCGTGCAAGGCAAACACCCTACATGCTGTGCTATCATTCCAGCCCTAGATCTATCTACTTTTAATTTCAATTGTAAAATGCAATAAGCCAAGATCTTTCACTTGAAATCTCTGCATATTCTTTCTCCTTCCTCTCAGCTTTTTTAACAAGTCCATTAGATGAAGTTTTACTATTATGTTTTCTCTAAACAATGTCTTCTTTCTCTTCTTGATACTTGACAAAAGTTATAATTAATAGTGATATTGATCTTTTCATTTAAGAAATGAATTGTTCTATTCAAACTATTGAATAAGTTCTACTAAGTTCCAAGGACTGTTTTATTTATTTGGGGGGAAGGCTGGGTAACTGAAGAGGTTATTTCTGGCTCTGTGTTCAGAGATCATTCCTGGCGGTGGTCAGGGAACTAGAAGTGGAACAGGATCAGACCAGGTGTGAAAGCACACCGGGCAAGCAGCTTCACTTCTGTCCTGTCTTTACAGCCCTCAAAGACTGTTTAATACACAGGCTCTGGAATATGTTTTGGTTTTGCTTGTTTTTGTTTTTAAGATGTAGCCGAAGCCTTAGGAAGGCAAGGCTTAGGTTGTATCCAGAATACTGTGACTGTAGTTAGCAACTCTAATACACATTGCTTACAATAATGCTGGAGAGAGTTTGTTGTTAGAAATCAAACAACTTAGATATCATCTTACTTCCATAAACTGGCATATGTCACAAGGGATAATAACTAGTGTTGGTGTGGATGTTAGGAAAACAAACCCCATATTTACTGCTGGTGGGAACGTCAACTGATCATATATATATATATATATATATATATATATATACATATATATATATAAAATGTTATCAACACTTAAAATTTAAAACTAGGAATTGAGCTTCCATAAGACCTAACAATTCCACTTCTTGACACTTACCCCAAGGGCTCAAAAACTCTACCTAAAAGAGATATTTGCACCCTATGTTCATTATAGCACTAAACATAATAGCCAAAACATGAATATAGCCCAAATGTCAAAGAATAGATGACTGGATAAAGAAACTATGATACATTTGAAAAATGGAATACTATTTGGCCATAAGAGAAGATGAAATCATGCAATTTATTGCTATATGGATGGATCTGGAGAGTATCATGCTGAGTAAAGCTACCTGCAAGTAGAGAGGCAAGCTGAGAATAATATCTCTCATTGTGGAGTATAAAGAAATATGGTAGAGGAATAACAGATGCACAAAGAAAACAAACTGAAAACTGGTTTCTAATAGGAAACTCATCTCAGAGGCAATTGCACGGGGGTGGGTAGGGAAGGAAGTAAACTCTCTAGTGGAGGGAATAGTGCTGGAAATTTTATTTATGAAACCATACGCATAAAATTTTTGTTATTCATGGTGCCTGAAATAAAATGTAAAAGATAAACAACTATTAGAACCTGAATCTCTTACTTGTTAAACTAAAAAGTAAAAAATAAATGTTCTTCACTGAATGGTAGGATTTTAATTTGGGACATACATCACCTTCACCATGACTTCCTGTCATTGATAAAGAACTTTGGAAAAAATTCCAAAATAACAGCTGACATAAATAGAAAAAAGAGAAACTCTAGTATTGGAGGAGAGAAGCTAAAGAAAGACAATCTCTGTGAGATGAATCATGAGGTGAAGGTGGGTGAACTGATACATTTGTGAGAAGAAATTGAAGCATTTTTAAATGCTTTAACTATTATTTAAATAATTTTGAAGTAAATTGAAGTGATGAGATAATTTCTAGTCATTAAATTATAAAAATTGATTTGAGTTCAAGTGCCTCTGTTGAGAAAAGAGCATTAAAGTGATAATGTTAAGTAATTACATGTTCAAGCCAAAAATGACCTTATGGATACATTTCAAGGTCTTGTCAAAGAGCTGTTCATGTTTTCATATTCATGTTTATCATATTTGCCCTTTTTTCTGAAAATTTTCAGAGATAAATGTGTACAAGTCTTAAAATACTTGTAAAAAGATTTAAAGTTTTTTTTTTATCATGTTTTGCTTTGCTCATAGAACTAGAATGTTTGTGTTCCAATGTTTCTTACTAATGACAATTTTTATAGGCTTTTCTTCTTATATTTTTGGAAGTTGACTCATGCTTCCAAACTGCTTTTCTTCTTTTGGTTCATAATCCATTTCTCTTATTCCAAGGAAGCATTTGATTATTTTAATATTATCATATATGAGAACCTTTCTTCATGTTATACATACTTTAAAAAATTCTACTTCTGGGGCCAGACAGATACTTTTAGTATCATGGAGTGCATCTCTGGAGGCCTTGAACAGCGTGGGTGGTCTAGGTAATCTCCAGCACCATATGGCATGCTGTATCACATCCATGAGTGCTTGTGCTGAACTTCTGACCCTATTGGCTGGGAATCACGAGTGAGGTTCCTGGTCTCTGAACATTGCTTGGGAACACCCCTAGCCCCGACAATAATATTCATAATTTTATTTTTTAAATTTCTTAATTTAACTACTGTATGTCTTCATTTAAAATTACTTGGTATATTCTTGTGTCACTGTTTTCTGTCTTCATTTTCTTGAAACCACAGGGGAAGCATTCTTGGCAATGACCTAGAGGCCATGCTGTGCCAGGATCTAGTCCAGGCCACCCCACATGGAAGACATGTGCTTTACCACTTGAGCCAAAGCTTTAACCCCTTCAGTTGTTTTTTTAAAGATATTGTTCTTGTAGTTTTTAATAATCGACATCTTAATAGAGTGCACAGGTGTTGGTTTTTGCCTGTAAATGTATGAGTATAGGTCTTGCAAGCATTGATCCAACCATGAAACAACTCAAAAAATTTGCATATCACATAAGGCAGAACAAAACATCTAAAATGTCCCTATACAACTTTATTGCAAGGCTCTTAACTAAAACTACCAATGAAGCCTTTCCGATCCTAACTACTCACTCAAATGTTGAACAAAAAGACTAAGAATACCCCTTTGGTAACAAAGACACCAGGTATTATATTCTGATCTTGGGATAAAGCATGTTAGATAATCCTGGTTTATCAATGGAAGTGATACTGGAAATGTTCGTTTGGTGTTGTTTGCCCTCAAACATTGCTGATGTCTTCATTTAATTCAGAACACGTGCCAACAACTTGCCACTTTTTGATGACACAATACCCTTGATAAAGGTCACAAATTATCCACGGAAAGTAGGTAGATTGGTCTTTAATGCATTTTAAAGTATAAATTAATGGCATTACCTATGTTTATAAGCTAAAATATAGATTTTTCTTTGCATATACATGCATTAAATTTGAGGCAGAACTTTAAAATTTGTGTATTTTTAACTTATTAGTTCGATTTCAGTCAGTTGACATAGTATATTTCTATAGACAGAAGGTAGAAGCATAACTAATGCTTTAAATGTTTTGGCTCTGGTTTAATCTTGAACTGTACTATTTATCCCTTAAGGAAAAAGCACTTTGAATCCAGTTCCAAGAAGACATCATGCATAGAATCAAAATGCTTCCAGATTATAAATTTATTTTCAGATGTTCTAAAGAAAGTCAATGAGAGAAATATATGCTAATCTAATCTGGCCTAGGCATGCTGCCATATTTTAGACATCATAAATATTCATTTCTATGCCTGAATGATGAATAAGGCCAGTGAATTTTAAATGGAACTAAGAAAATATTTTTAAGATGAAAGGAATTTTCTGAATAAAATATACCTATTTTCAGTAATAAGCTTTAACTTCCCATTGTGTGCTAACTAAAACACAGACTATCTATTTTGAGACTGATTTTTTTTCTAACTTTCATACAATAATGTTAATATGGTTTCACAAAGAAGTTCTACTAGTACTTTGAGAGAATTTGAGGTAGATCCCATTTAAAAATGGTCCAGAACTAATGTAATCTAATAATTCATCTGTATAATTATCAGAGAATTACTAATATTCATTATTTTAGCTAAAACCTGAGAATTCAGTAGAGTTTAGGATTTAATTTGACTCATCATATTCTATGTACCTCTAGACTATCACTGTCACTGTCACTGTCACTGTCATCCCATTGCTCATCCATTTGTTCTAGCGGGCACCAGTAACGTCTCTCATTGAGAGACTTATTGTTACTGTCTTTGGCATATCCAATACACCACGGGTAGCTTGCCAGGCTCTACCGTGCGGGCTAGATACTCTCGGTAGCTTGCCGGGGTCTCCGAGAGGGGTGGAGGAATAGAACCCAGGTCGCCCGCGTGCAAGGCAAATGCCCTACTGCTGTGCTGTATCTTAATTATATTCTATACTATATACTTATCACTATATCACTGTACACTGTCATCCCATTGCTCAACGATTTGCTCGAGTGGGCATGAGTAACATCTCCATTGTCAGACTTTTTGTTACTGTTTTTGGCATACCAAATATGCCACATGTAGCTTGCCAGGCTCTGCCGTGCGGGCGGGATACTTTTGGTAGCTTTCCAGGATCTCCAAGAGGGACGGAGGAATCAAACCTGGGTCGGCCATGTGCAAGGCAAACGTCCTACCTGTTGTGCTATCGCTCCAGCCCATTTATCTGGATACATTTAAATATTTTCTTTGTTCTGAAAATATAATAGGAAATGAGTCCTGAAATAAGAAATAAAAGTGCACATCTAATATTGAATAATTACTAATTATAAATAACCTTAATTAAACCAATGTTTATATAAATTTCCATTGTCCATATATGTATATATTCTGAACCAAGGGATCAATTTACCCAGAAGCATACTATTATCATAAATTGTATTAAACTGTGGAAGGCAAAGAGGCTTATCTCAAAACATATTTCTCCTAATTAGAAAGTAGTACCATGCATATAAATATATTTTATGTATAAATAACTTAATTTTACCTGTGCTTAACGTGCAGTTTTAGGATTTTTAAATGAAAATTGACCTATAAAATTTAAATAGGAAGACATAGTTTAGTGTGCTTATAGGAAGAATAGGTAAATCAACTTGAAGGAGAGATTATATAGTATTATTATTACAGGAAAAACAAATCTAAGCGTATGGGTTAATAAGTTAAGTACAGCTATTCTTTCAAATTACAAGTAAGACCTTGTGATGATTTATGAATTATTTCTGTTAATAAAATTTATTATTTAGTGTCTTAATGTACCACTTATGTAGTTTATCTTATTAATATATATATAGGTTTTAAAGTGTCATTGGTTAAAATATTAATTCTGAAACCTTTAGTTACAGTTAATTTTTACATATCTTAATTTTAAAGTTATAATTTTTTGCTGCTTCAATAACATTTTTTACAGATAGAATGACTTTGAAACATTTTATTTAAATGAATTTCTTTGGATCTATATATCATCTTTACCTTATTTGAAATGGTGAAAGAAATATTGCTTAATGACGAAAGCCAGAGAGATAGCACAGTGGGTAAGGTGCTGCATTGCAGCCGATCCAGGTTTGATCCCTAACATTCAATAAGTTCCCCTGAACCCAGGGAACAAGGAGTGATCTCTGAGTGTAGAGCCAGAGCACCACTGGATTGACCCAAAATCAAAAGTGGATCTGAGAGACAGTACAGAGGGAAGGGTCCTTGCCCTACATTTGTCAGACTGAAACTCAATCCTCCGAACCACATATGGTTCTTCTAATGCTCCAGGAGTGATCCCTGATTGCAGAGCCAGGATTAAACCTGAAACACCATCAGGTGTGGCACAAAAATGAAAACAAGCAAAACACAGAAAACAAAAATAAAAAAATACTTAATGAAATTCATTTACAATTTTTTATTTGTTTGAAAGTTCTAATGATGTATAGTGAAATAGGGAACAGAACATGAGTGACTCAAGGTTCAATTCAACGTACTCAACTGAACTTCAAACTTCAGTGGTAGACATTAGAATTAAGTAACTTGAAATAAAATTTTGTCTGGAAGTAAATGAATCCCACTGGTAAATGTTATAATGTGTAAGAACTTATAGAATATCATACATAGAACATTTGAAGAAGTTGCAAGGGTTGCCTAATGATTTGAATCTGGAAAAATGGTTGGAAGTAGTTGAGAAAATATGCTTTTGTTTTTTCCTCTTGGTGAAAAAAAATTGATTGGCTTAATAGCTGTTTCCAAGCATTGATGCTTGTTGAATTCATAATGACCAGCTGTGCATGCTGTATCTCTATTGATGATGAAAAGCAAGAAAAAAATTTGAATTGCATCAAGGATTTAATTTACTTACAATGAATGGAAATCATAGGTGATTAGTCAAGTTTTTAAGTTTTGTCCTTTTTTTTACAATGGCATATTGTTCATGTTTAAATAATACCTTGATAAATTCATGCTTATTCTACACTGCTTATTTCAAGACTGGTTGGAGAACTGATTTGGTTGTTTGCAAAAAATAAAATAAAATAAAATAAAAATAAACATTGACAGTTACATGATGCTATTAGCAAAGCTGCTTATAGCAAAATGTTTTAACTTTTGAAAGTTAAATCACAAAAAGTCTATGCTAGAAAACTTAATTCTAGCATTTTGTTAATATTTGAACATTTAATTTAATTTTATGATACCCACTACCAAAATTTATATAGTAACAGTCTGAGAAAGAAAAAAATAATTTGACTAGAAAACAAATTCAGGGTATAGAACAACCTTGTGCATTTGATGGGCTTTATATTCACATTGTTTCATCTTGCTGAATATTTACTCAGTCTATTAAGAATACTAACATGAAATGAACTTGCATTGAATAAAAAGGAACAATTATTCTATTCTATGTTAGATTTGCTAACATCTTTTGATTTCACTTAAACCATAAAATGAAGGTATTTACACTTCATAAATATCCAAGAAGATACTGAAGAGTTAAAAGCAGAAAGAAGGGAATACTGTTTTTGTCAAAATAGAACTTTTAAGGATCAAAAGAATAGCATTTAAATAAAAGAGCTTTTGATGTGAAGTGCAAAATGTAGGTGTTGGTAAAGATTAGAGCGGTAGCTTTTGGGAAACATCATCATTCCATTAGTTGCACAAAAAGTCACCCTAAAGTGGATGTTCATTGTCAATTTTACAGCACCATTCTGAGTTATCTTTATCCACTATCATTTTTCTATACCTTTCTTAGGCTTATCAACACTGCAAGCTGTGCTGGATTCTGCTGCTGAAAAGAAGTGGCAAGTGACTGCTATCAACGTGGGAAACATCAACAATGACAAGAAAGACGAGACCTACCGGTCACTTTTTCAAGATCTGGAGTTAAAAAAGGAACGGCGTGTAATCCTGGACTGTGAACGGGATAAAGTCAACGACATTGTAGATCAGGTTTGCCGTTCTCTGTTTGCTAATGACACTAAATATAGAAGAAGAGCGCAAAGTCAGCATTTGCGACGAGTATTTATGTGGTGCGCTTGAACAGCAGTTTTGACATTATGGTTTGTGTAGGATGCTGTGAAGATCATCAATTAAATGATCTCTGGCTTCAGTTACAATAACAGATGGTCTTCAATAATGCTGACACATAGTAATTATATTCAATATAAAATTCTTGACTCATGTTGGCAGGGTGTGTTGACTATTTGAACTCCATATCAAATTTAATTCTGTTCTCATTTTCTGGATTAGAGAAATAGACATCTAATAAGTGAATAAGTCCATGCCCCAAGAAAAAAAGTGGGTCTTTAGGGAATTCTTTGGTGACACACGGATCACATCGGTGTAAATTGCAGGGGCCAGTGAAGGCATGCCTGGCAATGTGGCCAGCTCCGCTGAGATCTCTGGCATGGCATGGTTTCCCAAGCATCATGGGGCACAGTCCCAGAGGCCCAAAACCACTAGCTGAATGTTTCCCAGCACCTTGTGGGTGGGCCAGGTAATCCTCAGCCCTGCAGGACCCAAGTAGCCATCACATCGGACTTTAGCACTGGGCCCTGCAGAGAACCATGGGAAAGGTCTTAGAGCACCATTCGCAGCCCGCCCCTCATTAAAAAGAAATGAAACCAAATATAGTGGGTCTATGTCTCTTAAAAAATCATATGTATAATTTTCCAAGAAGCAATTTTTTTCCCTCCTCTTACTAGGTAGTTTAGTGTCATTCTAAAATGATTAAGCTATGAAATTCAGATAAAACACTTAGTCTGTGTTTATTACTTTGTAAATTAGAGATATTTATTTTGATAGTTTTAAAGAGTACCATGATACCAGAGTTTTTTTTTTTTAAGTCTGTGCTTAGTATACTATGTTGCTTCAATTTAAGATCTTTCGGGATAAAGCAGTCATGCATTAATGCACTAATGATAGAAATCAAACCCATTAATACACTTTTAAGGCTAGAATAATTCCAGGGATTATAATGAAGTAGAATTATTATTTACTAGTAAATTCTACTTACTCTACATTTCTTTGTAGGCTGACGTGTGTATATCTGTATTATATAAGTATATACGTATGTATAATGTGTTGGATATATTATGGTAGCTGCTAGTTCCTTGGAATAATATAAGCATTAAAGAACATTTATTCAGTTAAGAATGCATTTCTTGGCCCTTCTAGGCTTGGAAAAGAAAATTAAATTTGCTAATTTAAATGACACATTTTGCAAACAAAAATGTTGATGATACATTTATTGATATAGAATGTAGGCCCCTAAGACATGCAAAATGGATCTCTCACAAAACATTTAACAAAGGACTAGTTTGTTATGAGAGAGAAGTAAATGTTGTATGTTAGAGAGGTAAGGATTTTATTAGAAAAATCTTAATTTTTATCTTAAGAGCTGAGAGTAAGTTGTTTTTAACCTGAAGGGCTCTTCTTCAAATGTGAACCTCAATAGCTCATTTGAATTGCATAGGAGATTCTCATTAAATAGAAGTTTAATAATAGTCATTAGTCTTTGGTTTAAAATGTTCAAGTATTCATAACTCTTCATAATAAATGCTAGTGAATGCCTGTCAAAGACTAATTATTTGCAAAACTAAAGAAAGCACAAGAGAAAACTGGGAAGATAGGAAATGTTATATTTAGAAACAAATATATGATCCTGATGAAAGAAATATCTAGGTGATGTCCTTCACAATTTGCAGTGTTTTGCTCACATTTTTAATATTTTTATATGACACTCTTGAATGTGTTAAATGGGTGATTTCTGCATTGAACATTCTGAAGATACTTTCTGGAATGTGGGATAAAAAAAAAAAAGGAATAAGATGGGCAGTGTCTGCATAACCGAAACTCATCATTCAGATGGAAGACTCACCGTACTGAATATTATGTTATAGTCCAGTGTGCTTTAAGAGCACCCAGGAGGACCCTATCAATGGATGAGCTGTGGAGTCTTGACATGCCCCCTGTGAAGGGTTTCATTTGCTGGCTTGGATTGACATTTATTCCTTCAACAATTTTTTTTTTTTGCTTTTTGGATCACACCCGGCGATGCTCAGGGGTTACTCCTGGCTCTGCACTCAGGAATCACCCCTGGCGGTGCTTGGGGGACCATATGGGATGCTGGGAATCGAACCTGGGTCGGCCGCGTGCAAGGCAAACGCCCTACCTGCTGTGCTATCGCTCCAGCCCCTCAACAATTTTTTGAATGTCTAATATTTAGTGATCAGGCACTGCAGTAAATCAAAGATAGAAATGTTAAACACAATAAGCAAGATTGTATCAAGATGAATATATCTGTGGTGTACATACAGTAACTGATCTGCAATTATGATAAGGGTAGTATTATAAATATAAAATACAGTTATATAGTTACAGAAGAAAATAATCATGAAATACCTTTAAGGATAGAGTTAAAAAAATGCAAAGTGAGGGGCACATTGGATGGGGCACTTACCTTTTGTGTGGACCACCCAGGTTTAATCCCCGGCATCTATGTGGTCCTCTGAACTTGTACAAAGTGATTTCTGAATGCAGAGCCAGTAGGAGCGATTCCTCAGTTCAGAATCCTGATGAAATGCAGCGCTTTTAGCTTAAGGATGACAATATAGTCAAAATTTTTAGACAGTTGATAAAGTCGTGAAATTTCTCATTTCTAGCTATTAACGAGATAAGAAAAGGACTCTGACAAATAGTGCAGAGGAAAAGGTGCTTGCCTTGCATGTGGCCACCCTCTTTGATCCTAGGCACTGCCTATAGCTCCCCTGAGCCCTGCCAGGAATGACTCCTGAGCACAGCAGGTGTGGAATCAAAAGCAAGTGAACAAAAAACATTCCATAATAAGAGACATTTAGGGGCTGGAGTGATAGCATAGCGGGTAGGGCGTTTGCCTTGCACGTGGCCAAACTGAGTTCGATTCCCAGCATCCCATATGGTCCCCTGAGTACCACCAGGGGCGATTCCTGAGTGCAAAGCCAGGAGTAACCCTTGTGCACTGCCAGGTGTGACCCACACCCCAAAAAAAAGCAAAAAAAAAAAAATAAGAGACATTTACTATTAACATATTTCCATTTGTTAGCTATAAAGCTAAAATGTCTGAAACTATGTCTTACATAAAAATAGGGTTATTGAATTTAAAATCTTAATCTCCAATCACTGATCACTAATCTCAAAAGGCAATACCATTTATACATTATTTTAAGAATTAATTTCCAGAAGCCATGCATAAAGGAGACTAAATTGTAAGCAAAAAAAATGAATGTCTTAATGAAGCTAATTAAACTAAGCTAACAAATATATCTTATAAATGTATTTTTCACTGCAAAGGCCTACTTCAAAGTTTTCCCTTCAGAAATTTCAGTTTCTTAGAAAGGGTAAATGAGTTGAGTAACATTAAATTAGGTTAGAGGAAAATACACAAATCTTCAACTATGTGGAATCCTTCCTAGAGTTCTCACATTGATCTTAATTAAACATGCTGCTTTGGAGAATTTGACTTATTCAAGTTAAAAGTAAAAGTCAGAGAAGAATTTTCTCAGAAGGTAAAATTTGTGTTAAGATTCTTGGACCTTTAAAAGTTAGTAAGATGGAGAACATTGTGGTCAAAAGAGCTTTCCTAGTTGAGGAAGCATTGAGAGGCAGGCCTCAGGACAACAGAGGGGAGCAATAAAACTAGAGGATGATATGGTTGGGATGTAGATAGTGAGCATCAAGATCAGTGGACTTTGAAGTACATGAAGGACTTCACTTACTGTGCTAAAAGTAGTGGGGAGTCACCCAAACCATTTAATACAGACATCAGTTAATGCTTCCGTTAATTTATGTGTAGGTAACTATCAGCCTAGCATTTTATGCCTTCCATTAATACGATGGTTGTTCCCAGATAAGTTACACTTGAATATATAAGTGCATGGAAGGTCATATAACAGTATCAACTATTTCCACGCTCTTTCTTGTAAATGTAGATCAGTGAAAAGGCAAATATATAATAATGTACAAAAACACTATGAGTATTATCAGAAGGACTGCTTAGTTTATGATGTGTTTCTCTCTTCATTGATTCTTTCTAACCTGGGATTGTAAAGAAAATGTTTTTTTTCTTGGCTGCCTCAAGCTTAGAAATTAATATTCACTTGAACTGAACTGTCCATATTCCCAGATTATATAATAATACTATCTTATAGTTCTATATTATAACTTTATTATCATCATTTAGAATTTTCTCTTCTATTAAAAACAACATGTGCTTATGTTTGATTCTAAATGTGTGAATATAAAAATCAGATATTTTTCACCTACATAAGGATTCATGAAAAGGAAAATATAGCTCCTGTAAAGAGTAGAATTGACTCTTTCATGGAATACACATATTTTCTTGATTTTTACCTCTTATTTTTATCATTGAATAAACTGAGATAATTACTTCGTTCAGTTACTGATTTCATGGATTGAACATTTAAAAAATGAAAAGTGTCGCTTTTGGGAGAGATATTCTCTGTATTCAATAATTTTATATGATGCATTAAGGAACCTTGTAAAATTTTACTGAATCATGACATAGTATCAGTCATTTTTCATTTGTATTATTTACATTTACTAAGTAGTTGTTTCTTTATTAGGTTATTACCATTGGAAAGCATGTCAAGGGGTATCATTACATCATTGCAAATTTGGTAAGTGAATTAGTTAATATTTTCTATTTTATTAGAGATTTTATTAATTAAAATAAATTTGAATGATCAGTATTAATCATTGGTATGCTAAGAAGTTCTTTATTATTCTTAATAGATTACAAGTGAGAATGTTTCCCTAAATTTATTCTTTCACTTTAACATAACATACAATCATTATAGGTAATGTATAGATTTATAGAAAAATATAAGATAAGCATTATAAATTGTCTTAAAGGGCATATATTTAACTATGTACTCTATTTCTAGAATATTATAATTATATTATCTAATATAACCTAGAATATAAAATATGTATTCTATTTCTAAATATTTTTCCATTTCTACTTTTTCTGTTTTATGAACTTAACTCTTTTCACATACCCTAAAGTTTTTAGTGTATATAATATTTAAATTGTAAAACTATGTTTTAGCTTGTGATTAAACCTGGAAATATCCATAATATGACATTATTTATCATTAGTTTCTCACTTTATACTTACTATGTAAGCAGTATAACGAAAATTTAATTTCTATGGATGATCAATTTTTTAAAGGAACTCATTTAACTACTGAATATCCAACTGCTTAATTGCATCTCCCCTAAAGTATGATCTGAGTTAACTTAGAATAATTATCATTACTTTTTAAAAAAATAGTTATACATCAGCAATGAAATGAGCCTAAGCGTTTAATTGTTGGCTTTGTTACATAACAAAAGTTGCTGACTGTTTTCTTTAACTTTTGATTTTGTTTTTTAACTGTTAGTTCATGTATTTAAGTATTTATGATCTAACATGGTTAAAGACATCTCCCTTACCCAAGCTCAGAATTAAAAGATGATAAAAAAACAAGTAAAAGAGGATTAAACTTTATCCCTATTTTATAGGGAACTGAGAAATTAGGGGGCGTAAAGTCATTGCCTTGCATCCAGATGGCCGTAGTTCCATTCTAGGTGTTGCATATGTTTTCTTTCAGAATTAGGAGTAAGCCCTGATCACTTCTGGGTGTGACTCTGGCACAAAAACTATTAAAAGACTCTAGAAAGGTTTCAGATTACACAAGTGTTTGATTACTTCTGGAATATGAGATTGTATGATCAGAAAGCAGTTTGTCTAGTATTGATTGAGACTTTAAATTTTAAATCCACATAAACTTCATGAATTTATAAACTTCAAATGGTGAATTACTTTACTAGAAGGTTTTCCCAGTTTGTCCAATGATTTAACATCCTTAATATCAAATCTATATGATAATGGGAATGAGTAAGTGCTTCAGATAAAATTTGTTTGGCCACAAAATGGCACCGTTATTAAAAAACACATTTTAAGGGCTGAAGAAACGTTACAGAAGGTGGAGCGCTTTCACTGCAAGTAGATGAGCTAGGTTTAACCCTGGCACCATGTGTGGTTCCCTAACCACTGCTGCCAGGAGTGATCCCTGAGTGCTGAGTTAGGAATAAGATGACATCGCTTGCCTCCAAACAACAAGAAAAACACCCTAAAGAGGCAAGAGAGCTAACACTGATACTATGCTGTTATAAATTCTAAATGTCTCTCTACTGGAGAAGCAAGAGTTAAAATACTTGAAACTGAATCCAGTCTCTTCAGCACCAGATTCTGTGCAGGGAACAGCCTGGACAGGCAGTCCCCTGTGTGAATTGTGCCATTTGATGAACAACATAGAGCCACTTTGAAAGCTGTGATCTTTAAAACTGTCCAGATGGAGAAGATTATATTGGAACATTGAGAAATAATGACAGAAGGCTGCTCATCAATTTGAGCGCTGATATCTAATGCGATGAAAAAATTGACTGAAGGACCAAAATTAAAAGATGTTTTAAAATATATATTTTTAAATATGTCTGCTGCTGCTAGGGAAAGATCTACCCAATGTTTTATCTGAGTTCAAGACAGGTTTTATTCTCTTCTAAACAATGGGGATTCTCACCATACTGAATTTTGAGTGAAACAATGAGGTTTAAAGAGCCTGTGATGTGTAGAATCTTTTTGAGAATTTAGAGAACATGCGAAAATTTCCCATTTAAAATTGAAGCTTACCCCTTGGAAATGAGCAGTCTTGGAATGTCTTCCTTTTCCTTTTCAGTGTCTGAGTGTTAAACTAAGTGGTTCATAAAACTTAGGAAAATATTCAGATATAATTATTATCATCATCATCATCATCATCATCATCATCATTCCATTTCCTCTGGGATTGCTGAATGCTTGGTTCACCAAAGACAGACTATGGTTAAGTGTCTGATGCAGTATTAAATGACTAACAGAAAATAAGAAAGAGGTTGTTATGAAAAGACTCAGCATTAATTTCTTCAATGTGCCAGATATGGGGGGAGCAAGTCACTGTTAATCACCCTCTCCACCTAACAGCAAAGCAAACACATCTCTGACCTATGCACAGGTTCAGATAAGTCCCAAGGAAATCTTTTAATATCTTCCTCTTAAATAGCTTAGACATTTGGGTAAAGTCTTTGCCAGAAAGGACAGTATCCAAGTAAATAAACAGAATGAGGACAGGCATAAAACAGAAAAAAAATGTTTACAACTAAAATTAATAAGAGAAAATATTACGCATTTGAATTGGATGCTATAAAATCAGTATTAGAAATAGCTTTGAAAACTGAAATGATTATATTTCATTTTCTAACATAATAGGTAAAAATTAAATGACTTTGAAAGAAATGTTGAGAAAAAATTTCCAAATTATGTAACAAAATGATGATTCAATGTGTGTGGAAGGAAACAAAGATCCTTACAAGTTGAATCTAAGCATTCTAGTGCAATAATAGGCACTCTAGACTGACAGAGAAGTGAAAACAGAATAAAGAAATATTCAAATAAGCCTTTAGAAAAAATTCCAGTAGTCAATGACACAAATATCTGCATTTAGTTTTCATAACAATTTAAAAGTGTCTTATTTCATATTTCAAAGAGAATATTTTTATGGATTTAAGAAATGACAAGATGTTAAGGGTTTCTGGTAGGTGGATGGTGGAAAGGAACATGAAACAAATCACATGGAAAGGAATTCTAACTGACTTGTTTTTCAATAGAAACAGTAAAATCAAGTGACTTCTTACTAGTTTCACAGCTATGTGCCTTGATATAGGCCTTTGTTTTTAGATAAGCAGATATCACTTAACTTTATGAAATTTTCTATTAAGTAGTAACCTTTCTAGGTTTGGGAAGATTCGGATCATTATTTCTTCTGAAAAGCTCTCAGATTTCTTCTTTATTTTTACTATGAGGGCACTAGTTTCGGATTGTCTTTTGCAATAGATTCTATTGACCTCATGGTCTATTTTAAAAAATTCTTTTTTTTCCTGCAAGTGCATTTTCAAAAAGTGCAATATTAGGTCTGTTTTGTTTTCATAGAATCCTATAACATTTTTACACAAATTAATTGAGTCTTTATATCTGAAATCTTTACTATTTTCTTACTTAAGCCTTCAATATCAACTTGATGTCTGCTAATTGTTTTTAAATATCTGAACTCATTAACTTGTTTTTGTTCCTTCAATCTTTTGGTATATCTTTGATTGGATTTTCTTTATGAGCTTCTTGTTGCCTTGTGACTTTCCTATCTGCTTCCTTCTACCAATAGAAGAGAAAGATACATTTATCTTTTATTATTAGGGAAATACTAATCAAAATATAATGCATAATTTTATTTTATTTTTTATTATTTTTCCATTTATTGAGCCTGGCAAGCTCTCCGTAGTGTATTTAATGTGACAAATACAGTAAAAAGGATGGGTCTCATTCCCCTTACCCTGAGAGAGCCTCCAGTGTGGCACCACTGGGAAGAACGAGTAAAGAGAAGCTGTTAAAAATCTCAGGGCTAGGACAAATGGAGAGGTTACTGGCACGCGCTAGAGCAAATCGATGATCAGTGGGATGATAGTGATACAGTGATACAGTGATTTATTTTCTAAAACTTTCCTTTTATGTTTAATTTTTAGAGCATTACAATGCTGTTAAAGATTGAATTTCAGTCAGATAGTATTCCAACACCCATCCCTCCACCAGTGTACACCACTTGCCAGCACCATTTTGTCCCCAGGTTCCCTCCCACCATCACCTCTTACTACCCACCCTCTCCTTGCCTCATTGTCAGGTGCTCTCTCTCTCACTCTCTCTCTCTTTCACTCTCTCTCCCTTTCTCTCTCTCCCCCTCTCCTTTTGGGCATTGTAGTTTGCAATACTGATACTGAAAGCTTATGAAGAATATCCCTTAGGAATTTTTAACCCTCAGATCTTGTCCAGCATGATCATTCCCAGCTATTATTGTCATAGCCGTCTCTTCTCTATCCTCAGCCCATCAAACACTTATGGTTAGTTCTAACCCTTGAACAGTCCTCCTAACCCCTGTTTACTCAAGTCATGGGTATTCTTCTAATATATACATACACATTATATATGTGTGTGTGTATATATATGTGTATATATGTATATATATACACATATTTTTTATACACTGTATCAGTGACATTCTGTTGCTCACCGATTTGCCTGGGCGGGCACCAGTAATGTCTCCATTGTGAGACTTGTTACTGTTTTTGGTATATCAAATACACCATGGGTAGCTTGCCAGGCTCTGCCATGCAGGCGAGATACTCTCAGTAGCTTGCCAGGCTCTCCGAGAGGGGCAGAGGAATAGAACCCGGGTGAGCTGCGTACAAGGCAAACACCCTAACACAAATGCATGCAGTCATTCTATATTTGTCCCTTTCCTTCTGACTCATTTCACTCAGCATGATATACTCCATGTCCTTCCATTTATAGTCAAATTTCATTACTTCATTTTTCCTGACAGCTGCATAGTATTCCATTGTGTAGATGTAATGCATCATTTTATACCCAAGGCTATTGCCCAAAGGACAAGAAACAGAAAATGTAGCATGTGCAGAGAAGGGAACCCATTTATATCTATTCTGTTAGTTGAATGCATTTGGTGTGGCTATTATGAAGATTCCTCAGAATGTTAGAAAAGAAATGTCACAAAATGTAGTGATTTTTTTTCTCGATATTTGCCTCACAATACAAAAAATCTAATCTACAGATACATACATATACATATATATACAATATTTACTGAGAGACAAAATTATATTCATCAATAAAAGGATAAAATCCTGCCAATCTGAACAGACTTTGATGATATCATTACAGTGCAATAGTATGGCTAGGTAAAAAAAAATTAAACTCTTTATGATTTATATTATATGTGGGAAATAGAGAAAACAGAGAGTAACAAAGTAAAATTAGATTTTTGCATTGTAAAACAAATTAATGTTGTCTGGAAAGGAGATAAAAGTGGAAAAACTAGAACAAAACTGATAATTATATAATAAATAATGGGATTGAACTGCTAGTGGTGAAATCAATGTAATATATACATGTCAATATTGACTGACATTCAATGATGGAAACTTGAAATTTTTATAATTGCATTATGAATTTTTCTTCAACTAAAAAATAAAGCAGTGAGGCCTGGAGTGATAGTACAGTGGATAGGGCATTTGCCTTGCACTCGGCTGACCCAGGTTCGATCCCAGCATCCCATATGATCCCCTGAGCACTACCAGGAGTAATTCCTGAGTGCAAAGCCAGGAGTAACCCCTGTGAATTGCCAGGTGTGACTCAAAAAGCAAAAATAAAAATAAAAATAAAATAGTAAAATAATAAAACAGTGCTTTCAGATTATAGGGGATCAAATTAAAATTCAATGTGTAGCTAAATATTCATTTCAATGTGTAAGGGAAATAAAAGTATTTTAAGGTTTTATGTCTCAAAAGTTCCAACAGAAGAAAAACAAAACTAGAAAGTAAAGTGATCAAAGTCACAGGGGAAACACAGAGGAGTGTTTGAAGGCTAATGTATATATTGTATACAAATAATCTTCTGCTATGTTCAGTTTTCCTAAATAGAAGTATGAACAGTTAGTACCTTCCAAAATTTATTCAGTAATTCACTTATTTTTGTAGTGCTGGGGATTGAACCCAGAGCCTAACTCATGTGCTCAATGTGCTGAGCAACGTCTTCAGCTTTTCTTACGAAGAATATGTTGCTTCGGAGGTTTGTTCAACTTCTTACAGGGATATCGGCAGTAGGTGTGAGAAGGGTGGGTGGGGTAGTGTTATAAAGACAACACTGTATCACTGTATCACTGTCATACTGTTGCTCATTGATGTGCTCGAGCGGGCACCAGTAACATCTCCATTGTGAGACTTATTGTTACTGTTTTTGTCATATCGAATACGCCATGGGTAGCTTGCCAGGCTTTGCCATGAAGGCAAGATGCTCTTGGAGGCTTGCTGGGCTCTCTGAGAGGGGCAGAGGAATCAAACATGGGTCGGCCTCGTGCAAGACAAATGCTCTACCCACTGTGCTATAAAGACATATGCCCATAAAATGTGTAGGCATTTATACATTAGCAAAGTGGACATAAATAATCTAATAAAATATGGACAAATAGCCTGAGAAAATAAATGATTTAAATAGGAATATGTAGCATATAATGGACCTCTTGTATAACTACCTTAAAATTATTAAGTACATATATTCTTAATTGGTGCTGTGTTGGTAATTCAATAAGTAAACTACAATCCATATTCATAGAAGATTTCCAATGAAGTGAAGAACGATTCTTTAAGTACAATCAGTCAATAAATGTTGGGTAAGGACCAGATGATGCATAGATTCCGGCTGGTGTGATGAGGAATATTTACTGATAAGGAAAACAGGATTGAGTTTTAGCTTTCACATGAACTTTGAAATATTGTAATGTTACAATGTGTAGAGTTATTTGTCAAACGCTGACTTCCATTTTGTTCATAATAGAAGTATGACATGAATTTGTTTCTTCTGCAGGGATTTACTGATGGAGACCTACTAAAAATTCAGTTTGGAGGTGCAAATGTCTCTGGATTTCAGATAGTGGACTATGATGATTCTCTGGTATCTAAGTTTATAGAAAGGTGGTCAACACTGGAAGAAAAAGAATACCCTGGAGCACACACAACAACAATTAAGGTTTGCTTACATTTCTTTTTTTCTTTCTTTACTAGTGAAATGCAAAATGAACTTGGAACATACAAAGAAGAAAACAAAGTAGAGACCACACTATCAATATACAGCAAATAATATTTATAAAATCTAAGTTCTGGAAACAACCCAAGTGCCCTAAAATATAAAAGTAGGTAAAGAAATCAGGGTACACACACACGTGCGTGCACACCCTCACACACACACACACACACACACACACACACACACACACACACACACTGAACTAATACTTAGGTCTGAGAAAAAATGAAACCTTGTTGGTTGTGTGATTTTAAATGGAACTGAAGGGTGTCAGGCTAAGTGAAGTGTGTCAGAAAATAAGAGGCAAATACCGCATGAATCTTGCACATCTGTGGCATATAAATAAAGGGAAAGGACTAGAGAGTCTCGATTGAAACAAATCCTCAGACACAGTCAATACAACTTTGAACAAGGAAGCAAAGGGTGGCTTTGGGATGGAGCTTGGGATAAAAGTGGTGGGACCTTGATGCTTTGCTGGGGGGCCTGGTGTAGCTATACTGCAGGTATAAAACAATAATAGCAATGGTTTTGTTTATTTGGGTTTGAGGGCCACACCAGGCGATGATCAGTGTTTATTCTTGACTCTGCACTCAGGAATTACTCCTGGCAGGGCTCAGGAAATTATATGGGATGCCAGGGATTAAACCCGGGTTGGCAAGGCAAATGACGTATCCTTTTTACAATATTGATCCAGCCCTAGTAGTGCTATTTTAAACTCCTCTACTTCAGTGAAAACTGAAATGGGAAACAAAAGACAAAGAATATGATAAACATTTCACAATTTAAGCACAAAACAATTATACCACACTTTCAGTTTTCACACCAATACCCATGTCTTTATTTACTTATTTATTTACTTATTTATTTATTTGTTTATTTGACTTTTGAGTGAAATATGATCCAGGACTTTAGAATTTGGTTGCAAACAAAAGGACATGATTCAGTGGTGTTCACTCCCATTTCGGTTATTGTCCAAAAATGAACATTGAAAGGAGAAAATCTATGAAGAATAAGACAACAGCAAATTTTTCATCTCTGCAGCCAGACATCTGGGTGGTATGTCTGAGAAGGCCTGTCTCAGGAGGAAATTTGTACACTGAGAACTAAAAAGTTTGAATCAATTTGGCTTCCCCTTAGGAAATTATGTTTATAAGTAAATCGAAGAATAATATATATTAATTTGTTCCTAATCTTCAAAAATTTGCACTTCTATATAGCTCAGCAAGTAGGGCATTTGTCTTGCATGCAGCTGACCCGGGTTTGATTCCTCCCTCCCTCTCGGAGAGCCCGGCAAACTACCGAGAGTATCCCGCTCACACAGCAGAGCCTGGCAAGCTACCCATGGCATATTCGATATGCCAAAAACAGTAACAACAAGCCTCACAATGGAGACGTTACTGGTGCCCACTCGAGCAAATCGATGAACAATGAGAGGACAGTGATACAGTGATACTAATCTACAGCTATTGATATATTTAAATACATATCAAATATACTGATCCTATGCTTATTATGATGTTCTTTATTGGCAGAGTTTATTCTTCTATTGGCAAAAGCGTATGTATATATGGATCTATAAGTATCTGGAAATAGCCTAGTACTTGAGGAACTTTAGTAAGAACATAAAAATCTCAACTTGTTAATTACACAATGAAAGATAATATAGCTTTACTGACAAAACAGTTTTATTATTTTGATTTTTACTTTGAGGCCATATCTGGCAATCAATGTTCAGGGCTTCCTCCTCTTGCTCAGGGGCCACTCCTGGCAGTGCTCAGGGGACCTTATGGGATGCTGAGAGGTGAGTTCTTGTTAAAGGTGAGAAGCCATGAAGTGGTCTGCATTTTGGTACAGAATGAACCCTTAAAACATCAAATTGCATTGAGGAACATATACTATCTGATATGAAATAATAACTGAGAATTCGTTTTCTCTCAAAACCAGGTGATTTCTGGTTTGGTGACCTTGAGAGAGTTTTGGTATCTTTGGTGGGCTTGTGAGTGGAAACCTTTTTTGTAACGAAGCTGCTCATTGGTGGAAGAAAACTTCCACCTTTAGTCTTTCGTCTGTGCCATTGTGTGCACCTGTGCTGGGCAGAGGGCCGGCTGCTGACCCCATTCTGTAGCAGAGCAGGCTTTCATCCATTCAGAGCCCGTGCCATTGAAGTTCTCTGATGAATGCCCGTGGCATTCACCCCCGAATGCAGCCCACAGCTCCTTTTGAATCCTCCGTTAGTCAGCTTGTTACCTCCCACTGCTGTCTGCTGTGAGAAGAATGAAAGCAAAATGACATTCTTTTTTTCTCAAAGAAATCAAATCATTATTTATGCATAATGCTCAAAATATGAAGCACATTTGGGGATTGAGTGATCTTTGGCATTGCATTCTGCTAAATTACTTTTTGCCAAAACATAACAACCGATTTTGCTCTGTTGAGTGGATGCAGGTACCCTTTGCTCCCTTCCTGCTATAGCCCTTCCTCCTCAGAAGGCCTCCTTTTGGGGGCTTCTACAAAATCATGTTGTATTTATTGCAGGTTGCTGCAAATAGCATACACTTCTATATTTTATTTTGCGGTGGGTGGTGTTGGGCGACATATAGCAGTGCTTAGGATTCCTCCTGGCTCATCCCTCAGGAATCACTCTTGAAGGGCCCAGGGAAACATAAGTGGTATTGGGAATTGAACCTGATTGGACACATACAAGCAAACACTCTACCTACTGTACTATCTCTCCAACCTCATATATTTTAACATGCTCTGGTTCACTATCTGTCTCTAGGCCTAGAGTTCTCACCTACACAGTGAAGTGTAGTGAAGTGTATTGGCTTTTAATACCAGGATTTTCTGTGAAAATTACAAACACTTATAGAGACTTATCATGGCTTTGGAAACTTAGATTTCAATAGGAAAAACTTATATGACTTTTTTTTTTTTTTTGCTTTTTGGGTCATACCCGGCAATGCACAGGGGTCATTCCTGGCTCATGCACTCAGGAATTACCCCTGGCGGTGCTCAGGGGACCATATGGGATGCTGGGATTCGAACCCGGGTCGGCCGCGTGCAAGGCAAACGCGCTACCCACTGTGCTATCACTCCAGCCCCGGAAACTTATATGACTTTTGAATATTGATGAAGATGATTAAAAATCTGTGAACTAAATATGGTTTTGGGGGTTGGTGTTTTTCCTAGCAGCCATTAGGAACAGACATTCATGTTGTTAAAGATCAGGAACTAAATATTTAGCACATACACATAGATACACACACAATCACATTTTGTACACATTATATATACGGAGATGCATGAATATGATGGTTAACACTGATTTATAATAATAAAAGCTGATAAAAACTCATCATTACAATATCATCATATATTTGTGGATTATAAATAACACACCGAAAAGCCTGAAAAGCAATCTTTGTCATTTTTTACCTTTTTGTACCCCAGTTTTCTTTAATGATTTTTTATAGAATAGATTCATAAAACTATTTGTCGAAATAAAAGAAAAAAATGAAAAATTTAAGCAAACACTTTGGAAATATAAAGTCACTGAGAGAGAAAAAGTTGCCTTTATCATTGCTGTAAAATGGTTTAAATTTAAACTCTGACCTAGAGTTTGTTATGTTTATTTATTCAGTCTTAGCAGGAAAAAAAGTGTTATTTCACTTGATGAGTTGCAAAGTGTCTTCAGTACTAGTACCTGATCCATTGGGGCACTGAATTTAAACAAGAGAAATAAAATGGCCATTTTATAACCCCCCATTTTTTTTAAAGAGACCAATTATAATGATGATTTATCACTATCTTGAAAATACTTTACAAACCTTTCTAATTTTATATAGATATTCACTGTTGTCTTCAACATCTTTCAAGATCTAGCTATCCTTTTTACTTTATTTTGTGGACAATTCAAACTCCAGTTTAATGTTGGCATCTGCAATGTCTACTGAAGTAAAAGGAATGAACAATAATACGTGACTCATATTTGTGTGGCATTTTAAATAATGACTTTCTCATAAGAATCTCATTTTACTCAGGAAACGACTTAAACTACAGTCAAACTTTCTTAATTGCTGTCCTCAGAGAGTTATTAGGGCTGTCTGAAAATAGTACAATTTTTTTTCGCCCAGTAATTAGTACTGTGCATTAAACAGTGCCCTGGTGGCCTAACAGAATTAATTCTGCTGCTTAAATGTTTTAACTGACCTAAACCAAGCTGACACATTGGCTTTCCCTACTTCCACATTAATGCATTTTGCAATTTAGAAGCTTAATCAGTTTATTTTCTAATATTTTATGTTTTAAAAAAATGTAGATGGCTGAAATAAATCCATATATTTAAAAAGTTATATTAACAAACTGGAGAGATGAAGCAGTAGATTAAGGTACTCACCTTACATGCAGCCAGTGTGACTTTGATCCCTGACACACTATATAGTTCCCCAAAATCAACCAGGACTGATCCCTGAGCACAGAGCCAGGAATAAGACCTGAGCACTGCTGGATGTGGCCCCCAAACCAAAAACAATGTTATATTGATAAAAGTTATTTATCATTTATAGCATTGCAATTAATTTGAAATGATAAGAAATTTTCCAAACACTTGCCTATTACAATATTAAATTTATAAAAATTCTGGGGCTGAAAATATAGCACAATATATATTGCATAAAAAAGATGTAAGCAGTTTAAGCTTCATGGGAATTTTGAGCAGAAAGTATAGGAAGGTCTCATATGCTCCTGTTCCAACC
This sequence comes from Sorex araneus, assembly GCF_027595985.1. NCBI lineage: Eukaryota > Metazoa > Chordata > Mammalia > Eulipotyphla > Soricidae > Sorex > Sorex araneus. The sequence goes on along the minus strand of NC_073308.1, from coordinate 55,463,807 downwards.
CACTCACAGACTCTTCCGTTATCAACTTCACTCCTCAGAGTTACACTTATTAGCTAAACCCACAATGATGTATAATAATTAACCAACGTCCGTAATTTGCTGTGCATTCTTTGTGGTTTGCCACTTAGGGTTTTGAACAAATGTGTAACAGAATCTCTCCATTAGATTTCATAGAGATTAATTTTATTACTAAGAAATCCCCAGTGCCTACGATTGATCGTACCACACCATCTTTGAACAATTACCAATCATATTTATTATCCCCATAGTTTTACTGTTTGTTAAGATCATATCACTGGAATCATTCAGTATGGAGCCTTTTCAGATTGATTTTCTTTTACTAATCAATGTACAGTTTCTCATTTTTTTCATGACTTTATCATCATTTCTTTTTAGCACTGAAAAATATTCTTTTGTGTAAATGTAACACATTTACTGATCCACTTACTCACTGAAGGACATCTTACTTTTTCCAAATTTTAGAAATTAAAGAAAACTGTTTAAACCATGCCTGAGCAGGTTTTTGTGTGGAAATAACTTTTCAAGTTCTTAGGGAAAATATCAAGAAAAGCTATAACTGGATTATATGGTCAGAATATTTTTAGTTATGTTAAAAATACAAAATCTTGTCAAACTGTCTCCCAAAATGACTGTACTATTACACATTTATACCAGTAAGGAATAAGATTTTCTGTCATTCCACTGAGCTTTTAAAGGATTTGGGAATTTTGTGCATTGAATTTTCAAAGAGCATTTGTAAAAGTTTTACATGAGTTAAAGATCTTTTCAAGAAGAACATTTTCCAGAAGGTGGACTGCAGTTAATTTTAAATTTATGTACAAGTGAATATTTTTAAGTTAATTATTATTTTCTTTACAATTATTTTTTTCCCGTATCTTTATTTGGTTATTGTCACCACTGAGAATTTTTTTAAATCAGATTTTCTGCTCTTTTACTTATTTTTGTCTATGCCCATAAATTTTTACATTGTTGATAATCTTATAATTTTATAAAGTGAATAAATTGATGTACATTATGTAACATTCTCTAAAAACATTCTTTGCATAAAAGTTAACAAAATAACAAATATTCTTTTCAAAAATTAGTATATAAAATTTACCAGGTCTTAACAAAATCTGATGTCCCAAAATATGTCATATGTCATATTGCTTTGATGGAAATTATCCATTTTTAGGAAATTTAAAAATGAGCATTAGTTTGGAGTATAATGAAGAAACAAAAATTGAATAGTGGCTGCAGTATTTCTCAGGACCATGTGTTAATGTGTGCATGTGTTCATATGAGGGTCATCATCTAAAACTATTCATTAGAGAGTGGAATAGGACAAGTGTTTACCAAACATCATAAAGAAGAAGTTAGTTTTTTACCAGATAAGAATAATGAAAGAATAAAAGTTAGGTTGACATATTGGTCAATACCTTGCATATTTTTATGTTTTAATTTGCCTACATGAGAGAGCCTGGCAAGCTCCCCGTGGCGTATTCATATGCCAAAACCAGTAACAATGATGGGTCTAATTCCCCTGACCCTGAAAGAGCCTCCAATGCAGCACCATTGGGAAGGAGAAGTAAAGAGAGACTCCTAAAATCTCAGGGCTAGGACGAATGGAGACGGTACTGAGACTACTCGAGAAAATTAATGATCATTGATGATGATGATGATGATGATGATTATGATGATGAATTTAAGGAGAGGACTTCAAAATGGTGCTCAGGAGGACTGGGTTCCCACCAGCAATTCTTAGCTTACAGGACCATGGTGTCCATGCAGAGGTTCAAGGATGCTAAGCTGCCAGGGTTCTGTGGTGCTTGGGATTATCCAAGGCTACACCAGTGTTGCTAGAGGCCTTCACGGTCACATCTAGCCATGCTCAGTGTATCACATATGCGGTGCCGTGAATCAAACCCTGGTTTGGTCACTTACTAGACATAGATCCTAACCACTGTCCTATATCCAGGCCCAATAAGTTTCATTTTCAGTGTCTTTTACAGCTTAATCAGTCTGTTGATTCCTCTAACTACTCATTTTATGTGATATTTGCTAATGAAGGGACCAACTGCCTCTTCTGGGTTGAGATGTCTGAGACTTTCTGTTGTAAAGTTTGTGTAGTACCAGGCAAACCTGGATTGCTTAATTATACTTAGAAACTTAAAGTTTCACATCAAGTCCACCCTTCTCTTGTAACCTAGGAAAACATCTAATTTTGTAACTGATCTCTTCATTTCAAAAAGTGCAACAAAAATATTTCTTGCGTAGGATATTTAAGTTATGCTGAGGAACCATTAGTTCATATTGGCACATGGAGAACCCAGTCAGCCAACATAAGTTTTAATTTTTTTCTCATCTTTCTTTCAACACAATTGTGACATAAAAGAAACATTCTCTTTATTTCATTGATAAGAAATCTTTAACACTGATAATGGTGATAACATCAGAACATAGTAGCACGCTGCACAGTCATGGCATGAGTCGTTTTAAGCTGAATATAATGTTTTGACACTATTTTCAGCTTAAATGAAAGCATCAGGGAACAACAGGAAAGTGAACTTTATTATTTTCATTTAAAGTCCAGTACTCCTTTTATCAGTGACACCTACATTTTCATATATGATTGAAATTGGTACAGACAATATACAATAGGTATAGGTACTATCATTACGATTACCCATAAAATCATGTATATCACCTATTTATCTTTTTTGTATATTTCATTAATTAAAATGAACATAGAAATCTTACCTTGTTTCAGCTGTCATAATATTGTAGCCTAAAATTGGCAATCTGGTGGTAAAATATTAAATACTATCTGATGGCTAGTGCTTATAAAACATGTTTCAAGTGCATATTTCATTTTATTTTTGAAAAATAAGTCAATAAATTTAGAGTGGAGTGAAAAGCACATTTGGAAAATGGACCATAAAAAATCATTTGCACAGATTTTTTCTTAAAGTGCAGATATGTGATTGTGATATAGTGTTGAAAACCATAATGGCCCCCCACTGAAATGTAAATTTTCAACCAGCTGAGGGATTTCACAGAAGATAAACATTGGGCAAATGATGCATTTGTTTTCAAAGAAGGAAATAGTTACATTGCCATAATGTTCTTTTCAAATTAATTTACATCTGGTTTAGTGAATGGTAAAATCAAACTGAAGTATTTAACTATCCAATCAAATATGTGAACATATTTGTATAGAAAAATAAATGAGCCACATATCAGAACATAAACAGAAAAGAACTCTGGATATAGAAGCTGTTGATTTTTTTCTCAGCCCAGAATTGTGTTTCTATGATTTTTGACTTTTAATTTAAAATGATAATAGGCTTTCTACCTGATTAGATTTGATCATTTGGAAAGGTTGAAAGGATTTTTCTTCTTCATGTGTCCCTGCACTGAATTATAATTATACTGTATGGGTTTAAATGCCTTTAGTTCATCCAGTCTCATCTTATTTTTAATGTACTTCACTAACATTTATAGACCTCTAAAACATTTAGCAGATGGATTTATAGATTTCTCAGAGTAAGAGGAGCAAACTGACCGAAGGATATTTTGGCTTTTAACTGTTGTTATAACTAAATTTCCTAGTATTATGAAATTAAAATAATTTCTTTATTAGTGACCAATATATTTTATTTAACTTCTATTTGATGACGTGGACTTATTTGTAAGAATTACTTGGGCAGTAAATTTAAATAAGAAAGCAAAAGTAGTTAATGTCTTCATAATAGAAGCTAACACAAAGAAGGCAGATATATTTCACTGTGAAATTTTTTTAATTTTAAAGAAGACTTTTCTCATGTGAACATGTTTTTTAAAAAATCTTTGATATGATACAGTTTTTTAAAACAGGTACATGGATGTTATAAAATAATTTTTTAAATGTCATTATATTTCTTCCTTATTAATATATCTACTTTTACTTTCATGTTGGAAGAATATAATAATCTTTTAATTCCTTCTTTTTCATTGAAATATATTTTAAAATTTAGTTATAATGACATTTTCAACTTGGTTTAATTAACATTTTAATAATATTCTAATAGTGATAACATTCTCAATGAAATTCCTTTTTTTAGTGTTGCCTAGTACTTCCTTCTGGCAGAAAAATAATATTTTAAACATACCTTCAATGTCAGAAATTTAGACTGTCCAATTATTGTATACTATAAATAATGCTAAAATTAATATTTTGCATGGAAAAATTCTGTATTTGAGAGTATTTTATTAGAATAGGATTCCCAAAATTATATTTTCAATACATGACTTAACAGAGCTTCAAAACTGTAAGTTTTTAAAATTTCTTTCATTTATAATTTGAAGTAAGAAGTTACATACATAAGAAAATAAGTGGCAATGGGTTGTACTTATATCTGTCAAGATGAAGTATTTGTAGAAATCCAGTGCATTTATTCAAGAATTATCTAGATATGTAAAAATAAATCCAAGCTTGCGATTAAACTGCTTAACTAGTAGCACTTGAGAAGACATGTCAGTAAGAAAACTTGAAGACAATTATTAATATAATATCTAACTAAAAATATATACAATCACAATATATAAAATCTTATGATAATTTTAAATTTTTTCTACAAACTATGCTGCCAAATTTGATTCATTTACATGATAAAAAGATAGCAATTTAATTTAAAAAATTCATATAAAGATTCACTGCCACTTTTCACTTAAAAAAGTGGAGACTTGGGGCTGGAGCGATAGCACAGCGGGTAAAGGCATTTGCCTTGCACACGGCCGACCTAGGGTCTATTCCCACCATCCCATACGGTCCCCCGGGCACTGCCAGGAGTAATTCCTGAGTGCAGAGACATGAGTAACCCCTGAGCATTGCCGGGTGTGATCCAAAAAGAAAAAATAAATAAAGTGGAGACTAACTACAGCAGTGAATGTGCTTGCCCTATAAGCACCGAACATTGGTTCAGTTCCCAGCTAACTTAAGAGTATGGATCTCTGAGCACCACCAGGAGTAATCTCAGGGCAGAGTGCCAGGAGTAAGTCCTGTGCATCATCCATTGTGATCCCAAACACCCTCCCCACAAAAAATGGAAACTTAAAAATTCGAATATATAGAGGGCATATTTTACATTACATATTTTTCTCATTTACGCAATTGTATAATAATAGTATGAGATATCATTTTTTTATTCCCTCTTGTCTCAAATTGTTTTTTTTTTCCTTTTGGGGATACACCCAGCAATACACAGGTGTTACTCCTGGCTCTGCACTCAGGAATTACTCCTGGTGGTGCTCAGGGGACCATATGGGATGCTGGAAATCCAACCCCTGTCAGTCGCGTGCAAAGCAAACGCCCTACCCACTGTACTATCGCTCAAGCCCCCTCAAATCATTTTAACTCTTTGATTTCACTTGCTTCTGAATTAGAGACTAAGGATTTTAACAGAATCATTATTCATTGCATTTTTCCATGTGAATTCCTTCTTAGACAATAAAGGAATATTTGATTGCTAATTTAGCATTTTGTAAATAAGCAGATCAAGCCCCAAAGTGATACTTTAAATTCTGTTATCTAATAGAAAAAAAAATAAAAACACAATGATATGAAAAGTTGTCACCGGGAATAGCTGAGGGCTAACTAACATCATAGAGAATGTTTAGAATCGAGAGCTCATTTCACAGTCACAGTTATTCTGACTCTTTAAATCCCTAGGTTCCTGGAGGCAGGAAAGTTGTCTAAATCCCGAGGCTTTCATGTAGAATTGCTTGCTGGAACAACTGCACTCTTGATGGCTGTTTCAGTGATATTTTGAGTTTTCTTCCACTTTTACAAAATGTCCATTCTTCTTTTCAGTATACTTCCGCGCTGACTTATGATGCTGTTCAAGTGATGACTGAAGCTTTCCGCAACCTCCGGAAGCAGAGGATCGAAATTTCCCGAAGGGGCAATGCAGGAGACTGTTTGGCAAACCCCGCGGTGCCCTGGGGGCAAGGGGTAGAAATCGAAAGGGCCCTCAAACAGGTTAGTGTCCCCAAAAGAATTGCCATGCCAATGAGCACTGTCCAAGGTGTTCTTTTGTTGTTATTCCTGCTGAATTAATGATCCTTGTTTTGTTTCTTAGGTTTTCTATAAAGGGACTATTGGAAAATTAAGCAAGATAGGCTGAAGAATTAAAAATCACCCTCATAATAATAGTTTCTTGACTTGATCCTCAATGAGAATAACCATACTATTTGCTTTGTAAGTTGAAGCGGATTGGTAACTGCACTCTTCCTATTTCTTCATTAGGTTCAGGTTGAAGGTCTTTCAGGAAATATCAAGTTTGACCAGAATGGAAAAAGAATCAACTATACAATTAACATTATGGAGCTCAAAACCAATGGACCACGGAAGGTAAATCTTTAGTGATTTAAAGGCAGATCTCTCTATCTGAGGAGGCAAGTAAGCCCACCTTCTAAATCATAGAGTTGAAGATTCTGACAGGTGGAGATTAGCGACTTTCAGAAGCAGATCTGTGCTTGGATATTTTTCATAAATTAAATATATTCATGTGTAGTAACACTGTAATGGTTCAAGAACCTCTAAAAGGAGTTGCTATTATTTAGACTTACATAGGGTGAGTCTACATATTAGTGAAAAGAAAACTATCATCTCTGAAAGTTTAAATTTCAAGAGCTAAAACATGGTGCAAAAAAGTATGTAGATGTTGAACTCAGTCTTTCTTTTAACTGTTATGGCCAAAATGTCTTTTGTTGGCTTTTATTTCTATTTCTATGTGATGATGCCCAAATTACCCTTTGAGCTTTCGAAAGTGAACATGAAGGCTAGGAGATAATAAAATAGGTATGGTTCTGTCTTGCATGGAGACATGCAAATCCCTGGTCCAAATCCCTGACATTACATATGAAAACTGACAGGAATCATCTTTGAGCACAAAGCCAAGAGTAATCCCAGACTGCTGACTCATTTGGTTCAAAACTCAAAAAGAATATGTTTATATACACATATATATCAAAGAGTAAATATGAAGATTGATAATTTTTAATACTTTTTGTCATTTTGTTGTTTAATTTCTTCTATTAAAATGCTTAGACACAAAAGACATATATATATATATATATATATGCTTAAAAGAACTCCAGTTAATGAAGGTGTAATCCAGATGAGATGTGGGTTTGAAGTTTATGAAATGACTTCCTAATAAAACGATCATTTATCCATGTGTCTCTTTTCTATAAACATTTTCAGATTGGATACTGGAGTGAGATGGACAAAATGGTTGTGACCCTAACTGAGCTTCCTTCTGGGAATGATACCTCTGGGCTTGAAAATAAGACTGTTGTTGTCACTACAATTTTGGTAATCTGCTACATATGTCTATATTTACTTTCATTTTTCTTATGAAATGTATTTGACCATCAGATATGTATTTATTTTTTAGGAAAGTAACTTCTATCGTGCTGCTTTTGTACTGTTTCCCTCTTTAAATATTTATTTTCTCAAAAGGACTGCACACAGGCTAGCTAAAACATTAAAAATATCCACAGTTCTCTTCAAGACTGAAATTAAGCTTGGCAAATGATGAGATTCACAAACCCCTTCAGACTCAAGTGAATCATAAAAGAAGGTCTTAAAGAATATTCCTTTCCACTCCTCCATATGTCTGGGTAGACATCATATTTCCCTTGTTAGCTTCGTTATGTCAACTTCTTTTCAGAGTAAAAGTGAACTCCTGAACAAAAATGGTCTCCATTCCCACTCACCTTTCACAGATGGTTGACATTTAGCTAATACTAAATGTACTGAACGAATGAGGGAACATTGAACTAGATTTTGAACAGCTATGTTTTGGATAAATCTAAGGGAGATGTGGATCACAGAACAAGCTATTTGTAAAATGAAAGAGGAAATTTGGTTCACAAATCTGACAAAAGGATTTTGTTTTGTTTCTTTGGCTAAACTCTGAGGTAGTGAACCAGTCTGTAGTATTCATTATTGCTACAAAATTCAGAAGAAAATCTACGTATGTGGATAAGGGATTCAGATTTTAAAAGCACCAGAAAATATTTGGATTTCATTTAGTAAGTGCAAGTTAGATATTTTAGGCTATTTTTTTAAATCATGGCTTGAAAATAAAGTATCTCACTTTGATCCCAAATAGCCTCAGAGAAATTTGGGCTGTGCTGAATAATTTTTATATGCTTCTTCTTTCTATATTTACAGGGGAAAGCTACTCTCTGGTTATCCTTGTAGTATCATTCTATGATATTATATCTCATAGATGAAATGAGGCCTGGAGTCTGAGAGGACAGACTTAGTACATCACAATGGCAATGGTTCAGTCTGTGTCACTGGTCATCACCCTGATGCCACAAGATCTTATTCTGGATGCAGCAATGACATAGGGTTTTTTGGGTGAATCCTAATTCTTGGGGTTATACAGTTAATCTAAAATAAGTGGATGGTGAATCCAGACATTTATAAAACAATGCTGAACAACATTCTTTTTAGGAATTACAGACTTGATAAAGGAACTTTCCAACACTTTCTACTATTGAATCTTATTTTCACTCTGTCTACCTAGGTATAAGTCATGCTCCTGAAATAAAACAGTAGACGTTTGATGATATGTTAACAGAAATGTCATAACCAATTTTCCCACTAATGTGTCCACTATCTATATATATTTACTGTCTCTGAATAACGGTTAGTTATTAACCAGGATACTTAAATCTATGAGAGCAAGTAATGCAACCATTTAATCAATTTACTGCAAAATTTTTTTGGTACAGGAATCACCATATGTAATGATGAAGAAAAATCATGAAATGCTTGAAGGCAATGAGCGCTATGAGGGGTACTGTGTTGATTTAGCTGCAGAAATCGCCAAGCATTGTGGATTCAAGTACAAATTGACAATTGTTGGGGATGGCAAGTATGGGGCCAGGGATGCAGACACGAAAATTTGGAATGGGATGGTTGGAGAACTTGTATATGGGGTAAGTATATTTCTTCTCCTAGAAAAAAATCCATGTTGTTTACAGATACTATCTCTCTTGTAAAGTAGTTATGTTCGAACCCGTTTAGCTTCCCATATTGCTTTGAAACTATCATCTTACTGACTTATGGACATTGAAGATGAAGGCTGATGTCAGAAGTGAATATACAAATAAATTGAGACAGGAGTTTTATTTATATGAAATAAATATAATAATAATAATAAATAAATAAATAAATAAATAAATAAATAAATACAGTTTTTAAAAACTGTAAGGGAAATCTAGAAGTAGAAATGATGCATCTAGGTAATGATAATAATCAAGCCATATAATTGTACTATGTATTTATTTACAAAGGGGGCATTTAGAGGAAAATTAATTTTTGTTTTTATTTTACTACAATTTTGTCTACCAGGGGAGTAATGATGACCATTTTTCCTAATTTCCTTCCCTTTCCTCTTGAACTGATGAGGTAACCATGATTCTTTACTGACCATAACTCCACGTACTATCACTTTGCTTTATTTCCCTCACAGAAAGCTGATATTGCAATTGCTCCGTTAACGATTACCCTTGTGAGAGAAGAAGTGATCGACTTCTCAAAGCCCTTTATGAGCCTCGGGATATCTATCATGATCAAGAAGCCTCAGAAGTCCAAACCAGGAGTGTTTTCATTTCTTGATCCTTTAGCCTATGAGATCTGGATGTGCATTGTTTTTGCCTACATTGGGGTCAGTGTAGTTTTATTCCTGGTCAGCAGATTTAGCCCCTACGAGTGGCACACTGAGGAGTTTGAAGATGGAAGAGAAACACAAACTAGTGAATCAACTAATGAATTTGGGATTTTTAATAGTCTCTGGTTTTCCTTGGGTGCCTTTATGCAGCAAGGATGCGATATTTCGCCAAGGTTGGTTACTCGCCTGCTTCAACTTTGTGCATTTTAGGTCTCCAGTAGACGTTCATGGTGTTTATGAATTCACTCTAAAGAATTTACCAGCTGCTGACCTCCTGTCCTGGCAGTTTAAGATGCTTAAGGACAGATTTTTTTTATAATCAGCGTAAGACTGTGAAATATTTGAGCAATGTTCTTTGAATATTGGTCATATATTTACCTGGTGAAATTGTACACACCATGGAGAGGCTATAAAATGCATAAGGTTCCTATCATTCCATGCCTTCTTGGAGGGGTACCGTGTTTTTGCTGCATATTCTCATTTTACAGTCATCTGTGGATCAACCACAGACCTGTATATGGGAAAATGGGCAATATTTCTTATTAACGATAAAAACAGCAACTTGCTTACAAAACATCATTGGCACACACCTCATCTCTTTTATTTTCTCATTGTTGTCTCATGGAAAATGATATGGGAGAAATTATCAAAAAGGTGTAATGCTATGCTGCTGAACTATAAGGGAGTATATAATAGAATATATATGATATGGAGTAATACATTTTTGTGTAATCGTGATGGTTGATTCAAAAAATCTTATGCCATATAGAATGATAATGTCATAGAACAAATTCATACATCTCTATTATCATCATATGTCAGTTCCTCAATTATAATGCCTTCTTATAATCATTATATTAAAGACACACATTACCATTTTTCTTGTTATAGACATGCCTGAAGAAGAAGAAAGCCAAACATGGCTTTTCATATAACACATACCTTTCCGTGCTGGTTAACTAGTTGGTTAGAGCATAATGATGATAAGACATTTTTATATTGTTATTACTTTTACATTTAAGACTAAATATTATTTATATGGTAATATAGTTTGTATAAAGGAGTTTCCTTGGATTTTAAAGAATATTTTAGTAGCTAGTGAAGTGCCTTTTCAATGCCATCTTATAAATTTGTCAGTTTCTTGCATACATTGGGAGATAGTTTTTTAAAAACTACATGAGAAACATAGTACTTGCATATTTTTCTACTTGCTCATCCAGATTCAATAAAGTTAATGCATCATGTACGGGAAGAATTACCAATGACTTGCTTCAGTGATACTAGATCATGATTTTTAATTATATGGATCTAAATAGAATAGTTCCACCAATCCTATCAGGTTTCTGTGTAGAACTGAATATTAAAATATAGTTTTGATATTCTCTCACAAAATATGTAAGAGTCATAGTTTTAGTTTTAGACCTGGTGTGTATAATGTAAGCCCAAGCCTCTTTAAGTAGAGACATTTCAAAATAAGAATGAAATTCTTCATCGTGAGTAGAAATTTATTGAAGTATACACAACGTTAACCAAACCTTAAGATACAGGGCTGTAATCATCAGTAGGGAGCAAAATATGGGAGTATATGGCCTGAATAAGTAGGGAGCAGTATATGGGGTCTCTTATAAATTATGGAATATTGATCTGGATTCCCCTATATGTACCTTCGTTTTTTTTCCCCCCCATTCTTGGTGCTTAGTGGCCCCAAAGTGACATACTTTATTATCCAGTGCTTGCCAAGTGCACAAAAAACTTAGGGGCATTTGCACAGAGCAAATTTGCACATAGAACAGTCTGTGGTATCAAGTCTATCATAACACAGACAAATTCTAAATTTCCACAATCTTATATTCTAAGATGACCTATTTTCTAGGCTCTTAATTTCATTCCGAGTCATGATTTACTATGCAAAATGAAAAATAAAATATTTCCTAGTAAAATAGATTTTAGGTCTGTTGTCAATTTCTGTTTTTGCAGATGGGATGTGACACTGGCAAGTCTCAGGCAATTTGGCCTGTAGGGCCAATATTTGGACTCAGAGATATGATGCTGCTGTAATACTTGGATGCCCAGGTCACCCCAACAGTTCTGGGGGCCTCAAAGCCACACCTGGCAGTGCTTTGGGACCTCTTGGTCTTCATGCAGCAATACTCAGGGCAAAATATAGTGCCAGGAGATTGCCATAACTACTGTACTATATCTGAATCCCATTTTTTTGTTGTTCAAGAATATAGATGAACCAAATTCATTTATATAAAGAAAATAAGGCATCTGTGACTTTTATGGTTTATATGCGTTTAAAATGGAATCTACACTATAGCTTGAGAATTTTAATGATTTTTTTAAAATATGAGGCAACTATCTATTATTATGAAAGAATGAAATAATAGTTATTCCAGCTTAGAAAAGTAGAGTAGAACATCTGAGTATGGAAATGAATAAGTAATTGGATACATGAATTTAGGAAATGCACTAATCACTTTAGAGATGCTCTTTATTTATTTATTCATTGATTCCTTGGTTTGGGCATCACACCCTATAATACTCAGGGCTTACTTTTGGTTCTGCACTTAAAAACCACTCCTGACAGTGCTCAAGGGACAATATAAGATAGCAGGGATCAAATCCAAGTTGGCCATGGGCAGACAAGGGCCCAACCTGCTATTTTATCTCTCCAGCCCCAAGAGATGCTCTTAAATAATTTAAATTTTAAAAATATCAATAATACAAATTGTAGTCATAGTATTAATTGACAAGTGATACAAGTGGTACGATATAAATTATTTAAAAGTTTCTTAAATTTAAATAATTTTTAAAATTTATCTATTTCCAAGAAAAATATCATGTGGAACTATATTGTTAATATTAGTGGAACATATTTAAATGTCAATATAGATGACTGTTGAACCAAACTGATGATTTGCCTATTGTTATGTTTATTTTTATTTATTTATACTTTAAAAAATTATTTTTCATTTGGGATGACACCTGGAGGTGCTCAGAGCTTACTCTTCTCTCCATGTGTCAGAAATCTCCTGACAAGCTTTGCAGACCATATGGTGTCCTGGGAACTGAATATGGGTCCGTTGTGTGCAAGGCAAGCAGCTAGCTGCAGTACTATTTCTTTAGCCTCTGTAATTAAGAATGTCTTAACTGGTTCAGAAAAGTAGAACCATAGAAATTATGAGAGAAAAATTTGGAAGTTTTTTTTTTAAATAAAATGTTTAAAGAAATAAATCAGACTTTTGGACTGGAGCAATAGCACAAGCGGGTAGGGTGTTTGCCTTGCACGAGGCTGACCCAGGTTCGATTCCTCTGTCCCTCCCGGAGATCTCAACAAGCTACCAAGAGTGTCCTGCCCCCAAGGCAAAGCCTGGCAAGCTACCCTTGGCGTATTCAATATGCCAAAAACAGTAACAACAGGTCTCACAATGAAGACGTTACTGAGGCCCGCTGGAGCAAATTGATGAACAATGGGAAGACAGTGCTACAGTGCTATTCTTAACTACTTATTAGATGAATAATAATCATATATGAATAATAATAACACATGTTAATGCAGATGATGAGAGGTGAACATTTTGCTTAGAGAAACCTTTTTGTTTACCACGACAAAGCAAACCAAATTTTTCTTTATATACAAAATTTTCCAGGAACTTTCAATAGCATTAGTGACACTTTAAAAACACAAATAAATAATACATTGCTCAGGAATATTCTAATTTAATGATGGATATGTGCAGTGATTATTTTAGGTGAACATATAATTTAAATTTATTAGTACCTTAAATCTCATTAAATCTGGTTTAAGCACTTCGATAAAGAACAACTAATTCTTTCAGTTGTTTATTTTACAACTGGAAAAGAATGATCTATAAAATGATCTTCAAACATATTGTCAATTAACATGCAATGTATAGTATTAAAAGAAATTACTATGTAATTAGCTTTTGTTTTGAGGAATTTGAAGAATCAGGTATTGAAACCCTTCTTAAAAACAGGGGGGAGTACATTAAATAATTATGCTTTACATTGAATTGTATAAACAATGAACATCTTAAGAGTAGCTTTATATACATGAGTTTCCAAACTTAAATGTATATAATACCTTATTCAAAATACTGGTAAGCAGCATTTAACTTTTTCTAACCTTATTCATTTATTTAATGTTTTGCATTTCCTAGAGACCATGATGAGTACTTTTAATTTTATTTTTGTTTTTCTTTTATCTTTCTCTCTCTGTCTCGGTCTCTATTCCTCTCTCTCTCTCTCTCTCTCTCTCTCTCTCTCTCTCTCTCTCTCTCTCTCTCTCTCTCTCTCCCCCCCATCCCCTCTCTTTAATTTAGAAACAAATTTTTTTTTAAATCTAAAGTATTTGTTTTTACATTATATTCTAGCTTTTCTCTCAACTGATTAAATCATTTACTTTATAGATATTACCAATAATTTTATAGAAAGTCTATGGAAAATATTTGTCATGCCATAAAAGGATTTTTAGGCAATAAAATTATTATTTTTTGTGTTTTAAGTTTTTAGATATACAAACTTTTCAGTCTTTAGACTGAAAGTCTAATTGTTCGATATAACAAAATCACTAATAAAGAATTTTATCTTGTTTTTTAATTATTCAAATGTCTACATTGTATAGTTACACTGTTTTTTTAAAAAAATACTAAATATTTATGGGTCTGTGTGCATATTTATCTGCATATTATTTAAAGTAACTTACTGGGAATCAAGTTTATAAAAAGTATGGTTGCAATAAACTTTTGTTAGGAAGATGTTGTTTTGGATTATTTCAGAAATTTAAATCTTTCTCATTTGTTTTCTTTATTTTTTGTTAAGCAGAAGGCAAAGAAACAAGGCCATAGCAGTTCAAGCTCCAACACATCCTTTTTTTTAATCATTAAGAATTATAGTTTGTGTTACACCTTTGTAATGTTATTTTTTTCTTCTGCATCTTTTCTAAATATTTATATTTTTTTCACACAAACACACAAAAAAATCTAGTGAAATTATTCAGCTTCATTGACTTAACTAGGGAGGATATCTTCAGTGCTTAAGCTATATCTATGGTGCAAACAATGATTTAAATACTTAATTGTGTTTGTCAACATCTTTCTGAATTTTGTTGATGATTTTAGTTCTTCTGGTCAACTTATATTATCATTGGATAAAGTAGTTGTATACTGGATGAATTATTTGCTGCATATTTCTTGACGTTGTCTTCTTAATGGAATATTATGCCCTATATAAATGATTTATGAATTAAAACTTTGAAAGAGTCACAGATACCGGATCTTTTGGCTTCTGGGTATGTCATCAGTTATGGCTAATTGTACTCCATACCCAGAATGGTATAAAACTTCTGATTTATAAACTAGCAAATATGTCAAAATGTTTTGCGTTAAATATTCCCATAGAAGTCAATATTTGCATAGTACTGTTAACTTGTTTTTCTATTAGGTCATTCATTTCACTTTACAAATCCATTTCATACTTGTTATTAGATCCCTCTCTGGGCGCATTGTTGGAGGTGTATGGTGGTTCTTTACCCTGATCATAATCTCCTCCTACACGGCTAACTTAGCTGCCTTCCTGACTGTAGAGAGGATGGTGTCTCCCATCGAAAGTGCTGAGGATCTTTCTAAGCAAACAGAAATTGCTTATGGAACATTAGATTCTGGCTCGACTAAAGAGTTTTTCAGGGTAAGAGATATTACTTTATAATTTCTGAGTTTATTCTAAAATTTTAACTTTTATAAATTTTGCCCCCACGCCTGCTCTTATCCCCTCCTATGGTCTATAGAGAGGTAGGTATTTTTCAGTCTTCTCTTTTTCTGATACTTACTCTTCCTTTATTTTCCATTTTCCCTATCCCTCATTCCATATTCTCTGTTTTTGGATTCTTAGTTCCTCGGGAGAAAAATACGGTAAAGAATGTTCAGTTTAATTAAAATCAAGTGTCCCTTGGGAACAAAATTGAAGCAAAATATAATTTAAAAATGCTTATATTTGCTAAACAAAAGCAACCACTTTTAGATTTTTTAGATTTTAATTTATATATTTTTTAATTTTTTAATTGAGAGCCTGTGGTTTATATACTATTAATGCTTTCTCATGAACTTAATTCCAACATAACACCAATAAATAGTGTATCTACTCATTTTTTTATGTTATTTTATGTGAATATAATGATCTATCTTCCGGAGTTTACAGTTAAGACTCACACTACAAAAATTTTTTAGCTCTCTGTTAGAAAAAATTATATTTAGACATAAAGCTTATGACATTTTATAAAAACTAAGCAAAGCTGACAAAGGTATTCCAGTTTCCAAATTTTATAAATGGAGCCATATTTGTGTATTCTTTAAATACATAAACTGTGACCTTCAAATCTCCATTTATTGGGCAAGTCCAAGGATCTAATGCTGTCATAATTTATCTTCACTTTACTCTTTATGTAATAATTTATTCCATTAAAATACTTCAGAGGATCTGATTTACATAGACCTTTAGTGATATACATTCATTATGATAATCTGTGATAATATCTGCGCGTATCTGAGTTTAAGCCAGAATTTACTGCCTTAAATTATTCCAGAATTAAGATTAGGACCTTTATTGAATAATTGTTGAGTTGTAGATTTTAATTTTAAGACTTTTGCATACTATATTTTCCCTTGCATTTTCTTTGCCAAATTATTTCAGCTATGAAATTATTTGGATAGAATGAAAAAGTGTTGTGGCAGACCACAGCTGATACAGATAATAACTTGGATGTGAGTGGGCATCGCTTTCAATTAAGTGCCAAGATTTATGTGCAGAAGTAGAGTCCATTTACCAACAGACTCCACGACTTGAATGATATTCTAAGCAGGGGTGTTGCAAAACATTTATGGTACTAATGGCATCCTGAACATATTTGTATTATGTAGGCAATACAGCACAGAGCACTAGCTTGATCATTACAATAGATTTATTATATGACATGGTTCTTAATAGTATATCTGAATATGTGTTTATATTTGTTCCCAAATGCTGTATTCTAATTAATGTACTTTATTAAAATTCTTCGTTCTGAAAGTAAATGTGCTTTATAAGATTTGCAGGAAACTGTTATGTAAGGTTTACTTAATATTATTTCTCATTTAAAAAATAATTTTAATGGATTCTAGATACTCTCTTCCAGGTAAGTTTGTGGCTGTTGAGTGTTCTTTTTATGTTACTGGATGATAGTATCAACCTATGGTACATTCACATCCAAGAGCTTTTTCAATTACCTTTATTCAGTCACTTATAGAAACATATGTCTTAATCACCAAGATGCCAAGAATTCATGGTCAGTCTATTTGAATTCACTATTAGACAAAGTGAGAGGGCTACATCATACATGGTAAAACATGCTGCCACTTTTTGTGTTCCAGTGCATGGAGATGTGAAAATAATAATTTGCATACTGATGTGATAATATGTAACATATCCTATACTATACACATAGTATTGCCTGTCTAAGGTTACAAGCTTACTTTCCTTGGAGACCTGTAAATTTCTGAGTAGAGTTCCCCAAAGCCATCTCATTCTCTGTCACTTTGACCCTCACAGTGTTTCTGTCTGATAGCCTGGGTAATGAGTTTTGTCTGCATGCTACGCATTGTTACACTGAAGTTTGGATAAGTGCAGGCATTTGAGTAAACTCAAGCTTTGCAATGTGCTGAATCCTTTTACTCCTAAATGGTATTTTTGGTTCACAGAACAAGGTGTCTGGCTTTTATTCACTGTTTCATGTTCTTGTTGTTGTTCACATCCATGTTTGCTTGTATAATATTAGAGCTTTAGTAATAGCAGAAATTCAGGCCTGATTTCTATTATTCTCAATATGCCTTGAAAATAAGGGGTCAATAAATAGATAAAAACTGCAGTGCATGTGGCTTTTTAATAAGCTTCTCCTTAGAGGGAGACAGAAGGGTCTGGACTAAAAGGTCATTAAAATCCTTACAACTTATTCTGTTTCCATCAGTGATGAGAAGCAATTTAAAGATACATAGGTGCCATCCAAGTAAATTAGAATGAACCCAGTTAATTCTAGCATTGAAGTATATGACATGGTTACAGCTTGGGCTATTACGTCAAGTATGTGTTTCACAAAATGGATATTTTTAAGATCCTGCTATATTATCAATCATTTTGATTATTTTTGCTAGAAATATTTACATTTGGTGTTTGGGTACCATGATCATGCTTTTGAGGGCGTTATTTTCACTTCTCCCTCCCCAAGATGTTTTCTGGGATTCTGTGGCTTTCTAACTGTCGAACCAAGTCCTATTCCCTCTCCCATACAATTCTTGGCATGACAGCACTTCCCAAACAGTTAATTCCGCCCACCCTTTGGGGGCACTGCAATCATCCAGTGAGGTCATAGCTTCAGGTGCAGTTGTTGCAGGAGGGAATAGAGGACGGTGACTTGCAGTGACTCATTGCTTCCTTTTAAAAGCTAGATTTTCGGGGGTAAGCTGAGGGATTTTTTTTTTCCTAAAAAGGGGTAGAAGATCACGAAAACATTCATTTGAGCTTCTGCAATAGTATGTAGACTTAGAACCACAGATTCTTTATTGAAAAAAAGTGTATCTCTGAATAAGGGTCATTTAAAAATCCTTTGAGAAGGTGACGTTTATATTTGTAGTTTGTGAGAGCAAAACTGTCATTAACTCCGAGTAACATTTTTCTGCACAAATTCTTGAGTATGTATTGGTTAACATAGTCTAGTTGACTATCTAGACTTCTGGCAAGAGGTGTCATTCCTAGTGTTTGTATATTCGCCATACATAGTGGTTCTTCGTGACCCACTAGCTCTGGGAACAATAGGAGTGGCTATAAGGAGAATTTCGACCCCAGTGATGGGGTTGTGAATATGGCTTAGTGGGAAAGCAACTTGCCTTGCTATTGTGAGACCCTGGGCAGGGGCTGGGGGTGGGGGAGGGAGGCACAGACAACCCAGGACTGGATAAAAGCTAGTGGAATTAATATGTTTTCTAGTCGACCAGAAAAAAAAAAGTTTAGGAATGGAGTGGGCTGTAACTGAACTAAAGACACTTCTTGTACCCTTTATTCTCTGGCCATCTGTCATGCTTACATTCGGATCCCAAACAGTTATCACATGAGGAAGAAAAAAACTTTACCATTGGTTAATATTTTTTGAGTCATTCTTGGTTCATAGATGTCAAATAAGTTTTGGGGCTACGATGTTATCACATCTAACCCACCTCCAAAGTACAAATAGCCCTCTACCAGGGTTGATAGGGTCCTTTCCAAACCCCACTTTTGTGATCCCAATTTTTCTCCTTAGAGTCTGATTTCATTTGACAATGCTAGCTCCCCTGTTTTCATTATAAACCACATGTGAGTGAGATGATTCATTTCTTGTGTTTTTCTTCTTATTAATTTTGCTTAATATAATACCTTTTAGTCCCATCCTTGTTGGAAGCAAGCTGAGAAGTGCACCTTTTCTCACAGGTGTGGAAAGATTGTGTGTATGATATATACCACAATTTCATTATCTATTTATGTGTTGTTAATGAGGGTTATTACTAATATTTAAAGTTTGAACAGTTATTGTATAGTTCCTAATGTGCCTTCATTGAATTTTAAAGTGGATTTTCATATATTTTAGAGTGATCAATTTTCTATCAATATTGCACTAATGGCTCTGTTTAAATGTAAAATGTTTTGTCTTATATTTCAGGTAAATCATTTAATTATAAAATATTTTATGTCACTGTTGCATTAGTGAAGTCAGTATATTAGTTTTAGAATTCCAGTTGAGCCTACATTGTTTCAAACATGACATCCCTATAGTTATTCTGTGATAATCAGTAAATAAAAAAAATGAAATATCAACCATACTGTTGAAAACTAACATCATATATTTCATAGAGATTTTTAACTGTATAAATTACAAATAGTACAACAGCTTCTTGCACTAGTTTAAGAATTAGTTTTCCTTTTCTACATGTTATAAGATCATATATGTGATTCACTATATAATAAATAAATAACTTATAAGATTACCCTTATTAGATACACTTCTTAAAAAATATCTAATAAAAACATTAGATTACCCTTTTTAGGTAAATAATTTATTCCCTTGTATAAGATTGTGCCTATATTTGGAGAATATATTGCCTATATTTGGTAGTAAATATTGTAGCTATAAAGAAGTATGATTTTAAAAAAGAAAGATCAGGAATCTTATTTTTTTATGTTTCTTGCTTTTTTTTTTATAGAATCCACCAATTGCTTTTAAAAAAATGATAAAATCTGATTTATTTTAGAACTGGTGACAGCTTCTAATTATAATGCCACTGTAGCAAACTATAATTAAGAAAAAATTGGCTTGCAATTATTATTCACTATTTTGGACCCTCATCTTTGGATAATTTATAAAAGCATAAATATTAAACTGGATGAATTTGAGTAGAAATTGACTCCGTAGCACCTATGTATGTTATGTTTTCATAGAAAATTAGATTTTAGTTAAAAAAAGAAGTTGAATTAAACCTATCATTGGTCTGTCCATCTGTGAAAAAAAATTACTAATTTTCAGAGAGGAAGTACTTCTGATACCTATCATAAATCTGTCACATCATATTTTGTTTATTTCCTTTGGTTCTCTTCTCTCCAAGAAAAGGAACAATGTGTATCTTCTGAAGAAGAGTTCTATTTGAGTTATGCTGACATTTAAAGAAATGACCCTAAGACATTATCAAAATTAATATATTTCCTTTCTCATATGATGAAAGTTAATCATTCTGTTCTCCCAGAACAATGTAATCTAACAATCCATAAAACAATACTGTTGATAACTACCATCATAGATTTTTCATAAAATTTTTTAATTGTATAAAATAGAGATATACAATACAGAAGTTTCTTGTACTACTTTAAGAATTAGTTTCCCTTTCTATATATATTGAAGATATCTATATATCTACTATATTGTAAGATCATATATATGATTTATTATATAATAACGACAATGGGCAAATAACTATAATAATTTAGATTACCCTTTTTAGATCAACAACTTCTTTCCTTGTATAGATGTGCATATTTATAATTTTCATTTAAAATATTGATTGGGCTCACATCTCCTTTCTGGGGTCACCTACATCTCAGCTTGGGATGCTTTTAGCCCTTGAGAGAAGTCTGTGTTCTCCCTTGAATACAGTACTTTTTTTCTTCTTGTGTGTCCTTCCTCATATGACCTATGTGAAACTGTTTTATTAAAAAATTAAAAATTGATTGCAATGCTGTTAAAATGGTTGAGCCATTATAATAGTCTGTTTTGAGTTGTGTAAAGTGAATTTTCATTGAAGGTATATTTTGTTCCCTTTTTGGCTTTTCTTTAGAAATAATAGGGCTTAACTTTTTCCTTGATATTTAGTAGAGTGGATTTTTAATTGATTTCATCATTTATGGCATAACTAATGGGATTTCTGCCACTTTCCCACATATTACTTATTTTGATGCAGGTCTAATTATGCTTAAATTAGATTAATGCTCTAATTATAGTCTTGTATTTGTAAATATCTGCAATACAGAGTTTCAACTTTATATATATGAGTATACACATTTGTATCATTCAAATAATTTGGAGTTAGTGTGGGTAAACCATATATTTCTTGATTACTAATAGCAAAACAGTTGTTAGTATAAAAATAGGCCCTTGCTAGATGTGAACGAATTCGTGCATAGCACTGTGTGACTAAGATATAAGCCTGTGATGATATAGTTAGTCAAATCCGTTACAGATCTTTCTCTTTAGATTTTTGGGGAGCTTGATTAATGCATAACAATCTGCCTTGCCAACAGTTATGCATTTGCAAATCTTCCCAAAATGATCCAGGACAAATTGAAATCATTTCTTCTCTACTTGACACTTTTTCTAACTTTGACATTTAATTTTTTCCCATCATTCCACAAAACATCTGAAAACAGTATTATATTCTTAAAGAATTTAAGTGCAGATTTAGCCTAAGCAGTATGGAGAAAACTTGTGTTCCATAATTTTAACTAAATAAAGCTGTTTTAACAGTGTAGAAAAGGTCAGAATTTTAGAAAACTGTTGTCAATGTTTTACTTAAAAGTCACCAATAACTTTAAAGACCTTGTATATTTAAAGATCTTGCATAAAATCCCTTAATTTGAAAGAGAGTATATTTCACTCAATAGTCCCCAAGCTTATAAGAATGTCAAAAATTATATGAGAAATCATCTTAAATAGCATTTCTTCTGATGAAAGTGCTATAGCAGGGGAGAAAGCAAGGGGTGTGTCTGTTTTGTTGAATGGATGTGATTATGCAAATTGGGAGCTTCTCCTAGTGGAAATATCTGATTTTGATCATTATCCTATTTCCATATGTATGCTAAGCAGATGTCAATAATTTCATTGAGGCACCGACCTTGTGTTTTACTTTGTTTTTTGGGTTGTTGTGATTAGTACTGTCTTTGCTTTTTGGGGAGCCTCCCAAGCAGAACTGGGGATGTGTGAGATCACTCCTAGCAATTCTCTGACAACAGGGCGTGTAAATAAAGGGTCCAGGCACCCTGACTATTCTCAGGGCCCTCTAGAGCTATATGCAGTAATGTTCCGGAAACCATGTGGTACAGCAGATTGAACTGATTTTGGATGCATGAAAGGCATTTTATCACACTTTATTTAACCACCATGGTTTACAAAGTCATTCATGATCATTTGCTACAGGCATTTAATATTCCAACACCAGTCCCACCACCACTGTCACCTTCCCTCCATCTTTGTCTCAATTTTCCCAGCCACTCCTCAAACCTGCCCCCAAAGAAGGCCCAGGATAATTTATTTTAGATGTTTTGTTATCACTAAATGGCTAAACAAAATGATAGATAAAATGTTTCCGTAGAAGAAAGCTTGTGAAAATTGCTGCATTTCACCATGGGGTATTGTCTGGGGGGTTCCCTAAGCTGTCACTGTAAGTTAAGCCTTCTGTGTTGATGTTTTTGTGAGTCAAGATTGGTTGGCTTCTACATTACATCCCATCCAATCTGGTGTGCTACTGCTGGGATGTCAGTATTATAGGGTTTGGTAATGTCATTCCTGAAAATCCAGAATATTTAACTAGGAAATCTGGTCAGAGTCATGACGTCAGCTTTGGGGCATGAGAGCGGCTGCCGGGGCGTTGGTAGGGCAGGAGATTTGCCCACCCTCCTCACAAGATCGACCCCAAAATCTCAGCATGAACTGGGTACCTGCAAAACTTTTCCAGCTAGTTCATCTCTCTCGAGATTTATTTATGAGTCTGAAACAAGGCCCAAAGATGAGCTTGTACAGCGTTGGTGGTGGGACGTGGGTGTCTATACTCTTTCTAGCCTCAGTATCATCCTTGCAAGACAAAAGGCAAATGAGGGCTCTCATTATCCAGTGTATGGATAATTTAACTCTAATTAAAATGACAGGAGGATTTCTATTATTGTCAACAACATTAAAGAAAACATGCTGCTTTTCACACTGCTATTCGATCATCAGAATAATCGTTCAAAGAAAAAGATTAAAAACAATTTGGCATCATTTTCTTATATTAAAAATCTACAATTGCTTTTTAGGTACCACAAATATGAAAATTGACATAAAGACATATAGGCACAGTCAATAAAAAGTGTTTCATTTGTGTGTGTGTTTAAGTATAAGAATCATTTTTTTATGTATCTATTAAATGTTTTACATTAGTTGCCATGATATTAAGCATATATACTATAGACACAAACTCTACAGTTCTAAAACTCTGTAGAGAAGAGAGGTAGATTTGTGCAATGTTATTTAAGCTCTAAACTAGCTGTAAATAATATTGTTGGAAAATTCTATAATTAGACATTTATTATTTGGAAAAAAACTTGATATTAAATAATTTTATAAGTGAGTGATCATTTCCAGTAGTTAGAAGATTTTAAAAAGTCAATCAAGTCTATTTGAAAAAATATAACAGTACCAAGTTTTTTCAGAGTCCTCCATGATATTTAAACTTGTATTTAAAGGAACAAAGAAATTGTCAAAGGAATGATGCCAGCAAGGCAGTAGAAAAGGAACTCTAAACCCTCCTTTTCCCTTCGGAGATACCATCTTTAAGACATACGCAATGCCAACATTCCCTCTGAGAAATCCAGAAATTTGTTAAGAGGCTACTGTACACATGCGAGTGTGCAAACAGACTTGTCATACCAATAAGGGAAACTTAGAACACCTCCCCCTACCCCACCCAATGCCTCCCACCGCCAACACACCACGCATCAATCACCATTTCACCACCACACAGAGAGCAGAACATAGCAGAACTATAAAACACCCACTCTTCATTTTCTTTTTAGCTGGAGACACAGAAGACGAGCCTAAACTGAATGTTCACATTTTGACTTCGCAGTGGAACTAGTTTCCTCTTTTTTTTTTTTCTTCTAAACACCATGGATGGGCGTCGGAAAGAACAAAGATAGCAACCACGCTCTTTGCCATGACTTCCTCCACTCCTGCTCAGTGTGGGAGGAAAAATGAAACACACAAAACAAAAGGCCAACCTCGGGCTTGCAGCGGAAGAACAATTTAGGGCTTAAATCTAATGCTTTGGCTTTGAGGGGTCGGGATCTACCCAAGGAACTTGTTTTTGTCTTTTCTGCTCAGAGCACTGAGGGGGCATGGCATATGCAGCACGCAGGGTGCCTAGGGCTGGGGAGAACAAAGCAGAACTGAAGAGCTTGCTGCTGGTCTGCAGACAGAATCCAGTCCGGCAAGGCAGCTTTTGTTGGGACAAAAATGAGCACAGGTGCATTCAACATCCTCGAACTGTGCTGGGCTTAGCTTAGGCAGGGACCTAACAGACTGGCCTCTGCTTGTCTGACATGAAGTGCTAATGGGTCCAAATATATATTCCAGAAGACCAAGGGTCACTTAGAATAGGAGAACCAGTATCTTATGTCACTTGCAGAAAACCTGAAGTTGTAGAGAGACACTAAGTGAGCTATATATTGCAAACCTGTGGGGTGAAAGAATGGATACTTTGCACATCAGTTCAAATTAGATGCCGAGAGGAAAAGGACTGCAAGAAGTCTTTGATCTGTAATTGGGCTGATTCTCGAGGAAATTATCTTCATGATGTTAGTCTAGAAGGAATGAGAGACGTGGCTATTTGAGTGGTTTTGTTTATTTGTTTTGGTGGGGCATCCCTGGGATACTCAGAGGGACTGGGTGCCACTCCCAGCATCTTGACCACTGAAGCAGATGGTTCAATGAGGGGGCATGTGTGGTGCCTTTTGGGGACCTCAGGGTATAGTATGTTGCCCAGGAGCTGGGTAACTTGTCCTGACCACACTCTAATTTATCATTTCTTACCCAAGGTAGCACTCCTCTCCTTATCAAATGGTGTAGCATATTCCATTCTGAAATTTTTAATTTCCATCATACTTGCTGAAAGTATCATTGTCCACCATTTAACTTTAAGTTACAGTTCCTCTTGTCTTAAGTGTCCTCAGTATCAACAATAGCAATAGTCTGCATCTTAAAGATATTTGCATTTGTTTCAGAGCAGTATTTTGATCTGAAGGTAGATGAAAGTTAAAGTTGTAATGATTCCTAAAATATAAACTTTACATCAAGTCAAATTGGTGCATTAGATAGAAAAACTCTTCTTTAACTCTTTTTCTTTTACAATTTTTATACATTTTATTTTCATAAAGTAGTTCACGATGGTTCATTGCAGATAATAGTCAAACACCAATTTCACCACCGAGCACCTTCCCACCACAATAAGAGGGAAGGGTTGAAGGTTGTTGTATTTCATTGTGGAGCCATTTAGGCCCATATATAAGAGAATGCAAGCAAGTATGTTAAAACCAAACAAATGTGTGATACTTGTGGTACGTAAGTGGTCTAGAGTATAAGAGATCGCACAGCCCTGAATGTGGCTGCATGCTCCAGGAAATTCTGCATTGATATTTTCCGGGAGCTTTAGTTTATAGTCTCTGGATCTTGGCCATTGATGAGATTACATGGCGTGAGGGTGGAGGAGAGGGGCAGGGTTGGCAGTTTGTTGTGGGTGTGACTGCTGGGCTACTGGAAAACTGGGGAGCTCGGGGGAGGAGGCCCAGTCCCGATCCAAGCAGACTTAAAGATCTCAGTCACAGGTCCCGCATGCCTGGGTTTTTCTGCCAGTTCCCACCTCGGTGAAGCTTGTCCAAGTGTGTGGAGAATGGCCTTGAGCATGGCAGTGGTTGGGTTCTGGAGGTTTTAGGCTGCCAGGTTCTGCTTGGGGTGGGGAGGGAAACTCAACTCACCCCCCCTTCGAGTTGCCCCAATGAAGATAGCTGGTGTGGTATCAGGACATTCTGCCTGTTCTCTAACTCTTCATTTTTATTTACCATCGCATCCATTCTCTTCCTTCAGTGACCAGAACTAATTAGGATTACCTATGATGGCAGTATACAATTTATTTTTATTTATGTGAAGTGGTAATAAAATATGTTAATGTTCATGCTTTTGGCGTACAAAGTTTCTGATCTTTCACCACCACCAAATTGTCAAATATGTGTTTATTCAAAAAATCAGTCAGGATTATCTATTTTCCTTCTACTGTGCTAAAACATGCTAAAGTTTAGGTCTTGCTTAGGAGTGATCATCATCGCCCCTGACTCTCAACTTCAAAGTCCACAAAAAGAGACTAAATTATACAAATCTATCAGTAATCAAATTAGACTTGTCTGACAACTGTTTAAATTTCATTACTTTTGGTGTAGGATAAACTCTCTCCTTTACATGAATTGTCAGAATTTTTTTTTCACTGCCTTGTCAGAGTGCTCATTAGATTTTTTTTTTCAGGTAACATGATTTACAGTAGCTATATATTGTATTTTGGGGCTTGGAGTAACAGCTGTTCTCAGGGATCACTCCTGATGGAGTCCATATGAAGTTCTGGGGATTAAACCTGTGTTTTTTGCATGCCAGGCATGAGCCTCATTTGATGTGCTATCTTTTAAACCCTCTTTTCTTTTTTGCTTGAGTCTAATTCATGCTCTCCTACTTCACCAACTCATCACCCCTATCTTAAGGTTCCTTTTTCCTACCCCACATTTGCCACCACAATCTGCTTTTCTGTTGAAATAAGTGTCTCAGGATTTATTTCTATTAGGGGTTACCAAATCCCTTGCTTTGTTTCCTTATAGTCCATCTATGAGAGAGATCATTTCATAATTGTCTTTTTCCTTCAGTCTTACTATTTCACTTCACTTAACATGTTACCATCAAATCACAGCAAATTTTTGCCTGATTTCCTATTTTCTCATATTTAGTAGCATTCCACATTCCATGACTTCATTATCCACTCATCAGATGTTGGCCACTGGGGTTATTTTCTTTCCTGGGCTATTGTGAATGATGCTTCAGTGAATATAGTTATGCTTATATCCTTAGGGATTAATGATTCAGTGTTCTTGGGGTAGATGCCCAAGAGGGAATTTCTGGGTCATACTGCAGTTCTAATTTTCTGAGGAATTTTCACACCATTTTTCAAAAGGTTCCCCCAGACATCAGTCCCACCAATGGGGCTGAAGTTTGCTTTTTTTTGGTTATTATTAACCACATCCTCACCAACCTGAATATTTCCATTCATTTTGATACAGGCGCCTCCTTAATGATGCGAGATGACATCTCATTGCTCTTTTGATTGTAGTTTTCCTGATCATCAGTGGTGATCAATTCATGACTTCTTTTTTTATATGTCTTTTGGCCATCTTTATGTTATTTTCAAAGAAATGCCTACCTTTGTTGACTATATGGTATTTATAAAATTATATGGAATATGTTTTGGTTTGTTTTCTTTTCTTTTTCTTTCTTTTTTTGCTTTTCGGGTCATACCCGGTGATGCACAGGGGTTACTCCTGGATATTCACTCAGAAATTACTCCTGGCAGTACTCAGGGGACCAAATGGGATGCTGGGAATTGAACCCTGGTCAGCCCCGTGCAAGGCAAACGCCCTACCCACTGTGCTATCGATCCAGCCCCTCTTCTTAGTCTTATATAAATATATTTAAACCTACATATCATAACAAAAACAACTACAGTTAACATGGAGGCTCAAATGAGCAATGCTTTATATATTGTTCATTTCTTTTGTTCCTGTACTCAAATCTGTAATTAAAATTATTAAAAGGAGATAGCTATTAACCCATTTCAGTGACTTTGTTAAAAAAGCAAATGGCAAATTGATGACTAGAAAATGAATGAACCCTTTGATGGAAAAAATTGTTTATCTCTCAAGTCAATGTTAAGATTTTACATTTTTGTTTGTTTGTTTGGCTTTGGTTTTGAGTCACATCCAGCAATGCTCACGGGTTACTCCTGGGTCTGCACTCAGGTAATATTCAGGGCATTTCTTGGAGAACTGTATGGGATGCTGGGGATCAAACCCCAGTCAGATGTGCATGGCAAGCACCTTACTTGTTGTATTATTTCTCTAGCCCCTGAACATTTTTTTGACCTACGAAAAATGTACCTATGAAAAATCTGACATGCAGAAAATTTATATTGTATTAGCTAAGAATGCATATGCTCTTGGATAATTTATAGATTTTATTAACCAAAATTTACATAATTAAAATGTTCTTAGTTAAAAAGAACGTTTCATATTATTAAGTACATGAAGACTAATTATAAAATGTAGATGATTTCACTTAACAAAAGTTACATGTTCAGGTTAAACTTTAAAACTTGTTTGTTTCATGCTATGTGAAATGAATGAGAAAGAAAGGGACAGATATAGAAGGACTGCACTCATTTGTGGAGTACAAAATAACATAACACAAGACTGACACCCAAGGACAATAGATAGAAGGGTCAGGAAGACTGCTCCATAGTTGGAAGCCTGCCTCACAAGCGGGTGGGGAGAGGACAGCAGGAATAGAGAATGATGGTTGGAGGAATCAGTCAGGATGGGAGACAAAGCATGATGACCTCTCAGTATCTGCATTGCAAACCATAATGCCCAAAAGTAGAGAGAGAGTATGGGGAATATTGTCTGCCATGGAGGCAGTGGGAGGGTGGGAAAGGTGGGGGTATACTGAGTATATTGGTGGTAGGGAATGTGCACTGGTGGAGGGATGAGTGTTTGATCATTGTGTGATTGTAACTCAGACAAGAAAGCTTGTAACTATATCTCATGGCGAATCAATAAAATAAAAAAAAACTTATTTGTTTATCAAATAATACAAAACATTAATTGAGTGGTCCAGTCAAAACCGTACACCTGTGAGACTTGTTTTCTAGATTTCATTATATAATCTTTCATACCATGGAGAAGTAATCTATTTGTGTACTGAGAAATAGCATTAAGACAACTGAAAGTTTTAAAACATCATCAAGAAATTTATCATTAATAATTTATTTTGTGTATAATTTGGGTTACTCAAATGTTCCCTAAAATACCTGGTCTTAATTTATTTACGTAAATTTTGGACCACACCTAGTGGTTCTCGGGACTTACTCCCGCTCTGCACTTGAGGATCACTACTGGCCATGTTCAGGCAACTATACGGGATATTGAGGATTGAATGTGGGTTGGCAGCATGCAAGATAAGAGAGCAGCCCATGATACTAATTATCAAGACTCTAAACTATCAGTTATATTATTAAAAATTATTTTATTAAGTTATACTAAAGTAACTTATTAAAAGTAAGTTACCTTAATTTTAGTTTGTATTTCTCATTTTATTTCAATGCTATGTTTACTTTCCCTAGAGTTTTTTTCATATTTATTAAGCATTCAAAATAATATTTACTGTCCCAATATTAATATTTTAAGCTTGGGATAATTAACATGTGTAGAGTGGGTGATTTGGTAAATGCATATTTCATTTTGAACTTTTTCCCCATCTATTATTTTGCTCCAAAACATGTTTATATCACCTGTCTTGTGGAAATTCACATTACAAAAGGCATCTTTAACATTAGTAATGTTCATTTTATCTATCAGACTCATATATTATGAAATCTCAATTTGATAGTGAATACAAGAATAGAATATAGGAAAAAAACTACATAAACATCTTTTCAGTAAAGATTCAGATAAAGATAGTCTTATTCTAAATAAATTTCCAACATATTCAATTAGCATGCATAAATTATGAGCTTAGGTTTTATGAGACATTGTGCTAGGAACCAAGCATCATAAAGTTAAAATTTCCCTACGTGGGTTTTGGATAGAGCTTTCAAACTCACAGATATATGTTCCCGTTATGTCCATATGTTCCCTAGGAGGGAACATATCCATAGTAAGTATATTTATCTATGGTAAGGATTTTTAAATTTGTAATGTCAAAAGGAGCATGACTTATAAGTGCAAATAAGTTAGCATTATTAGATTATATTACATTTTCTACTAATATATGGACTTTTACCAATCAGAATGAAGGTATTATTTGAGGAGAGTCTGCTGGTCTTCTCACATTAGGTCCATGGACTTATTTCAATACATCAGTCTCTTCTCCAGTGGAAACAGTGAAGAAACACACCCTATGTTAAGCAGTTGTCCGTTATGTAAAATATAAACTATAGCAATTAAAAAACACACCGAAGTTGACTTACTTTTAGCCCTGGATTTCAGCAAAATAGAGCATAATTAGATATACAGATGAGATAGATAGATAGATAGATAGATAGATAGATAGATAGATAGATAGATAGATAGATAGATAGATAGATAGATAGATGAATAGATAGATAGATAGATTGATAGATAGATAGATGAATAGATAGATAGATTGATAGATAGATAGATGAATAGATAGATAGATAGATAGATTGATAGATTAGAGTTACATTATTTGCTAAAGTAGCATTCTAAATCAATTAGGAACAACAGTGTTTCTCCTTATAATGAATAGATTTATCTTGCTTTTTCCAAGATAGAGGTTACATTTTTTCTTTAATTCCTTAGACTAGGAAGCAAAGGAACAAAACGTTCCAGAGCCTCATAAATATCAAAAGAAAAGAAATGAAAGACTTTCAAGCTTCCATTGTAAACTTCTTTATAACAAAATAGGTTATTCAGAGTGAACTTCCAAAGAGGAACAAAAGTAACTTGAGAGAACTGTGAATATAAAATGCATATTCAAAAGTATGACTTGCCAACTTGTTGCTCAGCAGTATTTTGTTCATTCTGAACCAAATATGAAATGATTTTGATGTATATGCTTGATTTGATTTATTTATTTCTGAACATTAAACATGTCTTCAATTCTATTATAATTACCCCACTATCATACCTTTCACTTATGAGTATCTTGTCTTCTTCAGTTTATATGGAAATAACATTATTTTAGTATTTCAAAATAAAGTTCACAATAAAAAGTTTTTAATTAAAAGAAAGTTTCATCGCCCAAATGATATTTATTTGAAGAATCAAAATTGTTCTAGAAGCATTTGAGTATCTCATAGAGGCTTCCAGAATTCGTGGCATTATTCCGTAGATAATGCTGTGTGTGACATTAGTTATCTCCCTACTTAACATTTTTTACTAACATTTCATAAACTCCTGAGACTATCTAGGAATAAATTGTTTAGAACTTTAAAAGTGAAGTTATACTTTAATTTGTCCTTGTATCATTTGTAGATGTATTTTCCCACTTTCGTTTTTAAAGTATCACTGCTCTTTCACATTGCTCCAGTTTATGTAATATACTGTGTATAGCTAAACATTCCATTAACGTTGGGTTTTCCTTATAATTATCAAGCAAATCTGATAGACTGGTAGGCTATGAGGAATGAGATATTAAAAAGATGGAGCTCTGCTCAAATTCTCTTTACTGTCTAGATGTGTTTTTTAAATTCCTGCCTTCCTACAACTTGACAGGGCTCTCTCTTAACCCTGCCTGGTGCCTTGCTTTTCTGCAGAGATCTAAAATTGCTGTGTTTGATAAAATGTGGACGTACA